>NC_092873.1:322493466-323109466 GCF_028372415.1 Notamacropus eugenii | reverse complement strand
GTAGAGAAAGACCACCATTATCACAATCCAAGCTCAATTAATGTAGACACAGTATATATAATCACAGGTAATGACATTAATTTGGTAACAAGGTGTTAATACCCAGTGATTCCTTTACAACTGTGAAGACCTGCTGGAATTAAAGGAAGCCTGACCACTAGAGGAGAAAAAAGTTTTGTAGCTAAGCCCTAAAAATAGTGGGACAGTAAAGGCAGAGAGTTTGAGAGTTAGAGAAAGTTGAAGAGAAAACCAGAAGTCAGAGTAGACCCAGCTCGTCACCTTTGGGCTGGGGAGAGAGCAGGGAGGGAGTAGTAGAGCAAAGGAAGGGATTTTCTCTCCTTCCTATCCCTATTGACCAATGGAACTAGTTGACCAGAGATACTTCATCCAGCAATTCAAGGGTTCACTAGTTCAGAAGAGTCTAGGTAAAAGTCAGCAACAGAAAGGAGGTACACATTCTTCAAACAGACACAGACACAGAAAAGTAGTCATTCTAAGTCAGAAACATCTCCAAGGAGCATGACCCATGGCAGCACAGAAGAGAGCCAGATATAAATTCACAAGAGTCTGGGAAATTCTATGCTGGTCCTATGAGGAATGGACCCTGGGAATCCAACTGGGCATCCTGTCCAGCAAAGACATTGCACCAAGTGGGGAGCTTTGTGAGGACTTTCCAGGAGAAAAAGAATTTTGAGGTTGTTTGCCTTTCTTTTTCAAAGATGACTAATGACATCACTGGGTGACGTCTTGACTCATGCATGAATTGGATTTAAGTGAGGCAGAGCTGAGGAAAAAAAAAGCCTCATTCTCTTTTCCAGAGTCATCAAAGTCCAGTGGCAGAACGATAGTTGGGATGACTGGTGGCAATGGCCTGGGATGCAGTAGATGACCTTGGCACAAACTCTAGGTCTCCCTAATATAATAATGCTTGCTTCAGCCACCTTCGTGGTGGTTGGAACAAATTGTTCTCATCCTCCCGTTCCTCCAGAGGAAGTCTTCCCAAGTTTAGGGTACACATCACTCCTAACTCACCAATGGGTCTGGGGCCTATCAGTTACCTTCACTGGTTTAGCTCATCTGCCAAGATGGTTGTGGTCACAGGTGAAAGTTGAATGACTCAACAACACTTATCTAAGGTGAATAAGCAGCCCTGAAAAGGGTGTTCAAGGAGGACTGGCAGCTCTGGTGCAAAGGATTTTTGAGGTACAGCAGTACCTGAGAAGTCAGTAGCCCTGGCCACATATATACTCTAAATCTGTGCCTTCTCATTCCATGGATGTTAAGTATATTAGTGGGAAACAGCATCCAGGGATTAAGGGGTAATGTTTTATAGCTACCATTTTACAGTAAATATGTTTGCTAAGAGCTAATTGTGCCTATTAGCTGACTGCTAAGGGAAAGCACAATAATGGGGGCATATGAGCTATATAGTTTTAGGAGTACAGTACTACAGGGTAACTCTAGAACTTATGGGAGTAACCAGCAGTCCTCTAGGGAGTATCCCTGAGTGAGTGTTAATAATTATTATAATGCAATTTAATAAACTTATTTAATATGGCCAATGTATGTATTTGCTTTGCTTGACTATGTATATTTTTTACAAGGGAAGATTTTTTTTAATGAGGGGGTAGATTTAAGGGAAGAAGGAACTTATAACAACGATGCCAAAAAAGACAGAAAAGAAAAGATTATTGAAGTATTTTTAATGCACTGAAGGGAACAGAAGGAATTCAGAGGGAGACTCAGACAAGCAAAACATCTTTGAAACTAATGGGTTGAACTTATTACATAAACTTTTAAAAAAGTTGAATATAATAGAGTTTCAGTTTCTGATACAATCCTCTTTTTCTATTCTTTATATGTGAAAATATTCAGGGTTGTTGATGTTTGTTTATTTCAGAACTCCCTCTGCCTCACCCCTCCATCCCATTCTCCAATAAAATGTATTTTTAGGCAAAAGGCATCAACAATTTTAAAAGTAACTGCATCCAAGACTCTACATTTGACTGGTGGGAAGATATGACTGGAGAAGAGATTGGTTCAATGCTATTACAACACCAAGCACAATTTAGATCTTTGGTTCTTGCAGTGGGATCTTGCTCTCTACTAGGGAATGAGCTAAAGACGGCAGCAGAGGAACAAATTACCCAGTCGAATTCCCTCCTGGCTCCTGGCATCTTGGAAATCTTCGAAGGGAGGGGGAGGATATGCTCTATACTCTATGACATCTCCATTTCTACTGACAACAGGGCAAGAAGACATGATCTAATTTTGCAGCCAGGCTGGGAAGGACCACTTTCTTTTTGTTTTTATACATTTATATATGAAAGCATACAGATTATGGCATCTTTTGTTTCTGAGACTGCCAAAAATTCTCCCAGTATCCTTCCCCTCCTCTCCCAGAGAGTGGTCCCATATGAAAAAAGTAATACTGGGAAGGACTATTTTCTAATTCATACCCCTAGCTATTCTTGGAGCAGCTGGGTGGTGCAATGGATAGAGTTCAAATCTAACTTCAGACAAGGGTAAGTCATTTAATCCTATTTGCCTCAGTTTCCTCATTTGTCAGATGAGCTATCTAATGGCAAACCATTCCAGTATCTTTGCCAAGAAAACCCCCAATGAGATTACAAAGAGTTGGACATGACTGAAATGACTCAATAGCAAAAAAGTTGTTCTTAGTGAGGGGAGAATTGGTTTTTCTGTCCTGAGTAGTCTTTAATAATAGCTGAGACAGTTTGATACAGTGAAAAGAACATTAGATCTGGAGTTAGAAGTCCTGGACTCCTGGCTCTATTGCTTCCTGCCTGTGTGGTCTCAGTTTCCTCGTCTACCAAAGGATGCCTTCTATGTCTATAGAATATTCATACACTAACTGAGATAGTCCTTCCTAGAGGCAGAGAAACAGGTGAATTAATTTCTCTCAATCCCTGTCAGTCTTAGACTTCTAAACTAATTTGAAAAAGCCTTCCACTTTCTTCCCGTTTATTCATTGTTTTTCTTTAACTGCTCTTTCCTCTCCCCTCTTCATTCTTCTTCCCTCACTCATATCCTGTATTTGCTTCTTTGCCAGGACTCTATAAGGGAAAAGCAACCCTCTTACAATTGGCAGTTCCCTCAATGTCTTCCCTCCCCCAACAGAGGTGCCGTATGTCAGTGTCATGAATAGGCATGAGGTGCCAGCTCTGGAGCTACTGGGGAGAGTGGGAGAAACAGCTGCCAATCACTCTCCAATTAGGGTATGGTCTCTGGGAGACAATAGGGAAGGAAGAGCATAGAGACAAGAGCCCTAACTACGAATTTTGGTGTCCAGGGCAAATTTAGTCCATAGTAGAACTTCCAGAAGACAGTCTGTCTGAGTCATGAGCAACTGTGAAAGGAGACCCCAGGAGGAAGGGAGGGTGGCAGGTGGGCTTAAGTGGAATAGAGGTAGGACCTTAACCCAAGCTCACTCAGTGTATGTGAGTGAAATGAAGGGCTGAGGAGAAGACTGTCCATGCAGGCACCCTGAGGCAAAGCTGATTGCCCAACCCTAGTTAAGGTTCTAATGAGGAGGAACAGTGATGTCTGAGCCTCCCACCATGCCAGAGACAGACCTGCCAGAGTGGCCTTCCAAGAGCCTATTTTTAAAGGACTAGATTCTGTGGGCCCAATTGCCACTCTAAGCAGAAAGGCATCAATCCTGCTACTTGCCAGTATACAATTGCCTCCTCCACCAAGCCTTCCCTGATTCATCCCAGAACATCAAATATTTTCAACATGTTGATTAGTTTTGCTAATTTTCTCCCCCTTATTCCTCTTTTTTGTTTAATTCTTCATTATAAGAGAGAAACAGAGTGACAGAGAGAAAGAGATGAGAGAGAGAGAAAGAAAGAGAATCAGTAAAAAGCTATTTTTTAAAAATTCTACTGGATGTTGACCAGAGAGGCAATGTGCCATATAGAAATAATGCAGAAGTTGGAGCAAGAAATTGATTCTGCCTCTTGCTCTCAGTGGGACTTTGGGTAAGTCACTAGTTTCCTCCTCTATAAAATGAGGACATAGAACAAGGTGATCTCCAAGGTCCCTCAGAGTTCTAAATCCTATAATACAGTCTCTGTTATGCTGTTTGTCTCCCCAGTGTTTTGGAACTGAACTTGTAACCTGGTCAAACAAAGTCTCCCACCTGTGGATCAGAAGCAACACATATTAGAGTGACTGGGAAACTCAGAGGTCCTCAAATCCAACTCTTATTTACAGAGGTCAACTGAGACCCAGAGAAAGGAAGTAGTGACTTGTCTTAAGGTCACACAACTCGTGTGTCACACAGTTAGGATTTTAATCTGCATCCATTGTCCCCAAATCTAGTGACCTTTCCATTACGCCACACTGCATGCATTAACACCTGCCATTTTATTTTAGTTTTGATTTTGATAACCATACTCCTCCCCTCCCCTCACTCAGAAGAGCAACATGAGGAATGCTTCATATACTTTTTCTAGGAAGGAGGGAGCAGGAGGGTTCTGAGGCCCTGGAAGTCTGACCTAATAGGGTTGTTTTTAACTATCTTCTTTGCAGAGGTGAGTAGGGAGATGGAGGAGGGGAAACCATACTGCTGAATAAAAAGATAGCTGCCTGCTGAGTGTCAATCAGAGAAGGAAAGGAAATGCCACTGCTGTCTGTTGCTCAGCACAGATTATTTGGGGGATAAGGGGGACAGCACTAAGCATGCAATTTCCCCCTCATTAATAAATCTGCCAAGATTTTTAAAACTATCTCCTGACATTCATCCGATTAACCACTTCAGGTTAATTGGCTACCCACTCCCTGCCGGCAAAACAGATATGAGCTGACATTTCCCCAGACAGCTCATTGATACCTAAGCAATTTGTCATGGAGACCTCGTTATATGTCAGTTGGATCCCCTAAGCCGCTAGCTTCTGTGCCCCAGAAATGAGGCTGGAGAGTTAATCATGGAGCCTTAATTACATCGTCCCCCGCTGGCGATAGAATGGAATTATCCTGAGACAGATTGATCACTGTCTAGAGAAACTGAAGGTCTCCCAGCTCCTTGGGGTAGGGGAAAGAAGGCTCAATGCATCCTTCTTCCAAAGGATTCTGAAGATGGGCCTTAGTTTCATTATCTGTAAAATGGAGAGAAGAATCTCCGTCCTTTTCACCCCACAAGAGCTGTTGAAAAACAGATGAAATGTAGATGCTAATGTGATTTTTAAAAGAAATGCAAAAAATACACAAGTTCTTTTTAAAAAAATAAAATGTTATAATTTATTATTTTCATAGATTATCAAATGTAATTCAGTCTTTTATGATATACTTATGTGCCAAAAATATACTTAGGAAAGATATACATATCCTCATAAGCTCAGATTAGAAAAACTTAATGAGTACCAAAATCAAATTGTTTATATTTAGGGTCTAATGTATCTTTCTCTTTTTTAAATAAATTTATTTATTTTCAGTTTTCAACATTCACTTCCACATAATTTTGAATTTCAAATTTTCTCCCCATCTTCCCCCTCCCCTCAACACAGGACAACATGTATTTGGATTACCCTTTCCTTTAATATGCCCTCCATTCTCTCACCCCCTCCCCCCCCTTATCCCCTTCCCTTCTATTTTCCTGTAAGGCAAGATAGATTTCTATATCCCATTGCCTATATATCTTATTTCCTAGCTGCATGTAAAAGCAATTGTTAACATTCATTTTTAAAATCTTTGAGTTCCATATTCTCTCCCTTCCTCTCTCCCCACCCACTCGCATTGAAAAGGAATTTGATACAGATAGATGTGTAGTCATGCAAAACACTTCCATAACAGGCATGTTGTAAAAGACTAACTATATTTCCCTCTATCCTGTCCCACCGTCTATTTCTTCTATTCTCTCCTTTGACCTGTCCCTGTACCAAAGTGTTTGTTTCCAATTGCTCCTTCCCCCAATCTGCCTTCCCTTTTGTTGTCCCTCTTTGCTTATCCCCTTCTCCCTGCTTTTCTGTAGGCTAAGATAGAGTTCCATACCCAATTGAGTGTGGATGCTATTCCTTTCTGAAGTCAAATCCGATGAAAGGAAGGCTCACTTATTCCCTCTCCCCTTCCCCTTCCTCCCCTCCATTTTGAAAGCTCTTTTTTTGCCTCTTTTATGTGAGATGATTTTACTATATTCTACCTCTCCTTTTCTCTTTCTCCTAGCACATTCCTCTCAACCCTTAATTTTCTTTTTTAGATATCATCACTTCATATTCAGCTCACCTTGTGCCCTCTGTCTCTATCTGTGTGTGTATATATATATGTATGTGTATATGTATATATTCCCTCCAACTATCCTAATACTGAGAAAGGTCTCATGAGTTACAAATATCATTTTTCCATGTAGGAATGTAAACAGTTCAACTTTAATAAATCCCTTATGGTTTCTCTTTCTTGCTTACCTTTTCATGCTTCTCTTGATTCTTGTACTTGAAAGTCAAATTTTCTATTCAGCTCTGATCTTTTCTTTTTTTTAAGTGTTTGTTTAGTTTATTTTAAATATTTCCAAGATCATTTGTTGGAGTTTTATTTTTTTAATTAGTTTATTTGTTTTCAGTTATTTACAAGCACTTCCACAGACGTTAGATTTTTCTCCCCCTTCCTCTTTCCTCCCTCCTTGAGATGGTGTGCAATTTTATATGGGTTCTACACATACATTCTTATTAAATACATTTTCACCTTAGTCATATTGCATGGAAAAATTAAAACGAATGGGAGAAATCATGAGAAAAACCAAAACAAAACAAAACATAACACAAGAGAAAATAATTTACTTCATTCTGTGATCCAATTCCATAATTCTTTCTCTGGATGTGGACGATCCTTTCAATAAGAATGCTTGGAAGTCATCTAATTCATTGAATGACCATTTTTTCCCCTGAAGTATTATACTCAGTTTTTTCTTGGTAGGTGATTCTTGGTTTTAATCCTATTTCCTCTGACCTCTGGAATATTATATTCCAAACCCTTTGATACCTTAGTGTAGAAGCTGCCAAATCTTGTGTTATCCTGATTGTGTTTCCATAATATTCTATTTCTTTCTGGCTGCTTGTAATATTTTCTCCTTGACCTGGGAACTCTGGAATTAGGTTATAATGTTCCTAGGAGTTTTCTTGTGGAATCTCTTTCAGGAAATGATTGGTGGATTCTTTCCATTTCTATTTTACTATCTAGTTCTAGAATATCAGGGCAGTTTTCCTTGAAAATTTCCTGAAAGATAATGTCTAGGCTCTTCTTTTGATCATGGCTTTTAGGGAGTCCAATAATTTTTAAATTATCTCTCCTGGATCCATTTTCCAGGTCAGTTGTTTTTCCAGTGAGATATTTCACATTGTCTTCTATTTTTTACAATGTCCTGATTTCTCATAAAGTCATTAGTTTCCACTTGCTCTATTCTAATTTTTAAGGAATTATTTTCTTCAGTGAGCTTTTTTTGGCCTCTTTTTCCATTTGGTCCATTTTGCTTTTTAAGGCATTCTTCTCCTCATTGGCTCTTTGGACCTCTTTTGCTATTTGGGTTAGTCTAATTTTAAAGGTGTTATTTCCTTTAGCTTTTTTTGGGTTTCCTTTAGCAATCTGTCGACTCATTTTTCATGATTTTCTTGCATCACTCTCATTTCTCTTCCCAATTTTTCCTCTACTTCTCTTACTTCATTTTCAAAATATTTTTTGAGCTCTTCCATGACCTGAGACTAATTCATATTTTTCTTGAAGGCTTCAGATGCAGGAATTTTGGCTTTGTTGTCTTCTTCTGGTTGTATGTTTTGATCTTCCTCATCACCAAGGGTATAAGAAAATACGTATTCACCAAGAAAGTAAGAATCTGTTTCTTAAGTCTGTTTCTTTTTTTCCCATTTGCTCCTTTTCCCAGCCAATTACTTGACTTTTGAGCTCTTTGTTAAGTGAGGGGCTCCAGAAGCAGCCTTCACTGCAGCAGTGGCTGCCACCACCCTGGAGCTGGGGCCAAGGCTAGACCACACACCCCTCTTGGTCAGATGAGTGACCCTTCCCACTGACCCTCAAAGCTGTCTGGTGTTTGTGGGTTTTGAAGTCTGGAAACTGCAGCTACTGCCAGTGATTCAGTCTCCAAATATCTGCTCCAGCTCCATCCTTGCTGGTGCAGTCCATGCTGAACTGCACTCTGCTCCCAGCCTGGTGTGATAGACCCTTCCCATTAACTTTTCAGATTGTCTTAGGCTGGAAATTTGCTTCAGTGTGTCATTTTGTGACTTTTGCTGCTCTAGAATTTAGAGTCATTTTTTACAAGCTTTTTGAGGGGTTTCGAGGGAGATCTCTCTGCCCCCAAAAGAATTCTTATTACAGATTTTTTTTAATCCACAGAAGACATTTCCCCTGTCCATTGAAAGTCAGGGTCATCCTCCCTGCAGACAACAACAGGAAGTGTTCATAAGATTTAGAGCTGGAAAGGAATTTGGAAGTTATCTGTATTTCCTTCATTTTATAGTTAAGGAATCAAGGCCTGGGGAGATTAAGCTATTTGTTCAAGTTAATACAAGTAGCTCCTTATGTCCCATTTAGTGCCCCCTGCCCCCATTTGACTGTGAGACCAAGAACATGCATTATTTGAAGAGAGTAGCAGCAGCCTGAGTCCTTGGATCCTCTCTCTACTGGTCTTGTTCTCCAGAGAACGCCCTATCTCATTTCCAACATCTTAGCAGTGAGAGCCTTGACATTCTCACAAAATATAAAGGGTTGATTTCCAGTCAACCTCAAGAGCCTAATCCCTTTTGGGGACTGTGGAGTATGAGGAGAGGAGTAATAAATACATAATAAGGCTGGAAAGGTCAGATGGGGCCAGGTTGTGAAGAACTCTGATTGCCAAATTAACCTTCCTGGATAGGCTCACCTGTTGTCTCTAGGCTTCTGCACTGGGTGTTCTCTGTGATATTTAAAAACATGAAGAGAAGTAATTTCTGAGTAATTGATCATTTTATTAATCATGCTAGTACTTTATTAACAAAAAGAATAGTCATTTGGTTGTCCCTCTGTTGGACAAAAGACGATTCATGGCAATTGGCTCATGGTGTATATGCCCTTGGAAGAATAAGTGTTCCTGAGGGTGGCAATCAACTCTGATTAGTTAACGATTAATGAAAGAATTAATATTATAATAAGAGGCGGACCTATTCTAATGAAGGCCTGGGGGATGTAGCTTTATGGCATTTACTTCTAAACTGCTCAGTGTTGGGCAATCTAATCAAAAGAATTTATTGATCCCACCCCAACCTGTGCAGGGCACAGTGGGCTTCCCCACCTTAGATGAAATCCCTTGTAAGGTTCAGTGGGGTCTGACCAAGATTGAGGACAGATAATTCAGTCTCACTAACAGTAAGGTCCTTCAGAGACTAAACTTGAAAATTAGCACTTTAGAAAAGGGATCATTGGTCATTAATAATCATTTCTCTCACCTCCATGCCCAGAGCGACCTGATCCCTCCTCTCTTCGGTCTATCAGAATTCCGGATTTCCTTTAAGTCAGTTCAAGCCCTACCTTGCACATTATGTCTTTTCCTGGTTGCTTCCCTCCCCTCCAAAGTTGCCTTGTATCTGTTATGTGTGTAACAATATATGTACATGTTGTCTCCTCCTTTCAAATGTAAGCCCCTTGAGGCCAAGGACTGTTTCATTTTTGTCTTTGCAACCTCGACACATAGTCCCCATCATAATGGCTGACTCATAGTAGGTATTTATTGTCCAATTCATTAATTGTCTGGGAACCCTACACATCTTTGGGGCTTATCTTAGTTTATTAGTTGGTTTATTTGCCCTAGAGTAGAGTGAGTCAGGAACAATCTGTCCTACGCACAGAATCCTTGGAGGGGTCCTGGGCCACAGATGATCCTTTATATCTTGGGTCTTAGTTTCGCCATTTATGAAGAAAAAAAATTTTCTCCTTTAACAAATGTTTCCAGTTCCATGAATCTAACATTTCCTGGGGAAATACTGAGTTCCCTGGAAATAGTTCCTAGAGAGCTCCCAAGAAGATCCTGGATGAATGTAGGGTGTTGTTATTCTATTTTTAGGACTCAGGAACAACCCCTTCATACGCATATTGGGACAGCCTGCTATGCTGCTCATCAGATGAATCCATTTCTCAAATGGTCCCTCTCACTCAAGGAAAGTAACCTTTGTCTAACCATCTCCACACCATGCTATGTGCCCTCCAACCAACATCCTCACATTCCCCTCTTCCCTACCAGAACCTTGGAATCCTCCCCTGGGACACTAGGTTCTGAAATTTAGCCTTGTCTTACCCAGACCCAGGCATGCACACCATTGCCTGGACAGTTCTAGAAATATCCCCCACTTTTGTTGTTTTTCTCATTTCAATGTGTTTTACCTACTCAGATCTTGGACACTTGGATACCCTGTTTGCCTCAGTTTCCTCATCTGTAAAATTATCTGGAGAAGGAAAAGGCAAACCACTCCAGTATCTTTGCTAAGAAAACCCTAAACAGAGTCATGAAGAGTCAGATACGACTGAACAACAACAAACTCAAAGCAATCCAGACTCTACCACTTGCAGTTACCTTTGTTGACTCACTTAATTTCTCTGAGTCTGTTTCCTCATATTGTAAAATAAACCAGAAGTCTAAAGTCCCTTCTAGTTCTAAATCCAATAATTCAGGATCATAGAATTTTAGCATCTATAATAAATAATAACATGTAACATTTATATAGCACATTAAGATTTGCAAAGCACTTACCATTTTCCTGCATTTCATCCTGACAATTACCCTAGGAAGTAAATAATATTATAATCCTCATTTTATATCTGAGTAAACTGAGGCAGAGAGAGGTGAAATAATTTACCCAGTCACCTAGCTAGTGTCTGGGCCAGACATGAACTCAGGTCTTCCTGACTCAAGGTCCAGTCCTCTATACATTGTGCCACCTTCCCTGCTCTAGGATGGGAGATGGAGAGAGCTATTTGGAGATAGCCCCTAACCTCAAGATGTGATTTCAGTGAGGGGGAAAGAAGGACATCCCTTCTCTACCTTAACATAATGGTAGCAGGGCCACCACTCACTACATGAAGCAGATTCAATTTGCCATGTCCTTCTTGAGTTCATTTTAAAGATGAGGAAACTGAGGCGCTTTATATAGGAACTTCTGTCCTTCTCTTGTATATTTCCTTCCTTTAGCACAGCCCTTGTAAGCATCAAAAGATCTAAAGAGATGACAGTCAGTGTCTTCCCTTTTCCTATCTTCTGAGCAGAAAAAGGGAAAGGACTGCTTAAGCAGTGGGAGGAATGGTTGGGCACCAAGGGAAAGGCAGGCATTGCAAAGAGGTCTCTAGGAGAGATCATATGGAGAGGTCTCCAGAGATAAAATGTGGCTATTTGATTGGACAATGCCTAGTGCTCTCTCCTACCCCTTTTCTACTTTCCCTTTTTGCTTTGTCTCCTACTATTAAAATGTAAGCTATTTGAGAGCAGGAACAATCCTGTTTTTGTACCTAGCATGGTGACCAGCATGCAGTCAATGATTAATAGATGTTCTCTTTAGTACAAAGGTGAAATGGCTACTTAGCAGTCTTGCAAAAACTATCTTATGTCCCAGTAAGGCTTGATCATTAGCATCCTAGCTGACTGAATTAGTAGTAATAAATTAAGCTACTGAATTATGTTCTAATCACTCTGTAATGCACACTATGATTTTTTTTTGTGCTTATTCCTCTCATCAAGTAGGAATAAATCATCTGTCTTTTACTCAAGGCAGCTCAGTGGCACACTGGATAGAATTCCAGGCCTAGAGTCAAGAGGACCACAGTTCAAATAAGGCCTCAGACATTTACTAGCTGGGTAATGCTGGGCAAGTTTTTTTGCCTCAGTTTCCTTATCTTTAAAATGAACTCAAGAAGGGCATGGCAAACCACTTCAGTATCCTTGCCAAGAAAACCCCAAATAGGGTCACAAAGAGTCAGAAGCTACTACTGATAAAACAACGGAACAACCACCTATATTCAAATCATGTTTGTACATTAGCCTTCTTTTTGCAGACACCCTAAACTAGCACCAAAAGCAGAATTTGCCTTGGTGTAACCAGGGTGAGAGTGGGAACAAAGAGCCAATAAAATGAGAATGAGGCACCCACTTCCTTTGGTGAGAAGTCAGGCTCCCAGCAAACCTCAGGGGCAAACCACAATGTTTAGATAAAAGCTAGGGGCTGGTTCTAGCTGCCAGCCCTAGGGAATCCGCTGAGTGATTGCCTGATTGCCTCTAGCCTTCTTTGTAGAAGAGGATGCTGTAAAGAAAAAGTATATTTGAAAAGAAGACTTGCTCTTCCATTCAGGTTTCAGCCCTGCCTGATGTTTTTCTTCACTCAGTTTTAAGTAGAGGCCCCAGAGCTTCTAGGAGTAGCTACCCTTCTTGTCTCTGTTGCTACCATCAGTTTTTACTTAACTTCTACAGTTTCAGATTTCTCTCTACGTCTTTTTGGCTTCCACATGAATATGCCAATCTTTTTCTGCTTAGGTCACCCATGACAAAAGTTGGATCTATCAAAAAGAACTTTGCAGTTGGGCAAGACACTTCACTTTCTGGTTCTCAGTTTCCTCAGTTGTAAAATGAGAAGTTTGGATTAGATGACCTCTAAGATTCCTTCCAGCATTAGCAATTGAGACAACTGACTGACAAAACCAAGAAAGCAGAAGTCATTTCTCTAAACCTGGATCTGTAGCTTTGAGTAGAGAGGGGTAGAAGGGATGTGGATTTGAAATCAGAAGACCTGGGTTTGATTTATCTGTATCTTTAGGTCCTCTGTTCCCTCATTTGTAAAATGAAATGGTTGTATTAAATGATCACTCAGGTCTCTTCCAGCTCAAAAGTCAATGATTCCAGGCCCATGTGTACCCTAGCAATGAGCCTGGTCCACTCTGGCGGCATCCCTTCTTGTCTATTCCCACAGCATCATCTTCCAGTGGCAGGGTCTGGAAGTGGCCTTCTCATGGCGGTATGTTAGAGAGAGGCAGGTCTCTGGTACAATGTTTGCTGATTTCCATGAAGCTCTCCTTGTTTTACAGCTTCTCCCCTAGTTCAGTCAGTCAGTGGATACGCATTTAATTAAACTCTTACTGTGAGCCAGGCACTGTGCTAAGTGAGCACCTTGGATGCAGAGAAAGGCAAAAATACACTCTGCCCTCAAGGCGAACAACAGATGAAAACTATGAACATGCCAAACATATCTGGGGTGAATGAGAAGTAGCCTCAGAGGGAAGGTACTGCTAAGTCCTGGCTGCCCACTTCTGACTCAGATCTTGGACTCTGATCTACCCAGGAAAAGCGGGTTACTGACCTCGCTCAGCCATAGTTTCTTTCTTGAACACTGATGTGTACCCTGCCTCTCTTTTCCCAGGAGGGCCTTTTTTCTCTCCAGGATTGTTTGTCACCCTAATCACTGGCATGTGTGGGCCTCTGGTGGATACAACATCACCCCATCACATTACCAGCAGCTTCTGTTTATCAGCCTTGGCATGGCAGCTGCATCCCTCCCACTCCCCACCAACGTCCCCCATCTCCCCTGCTCCTCAGAGAGAACAGGCTGGCCCTGTATGTTGGGAACAAAATGAGATAAGTTTTTCCTCTCAGCCAAGGGAGGTGAAATTGGGATAGGCTGGTATGAGTCTTCCATCATCATTGATGGTACCTCTCTTAATTACCACGAGCACTATTCATTTCTGTGTCAGTTACACCCAGAATTTGCCAGAAATTAATAGGTCCTTAAAACTTGTATCCAGGTTTGCCCAGGAGAGTCTGACAATGATGGGTTTTGAGTCTAAAGGGAGGAAAGGGAGAAGGAATCACAGGCTAGGGAGAGACCTGAGCAAATGCCCCTAAAGAAGGTAATAACCCAAGAGGAGTCAGCTACCCTATCTGCATCTCTTGGCAGTATCCCCTGATTTAATAGCCCGGCATGAGTAGAATCGTGGCTTCTGGACCCTGGGGAGTGACTGACCCATCCCATGTGCACTTTGCTGGGGCAGAGGACATAGCTTATCCTTGGGCTCTTGTTCACTCTGTCTAATGGCCAGTCTCCCAGGCATATATTTATCCTATTCTGGGATCCTACTCTGGCTGAATGAAGCAGGTGTTTAGCTGAGGAACAGGATGTCTGGGGCTGTGGGTAGATATGAATGTGTGCTGATTCTTAAGGGGCCTCCCTTTTGATAAATGTATCAGTGGCAAGGTGATCATTTAAGGATAGCAGAATAGACAAAGGAGCTTAGACCATAGAGTCAGTGTTTTTCAGGAGAAAGAGCACTGGATTTGGAGTCTAAAGACCTGGATTCAAATCTCGGCTCTTCTACTAGTAGTAGAAGCTCTTCTTCTTCTTCTTCTTCTTCTTCTTCTTCTTCTTCTTCTTCTTCTTCTTCTTCTTCTTCTTCTTCTACTACTACTACTACTACTACTAGTTATGCAACCTTAACCAAGTTACCCACTCTGTGTCTGAGTTTCTTCATCTGTAAAATGAGATGTTCAACTAGATGGTCTCTAAAGTACCTTCCAACTCCAACTCTACAATCCTAGGAATCACCCAGCTGCGTACTCTGAATCTTGAGGTAATAAGTATTTACTAAGTGCCTACTATGTGCCAGACACTCTGCTGAAAGCTTTACAAATATTATCGCACTTGATCCTCAGAGGTCATCAAGTCTAACACCCTCATTTTAGGGATGATGAAACCAAGGTCTGGAAATGCTAAGTCATTTGAAAGGTCACACAGAGAGGAAGGAGTGGTGCTCAGAATAGTGAAAGGATACTCTGCATCTGGAGGTGACAATCTTATTTGGGGTGAGAATGAGAGTGGTTTACCAGACCTCGATGCTGCTGTTGCTCAGTCGTTTCCAACTCTTTGTGACCCATTTAGGGTTTTCTTGGCAAAGATACTGGAGTGCTTGGCCATTTTCTTCTTCAGCTCACTTCACAGATGAGGAAACTGAGGTAAACAGGGTTAAGTGACTTGCCCAGGGTCACACAGCTAGATTTAAACTCAGGAAGATGAGTCTTCCTGACTCCAGGCTTGGCACTCTGTCCATTGCACCATCTACCTGCCCTTTACTAGACCTAAGGAACAACTTAAGACCAACCTAACCCCAGGTAACTTGAGCTACAGATTAACTTACCTAGTTGAGGGGTACCAGCCAGCTTAAACTAGCCTAAATAATAGAATTTACACTCCCTTTCAGTTGTTTTCAATACCACTCATAATATTTTCTATATGTTACTTTCTCCCTTTTCCTTGGGAGGCAGTAGGTTCACTTGATGCAAAGTCAGAAAACCTGAACCTAAGCCCCAGCCTTAACACTTACTGACTTTGTGATTTTGCTCGAGTAATTTTATTCTCTGGGACTCACTTGGTGGTCTATAATCATCATCCAGGCCTGGAGTCTGGAAGACTCATCTTCCTGAGTTCAAATCTAGCTGTGTGACCCTGGGCAAGTCACTTAACCCTCTTTGCTTCAGTTTCCTTATCTGTAAAATGAGCTCAAGAAGGAAATGGCAAATCACTCTAGCATCTCTGCCAAGAAAAAACCAGAGGGATCACAAAGAGTCACATACAACTGAAATAACTCAACAACAAAAAAGTTACCATAAGCACTAAATCCTAAGCTCCCAAACCCCAAGGAAGCGAGGGAGTTGTACCCAGAAGAGAATGAAGTCTTCCTATGCCTAGAAATCTATGAACTTAGAGAAATTCTCCCCATGAGCTCCAGAGGCATTATTTCTGTTTTTCAGCAAGAAGGTATACCCCTGAGCAGAGGGGATAAAACATAAAAAGACAAAAACTTCACCTTGCTCTCAAGTAACTTATGTTCAAATAGGGGAAGAAAATATACACATAAACTGGTACGTAGAAATGGAGAACAGATGGAAGGGTGGCCTTAAAAGGAGAAGGATCTAGTAGCTGGTTGATCTGAGAAAAGCCTGCAGAAAGTGACATTTGAGTTGAATCTTGAAGGAAGTCATGGATTCTACAAGAGGTAAGGATGTAGAGCATTCCAGGCAAGGGAGACAGCCAAGTCAAAGGCAGTGTCCTGTGTGAGGAACCGTGACAAGACCACTATGGTGGAATCATAGAATGAACAGAAGGGAATCAACTAGAAGAAAGTTAGAAAAGTAGGAAGGGGCCATATGGTAAAGAATTTTGAAATGTTAAACAGGACTTTTCAGTTGATTCTATAGGTCAGAGGCACTGGAGTTTTTTAGGGGTAAAGGGGAGTGCAGGAAGTTACATGACCATATCTGTACTTCAGAAAAATCACTTTGGCAGCTAAACAGAGCATAAATGGCAGCAGGGAAAGATATGAGGAGGAAAACCAATTAGAAGACAATAATATAATAGTTCAAGAGATGTGATGTGGGCATAAACTAGGATGGTGATTGGAAAGAAGAGGGTATATATGAGAGATGTTGCAAAGGTAGAAATGACAAAATCTGGCAATTTATTGGATATACTGGATGAGTGACAGTGAGGAGTCTAGGATGACACCAGGTTGTCAGTGTTAGAAGTGATACCCTCAACAGTAATACAGAAGTTCAGAATTACCAGGCACTGTGATTAGCACTTTACAAATATTATCTTATTTGATCCTCACAACAACTCTGAGACAGGTGCTATTATTATCCTCATTTTATTGAAGAGGAAACTGAGGCAGACAGAGATCAAGTAACTTGCCCAGCAATTAATATATAGCAATGAGAGAGTGTAGACAGAAAAGCTAAGTGAGCCAAGGACAAGGTTATGGATGTGCCACGAATAAAGATCCGGAAAAAGAAACTGAGAAGGAACAATCATCCAGGTAAGAGAAAAAGCAGGAGAGGAGCGTCACAAAGAAACAAAAGAAAGCACCCAGGAGGAGGTGTGACAATGTCTGTTAGATTTGGCAATTAGGAAATCATTGCTAATTTTGAAGAGAGCAGTTTCAGTTGAATGAAAAGGTCAGTAGTCAGACTGTAGAGTGTTTAAAAGAAAGTTAGAGAAAAGGAAAAGACAGGACATAGAGTCACTGAATATAGAAGGCTTTTTCAAGGAGTTCCTCTAAAAAGAGGATGAGAGATATTGGATAATTTTCCTTTCTTCTTGAAATTATTTTGTGTGGTTTATTTATATGTGACAGAGGCATTGAGCATGCTCAAATTTACCCTTCCTGGTAGGTTATATGGAGCATGAGCAGATATTTGCTACCTAGTGCTAATCCACCAGGTGGGACTTTAGGGACTGTATGTGTGACTGAGGAATTTGTACTATGTGATGACAAAGCATCTTCCATTTGGTTCCTGAGCTGCAAGAACTGATGATTCGGGGATTACTGAGCTGAAACTGAGTAGTTATACAAAAGGCATGACCTGCCCCTCCATCAGTCTCTTCCCTTTTTGGCTATGAGTGAGCTGTCTCCTGAGAACAGGAAGTGGGGGATGGGCAGCTACCCTGTCTCCCATGCAGACATGGCAGCTGTGATCACATGGCTGTCTCTGTCTTGTTGTATTTATCTTTTCCTAATAATAGACAAATAAGTAGTCTAAGATAGAAGTGCCCAGGCAGTGACCTTGTGGGCTTTGAAAGGTCTGAATGTCTGCAGCTGTGACCATGGTAGCATCCACTGGCATGGCATGGGCTAATGGCAGAGGAATCATCTGAATCATGAAGAGACAAGCATTCCAAAGATAGATGACATCAGAGAATAATCATGGAGAGAAGGACCCATTATAGACTATAAAGGCACAGAGCCTCAGAGACAAGCACAGGGCTCTATGGAGAGCTACATAAGGAGTGCATGAAGGGAGAAAAGAACTTCCAGAGCCAGGAGTCATGAATTATCCCTTTGCCACATACATTCTCTACATGTATGCTTCGCTAACATTGTAGTCAATATTTGTTCCCACCTTCTGCCTGACTCTGTGCATTTTTAAAGAATGCACACAGGATTTGGGGGGAATGGTTTGTACCAACTATTCTCTGTCTACCCTCTAAGTAAATACTTTTTATAAAAACTAACTAAGCCTCCTGGTTGACTGTTAATAGAAAGCACACTGGTAGGGACTCAGGAACTACAGTATTAAAAGCACAGCCCATTAAGATTATCCTTAAAATCCTGAGAAAAGAGCAACAACAGGCACCGTCTAGGAACCCCAACCTTGAGTGTGACTGCAAATTGAGGGAGTAGCCCCAGAGGGGATGACACACTTTGTTTTTATTTATTTATATGTTGTATTCCCTTCCAAGCTATGTGGACAAGGAATATTGCATATTTGTCTTTATGTTACAAGTATTTAATAGTATCATGTACAGAGTAGGTGTTTAATGAATGTTTGTTGAACTGATGGGATTCGGGGGGAGGCCAGTATAGTGGGTCTCTGCAATGCCTTTCATCCTTGTCAAAACTGGAGGAGTCTTGGTGGGTCCCACTGGGAAAATGAATCATGAAACCTTTGGAAACAAGGCTGTGCCAAGCCTTTGTTCCCAACAGAAACGAAGCTGTGTGAGTGGACAGGAGAGGTTGAAATTTTGTGTGTGGGGACACACACATACACGTGTGTGTGTATATATCTCACAGTTATATGTAACATATATCACACATATTTATATGTGTATATACACACATATACAAATATACATACACAAATACACACACACATATATTTATATATGTCCTTCCTCTCTGCCTTTCATTCCTGTTTTGCCCTTGAGAGACTTCCTGTCAGCCATTCAGCACAGGGAGCTGAAGCTGCCTAATTGTCATATGGGCTACAAGTCTGTCGAACTGAATTTCTTGGGATGTGGACTTCAGACTTCACCTGCAGTGATCTCAAGTACTGCTGGGAGATCTGTGTGCTTCTCTCAAACCTGGAGAAGGGATGAAAGCTGCTGAAATTATGGCGATCAGCATTGCCTAGGGGGATTCCAGTGTCAGCCACTGTCTGGCCCTCATGGAACAAAGAGAAATAGCCAGCAGAAGGAGAGACAGACCTTTCTCCCATCTAGGACTGGAGTCCAGAGTGTGCACATTCTCCCCTTTCCACTTCTCCCCTTCCAACAACCTGAGGGTGTTTGGGAGGAGCTGAGAGATGACTAAAATACAGTTCAAGCAGAAGCACCATAATGATTTCTGTAGTGAGTGCTCTGGCCTTACTCTTCTAGAACAAGACATTACGCCCTCAGGGTTTGACCAAGACTGGTGAGGGGGCTGGGGTATCTTTCTCTAATGCTATCAGCTTGATTTCCCATTCTGATGTGATTAACTGCCCTTGCCCTGGTTCTAGTGAACCAACTAATATCAATTACTTTTCCTAAAAAGATATTTATGGGGCAGCTAGGTGACTCAGTGGATAGAAAAACAGGCCTGGAGTTGGGAAGACCTGAGTTCAAACTCAGCCTCAGACACTTCCTTGCTGTGTGATCCTGGGCAAGTCACATAATCTCTACCTCAGTTTCCTCATCTGTAAAATGAGGATGATATCAGCACCCACCTCCCAGGGTTATCATGAGGCTCAAATGAAATAATTGTAAAGTGCTTAGAAGAGTGTCTGGCACATGGTAAGCACTATATAAATGTTTATTATTAATATTATTATTACTTCAAAGATTTGGCAGGAACAGAAGTATAAACATTTTACCCTAACACTTCCAGGGCACATTTTCTCCTGTAACAGCATAGGGAGAGTGGGCTTAGATTTTACTCACTTTCTATGCACTCTTAATCCCACCAAGTTCATGTCCCAATGCGACATTGCTTCTGGGTGAGCCCTTGCCTCAGCTACCCCAGTATGGGTCCCGGAGATGCCTCCTTACTTCTTGAGGCATTGAGGCTAGACTGGCTACAAAACCTGGCAAAGACTCTACATCCAGACCTCTTGCTGGCTTGCTCTCTGGCTGCTTCAGAATTCACCAGACCATTATCTGCAATCTCCTTCAACCTAAGATGAAAGAACAAATTCTGAGCAAGTGGGTGGGACTCTGATAGAAGAAGCCCAGTTGGCTCCTTTCTCTTACTGGAGCACTGTCAGGCAAAAACACGTCAAAATAAGAGAAGGGGCATATTATAATCCACTAGTAGTTTTTGAATGAACCCTGGTCCTGGCTATAAAGCAGCAGATAATCAAAGAACCTTCTTTTATGCCATGGTTAGGGGATCAGAACTGGTTTGCAGAGTGTCTGTTCCTACTCCAAAGTCCATGTGGAGACTCAGCTGAGCACTCGGCATGGGTTCATAAGGACTCGGTTTATTGGCCAATCTCTCATTACATTTCGTCCTCTTTAAAAACCAAACATATGGGTACAATAAACTGTTTGCCTGAGTCTTATAAATGTGGGGGGCCAGACTGAGAGAAGGGAGAATCTGGACGCAGCGTGAGGTAAAGCCAGAGATTTTCCTATAATTTTCCTATTTCAATCACCCTAAAAGGGCCACATGGCAAAATCTGCCCTCAGAATCAAAATGACCCAGGTTCAAGACTCTTCTCTGACAAATGCTGTTGGAGTGACCCTAGGCAAACCAACTGACCTCTCCTTGTCCCTAGGGACTAGGCAATTCTCTGAGATTATGAATTGGAGATGGTTTTCAGTCTGCATCAGTGGAGGTAATTTCCTCACTGGGAGTTCCCCACACCAATAAAATTACCAAACAGTTCTGGATGATATTTTGTTTCAAAAGCAGAACGTAAGTAACATGGGCTAAACCTGTGTGGGGACCTACAGCCTGGTGGGGTGGGAGGCTTGTGTAAGAGTAGACTGCTCAAGCACAGCAGGGAACTGATGAAACCACTCAGCTGTGGTTTGAGTGTAGTGCCTCCTGGTGGATATGGCAGGCATTACATGTCCTCTCCAGTTGATACAGAGATGCTCAGCCAGTCCTGTGGGTTAAGGAAGAAGATAAGTCAGTGCAGGCTGCTGGACTACTGCAGTACCCCAAGCGTCACGTGAGGCATCCACCAGGTGTCACAGGCAGCGTACAAGCGTATCTCACTGATTTGACAGCAGCGGTGTGTTGACTACGTGACCAAAGGCAAACTCCTGACCTTGTCTGGTCTTTACTTTTACCCCTAAGCATCCTTAAGCCAGTTCTACCTCCTGGTGATTAAGGGAAGGAAGGAAGGAAGGGAGGAAGGGAGGGAAGGAAGGAAGGAAGGAAGGAAGGAAGGAAGGAAGGAAGGAAGGAAGGAAGGAAGGAAGGAAGGAAGGAAGGAAGGAAGGAAGGAAGACACATAAGATAGTGAACTGTGGGGCAGCTTGAGGTCAATAGAGGAGAGTATGAGCAACAGTGGGGGAAGTGATACAGAAACAGGCCCAGGGCAGAGAAGATTTATTTTGATCTTACTTGAATTATTAAGTGTCTCCAGGATGATTTTTCACACTAGGGGGCCTACACAGTATGTGGTCTTTGGGAGACAGAAATCATCACAGCCTTTTTAAAGAGAGACTTTGTGAGAAGGTAAAAGATATAGCACTTAGGCGTATTCACAACCCTGGTGAGTGGGGTCTTCACAGACCCACTGAGAGTGGGTGTTAGGCTTTCAGAGGGGAGGGCTGCAGGATTGGGGAAAAGGTGTGCTAGTCAGCTGGCTTGGAGTTCCTCCTTCTAGACAGTTTTACAGGACTGTGTGTTAAAGGGGAAAAAAATCTGAACCTGAAGGGGATTCTCTAAGAAGGGTTAGGTCTTGGAGAAACAATTAATTTTCTTTCCTTTTAATTACCAGGTTTCTAGCTGAGAGATGAGGCTCTGACACTGCTGCAGGAAGCCTTGAAGAGAACACAGGACAGACAGTGCTCTGATGCTTCACTAGCCAAGTGGCTCTCTCTGGGGGTGGCACAGGATATTCATGCTGAGAATGGATTAGGAATTGGGGAGATGACGGCTTTAGAAGATGTCTGCTTCTGCAAACCCTTTCTCCCTTCCTTCCCTTTTCATCCCACTTTAACCTCCAACAAGTCAAGATTTCACCTGCTCAGCATATAAACCAATTAGACTAAATTCCTGTTAATCTCCCAGTGTGCTGGAGGGAGTGAGGGGGAGAAAACTAAAAGTAACCCCTGATTTCAGCTCTAGGTAACTTCAAACTGTACCTAACAAGTAAATTTTATTTTTTAAATTAATTTTAACGTAATTCTTAATTTTAATTTTATTTTTTAAAATAAGCTTTCTTGATTACCCCCCTCACTACCCCTCTCCCCACTGAACCCTCTTCTTAATAATAAATGTAGACAGCAGGTGGTGCTATGAGGCATCTCCAGCTTTCAGAAATCTCAAACTGGATGTTTCACACTCATCTCCTAAACAGAACACATTTTCTTTCCCCCTAAAGCCTTTCCCCTTACCCCTGCCTAAATACCCTATTACTGTATAGGGCACACACTGACACACACAGACACACAGACACACACACACCTTAGCAACCTTTTTTGAATTCATCCAACCCTCTCCTCTAATACCGCTGTCATTCTAGTGCAGGGCCTCATCACCTCACTATAATTTACTGCTGGATTGGCCTACCTCAAGTCTCTCCCAACTCCCTTCAGTCTAAAGTGATTTCTTAAAGAGCAGGTCTGCCCATGTCCCCACACCCACCCCACTCAGCAAATCCCATTGACTTCTTATCACCTCCAGGATCAAATACAAAATCCTCCCCTTAGAGTTTTAAGCTCTTTATAACCTAGTTGATTCAGTCTTATACCTTACTCCCCACCCCATACTCTTCCATCCAGTGACATTGGTGTCCTTGGTGTTCCAGTCAGGATACTTCATCTCTCAGTCTGGGTATTTTCTCTGGCTGGAATGCTTTCCCTCCTCATCTCTGTGTCCTGCATTCCCTGACTTCCTTAGTCTTAATGAAGATTTCATCTTCTAACGGAAGCCTTTCTTAACTTCTCTTAACTATTCCCTATTTATCCTAGATACAGTTGCCTGTACAAGTTTCTTTTCTCTTCTCTTAGATTGTGAGCTCCCTGAGGGCAGGGACTGTCTTTTGCCTCATTTTATATTTATATTATATATAATTTGTATATTTATGTTATAAATGTATTTAATATATTATATCATATATTTATATCATATATATATGTGTATATATGAAACATAGTGCCTGGGACATAGCAGGTGCTTGATAAATGATTGACACAACAGCTTCCCACCCCAACCCCAATCTTTGGAATTTGTGGCATTTCCCAAGGAGGACTTTCCTTGGTCCACATCTTTAATCTCTCTGCCTCTCAGTCCAGAGGCTGGAAACTTCACTGAAACTCTTGCTTATATATTTACTCCATAGCCTGAGCTAAGTGATCCTGAGTCTTTGGTTCATTTTCCTTTGATATTCAGATACTTATAAGAGCTATTCATTAAAGACCATAATATTCTTTCTCACTTACATTAGTCCAAACTTGGGGCAAGTAGGGAAAAAAATATTTCTCTGTTGTCCAGAGACAGAGGTCTGTCCCCTCTGCCTCTTCATGTCTGTATTACAAGCTATTTACTGGCTTCCTCCACTGCAAAACCCCCATACAAAAATCATAGACATAAATCACAGAGAAATGATGATCTGTATCACCAAGGCAATATTCACAGGGCGACTATGAATATGCCAGTATAGTGAATCGCAAAGTGT
The DNA here is from genome assembly GCF_028372415.1 of Notamacropus eugenii. Taxonomy (NCBI): domain Eukaryota; kingdom Metazoa; phylum Chordata; class Mammalia; order Diprotodontia; family Macropodidae; genus Notamacropus; species Notamacropus eugenii. The sequence goes on along the minus strand of NC_092873.1, from coordinate 323,085,825 downwards.
AACAGACTCTCCATATGGAAGGCAGAAGAAGAAAAACATTTATTCAGGCACCAGAAAGCCAGATCCCAGCACCAGAAAGCCAGATCCCAGCACCAGAAAGCCAAATCCCTCATAGTAACCAAGAAGTCAATATACATCAGCACTTCAGGGGACAAAGTCATTCTCAAGCCCCACCCCCACCTCCCCAGGGCCTTCCTACAAACAAACAAACAAACACTCAGGAGTCTCCCTATGCCCACTAGCCTGTGTCCTGTCCTCCCTCCACCCTAACTGCTCTCATCAACTTCCTCCCAGTTCTGTTCCAGCTCCACCTCTTCCTGTTCCACCCTTCCTGTTCCATGTGACTTAGACTCGTGACTCAGTTTTCCACGTGACTTAAGCAGGTCACATGGGCCTATGAATGGATGGGAAAGATTTTCCCATTAAGAAGCAAAATTACATTAACAATAATCAAAAATGTATTATCAATACAGGATCCAACATAATTTTATGTAAAACAAATCGGGAATTAGGTAAAACAATAGAGAAATCATATGGAAAATGTCTGATAGCAAAAAGGGAAGGGGAGTGAAACCTTGTTTTGATTTCAAAGATGAAACTAGTCAGCAGTTTTAGTCTGTTCAGTCATAGTCATCAGAGTTTTTCTGTTCGTTTAACTGAGTGGAGGCTCTAACTGCTGGAACCAGTCCTCCAGCACCCAGATTCTAGTCTCTGGACTTCAATCTTAAAACACTTGCTAAGCTTTCCATCTTTCCTCAACCACCATTGTTGCACTGCCCCCGAACTCATTCATTCCTCTCCACCAGGGTCAGCCCCCTAAGAAATGGAAAGACCTTGCTTTCCCACTACTTAGGAAGAAATATAGAAAGGGTTATTCTTAGGGCAGGGAGGTACATTTTAAGGATCTGTTATCAGAGGAACAAATAGGGATAGAGCCAGGAGAACATGCTGACCTCTCCCCCACTATGCTCTACCTGCTTCCCAATCCTAAACAATTAATCATCCATTTCAAGTTAGAAGGGACCTCAGATGCCATCCATTCCAACACTCATTTTATAGATGAGGAAACAACCCCCAGAAATGAAATGACTTGCCTAATTCGGTTCACACAGGTAGCAAGTGCCCAATGTCTTAAGCCAACAGGCTATATGCATGTTCCTGCAACAATTCTTGTATTATTTCAACTGGAGATTGGTTTATTATATTGTACTTACCAAAATAAATGATGTTGAAAAATGATGAAAAAGTAATATTTAAACTTCATAGAAAGATTAACTTTACGTCCATGTATTTCTTATTCAGATACAATGAACTGATTCACCTGTGTGATGAGCCAATGGCAATTAACCTGATGGTGAAGCTGATAGATTGCACCCAAACTGGTTGATTCACATTTGACTTTGTTTGCACATAGCATATTAAATAATCATTGCATTGTGATTTATTGTCAGTTAAAATGAATTCAAAGGGTAACATACCAGCTAGCACTTCTATAGCACTTTAAAGTTTGAAGGGAGAAAAAGGGAGAGGGAGAGAGAGAGATCATTTTATCCTCACAATCCAGTTAGAATATATATGTATGTATGTGTGTGTGTGTGTGTGTGTGTGTGTGTGTGTGTGTGTGTGTGTGTGTATGGAAAACATATAAATAAAGTGAGGCAAAAACAGGTTAAGTGACTTGCCCAAGGTCACACAGGTAGTAAAGGCCTGAGGCTGAATTTGAACTTGGCTGTTTCTGACTCCAGGTCCAGTGCTCAATCCACCTAAATGGTGGTATCTTCTATAGAAAAAGCAAGTTAAGAGCCATGGGTTTGGAGTAAAAGAAAATGAGGTGTGTCGTGGACTTGTTGACTCTGCTATATCTCTAAGACATCCAGTTAGAAATGTCCAAAAGTCAGTTGATGATTAAAAACTGAAATTCAGGAAGGATAGAGGCTGAATGCAAAGATCTGGCAATCATTTGCATACAGATAATCACTGAAACTGTAGGAACTGATGTGCTCACCAAGAGTATCTATTTTGTACAACCTCTGTCTGAATATGTTGTCTCCCTGGGCTGGACTATAAGCTCCTCAAAGGCAGAAACTGGTTCACTAGTCTTTGGATTCTCAGCACTTCATACAGTACCTGTCTGGCACTCAGTAATGATTTAATAAATGCTTGTTGGCTGATTCTCCTACCTCTGAGTATTCCTGCCCACTGTTACCTGTAACAGGCACTAAGTCTGTTAAATTGAATAGAGCTGTTCATTTGGGGTAGGAAGAAGCAATGCAGGGGCCAAAAGGAATGTGGTAAAGGGAAAATTATTCTCTTCCTCTCAGTATCCTCCCACCCCACTCCAGGGATGAGATGGGATTTCTTATTCCAGCCCCAGTCAAACTACAAAGAAGGGTCCTAGGGCAGGACACCTAGGGCAGAGAGATGAGATTGTTCCTGGTGATGGGACTTCTACTGGGTTTCAAGGACTGAGTAGATTTTGCATTTTTGGTTCTGGCTGGAATCTAATGTGCATAAGAGACAGAAACAACTGATTAAATGCTTTATAATCCACCTGCTCCCTCACTACCTCCCCCCACCCCCCCAAGGCTAAGGAAATAGGGCTGCCTTCCTATCTGAAGGGATTTGGAAGTACTTGTCTCTATCGTTGCTGAGCCAGTATGCCTCAACTGAGCAGATTCAGAGACACTGCTGGTCAGGGATTTGGGGGTGGGAGTAGAGAAGGGACATTGGATATCAGCAGGGTGCATTAGCAACTGATTATTTTTTCTCCGTGTTCCAAAACTGGGAACTAAATAGCACAAGCTTAACCCTGCCATGCCTTCCCAGAGCTCAACTAGAAGAAGAGACCAGAGGAGTTAAAAGGTCCCTCTGCTCTGCTGTGGATTGTGAGAAGTCACTAGTTAAACTCTAGTCCCATAGAACACTTTAAGCAGAAAAGGAAGTGAAAGATAAATCCAATAGGAAGAGATCAGGCTAAGACTCTTATGGTCTAGGAAGTTGCTCAGGGGATTGGCCTTGGAGATTTGCAAGGCTCAGAAGCCAAGGACAGTCCTGGGGGGCTGGCATGATTTCAAATAAACTAATACGGCAGAAAGAGGCAAACTTGGTAAGTCTTATGCACGTACAGTGGTTTCATTATCTGAATTATAAAGGTTGGGAGGAAAAATTGATTTGGGGAAATATAGTAGCTTCTGTTACCTGAAGGGCCCTCAGGTTTGGCATTGTATCTGACCTTTATATGTATGTAAATCACTTTTCAAACCTAAAGTGATATTCAAATGTTAACTATTATGATTACTTATGGCATTCCAGGAAGAGAAGGAAGGAATGAAGGAAAGAGTTAGAGGGAAAAAGGGAAAGGAGAAACAGAGAAGGTGGAAGGGAGAAGTGAGGAGAAAGAAGACAAAAGAAAGAAGATGGTGGAAGGAGAAAAGGAAAAATGGAGAAGGAAAACACGTAGTAGGGATAGCGGGGTTAAAGAAAGCACAGAAGAGAGAAAGGGAGGATGCAACCAAGAGAAAGGCAGAATATGTTACTGCAGGCAGCTTGGAAGACATGTTGGGCAGGATGAGAAATTAAAACGTGAGAATTGATCTGAATCCAAGCCACAGGAGGTGCTTGCCTCCAGTGGGGCAGGATCCCCTTAGACAGAGAAGCCCACTGAAGCGTAAGCAAGGACTTACAAGAGAAAGCCCAATTCTTATTCTGTCCTATGCACCAGGTGGAAGCTTTAGGGGCATCTGTGAGACGACAGACTTCTAATCATGTAACAGATGTGCTTTTCATGACCATTTTTCCAGTTCCCAAGTAGGGGTGTGAAAGCAACTTTACATGTTCAATATGGAAGACATAATTCTCCTGGAGAGAGGCTCAAACTTCCCTTTAAATTTACACTTTTCCCATCCCAATCTTCCACATTTTGCAACCTGATAAAGAGACTTCACAAAAGAATGACTGAGAAATCCAGAGAAAAGAAGAAAATGGGAACAGCAAGTGGCATTCCCTAAACACAAAATCTCTCTTCCTCATTTTCTCCTGTTTCTTCCTATTTATCCAGTCCACTGGAGAATTTATTTTTAAAGACAACAGAATAGCTCACTTCCTATTATTAAACTTCATTTAAAATGAAAAAAGGACAAGATGAACCCTGGAGGGAGAGTTAAAACCCCAGATCCAACAACTATTCTATGTGGGGTTTCAGGCAAGTCTGCCTCCTTGGTTCTCAGTTTCCCCATCTTTTAAATGAAGTTCATAAAACCATTCATTCCCAGGGAGGTTAGAAGGAAGAATCAAAGTCGAAAATTTAACAAAACAAAACACAAACTTCTTGATATATGTGTTATTCATTAAGAGTAAATCTGGGACATGGAGTTAGAAAGAATACAGAAGAAACAGACCAGTTTCAGCTCTTTAGGGAGCAGGATGTGCAGACAAATCCCACTGCACAAAACCAAAGCTCTGTAGCTCCAGGCTGGCAGGGCAGGCACTGCTGATTCTGGGGATCAGAGCTCCTCAGTCTTTGCTAGGCAGTTAACACGAAGGATAGGTAGGCTGTTTAGCACAGGCACCAGCTGCTGGTACTGAGATACTCAAAAGGAAAACTCCCTTTTTCTCTGGCTCTGCCTCATTGGCTTCCACATCCCACTTTCACACCCTTCATTTGGGTGATTTCTTCTAGTCTGCCTCTTGGGTGACAAAACCCCAAGATGCAGCTATTTCAGGCATCAGGGCAGGTTATTAGTTTTTACATTTATCTGGTCTATGAAGGTAATAAGCAAAACTACAAAAGCAAAGCCAGGTTTGTACTGTGGAAATGAGTTCTGAAGTCAGAATTCTGGGATTGGGTGATGGGCCAGAGGAAGCAAGGTAGGGAAAACAGAATACATGTAGTCATGAGTGAAGGAAGCAAGGGGTCATATTGGCCCTAACATTCTAAGCAGAACAGGAACTGTTCATCCATTGTCCAGGGCAGCTGAGCCTGGCTGCTTCTCCAAATGCCTGAAACCCTATTCTCAGGTAGCAGAGACTAGGACTTTATTCACTGAGCAGATTGCTGGCAGGTGCAGCTCCCTCTGTGTGTTTCCCACCCACCCACGGCACCCTCTTTCAGTCTGCTGGAGCCAGCAAGAGCTGGTGATTAGGTAACTCTCTCCTTCTCCCCTCCCCTATGTGTTTATGAGATGCCAGAGGCTGGTCAGGCTTGGGGAATGGGTTGGGGCTGGCCCACGGTGTGTTAGGAGGCAGAAAGCCATGGTCATCCACTCCATGAGGCAACAATGGGTAGACAGGAGTTGGGTCATTATTTTTTTAATCTGAATTTCTTCTTTTAAAAGTGAGTCCTATTTCTTGTCTTCAAATGAAAAAAACCTCAGCAGTTTTCCAGAGAGAGGCTGGCTCTCTGCCTTCTGCTGAACACGTGAACTGGCTGTTCCTAAGGCTGCGTGACCGCAGGCATGATGGTGTAAGTGCAGTGTGTTGGAGGCTGGGCCTGATTCAGGCCAGGTTGGGGCTTCCAGTTCAGAATTAAAATTAGTGGGCTGCAGTTATCCAACAATTAATAAGTAATTTTAAAAAGGCGTTTATACTTGGCCACCATAGGGAAAGGATTCAGTTGGGTGCTGCTTCCCCCCAGTGCTGGATTTGTGTATTCAGACCACCAGGAAGTGACAACAATGGTTTTTAAGACTTGGTTCCCCAGCCAATCAAGTCTCAAAGGCCATTTCAACACCTTTTAAGGAGAAATTAGCCTACTCTACACGGTAAATATTGCTGCTACTGCAGGTTAGGTGGCCTTATGTCTTGTGAGAGGTGGCTATTTAAAAGGCCCTGAGTCCCTCCTACACTGAGTCATATCTGGTAAGCACAAGGATCATACATACTTCCCGGTGCAGAAGGTCTTTTCATCATGGCTGGCTAAGTTACTCATGTTATTAACATGGCTGTGGTTATTCAAGGTTGTGAAATCACATAAGGTACTGAGTTCTTCTAAGACTTTTCCTGAGAGCCAGGTTTTGGTCCTACACAACTACCTTCTCCTTTAGCCATATCTGCTGGAGAGAGATGTGCAGAGTTTTCACAGTGTCCATGATACAGCATCCACATCTACTCTCCTTTCATCCTTGGTTCACAATGATAGGGTGTCAGAGGTCTGTCCCTAAGTCACACATCTATGAATGATGTCCTGGGCTGGGATTCTCAGGAGGCCTTTCTTCTCCTGCAGACTCTTCTAAGCCTCTTGTAGGGGATAAAGTTGAGCTCTGCTTCTCCCTCAGCCTCTCATGACCCCTTAAAAGAAGAGCCAGAAAAGAATACAAGGACATATGAGAGTAATCCCTAGTCAAAATACTGAAGCAGTTAGGGAGTTATTTTCAATCTGCTTATGAAAAGTGAAATGGACTTGGGAGTTCCAGTTATTACTAGGCCAGCCAACAACTAGATATCACTGACAACCCATACTCAGCACCGAGGAGATGTCAGGCTGGACTGATGTAAGATTAGACTGAGAAGTGAGGGGCATGTAGCAAGGACACCACATGGGGTAGCTGAGTCACAGAACCAGAGTTGAAGGGGACCTCAGAGGTCATCTGGTCTTAATCTCCCATGAACAGGAATCCCCTCTATAATATCCCCCAACAAATGATCATTTAGCCTTTGTCACTTAGTAAAATTAGTAGTTACTAGTTTCTTCAATCATGTCCAATTCTATGTAACCAGCATCTTCTTCGCAAAGATACTGGAATAGTTTGCCATTTCCTCCTCCAGTGTGTATCCATTTTACAGATGAGAAATTGAGACAAATAGGAGTTAAGTGACTTGCCCAGGATCACAGTTAGTAAGTGTCTGAGGCTAGATTTGAACTCAGATCTTCTGGACTCCAGACCCAGTCTTCTATCCACTGTACCACCTAGCTGCCCTAGTTAGTAGTTAGTAATAGTAAATTGGTTAGTAAATTGCTATTCTGCTTTCTATAGTCAAGCAGAACAAACCTAATGTCTCCTCCATATGAAAGTCTTTCATTAGAATTATCATGTCCCTCTAGGTCTTCTTTAAATCAAGCTAAACATTCCAGTTCCTTCAATTAATCCTTAAATGAGAGCATGTGTAAAAAAGCATTATGCAACAGGTCAAAGCAAGACAAATGTTTATTGATATCTTTATACAGAATGCCCATATGGCCCTTTACCATCTTAGCTGTCCTCTCTGGACATGCTCCAAGCTTACGAAATGTTATTCAAGAAAAGGTGGCACCCAGACCCAGATACCACCCTCCACATTACGATGATCAACAAGAGAACAATAGGGCTATCGCCAACCTAGTACTGAACACCATGTCTCTCTTAGAGCAGCCTGAGGTCATATTTGCTCTTCCTGGCTGCTCTGTCACACACTCTTGATTCAGGTAGACCTTGCAAACCACAGATCCTGTTTTTTCAGATGAGCTATTTTCTAGCCAGAAGCTAGATGATAGCTAGATAGTAGTAAATAGAGCACCAGGCCTGGAATCAGGAATGCTCATCTTCCTGAGTTCAAATATGGCCCCAAACACTTACTAGTCGTGTGACCCTGGACAAGTCACTTAACCATGTTTGCCTCAGTTTTGTCATCTATAAAATGATATGGAGAAGGAAATGGCAAATCACTCTAGTATCTTTGCCAAGAAAACCCCAAATGAGGTCACAAAGAGTTGGATATGACTGCAAAATGACTAAAGCAACAACAAATATCAAAGAAAACTGCCCTGATAGCCTAGAAATAGACGTTAAAATAGGCACTGAAAAAAATCCACCAATCACTTCCTAAAAGAGATTCCAAAATGGAAATTTCCCAGGAACATTAGAGCCAAATTCCAGAACTCCCAGGTCAAGAAAAAAATATTGCAAGCAGTCAGAAAGAAAAAAAAATCATATATCATGGAGCCATAGTCAAAATTGCATAGGATATAGCAGTTTCTACATGGGAGGATCAGCAGACATGGAAGATGATACTCAAGAAGGCAAAGGAGCTAGGATTAAAACCAAGAATCACCTACCCAGTGAAAATGAATATAATCCTTCAGGAGAAAAAAAATAAACATTTAATGAAATAAAGGACTTTCACGCATTCCTGAAGAAAAGACCAGAGCTGAACAAAAAAAAAAATTGGTCTTCAAATACAAAACTCAAGAAAAGCATAAAAAAGGTAAAAAGGAAAGAGAAAACATAAGGCATTCTATTTACTTTCCTACATGGGAGGGAAGATGATACTTGTAACTCTTAAGAACAGTATCACTATTACAGTAGTTAGAAGGAGTATACATAGAGGATACAAGAATAAGGTGACTATGACGGAATATAATTCCCCCCAAAAAGTTAAGGAGTGAGAAAGAGGATTACACTGGGAGCAGAAGAAAGGGAGAGGTAGAATGGGGTAAACTATCTCACATGAAGAGGTACAAAAGATCTATTACAATGGAGGGAGTGGCACAGTGTGCATCGTTTGAACATTATTCTCATCAGAATTGGCTCAAAGAGGGAGTAGCATATAGAATGGCGTAGAGGGAGCAGCAGTTTGGCATAGAGATCTATCTTATCCTACAGGGAAGTAGGAGGGAAGGGAGTTAAGAAGTGGGAGACTCACAGAAGGGAGGGCAGATTGGAGGAAGCATGGTCAGGTACAAATCCAAGTAAGGAGGGAAAGGGTGAAAGCAGAGAAAGAAGGATTGACAGAAGGAAAAAGAGGATGGAGGGAAATACACAATTAGTAACCATAACTGTGAATATTTATGGGCAAATTCACCCATAAAATGAAAGTGAATAGCAGAGTGGATTAAAAATCAGAATTCTACAATATGTTTGGTTTTCTTTCTTTTTCACAAGAAACACACCTGAAGGAGAGAGACACACGAAGTAGAGGTAAGGGGCCAGAGAAAAATCTACTAAGCTTCAGATGAAATAAAAACAGCAGGGGTAGCAATCACGATCTTAGACATAGCAAAAGCAAAAAATAGATCTAATTAAAAGAGGTAAGGAAGGAAACTACATCTTGCGAAAAGGTACAATGGACAATGAAGTAATACCAATACCAAACATATGCATCAAGTAGCACAGCATCCACATTTTTAAAGAATAAGGTAAGTGAATTACAGGAGTAAATAGACAGTAAAACTATATTAGTGGAAGATCTCAACTTTTCTCTCTCAGAACCAGATAAATCTAACCACAAAGTAAACATGAAAGAAGTTAAGGAGATGAATAGAATCTTAGAAAAGTTAGATATGATAGAACTCTGGAGAAAACTGAATAAAGGGAAAAGAGTATGCCTTTTTATCAGTGCTACATCACATCTACACAAAAACTAACCATATATTAGGGCATAAAAACCTCACAATCAAATGCAGAAAGGCAGAAATATTAAATGCTTCCTGTTCAGATCATATTGCAATAAAAACTACCTTCAATAAAGGGCTTTGGAGAGATGGATTTAAAATCAATCAGAAATTAAATAATTCAGAATGAGTGGTCCAAAGAACAAATCATAGAAATAAACAATAATTTCATTAAAGGGAATTACAACAATGGACAACGTGCCAAAATTTATGGGATGAAGCCAAAGCAATACTTAGAGGAAATTGTATATCTTTAAATTCATAGATCAAGAAAACAGAGAAAGAGCAGATCAATAAATTAGACATGTAGCTAAAAAAATTTTAGAAAAAGAACAAATTAAAACTCCCCAATTAAACACCAAATTGGAAATCCTAAAAATCAAAGGAGAGATTAATAAAAATGAAAGTAAGAAAACTATTGAGGTAATAAATAAAATTAGAAGCTGGTTTTATGGGGGGAAAAAACATTAAGATAGATAAACCAGAGGAAAAAAAGAAAATCAAATTGTTAGTATCAAAAATGAAAAGGGTGAATTCACCACCAATGAAGGGGAAATTAAAGCAATTATTAGGAACTATTTTGCTCAATTGTATGTCAATATATTTGACAATCTAAAGCAAAATTGATGAATATTTACAAAAATACAAATTGTCCAGGTTAATAGAAGAGGAAATAGGACACTTAAATAACTCCATCTTAGAAAAAGAAATGGAACAATCCATCAGTGAACTCCTGAAAAAGAAAATCCCCAAGGCCAGATGGGTTCACAAGTAAATTCTACTAAACATTTAAATAAAAATTTATTCTAATACTCCATAAGCTATTTGGAAAAAGAGGTGAAGGCCTCCTATTACATTCCTTTTATGACATAAGCATGGTGCTGACACCTAAACCAGAAAGAGCTAAAATAGAGAAAAAACTATAGATCAATTTCCCTAATGAATTTTGATGCAAAAATTTTAAATAAAATACTAGCAAAGAGAATACAGAAATACATCACAAGGATCGTACAGTTTGACCAAGTAGGATTTATGCCAGGAATGCAAGGCTAGTTCAATATTAGAGAAACTGTCAGCATAACTGACCATAATAAAATCATATGATTATCTCTATAGATGCAGAAAAAGCTTTTGACAAAATACAGCACTCATTCCTATTCTTATGCTAGAGAGCATAAGAATAAACAGTTTTTATCTAAAACTATCAGCAAGTGTTATCTGTAATGGAAATAAGCTAGAAGCCTTACCATAAGATCAGGGGTGAAGCAAGTATGCCCATCATCAGCACTCTTATTCAATATTGTACTAGAAATATTAGCTATAGCAGAAAGAGAAGAAAAAGAAACTAAAGGAATTGGAACAGGCAATGAAGAAACAGTTATCACTCTCTGCTGATAATATGATTGTATACTGAGTTGTAGGATATAAAATAAACCCACATAAATCATCAGCATTCACATATATTACCAACAAAGACCAGCTAGCAAAAAGATACAAAAAGAAATTCTATTTAAAATAAACTGCAGACAATATAAAATATTTGAGAGCCTACCTGACAAGACAAGCCCAGGAACTACATGAACACAATTACAAAACACTTTTCACACAACTAAAGTTAGATTTTAATGGAAGTGGAAAAACACCAGTTGCTCATGGGTAGGCTCACTGGCTCAGCAATCATAGCTGCCAGTTCTTTCGTCTCTCTGGGATAGAGCTTGTCTTGTAAAATGAACTCATCAAAGGGCAGCAAGGTGCTCTCTTACTATTTTCCACCTTACATTTGGTTTCAACTCTCTATCAGTCATTTTTGCTCTACCTTTTCATACCTAAGCATTTATTCTCCTTGTCAGGAAAAGAAAAATCACGAGAGAAATAAGAGGTGAAAATTCAGCCTTCTCGTTTGTCCATTATCGTCATCTCTCCAACCAGAGGAATGGTTTTATCCCAGTCATTTGGACACAACCCCCCTTCTCTTCTCTGAAGATACTCAGTGTCCCAAAGGGTTAAATCTTACTTTTGAGATATTGCACCTGCCACCCAGCACTACAAAAATGCAATCGCTTTAGCTTAATGGTATTGCTCATTTCAGGAACTTTCAAAGTACCCTGTCTTAGGAATTGTTTAGCAGAGAAAATTAACTGCAAGATAGGAGGTAGCAAGGCTTTGGACTAAATTATGTAGGGAAATGACTAAACCTCCTTTGCCTAGAAATCTTTAAATAGAGAAGATAAAGAGGGTTTACTCCACTTAAAGACAGGGGGATAGATTAGACAAGTTTCTGATCTGAGAAATTCTAAGGTTTTTTTGTCTTATGCAAGGTCATATAGTAGGTTGGTGTCAGTGCTAGCAATGAAAGGAGGCATTACGGTATTGTGAAAAGAGCATTGGATTTGAGTTAGAGGACTTTATCCATATCTCCAATCTTTATCACATAGTACACGTATGCCCTAGGCCAAGTCACTTAATCTTTCTAAGTCTCAGTTTCCTCACCTGTAAAATGAAGGAGTTGGATCAGATAACTGCTAAGGTCCCTTCTAGCTCTAGAGGGTATAGGCCTATGAATTCAGTTGGCCTGACTGCCACTGTGGAGGTGTACTGAGCTGCTCACTCTTTCCTCGGCAACCGCAGTAACATTTGGATTCTCACAGTGGAGCTACCTAGTCTGCATGGCCCATTCTAAAATCTTCCATGCTATTGGTCTAGTCTCCCACTTGTAGTACTCACTCACTCAGCCTTCCATGGAGAAAGGTGGGGCAAAGCAAACCTATAAAAATATCACTCTATGGGCACTAACCCTGGTTGGCTCTTTAACCCCATAGTATGGCAAGCATAGTCATTCCCCTTGGGGGGATGGGGATAAGAGGGATCTAGGCATATATTCCCATTCGTATCATATACCTACCTCTCCTTTCCCGCTTCTTGTGAGCTGACAAGCTGAATAGTCCTCCGGATATATTCTCGGGATCGAATGTCTGCCTGCAATACATGGTTAAGTTGAAGAAGAGTAGAGAAGAGGTGGAAGGAACTAAATGGAATTCTGAATTTTCTGAATTCTTTCCTAGGGAAGGTCTTTTCCTAACCCCAATACACAAGAACAAAAGATTATCATGTTGACTCATTTTATGTTTGATGATGATTAAGTAAAGTCAGACAGTATAATCTGACTAGTTGAGCTAGAGAATTTAGTTTTCTCCAACATTCATTTATTCATCCATTAATCCCTTTATTCAACGAATACTCTAAGAGTGTTCACCTTCAGGTACTATTAATAGCTGGGGTAAAAAACAAGGAAGAGTCAATAGACAAAATGATTTTTCACAGACATTACATACCTATGTCTGAACATATAGTACTCATAGCTTCTACAAATATAAAACTGGTGACATTTTTGTTCATGCTTTTGAGATAAAGCATTTTAAAGAAATCCTTAAATTCACCCTTGTATAAGAAATGTTTTAAGTGCCATAAGAGAAGCTTGAGAAAAGTACAATGAGAGATTAGAGGAATGTCTTCTGATTTGGGAAATCCAAGGCTTCATAAACATTTGAGTGGAGCCCCAAAAGATGGATTTTAATGGATCCCCACAGATGAAAATAGTGATAGAGGAGGGGAGGATATTCTAAGCATAGGGGATGGCAGAAGTAAAGGTGATGAGACAGAAGAACATGGAGTGTATTTGAAGGATATGCACATACCATTTGACTAAAGCACAGAGTTTGTGCAGAGGAACTGTGGGAGATAAGGATGGAACAGAATCATCTCATACAAGCTCTTGAAGGCCAGGCTAGGGCATTTGGACTATATTTGGCTGGTGATTAGAAGCCACTAACAAATTTTAAGCAAGTTTGTGACATTATCAGATCTGTTATTTAGAAAGGTTCTCCTGGCAGTAATATGCAGGAAAGACTACAGTTAGAAGTAGATACTGTAGTCAGAAAGATCAGGTAAAACACAAGTGCAACAGACCAGACATGAGGTGATGAAAACCTAAGCTACAGCAGTCATAGTGGGAATGCTAAGGAAGGATATAGAAACATGAAACATTGTCAAGGAAGAAGAGATAGGATATGGTGAGTAATTTAATGTGGGAAACAAAGGAAAGCGAGTCAAAGATGCCTGGAGTTATAGTCTTTTGTTTGAAAGTGTTCTCTATCATTTCCCAACAAATCCCATGTTTTCACTAGGCCCATCTGCCCAATTTACTACACAGAAATACCCATTCCTATGAACCTTTCTTTGCACTATCCTTCTAACTAAGCAGCATTCATTAAGTTCTCATTATATGCCAAGCAATGTGCTAAATGCTGAAGATAAAAAGAAAGGCAAAGAAAGGCAAAAACAGTCCCTGCACTCAAGGAGCCTGTTTATATAATGGTGGAGACAACATGTACATAAGTAGACATATATAATATACATGTAGTGTAGGTAGAAGGTAAACCTTAGAGGAAAAGGCTCTAGCAGCTGGGGGGAGGTCAGGAGGTAAGGGGCTCATTCTAGGAAAGTCTTGCAGAAGCTAGTATTTGAGCTAAAGAACCAAGGGAAGCTCAGAGGTGAGAGTGGGGAGGGAGAGCATTCCAGATGCGGGGGAGAACCAGTACAAAGGGACACTAACAATTTGGGGAATCAGCCAAATTCTGTTGAAGAGAAACTACTTGAGCCAAGCCTTGAAAAGAGGCATTCAAAGAAGTAGAGGTGCGAAGAGAGGATATTACAGGCATCTGCAAAGGCACAGAGATGGAAGATGGAATGTTACACAAAAGGAACAAGTAGCCCTGTTTGCTGGAGTACAGAATATGGGAGGAGAACTATGAAAGATCTATAGCCAGATGTCAAGTTGAGGAATTTGTATTTTAACCTAAAATCAGCAGGGAGCTACTGAAGCTTCCTGAGCAGAAAAGTAACACAGTAGGACATATACTATATACCTATATAGTAATATATAAATATTGATTCAACAATTTTAAAACACTTAGCAACTTATTAAAGCATTGACCAACCACTATTTGAAAGGACTAGTGATAAAGCATGCTATCTACTGACTGAGAGATGATAAACTCAAAATGAAGCATCAGATACATATATTTGGACAAGGACAATTCAGAAATCTGTTTTGCTTGACTGTATATTACAAATTATTGTTTCTTTTTCAATGGGGGTAAGAAGAAATGGGAGGAAGAAAAAAATAAATTCTTGTTTTTTAAAAAAGGAATATCAAGTTGGAGCTATATGGAGGATGGTCTGTAGGAGAGAAAGACTGGATTCAGGGATACCAATTAAAAGGTTTAGATGATTTGAACGATGGATTTGGAGAGAGAGAAGAAGGAATTTACAATGGATGCCCTCAGTGTTTTCAGCTAAGCATGAGGTGATATCCTTTGCTGAGAGGCCCTACACAGTCTAATGCTGTCTTAATCTACAGTATACATACGATATATCTCTACATTCTTGATACTTCAAGCCAAAGTGGACTATCTCTTGAACATGCCTTATGCTCTCATGCCTCCATGTCTTTTCCTCATATTATTCTTTGTACCTAAAATGCCCACCTTCCACCCTCTTTGCTTAAAGTCCTACCCATCTTTTAAAGATCAACTGAAATGGTAGTGAAGAAGATGAGGGAGTATAGGCAGCAATTCAGCTGAACTCCCCCCACATTCACCTCCAAATAACTTTAAAACAACTACTCAATTCAAATTTTGTAGTGGCAACAAAAGGTCAGAGTGAGATATTTTTCCAGCTTAAGACAACTTAGGAAATCAACATAAGAGGTCTGTGACACCAGGGTGCTGGCAACACCAGCAGCAGGCATTACAGTTGACCATAATGGTGGTAGCAGCAGCTTCGGGAACTCTTAGCCCAGAGATGGTAAGGGGGTTGGAAAACTGGTCAGAAAGATACTATAGGGGACCCTTTGCTTGCCCTGGGTACAGCTGGTACCGATTGGGAATTCTATTGCCCATACATAGTTCTGGGTGTTGGTTTGAGTACAGAGAGGAGCACTTGTGTTTGGTTACAAGGGAGTAGGAGAGTCACAGTCACAGGGCAGAGAGAAGCAGTAGTGGTTGCAGAAGAGCAGGGGACCTGGTCAAAGTTCCAGGGCCAAGATGATTGCTAGCATTTTTGGCTGCAGGGGATCAGGGGCCCTTCCTGGGTAAAGACCAGAGTAGACCAGGAGAGCAGTGATTACACCTTTCCTCAGATCACACCACCTTGTAAGCACAAAAAACTTGCAGATCCACAGAACTAGCTCTGAAAACAGCATCACAAAAAAGCTTAAAGCTTGGGACAGTGCCTCCTCAACCCCAAGTGGGCAGAGTCCAACTTTAATATAAAATTCAAAGTCGAGAAAAAGGCTATAAAATAAGCAAACAACAACAAAAAAAGTTGACCATTAAAAGCTACTACAGTGGCAGGGAAGACCAAGACACAAAACTCAGAAGAAGGCAACTATGTGAAAACAGCTACAACCAAAACCTCAAAGAAAAATGCTAACTGGACCCAAGCCCAACAAGAATTCCTAGAAGAGTTAAAAAAAGAGGTAAGAGTTGTAGGGGAAAATGGGAAAAGAAATGAGAATGATGCAAGAAAATGATAGAAAGAGAATTAGCAGCTTGATAAAAGAAGCACATGTATGCATGTACACATATGTACACACACACACACACACACACACATACACACCCTGAAGAAAATAACACTTTATAAAACTGAATTAGCCTAACAGTAAGAGAGGCACAAAATTTCATTGAGGAAAAGAACTCTTTATAAAGCATAACAGGCCAAGTGGAAAAAAGAAACAAAAGTTCAACGAAGAAAATAATTCCTTAGAAATTAGAACTAGGCAAGTGGAGGCTAATGACTTCAGAAGACATCAAGAAATAATCAAGCAAAGTAAAAAAAAAAAAAGCTACCTTTTTTTTAAACAGAAGAAAATGTGAAATATCTCACTGGAAAAACAACTGATGCAGAAAATATATTGAGGACAATTTATTTAAGGATTATTGGACTCCCTAAAAGTCATGATCAAAAAGAAGCCTATACATCATATTCCAAAAAAATATAAAGGAAAACTGCCCAAATATCTTAGAGCCAAAAGAGTAAAATAGAAATTGAAAGAATGTACTGATCATCTTCTGAAAGAGATCCCAAAATGAAAACTTGCAGGAATATTCTAGCCAAATTCCAGAGCTCCCAGGTCAAGGAAAAAAATATTGCAAGCAGTCAAAAAGAAACAATTCAAATATCATGGAGCCATAGTCAGAATCATACAAGATTTGGCAGCATCCATTTTAAAGGAGTGGAGAGCTAGAAATATAACCAAAAATAACAAAGCCAACAAAACTGACTAATCTTTAGGGAGGAAAATGGACATCTGATGAAAGAGAGGACTTAGAAGCATTTATAATGAAAAGATCAGAGCTGAATAGAAAATCTGATACCCAAACACACGATTCAAGAGAAGAATAAAAAGGTAAACATAAAAGAGTAATTATAAAGGACTCAATAGAGTTAAACTGTTTACATTCCTATATTGGAAGACAATTAGGTAATTCCTAATAATTTTATTGTTATAAGGACAGTTAGAAGGAACCTACATAGACACAAGACATTAGTCTAAGTGGATTATGTTGGAATGATCTAAAAATTAGGAAGTGAGAAAGAAGTATGCACTGGGAAAAGAGAGAAGGGAGAGGTAGAATAGGGAAAATATTCTCACATAAAAGAAGTGCACAAAGAAAAGCTTTTATAGTGAAAGGGAAAATGGGGGTGGGAAGCGACAAGCAATGCTTGAACTTCACTCTTCAGAATCGTTGAAATAGGGAAGAATATATACACACACTCAGCTGGGCACAGAAATCTACTTTACCCAAATGGAGAAACAGGAAAGGAAGGGGATAAGAAAAAAGGAGAGGAGGGGAATAAGAGAAAAGGAGAGGTTAGGGGAAAAGCTAAGGATTAAGGGTGGCAGTGGGTAGAAACAAAACAGAATTTTGAGGAAGGACAGGATAAAAAGAGAGACAGGAAGAAAAAAGAACAGGATGGAAGGATTACAGTTAGTAATCATAACTGTGAATGTGAATTGGATGAGCTAACCCATAAAAGAGAAGCAGATAGCCGAATGGATTAGAAACCAGAATCCATCAATATATTTTATATAAGAGATACACTTCAAACAGAAATACACACACAGAGTTAAAATAAAAGACTGGAGCTGAATCTAATATGCTTCAACTGAAGTAAAGAAAGGCAGGGGTAGCAATTGTGCTAGCAGACAAAGCAAAAGCAAAAACAGACCCAATTAAAAGAAATAATCAGGGAAACTATGCCAAATGATACCACAGACAATGAAGTAATATCAAAAATGTTTATAGGAAATTTCTCTGATAAAGACCTCATTTCTCAAATATATGCTGAGTATAGAACTGATTCAAATTTATAAAAATAAGAGCTATTTCACAATTGATAAATGGTCAAAGGATATGAACAGGCAGTTTTCAGAAGAAATCAAAGCTATCTATAACCATATGAAAAAATGCTCTAAATCACTGTTGATTAGAGAAATTCAAGTAGAGAAAACCAACTCTAAAGTACCATTTCACATCTATCAGAAATGACAAATGTTGAAGAGGATAAGAGAAAACAGATACACTAACAAACTACTGATGGAGTTGTGAACTGGTTCAACCATTCAACCATTCTGGAGAACAATTTGGAACTGTGCTCAAAGGGCTGTAAAACTGTGCATATTCTTTGACCCAACAATACCACTACTACGTCTGTACCCCAAAGACAGCAGAGAAGAAGGTAAAGGATATACATGTGTACAAAAATATCTGCAGCAG
This sequence comes from Notamacropus eugenii, assembly GCF_028372415.1. Lineage (NCBI taxonomy): Eukaryota > Metazoa > Chordata > Mammalia > Diprotodontia > Macropodidae > Notamacropus > Notamacropus eugenii. The sequence goes on along the minus strand of NC_092873.1, from coordinate 323,067,618 downwards.
CTCTTTTTGTGATGACAAAGAATTGGATACTTGGAGAACAAGTGAACAAGTTATGGCATATGATTGTGATAGAGTACTATTGTCCTATAAAAAAACTGACTGGGGGGGAAGTGGTTCCAGAAAAAAAACATGGCAAGACCTTTATGAAATGGTGCAAAGTGAAATTAAGAGAAGGGGAAGATTATTATGTACAGTAACCTCAATATTGTAATGATAACCAACTGCGAAAGACTTGGCTATTCTGATTCATACAATGATCCAAGATAATTCCAAAAGACTCATTACAAAAAAATGATATCCACTTCCCAAGAGAGAAATGATGAACTCTGAGAGTGAACTGAAGTATACTTTTCTGGCTGTCTTTTTTTTAGCAATATGGCTAACATGGAAATTTTTTGCATGATTTCACATGTAAAATTGACATCATTTTGCTTGCTTTCTCAGTGGGGGAGGGGCAGAAAAGAATTTAAAAGAAAGTTAAAAATAAATAATAATTTTTTAAAAATAATTTTAAAGCAAATGTATGTGGACTCTAGAAGCTGAGGAGAGCTGTAGCAAGTAAGGTCTGAGAGAAGAAAATGGAAAAAAAATTTTAAAGACCAACTTAAATGCCAACCTTTTCATGAAGTCTTTCCTGTTCCCCACTGTCAAAATCTTCATCTCTGGATCTCACAAGGTGCTTCACACCTTTCTTAGGCACTTATCACATAACACCATATGATATCACACACTGGAGTCTGCTCTCATTTCAAATTGTAAACTCCAGAGAATAACTTGTCAGTTGAAGCTTTGTATATGTCTCCCAGTGCTTAGCACACAGGAAGTACTTACTGGTCAACTTTTCCTTCATATTACATTGAATAAGAACACTAGTCACACTACAGAATTTTGCTTTATATAAGTATGTAATTATATAATTATGTTTTATCTTATGTTTAAGACACATGATTTGGTCTCTGGCCTATCCAACTGAAATAAACTCCCAATTTAAACATTCACAGAAATTGGTCAAATGGACTAGTTTTCTAGACCTAAAAGCATAGTGAGAAATATATATTTATGTAGAAATTCTACTTCTGGCCTCTGCTTGAGAAAGTTTTGGGGAGAGAGAAAATATCTGAGCCAAATAATGAGAATAAAATTGCAAAGGTAAATCTGGAGGGGTCTGAACTTGTTGAGAAGGCCAATGATTGAGCCTGGGGAAGAGAAATTTGGGAATATGAGGAAAAATTGAAAAACAATTATCCAAGTCTAGATTTTACTTCTGACTTCTGTGACAGAACTAGAGATACAAGAACTTAAGTTAAATAAGAAGTGAATGATAAAGATATTTTTTAAAATCTAGATTTCTGAAGATCAAAGTCTGAATTTGGAAAAGGAGTAATTTGGGAAAACTTGAAGACATAAATTAAAGAACTGAAGTTGAACTTAAGGAGAAGAAAGTTTCAATCCAAGTAAAGAAGAAGATTAAGAAGTAAGGACCTGATGAGAAGCACTCAAAGAGAAGGAAAAAGAGAAGGTGATTGTCAAGGCAAGGCAAGGAAGTTAAGTAAAACAAATTGGTGAAAGTGGTAGGTAAACCAAATGGTTGAAACACATAAAAGGTGAGTGAGAAGAGGGAAAAGAAATACGTTGTAATTAAAAGTTCTTGTTGAGACCAACAAAAGAAAGTTGGATACAGCTTTCAAGCTGTTAAGATGTGATAAAAGGTTTGAAAAATATTAAGGAAGTGCTTAGGGGATAAAGTGTAATTAACCACAAGTGGTTCAAAAAATAAGGCTGAGAATCTCAATATCAAGAGCAATTTTTCTATGACTTGCTTGAGTATAAGATGCTTATATTTTTGTTACAGCCAAGCCAGGGTAGGCTGGTTTCTTTTCCAGCAGAATAGGGGAAGGATTTGAGGAAGGCCCTCTATATTCCAAGTTATCAGGAATAGTGAAGTGCTCCTGAAAAAAACTTGAAGCAGAGTTTCAATGGGGGTGGGAGAGGACTCTTAATTGGCAAAAGGGAAATTACTGTAGTCAAAAGGGTAGGGAGTAGAAGAATGTCATACAGAGGAGGAAGGGAAAGAAAAAGACAACTGTACACTCTGAACTGAAAAACAAATGTGAGGATATTCCTAAAGAGGAGGGAGTGTAAGTTTTAAGGGAACAGTCACCATCTGTCTTTCAAAGAATAACAAAAATAGAGCCACAGAAACACCAGGTAAGAAATCATCCAGTGAGGTTTAAAAGAAGTGTAGTAATAGTCAGAAACCCTTTTATCAGGCAGCTCTTTGTCAACCTGATGAACAACAGAGAAAAGTCTCCAAGACATAGCATAGAACCTCCAAAGTCCTGTCAAAATAAGTGACTACGCTCTCCTTAGGGTGATTCATGTGGGCACAGATGACAGTGCCATAAGGAATTAAGGAATTATTACCAAAGATGATGAAGTCTTAGGGAGCAGGCTGTGTTTTGCTCATTGTTGCCCACTGAAAACAAGTGAAGTAGAAGAGAAAAATCAACGTGAGAAGTGAGCTTCACCACGATGAAGGTGGCTGAGAAGGGAGTTGGATTTCTGGGCATGACATACTACAGGAGGGACAGACTTCAGGCCAGGAACGGAGGGCACATCACAAGGGCTAGCAGGAATGCTGTGGTCTGTGGTTCTGTCCATCTAATCACAAGAGCTTTAAAATATGAGGGATAAGTGAAGGAGAAGATTACTCCAGAACACCATACAGAGTAGATATAACAAAGGATGAAAAATGGAAACGAGACAACCAGAAGTTCACAGGAAATAGAATATGAGAAAGGAAACAATAGTCAAAAGCTATGGTCTCAAGTATTTATATAAGAATTCTCAAAGGTTAGACAACAAACAAGACGAAATAAAAGCCCCAAAACAAGGAAACAAATTTCATTTCACAGGAATTACTGAGACTTAGTGAAGTGAAAAACATTACTGGAATGTGACTCTAGAGGAGTATGCTTTATTCAAAAGAAACAGGTAAAATTAAAGGAGCAACAGGTGCGGGGGATAATACTATATTCAGAACTTCAGCTTCTTAATATACAGTGAGTACATCTAGGAACCAGAAGTAGAAGCATATGAGTGAAGAAATAAAAAAAAAACAAAACCAGAAATGATTTTGTTCTTGTCACATATTTGCCTGGATAGAACAAAGGAACAGATTAAGAGTTCAGGAAATGGATCATAAGCCTGAGAGACATGATGATATAATAGTGATATTATTATCTTGATACCTGAACTTTATTTTCACTAATGGAGAATAAATAATTGCTAAGGTAGAAATGATAAGACATTTGAGGGAAAAGAGGATAGGGTGGCCACTCTCTCCTACAGTTTGTATTAGAGAAGAAAAAATTTGAGTATAGTCTGACATGTACCCTAGATTTGGAGATATCAGACTTCGCACTTTTCAGAGGAAGGACACGAAGGATTCCATGAACTTAAATACCATTTGGAAAGTTAGGCCAGCAGAGATGGGAAACTCTTATGAATGATGTTTTAAAGATCAAAGGAAAACTGTTTAAGTGAGGAGGAAAAGTAGGAATTGAAGAGATTAATGTGGATGCACAACCAGCAACTTAGATTTTTTAAAAAATGTATAAAAAAGATAGAAGGAAGGGTATACAACAAAAGCTGAATATAAAAGTATGAAACAGTCCTGTAAAAGTATTGCAAGTGCTAAAGTTCAGAATGAGCCAAGGCTTGTGAGTAAAGTAAGGGACAACCAAAATGATTATTTTTTAGGTATAACAATCAATTAATAAATGAATAAACATTTATTAGCTACCTATTGTGTGTGCTAAGTGCTAGGGAAATAAAAAAGAGGCAAAAGAGTCCCTGCCATCAAGGAGTTCAGGATCTAATATATTAATTAGTTTAGTCAATTAATCTAATGGTTTAACATTATACATTAACATTAACATATAGATATAATATGTGGAGAAAGAGAAGGATTAAAGAAGGCAAAGTACTCTTGCTTGAGGTAAATGGGACAAAAATAACTGACAGCAGAGAGAAAGAAAAACTGCTCAGTTATTGTTTTGCTTCTAGATTTGGAAAATGAGCTTTGTATTGGAAATGAAAAGACAAAAATGAGAACTAAAACTGAAGATAATAAGGAGATAGGAAGAAAATACCTGAAAGAACAACTGCCCTTGATTCAAGTCACATGATGCAAACATGCCTGGGTTCTGAAAGAGCTGGTGGGTTAGCGCTGAGACCCAGCCAATACAATTTTGAAAAAGCATAAAAGGTACAACAAACTGGAGAAGGGCAAAGGTTATCCCAATTGCCCTAAAAGTGAAGAAAAGATTCTGAAAGTTATACTCCAGTAAACTGACTTTGGTTCCTGAGAAAATTTTAGAAGAGATTACTAAAATAATCAGAATGAGTCTGTGTATTTTTTAATTGATCCTACTGTCCTGTAACTGCCTAAATCATTATTCTTTGTCTCTGAACTTAGTTTAGAAATTCAGCTGTCCTGTAATGAGTCCTGTTTGGGAATCCAGTCCTTTTTAATCGCTGTTCTACGCTTGTGTCAAAGAAATCTGTTACCCCAGAAGCATGTCTGACTTGTTAATCCAAAGAAGTCTGGTCTGCTATCTCTAGCCTTGCAGGTGGACTCAAACAACGAACATTTCTCAGTCTCAGGAGGAAAAGAGGGGGTTATTACTAACCCCTAATTTTCAGTTTTCACCAATTATAACTTGTTCCCCATCTACAGGGTCCTGCTCTTTGTTCTGCCTTTCTCTGAAAACTAAAAAAGGCAGCCCTTCCCCACCTCAGGGTCTTAACTTTGCTGGGGAAGCCAAGATTCTATTTATTGGCAAATTTGCACTTAACTAATAAATGGACTGTGTTCAGAACTTAGAGCCTCAGTCTACCTTAATTGTAGCTTGCATTATTAAGGAAATTTTTTTGATATCTAGAGAAGAAATGGTGTTCTTGGCTTTACCATAAACAATTTATGCTAGGTTAATCTTTGTTTCCTTTTTTTTGACAAGGTTACTACATTGACAGATCAAGGAAATGTTTTAGATATAGTTCACTTAAACGTTAGTAAAGCATTTGATAAAATATTTCATACTACTCTTTTGCAAAAGATAGAATGAGATACAGGAAGGAATATTTCTTGTTTCTCTATCACTATGCAACCACTCCTCCTTTGAGGTTCACACAAATTTATCAGACAATCTAGAGGATCCTGGGGGTCATTATCCACAAAATCCACAGTATGTCTTTCCTTACTAAATAAGTTCACTTCACGGTTGCCCTCCAGGGCTATTAGGTGGCTTCACATATACCCCTTGATCTTGCTGTACCACTCACAAAGGTTCTACTCTGAAATATATGAATTTTGAAATTCCTCCATCTGATCATAACCTTCTCATTCCATCTTTTCCCATGCCTTACCAACTCTAACCCAGTGATCTCCAGTACTTCTACCCCTTCATTCTTTCCCAGGCCTTAACTCTACACTGGCCACACTATCCTCTCCCTTCTCCATCTCGACCCCTTTAGTGAAGCCAGTTCAATTCTACACTACCCTCTACTCTTAAATCTTATCTGCTTATAAGTCCTATTTGCCACTGGTTATATCTTGTCTAACTCCAACTCTGGATTATTCCCCTTACTACTATTCACATACTGCTGAATAGAGCTGGAGAAAATCATGAACTATGCTAACTGGGTCCACTACCAATTTAAAGCATCTAATTTCAACTGGATCCGCACTGCAGCGAAAGAGGCTTTCTACTCCTTTCTAACAGATGTCATGTCTCACTTTCCACAGCAGCTATTCCAAACCTTTTCATACCTCTCTTTGAGCCTCCCACACAACACTTCCTCTCACCCATCCTCACTGATAAGAACCTCAACAAATACTTCATTTAAAAAATGGAGGCCATTCATAAATTTCGGTTGTTCATAGAGAGCAATTTCTCCCCTCCTCATCTTTCCCTCTCTATCTCAAATGAAGAGATGGCCCTCCTCCTTGCCAAGGCAAAACCCCTCTACATACATAATTGATTCCATCCCCTCATGTCTTCTCCAGCAAACTGCCCCTATTGTAATTCTCTCTCATCTTCAATTTCTCCCTACTACTGGCTCCTTCCCTGCTGCCTAGGGACATACTCATGTCACTGCCATCCTCAAAACCCTGCTAAAAATTGATCTGACCATCCCCACCAGCTAAGGTCCTAGATCTCATGTCTCATTCTCAGCCAAACTCCTTGAGAAAGCCATTTTACTGCGTTCAATAAGTACACTTATTCTCCTCTCCTCTTTTTTCTCTCACTTGGTGATGAGATTCTATGAGGATAATTCCCAGATCTACTCAACATCCTCCCAGTCTCCCAGGCTCTGGACCTTCATGTCTTCCTCGATTACTTACTCTCACTAACCCCACATATCCCCTCTCTTGCCAAAGCTTATTGTTTCTACCTGGATAACATCTCTTGTACATGTCCCTTTCTCTCAACTCACACAGCCAAAAAAGTAGGAATTGAAGAGATTAATGTAGATGTATAACCAGCAACTTAGATTTTTAAAAAGATGTATAAAAAAGATAGAAGAAAGGGTATACAACAAAAGCTGAATATAGGGCCGGGAGCCAAGATGGCAGAGTAGAAAGACGCAAATACACATAGCTCCGAACCCATAACCCATACAACAGCGGTATCAAGTAACTCACGGCGAATTCTGGAGCAGTGAGGCCACAGAACAGTGGAGCTAAGGAGATTTCTGTTCCAGAGGGACCTGCAAACCTCTCGCAAAAGGTCCGTCACGCTGCAGACGCGGAGCCCAGCCCAGCCCAGACCTGCTGCAGCCGCGGCACTGAGAGGAACAGATCCGAGCAGGCTTCAGGGACGGGATCTCCAGTGGCCGCACAAGTCCCTCCACCCACAGGTGACGGGGGTCGGTGAGAGAGTCTCTTTGGCGGGTCGGCAGACTGGGGCTCCCCGGGCGGGCAGGAGCCTGGATCCATTGTTGAAGGTCTGTGCATAAACCCCCTGAGAGAACTGAGCCTGAGAGGTGGCCCTGCCCCAACCTGAGCACCTGAACTTAATCTCACACTGAATAGCAGCCCTGCACCTGCCAAAAGCCCTGAGGCTGGAAGCAGCATTTGAATCTCAGACCCCAAATGCTGGCTGGGAGGATCAGGAGGCGAGGTGGGTGTGAGGAGAATATTCAGAGGTCAAGTCACTGGCTGGGAAAATGCCCAGAAAAGGGAAAAGAAATAAGACTATAGAAGGTTACTTTCTAGGTGAACAGGCATTTCCTCCCTGCCTTTCTGATGAGGAAGAACAATGCTTACCATCAGGCAAAGACACAGAAGGCAAGGCTTCTGTGTCCAAGCCCACCCAATGGGCTCAGGCCATGGAAGAGCTCAAAAAGAATTTTGAAAATCAAGTTAGAGAGGTGGAGGAAAAGCTGGGAAGAGAAATGAGAGACATGAAGTCAAAGCATGAACAACAGGTTAGCACCCTGCTAAAGGAGACCCAAAAAAATGTTGAAGAAAATAACACCTTGAAAAATAGGCTAACTCAACTGGCAAAAGAGGTTCAAGAAGCCAATGAGGAGAAGAATGCTTTCAAAAGCAGAATTAGCCAAATGGAAAAGGAGATTCAAAAGCTCACTGAAGAAAATAGTTCTTTCAAAATTAGAATGGCACAGATGGAGGCTAATGACTTTATGAGAAAGCAAGAAATCACAAAACAAAACCAAAAGAATGAAAAAATGGAAGATAATGTGAAATATCTCATTGGAAAAACAACTGACCTGGAAAATAGATCCAGGAGAGACAATTTAAAAATTATGGGACTACCTGAAAGCCATGATCAAAAAAAGAGCCTAGACATTATCTTTCATGAAATTATCAAGGAAAACTGCCCTGAGATTCTAGAACCAGAGGGCAAAATAAATATTCAAGGAATCCACAGAACACCGCCTGAAAGAGATCCAAAAAGAGAAACTCCTAGGAACATTGTGGCCAAATTCCAGAGTTCCCAGGTCAAGGAGAAAATATTGCAAGCAGCTAGAAAGAAACAATTCAAGTATTGTGGAAATACAATCAGGATAACACAAGATCTAGCAGCTTCTACATTAAGGGATCGAAGGGCATGGAATAGGATATTCCAGAAGTCAAAGGAACTAGGACTAAAACCAAGAATCACCTACCCAGCAAAACTGAGTATAATACTTCAGGGGAAAAATTGGTCTTTCAATGAAATAGAGGATTTTCAAGCATTCTTGATGAAAAGACCAGAGCTGAAAAGAAAATTTGACTTTCAAACACAAGAATGAAGAGAACCAGGAAAAGGTGAACAGCAAAGAGAAGTCATAAGGGACTTACTAAAGTTGAACTGTTTACATTCCTACATGGAAAGACAACATTGGTAACTCTTGAAACTTTTCAGTATCTGGGTACTGGGTAGGATTACACACACACACACACACACACATGCACACACGCACACACACATAGAGACAGAGTGCACAGAGTGAATTGAAGAGGATGGGATCATATCTTAAAAAAAAATGAAATCAAGCAGTGAGAGAGAAATATATTGGGACGAGAAAGGGAGAAATGGAATGGGGCAAATTATCTCTCATAAAAGAGGCAAGCAAAAGACTCATTAGTGGAGGGATAAAGAGGGGAGGTGAGAGAAAAACATGAAGTCTACTCTCATCACATTCCACTAAAGGAAAGAATAAAATGCACACTCATTTTGGTATGAAAACCTATCTTACAATACAGGAAAGTGGGGGATAAGGGGATAAGCAGGGTGGGGGGGGATGATAGAAGGGAGGGCATGGGGAGGGGGGTGCAATTTGAGGTCGACACTCATGGGGAGGGATAGGATCAAAAGAGAATAGAAGTAATGCGGGATAGGATAGGATGGAGGGAAATATAGTTAGTCTTATACAACACAACTATTATGGGAGTCATTTGCAAAACTACACAGATTTGGCCTATATTGAATTGCTTGCCTTCCAAAGGGAAGGGGTGGAGAGGGAGGGAGGTAAAGAAGTTGGAACTCAAAGTGTTAGGATCAACTGTCGAGTAATGTTCTTGCCACTAGGAAATAAGAAATACAGGTAAAGGGGTATAGAAAGCTATCTGGCCCTACAGGACAAAAGAGAAGACGGAGATAAGGGCAGAGAGGGATGATAGAAGAGAGAGCAGATTGGTCATAGGGGCAATTAGAATGCTTGGTGTTTGGAGGGGGGAGGGGAGAAAAGGGGAGAAAATTTGTAACCCAAAATTTTGTGAAAATGAATGTTAAAAGTTAAATAAATAAATTTAATAAAAAAAAAAAGCTGAACATAAAAGTATGAAACAGTCCTGTAAAAAGCATTGCAAGTGCTAAAGTTCAGAATGAGCCAAGGCTTGTGAGTAAAGTAAGGGACAACCAAAATGATTATTTTTTAGGTATAACAATCAATTAATAAATGAATAAACATTTATTAGGTACCTATTGTGTGTGCCAGATACTTTGCTTCATTCTTTGTACTTTGTATTTGAATGCTCAGTGCCTGGCACACAGTAAGTACTTAATAAATACTGTTGATTGGTTGAGAGTGAACAATAAATGTTGACTGACAAGATAATAATACAATTAGATGGGTTTGGAAGCAGTTGAATGGCTGGATTTGCTGTTCAGCATCAACCTGGCAGGTCTCCAGTAGAGTGCACCAGAGATACTTGCTTGGTCCTATACTATTTAACATTTTTAATGACTTAGAAGAATCATTAAATGTACAGATGTTGCAAAGGTGAAAGGCAGAATCAGAATTCAAAAGGGCCTTGTCAGCTAGAGCATTGGGCTGCATCTAATAATCTGAAATCCAATAAAAATAAATGTCTTACATTTTGGTTCAACAAATCAAATTCACAAGTACCAGATGGGGAAGGCATGGTTAGATAGCAGTTTGTCTAAAAAAGCTCTGGAGTTTTTGATGGGTTGCAGACTCAACACTGTTAAAAGTGTGATGTGGCAGCCAAAAAAATTAACATGACCTTCCACTTCATTAAGATAGGTACAATTTCCAGAAAGAGGAGGGTGATAATTTCTCTGTACTCTGGCCTCCATAGAATGAACATAACTGTGTTAAATTCTTGGTGACATAGTTTAAGATGCACAATGATAAATGGGAGAGAGTACTGAGGAAGACAAGGATGGTGAAGGGCCTTGTGCTCATGTCACTTAAGGATCAGCTGAAGGAGTTGTGTATATTTAGGTTGGAGAGGATAAAATTGAGGGAGATATCATCTGTGTTCAAGTATTAAGGTTACATGCAGCAGAAAGATTCAACTTATGTTAGACTTGTGGTAAAATAAGGAACAATGGGTAGGAGCTACAAAGAGGCAAATTTAGAGATGATATCCAGAAAAATTTCTTAACAATTAAGATTGTCTAAAGGTGGAATGGGTTGACTTAACAGGTGGTGGGTCCCCCCTCACTAGTAGTTTTCATTCAGAGGTTGAATGACCATTTCTTAAGTATGGTACAGACCAGAAGGCCACAAATCCTTCCAACTCTAAAATTCTACAATTCTGTGAAATACAAAAATAAAAATTTTCCTTCCAAGAGGTTTTCTGCTTTTATTTATTTTAAATTAGCTAAAATAACCTAAGAGAATATTAGCATTTGAAGAACCTCATTTTACAGATAAGAAAGCACCTAGAATTCAAGAGGTCAAATGACTTGTCCAAGATCATACAGCTAGCCATTAAAAAGAGCTAGGATCTGGTCCCAGTTGTCCTGACTCCAAGCAGTAGCTTCTTAGATAGTAACACACGCTCTAATGTAAACTCTCTGATTAGTTTTAGAGTTGTGCTGAGCACAGGTGAATGAAGCTTTGCTCCAGTATACTGACACAGGAGGTACTGGGGAAGCCTACTCCCTTCTCATGGTGACTGTGTCTCTGCAATTTGCTTTCTGGTCCTCCTTTGGCTAGTGCCCTTAGGTATTCAGGTATGTCTAGGACCCCATATCTACAGCAATACTCCTGCAATTCTGTGATGACAAGGATTTTACTGTTGGAATAGGTCATTTCCTCTATTTTCTCTGCTGTGGCCATGTCTCATTTAATCCAATTAAATTGGTTCAGATACAAAAATTCCTAGGTATGGCTCTGGAGAGCCTCATTAAGTTTTGGAGGTCAGGTTCGTAAAGAATCTTTACCTCTCCCCAGAGGTGTTACTTAGTCCAGAGTGACTGTGGTAAAGCAAAAAACGGTTCTCAATCATTCTACATCAGATCTGAAGAATCCTTGGTGAGAGCAGAGGTAAGGACAGGTCTAATCTGAGACTAAAGGGTTCAGGTCAACTCTTTAAAGATGTGTGCTTTCCTCTCTCCTCAACTTCTTAGTCTTAGCTCCAAAGACTCTACTAAATAAGTCTATCAGATTCTAAGCTTAGATAGTGCTTAGAACAATTTAGGGACTGAATGACTAATTGGCAGGGTAGCTAACAGAAGTGTGGTAAATCCCCTAAGATGAGTTCTATTTTTAGAGGGTGAGAGGGAAAAAATGGAGATGAGAGGAAAGGGATACAGAAGGGGAGAATGGAAGACTGGATCTTATTCAGACTTTTTCAAACAGGAAGGGAAAAGGGGCAGATAGGCATCTTTACAAGATTCAAGCCATTTTACTATAGGGACAGGGATTTCCCATTACACCTCTCTCTTCTATAAGACAGAGACCATTAAGCAGGGCAAGGACAGATGTAGTCTTTAATTCTTCTCCCTTCTCACAGTATGGATAATGACGCTAGAAATGAGGGATAATAAGAATGGAGAAGTCCAGATTTGTTTTGAGACTTGATGGAGATAGCCAACAGAGGTCAGATTGAGACAATGGAAAGTTGGAGAGAAAATTAAAGGTTTTTCCCCCTCTTTCCTTCCTGCTTAACAAAAATAAAATATTGTAAAACAAAATCCCAAAACCTCTAAGCTTTCATCACTTGGAGCAGGCATATTAAGAGTGAAGAAAAGAAAAATATAAAACACAGTCCATCTTGGTCCTTTGTACTTTACAGAGATTATCTCCTTTTGAAGGCAGAACTTGGTTATGTTAACATTTTTTATGAAATGGAATGGAGCTGACAGCAAAAGAAGTTAAAAGTTAGGACCTAAGTATTAATTTGTCATCACACTCTAACCTTGCAAAGAGATGGAGTCTCCCAAGGGCAAGGGCTCTGTATCCTATATGTTTTTCCTCCCACTCTAAAGCTCCTAGAATAGAACAGAAATCATATGGACTCTTACTTAATGAGTAGCTGAGTTTCCCTTTCCCCTGGAAACAAGATACTTAAAACATTTTACAGAATCTCAATCTACCTTGAAGGAAGCAGGAATCATGCTTTCAAAGGATGGTTAACCTGAGCCTCAGAAAGAAGGGCCATAATTTTATACAGCAAATCATTGGCAGAAGAGGAACTAAAATCCCTGAAACCAAACTCTAGACCATACTTTCCTATGGTCCTAGGCTGGTCATACAACATGAAGAGTAGATCCCTTGAGTTAGGTGTAACTAACTTAAAGTAGCAGTTAATACTAGCAAGAATTTAGGCAACAATGACCTCATTGTGCTCAGACTCCTAAAAGCAATGGTGGAATGGCAAAAGTACTCAATATTGGGTACAAAATGGGAGGGGGAGGGGGAAAATAGTAAAGGGGAGTAGGGTGGAGGACAGGGGGAGGGGAATGATAGAATAGCAAAGAACAGAAAGTCTGTAGGTAAAGAGCATAATGACTTACTGCACGGGAAGAAGGAAAAGGTGAGTGAAAGGAGATGAGGGTGGATATGGTTATATGCAGAAAGATGTTGACAAAGTAGGTTTTGTGAGATGTTTACAAACCTGGAACTCTCATTCCTAAGTTCCTCCATTTTGTCTGGGATACCTCACGGATTGGAGGTAGTCTGAACTGCTTGTAAAAACATGTAACTGGACTTAAGCTCCTGGCTCACTTTTTCAGGCCCAATACCCAGTGCTCCTCACACTATCTCTGGCTCCCCACCTCATTCACTGCTCACAGCAGTTCTGGCACTGATGATCCTGGCAGTGAGCTGGTACTGCCACCTGCAGGAAGGAAAAGCCCACAGGTTGAATAGAGCTCCCAGATTAGGGTGAAATAAATCAGGATCTTAACTTCTGTTGGTATTGCCTTGTGCTATAGCTTAGACTGAATGTATCTAGGCAGAATCCAGTCAACAGATTTTTTTCAGGCAGGGTCTTCATGCATTATTTAGAAGTTAGGGAGAATCAGCAAGAGAAAAGAATAGGGATTAAAGGGATTTCTGAGCATTTTGCTTTTAAATGAACAACACATAAATCACATGAAAATCATTATGATAAGCAAATAAACACTAATCTAGGGGCTCACTCAGTCTCTAAGCAATAGGAAACTGAGAGCAAATGAAGGTCAGTGAAATGACTAGGAATTTCTACACCCCTGGAAGCAAGATGATATGTGCCTAGATGTGTGTGTATAGTGGGGTCAAACAATGAGGCATACCCACAGTTGGGAATGTGCTATGGTGATGCTTTTGTTGGAAGCCAAATTGCAAAGGACTGAATAAGTTGTAGAGAACAAACAAGTAGGCAGAGAAAGAGTGAAGAAGAGGATGGAGGAATGACAATAGGGCAATCTATTAGAGGTGGTGGGATCTACAGTTTACTGGGAGAAAAGTCACCTTTTCATCAGAGACTGAAATAAAGGAGGACAGGGGATGATGTCACATGCTTTTGAGATGTAAAAGAGGGATCAGGAGGCATTGCAAGTCAAATGGCCTCTCATTTCTAGGTAAATTATAAGGGAAGGTACTCAGCTGAAAAGCAGGGGAGAATTGTAGGGGGCTTGGAGAAAGAAGAGAAGTTTTGGAACAGCCTTTTCAGGGAGTTCAACAATCAACTAAGGCTTAACAAAAGGACTGCCTGGCTTTACTGAGGTCCCAGTTGAGATTAGTTAACACAAACCTATAGTGGATGCCGTTGGTATGGCTCCTTCAGCTCTACTAAACTGTATTTGAATGGGGGGAGGGATGTTGGCAAGACATGAGCAACAACAGAACAAAGGAGTATGGGATTCAAGAGTGGTGAACACTGAAAAGTTGAATTAGTTAACTAAAGAATTAAAGAGGGATTGGAAATAATGGTGAGGACAAAGAATTGGTTTACCATGAGTAAAGCACAGGGAGGACTGAAAGATCAGAGGCTACAATAGAGATTTCAGAGTTTTTGATTATGGAATTCTTTCTGAGTTATGGCAAAATCCAGAGTAACTGTTCCTGTGGTACAACAGAAGAACAGATCATAGGAGTTAAACAGATGGAGAAACTTGAGAATGGATAAGGTTTAGGGTATGAGGAAACATCACCAAATATGTTGAAGCACCCTGACATAAGGACAGGAGTTGAGGCCGTCCTGGGCTCCCTGATATTTTGGTATAATAAGGAAAGGAGTAGTATAATGGTACAGGAACACTGGGCAAGAACAGAAGTGACAGTAAGTCACCGCTGCTACCTGGATCAAAGGCCACTATTCCAGGGAGGACCCAGGCATGCTTCATTTCACTCCCTACTCCTCAATCACTATCACAACCACCTCACCAGCTGCTTTGACATTTCCCAGGTACTAGTCTGGTTCCCCTCTCCCACCTCTTTCCTCTGCCTCTCCAGTTCTGGAACTATGATGATTCTTAGATCTATTTTCTCCAGCCCCAATTTCTCTCCTGGCCTCTAGTTTCAAAGCTCCGTCTACTGGACATCTTTAAGCTGGATGTCTCCTAGATATTTTAAACTCAACAAATCTAAAAACTGAATTCATCTTCTCCTTCACCCAACCTTCCCCCCTTCATAACCACCATGGCCACCATCCTCCCAGTCACCCAGGCTCACAACCTAGGTGCAATCCTCTTCATTCCCTTCCCCCATACCTAATCAGTTGCTAAGTCCTTTGGTTTCTACCTTCAAGATATGTCTCATACATACCCCTTTCTCTCCTCTGACTCTGCCACCACCCTGGCGCAGGCCCTCATTACCTCATGCCTGCCTTGGACTCCAGTTCATTTTCCACTAAACTGTCAAACTGGTCTTCTTAAAGTTCAGGTCTAACCATGTCACCCCCTTATTTAATAAAATCCAGTGACTTTCTATTACCTCCGAGATCAAATGTAAAACTGTTGAACTTTTAAAGCTCCTCATAACCTGGCCCTTCTCTACCTTCTTCCTGGCCATCACCAGTCATCCTGACTTTTGTCCTGCCACTGAACTTCAGTGACTCTGCAAGAAAGCATGAAGTCAATGACTTTGTGCAGCTCTGCCTCACTTAAACCCAATTTATGCACAAGTCATCACCCCACGATGTCACTGGTCCTCTTCAAAAATGAAGGACAAACAACACCTTACTCTCCTCCATGTACTCTGATTCAGACACCGACCTTTTTTCTGTTCATCAAACATGACACTCCAGCTCTGGACTCCACACCTTTTCAATGGCTGTCCCCCATGCCTAGAACTGTCTCCCTCCTCATCTTGGCCTCCTAGCTTCCTGCAAGGAAGTCCTACCTAAAGTCCCACCCTCTGCAAGAAGTCTTTTCTGATCCTTCTTAATGCTAGTGCCTTACCTCTGAGATGACCTCCAATTTTTCCTGTACATATTGTGTCTGTATATAGTTGTTCATGTGGCTTCCCCCATTAGACTGTGAGCTCCCTGAGAACAGAGACTGCCTTTTGCCCTTCTCCGTATCCCCAGGGTTTAGCACAGTATTTGACCTATTTTGTTGTTTTTCAGTCATTTCAGTCATGTCTGACTCTCTGTGACCCCATTTGAGGTTTTCTTGGTAAAGATACTGTAATGGTTTCCCATTTCCTTCTTCAGCACATTTTTACAGATGAGGAAAGTGAGGTAAACAGGGTTAAGTGACTTGCCCAGGGTCACAAAGCTAGTAAGTGTCTATGGCCAGATTTGAACTCGTAAAAATGAGACTTCCTAGCTCCAGGCCTGCGCTCTATCCACTGAGCTATCTACTGCCCATGTTTGGCACACAGGAGAGATGTAATAAATGCTTCTTGATTTAACAATTTGAAATCAGTTCTGCCCTTGTTTCTGAAAGGGATTTGTCAGTCTATTCTCTTATGATCCCATTCGCTATCCTGGTAACTTTCAGGATACCCCACCACCATTGCCTTACATATCCTTCCACTATAATATAAGCTCCTCAAAGACAATGATAGTCTTTGCTTTTGTATTTTTATCCCCAGCAGACTTAGCAAAGTGCAAGTGCTTCATAAATGCTTTCTCATTCACTCATTCATTCATTCTTTTACTGTATGGAGGGGGTAGAGGCACAAGTAGGACTTGGAACCTCCCTCTCTAGATCTTGAAATCAAAGGCCAGACTTAAAGACATAGTACTTGTCTCAGTCCTGCTACCAGCTCTATGGTAAGTTTAGGAAATGTAATTTTTTCCCCCTCACACACACATCCTAGTCCTGGGAACCCACTTGCTGGCCTTGTTCTGTGGCTTCAATAATTCAATTCCACTAAATAAACACTGAATCTTCTGCCTTTCCATCTCTCCCTTAGTCATCACCTCTTCTTGGCTCCTGCTCACCTGGCGAATGGGCTCTGGGATCCGGTATCTGCAGCAGGTTTGGGTCAGGCGGACTGCGGCCTCCAGACTCATCTTGTGACCCACAGAGACATACAGAGGCTTGCTGCTCTTGTGGTGGCTCTTCAAGGCCTGGGAAATGGAAGGAGAGATTGGGCTACTGGAAAGAAAACAGATGCTCTCTTTGAGATGAAGACTCAGCCTATACCTTCTTTCATCTTCCCTAGCAAGGATAACCAATGACAAAGATCAAGGGGTTTGGTACCAATTCAAGTAGCCAGAGGATCTGAAAATGGAGTAGAGAGAGGGCATAACAGAACTGGCTCTCAGTAGAGGCATGCTGGCTCCTAGCTCCTAAGCTGTCTTCTTCAGCAAAGATTCTATGACAATCTGTGTGGTTTTGGAAGAGGTCAATTGTACAGAGGACCCTCATGACAATATATAAACAAAGAGAATATGTATGAACACCTCTAGTAGATTTAAACAGACATTACTCTGTGGGAAGGACTCGTTTCTGGAAATGCAGGAATGGTATTAGGCTCATGGAGGTCATGGAGTAGAGAGTTAAAAAAAAAAAAAGACTTTCCAGTTCTCCTAAGAATTTCCTAAAATGTCCAAAGCTTCCTTCATCAGTCTGTCTTTTATAGTTTCCCCACTTGGCCATGTGACTCTTTGATTTAAGAGGTTTCAATCTCAGAGATTATCTCAGAGGAAGTTTGGGTAAGGAGGAGGCACCCCAATTGACTCACCATTCCCAAGATGGTACCTGAGTCAGCCAACAGAGGAAAGGTATCTCCTCCCGTCTTTAGTTGCTGGATCTGGAAAACAAGGATGTGAAATTCTGTGGACAGTTACTTGGTTGAAGTAGGTTGAAAATGGGTTGAACTGGGAAAAGGGAGGTAATGATATAAACAGTGAGAAATAACAGGTAAAGAATTACTTAAAATAGTAGAATAGTTTTTAAACCATCAAAATTACTCTTGGGCAAGGGGAGGTAGTGCCTCACACAGTTCTGGTCAAAACATTCTGATCTAGAGTCTAAACTTCCACATTTATTCAACAGAGACTATTCTCTCTGAAGTTATTAACGATCGCTTAATTACCAAGTCCAATTGGGTTTTCTTCTCAATCCTTTCTTGACCTCTCTGCAACATCAGACACTCCTCACCAATGGAAACTCTCTCTTCTCTGGGTCACTGTGAAATTTATTTTTTTGTTTTCCTCCTACTTGGCTGAAGATTCCTCAGTCTCCTTTGTTGGACTATCACCCATATGACATTCCTAAGTGGAGATGTAGCCCAAGACTTTGTTCTATCCTCTCCTCTCTTCTCACATTTTCTTACTTGGTGAACTCCCCAGTTCTCATGCAATTAATTATGTCTTTATATACAAATGACTCTCAGATTCATCCCCAACCTCCCTCCTGAGTTTTGGTCCTGTATCACCAACTTCCCACTAGACATATCAAACTGGCTGTCCTAGAGACATCTCAAGCACAGCATGTACAAAACAGAACTCATTACAATATTTCCCCCAAACCTGCCACTCTTCTGAACTTCCCTGTTTCTCTCAAAGGTACCACCAGTCATCCTTCCAGTCATCTCAGTCACAGATTTGGGGTCATCCTTGCTCTTCTCTCTCCCTCACCCTATCACCTATCACTCAGTTGCCAAACCTTGTCATTTCTGTCTCCACAACCTCTCTTGCTCATATCCCTTTCTCTCACTCACTTGGCCATAACCCTTGGCCAGGCCTTCATCATTTTTCCCCTAGGCTTTTACAGTATCCTTATTGTTGAATCTCCCATCTCTAGTCCATCCTTGATACAGCTGCCAAAGGGTTTTCCTAAAATTCAGGTCTGACCATGTCACTCTGCTACTTAATAAATTTCAAATTTGAATTTGAATGGAAACTTATGTTCAAATCCCAGGCCTACCACTTACTTGTTGTGTAACCTTGGGGAAGTTATTTAAGTTCTCTAGATCTGTTTCATTATTTATAAAATAAAGAGGCTATACTAGAGACCCTTCTTAAATCTCCTCAAACTCTAAATATATGCTTCTAATGCACTCCCTCCCCCCAAAATACATATATTGTATACATTCTGTATATATAAACTATATTTGTATATATTCTCTCCCAAAAGAATACAAGCTCCTCAGAGGCAGGGACTATTTCGCTTTTGTCTCTATCCCCAGACATAGTAGAGGACCGAGCACACAGTGGGTTCTTAATAAAAGTTTGTTGACTGATTAAAAGCCAGGATCTTTAGGGACATATTTCAGAATTGAAAATAGGGAGAGGATTTCAGAGAACCCTAAACTGAAGCCCAAGGGAAGTGAGAAGGGGAAATGAGCCTACTCCTATCCCTGTCAGCCATGAGCCACTTCACAGGAAAACATGGGTCAGGAGGCAAGATCATTCACTGCTAGCACACTGGCCTCTTCTTGGGAGACTGGACAGGAAGAGCACTGGCTTGAGCTAGCTGAGCCAAGTCAAAAAGCCCAGCTTTTGCCACAAACTAGCTGATTGACCTTGGACAAGTTCATCTCTCTGGGCCTGGACTTGATGATTTCTAAAGTCCCTTGCAGTTTTAACACTCTATGATTTTAAGAGACACAGGAAACAGCAGAGAAAATAGCAGACAGAGAGTGAGATCACAGAAACCAGGAATTCACCAGTCTGTAATACTGTGCAATCTTTCTGTAGTATCCAGCTCCCAATAACATGGCTCCTACTTGAGATTCTCAGATGGCACCACTCTGAGTTACCTCATCATCCTAACACATCCCTGGTTCTTACCTTTTCTTTGTGTAGGTCATTATTCTTCAGCCCATCTACCTGGAGTAGTTTTTTGGCCACCCCAATGCAAGGCAGATCTGTAAGGATGCCAATGTGACAGGCCACTCCAAACCCTAGCAAATGAGACAAAGAAAAGAGCCATGAGGCAGGAATGGTAAACAAATTAGCTATGAAATGGGAAAAAATGGTCCAATAGTCAAAGACAAAGCCAAGACACCCAAGAATTTTATTAAGAATGCAGAATTGAGAGATGTAAATAGAAGCTTACTGATTATGGCACAGGGCTAAGGAGCAGTACTCCCGAATACTATTTTAAGCTCTGCCTGACTGTCCAAGTTGACCTTTGGCACACTTACACCAAGGGTAAAGAAGATCAATATTAAGTTGATTATTGAGGATGGAGGCTAAGGAAGGACAGAAAAGAAAGGGACAGAAGAGGAAGAAGAACAGAAATATGTTGAGGGTCTTTTGGTATCTAGATATGGCTTCATAGTCAGCTACTTCCACAATGTTTTCATTAGAATCCTAGAAGCCCTCCATTTCCCCTGCTAAGTTTGCCATACCAATTCTTGCCTTAAAGAAAATCCTACCGTCTATTTTTTCTGTTCTTGCTTCTGGACTGCAAGTATTATTAAAGAAAATCACAAAACCAGAATGAATGGTTTATTATAAATTTATATTAACATCAAGTGGACTTCAACTTCTTGATGACCCTGAATTCATTTCTAGGTGGCCTCTTGTAGAATTTCCCATACTAGATGTTACAAACTTTTCAAACCACCATCTTTTGTACCTATCACTCTTTTCAAATAAATTTTATTCTTACTTTGTTCAGAAGAATGTGGTCATCTAATGAATTTCTTCAATTTTCCTCCTCAGTACCCCAACAGTTCACTCCATCTCCTGCCAACTGTCTCTTTAAACATTAAGACTTAAAGGAAGAATTATCTAACCACCTATTCTCTTTCCATTTTTCCTGGGCTGTTCTTACTCCATCAATTATCACCTCTCACTAACTCTCCAATCTCTCTTTCTGTAGAGGCTATGTCTTTTTCCTTACAAACTTGTTCACATTTCTCCTATCCTGGAGGTCCTCAGTTTATCAATGTTTTTCCAAAGTGCAGTGCTCACAACTGAACAAAATATTACAGATGCGATCTGACCAAATTGGAGAACAGAAATATCATCTCCTTAATCCTGAATATATCTCTTAATGTGACCCAAAAGCACATTAACTTTTTTGACTGCCATATGGAGTGCTAGATCTAGAATCGGGAAGATCTGAGTTTAAAAACAGCCTCAGACACTTACTAGCTATGTGACCTTGGGCAAATCATTTAACCTATTTTCCTCAGTTTTTATTGTTCAGTCATATCTGACTCTTCGTGATCTCATTTGGGGTTTTCTTGGCAAAAATATTGGAGTGGTTTGCCATTTCCTTCTCCAGCTCATTTGACAAATGAGAAAATGGAGGCAAACAGGGTTAGTGTCTAAGCCCAGATTAGAACTCATGAAGATGAGTATTCTTTTTTAAAATTAATTAATTTATTTTTAGTTTTCAACATTCATTTCCACAAGGTTTTGAGTCCCAAATTTTCTCCCCATCTCCCCCCTTCTCTCACTCTAAGACACTATGCATTTTGATTACCCCTTCCCCCAATCTGCCCTCTCTTTTATCACACCCTTCCCTTTCATTATCCCCATCTTCTCCCTTTCTTATAGGGCAAGATAGATTTCTACACTTCATTATCTGTATTTCTTTTTTCCCAGGTGCATGCAAAAACAATTCTCAACATTCATTCCTAAAACTTGTGAGTTCCAACTTCTCTCCCTTCCTCCCTCCCCACCCATCCCCACTGAGAAGGCAAGCAATTCAACATAGGTTATATATGTGGAGTTTTGCAAAAGACTTCCATACTAGTCATGTTGTAAAAGACTTAATTATATTTCCCTCCATCCTATCCTGCCCCCCATTTATTCTATTCTCTCTCCTTGTCCCTCCCCAAAAGTGTTTACTTCTAATTACTCCCTCCTCCCATTTGTCCTCTCTTCTATCATCGCCCCACCCCACTTATCCCCTTTCTCACCTACTTTCCTGTAGTGTAAGATAGATTTTCATACCAAAATGGGCATGCATGTTATTCCCTTCTTAAGCCAAATGTGATGAGAGTAGCTTCATTTTTTCCCTCTCACTTCCCCCCTTTTTGCCTCCATTGAAAAAGATTTTTCATGCCTTTTCTATGAGAGATAATTTGCCCCATTCCATTTCTCCCTTTTTCCTCCCAATATATTCCTCTCTCACCCCTTAATTTTATTTTTTTAGATATCATCCCTTCCTATTCAACTCACCCTGTGCTCTATGTCTATATGTACATAATCCCTCCAACTACTCAAATACTGAGAAAAGTCTCAAGAGTTACAAATATTATCTTTCCATGTAGGAATGTAAACAGTTCAACTTTAGTAAGTCCTTTATGATTTCTCTTTCCATTCTACCTTTTCATGCTTCTCTTGATTCTTGTGTTTGAAGGTCATTTTCTATTCAGTTCTGGTCTTTTCATCAAGACTGTTTGAAAGTCTTCTATTTCATTGAATGACCATTTTTTCCCCTGAAGTATTATACTCAGTTTTGCTGGGTAGGTGATTCTTGGTTTTAATTCTAGTTCCTTTGACTTCTGGAATATCATATTCCAAGCCCTTTGATCCCTTAATGTAGAAGCTGCCAGATCTTGTGTTGTCCTGATTATATTTCCACAATACTTGAATTGTTTCTTTCTGGCTGCTTGCAACATTTTCTCCTTGACCTGGAAACTCTAAAATTTGGCTACAATATTCCTATGAGTTTTTCTTTTCAGATTTCTTTCAGGAGGTGGTAGGTGAATTCTTTCAATATTTATTTTACCCTCTGGTTCTAGAATATCAGGGCAGTTTTCCTTGATAATTTCATGAAAGATGATGTCTAGGTTTTTTTTGATCATGGCTTTCAGGAAGTCCCATAATTTTAAAATTGTCCCTCCTGGATCTATTTCCCAGGTCAGTTGTTTTTCCAATGAGATATTTCATTGTCTTCTGTTTTTGCATTCTTTTTGTTTTGTTTTGTGATTTCTTGGTTTCTCATAGAGTCATTAGCTTCCATCTGCTCCATTCTAATTTTTAAAGAACTATTTTCTTCAGTAAGCTTTTGAACCTCCCTTTCTATTTGACAAAATCTGCTTTTTAAAGCATTTTTCTCCTCATTGGCTTTTTGGACCTCTTTTGCTATTTGGGCTGTTTTTAAAGGTGTTATTTTCTTAAGCACTTTTCTGGTTCTCCTTTAGCAAGCTGTTGACTTGCTTTTCATGATTTTCTTGCATGGCTCTCACTTCCCAATTTTTCCTCCACCTCTCTTACTTGATTTTCAAAATCTTTTTTTGAGTACTTCCATGACCTGAGACTGATGCATACTTCTTTGGATGTTTGGGATACAGAAGCCTTGACTTATGTCTTCCTCTGATGGTATGCTTTGTTCTTCCTCATTGAAAAGATGGGAGAAAATACCTGTTCACCAAGAAAGTAACCTTCTATAGTCTTATTTTTCCCCCCTTTTTTGGGCATATTTCCAGCCAGCTACTTGACTTTTGAGTCCTTTGTCAAGAGGAGGGTATACTCCAGGGACCTGTAGGATCTCAGTTTCTCCAAGGTGGCACAATCAAGGGAAAGGAGTTTACTCCTCTCGTGGCCTGCACTCTGGTCTGGGACCAGCCACAAGCTTTTCTGTCCAGGATCTGTGAGTGGGATTCCCTCTCCAGAGCCTCCACTAACTCCACCATGCCAGCTCTTCCTCACCCCAGGACAGCTCCTCAGGGCCAAGATCCAAATCAGCTGCTTGATTCTCCCAGGGTCTTAAGGCTGAGGGCTCCAAAAGGGGACACTGCTGCAGTGGCTGCCACTGCCCTGGGCTCAGGACTAAGGCAGGACCCTGCTCCCTTCTCACCCAGGTGAAAGAGCTTTCTCACTGACCTTTGAAGCACTCTGGTGTTTGTGGGTTGAGAAATCTGGGAACTGCAGCTGCTGCCGATGATTCCACACCCTGAAGCCTGCTCTAGTCCTGTCCATGCAGCGTGGCCAAGGCTGGGCTGTGCTCTTCTCCCAGCCTGCTGCAACAGACCTTTCTTGTTGGCCTTTGAGGCTGTCTTGGGCCAGAAATCTCTTTCACTCTGTCGTTTTGTGGCTTCTACTGCTCTAGAATTTGTTTAGCGTCATTTTTACAGGTATTTATGGGGTATGGGAGTAGAGCTAGAGTAGGTCCATCCTTCTACTCTGCCATCTTGGCCCCACCCCCCAGAAGATGAGTCTTCTTGATTCCAGGCCTGCCACTCTATCCACTTCACCACCTAGCCACCCCTTTTCTGCAGTTTACTCAGCTCTAAAATGCAGATAATAAATAGCACCTATCTCCCTGGTTTTTTGTAATACTTAAATGAGTTAATATTTGTAAAATGCAAGCTGCTATATAGTAATCAATCCTTCCTTCTTTCCTCCCTTCCTGTTTCTCTCCCTCCCTTTCTTCTTTTCTTCCATATCACATTCTTGACCCATGCTAATTTTGCAGGCTCTTTTTTTCCAGCTCTCACCTTTCTACTAGGTCTTATGAACTGTCTTAAAAATCTCTCAGGTTTACACCATTCTTTTAAAACTTTCATTTAATCCTGCCATCCCTCAAAACATTGACCTATATGTATTCTTCCCTTTTGTTAAAAAAAATTGAGATCTCCCGTTTTTACATCACTTCTTTTCCAATGTATCCCTCCTCCCCCCATCTAGAAGGCAATCCTTATTACAAAGAATAAAAAAGAGAAAAATAGGATAGTAGTTCAGAAAAACCAATCAAGTCTAAAAGTATATGCAATATTCTAACATCCATATTTCACCTCTGAAAAGGGATTTCTTCCCATTCACTGCCCAACTCCTAGAAAAACATTATTTACATTCACTGCTCCTACTTTTTTACCACCCACTCAGCCCCTTGCATTCTCGCTTCTGACTCCACCACAAAATTGAAACCATTTCCTCCAAGACCCAAACTTCTAAATTCAATGGCTTTTTTCCCAGTCCTCATGCACCTTAACTTTTCAGCAGCTTTGGATACTGCTGACTACTTCATCCTGGACACTACCCCTTCAGTTTCCATGACACTGTTCTCTATTTCTTCTTCTACCTGTCTGACAAATGCTTTTCAGTCTTTTTTTGCTGAATTATTATCACCATCTCATGCCCTTTATTTATTTTTCCTATAGTCTTCCATTCCAAAGAAAACTTTTACTTGGGCTGAGTTAAACATTATCCCAATTATGGAAACAAGGAGAGATCCTCCCAAGAATTTAGGGATATCAGTAAAATAATAAGTGAATAGAAGACAAAGTATCCTGATAAGGTTTTTGTGTCTCTAATTATCTTGACCAACGTCAAGGGGATAGCTTTGAAGGTTGCTTCTTGGGAGAGAATGGAATAGTATTTGCTTTAAAGAACTATTGCTTTCTCCTTGGATTCTGCATTCATGCTAAGGGAAGGGGAACAAACTTTCACAAGGATCCTAACGTTAATATGAAAAAGGCTTAAACTCAGCATTATAGCTACATTCCACATATATTTTTTACAGCAAGCAAGAGAAAGCAATTCATTTCTATCCACAGAGGAAGGTTAGCACATATAGTTACAAAAACCTGAAAGAGCAAGCACACACAGAAGGGACAACAGAGACCAGACATATGGAAAGCACTGCAGCAGTTAAAAATGAGTTGGCTCTGCCAAGAGCCTCCCATTTGGTCTTCCTGATTCTAGTATCTCCCCTCTTCAATCCATCTTCCACATAGATGCTGGAATAATCTTCCTTAGGCACAGATCCAACCTTTACTAGCCTGCTTGAAAACCTTTAGTGGGTCACCCTACTCCCTATAGGAAAAAACATAAATTTCTTAAGACTGACATTTAAGGCTCTCTTCAATATTCTCCCAACCTTTCCAGCCTTATTTCACTTTTCTCTCTAAAAACTTCATTCCAGCCAAACTGATCCAACAGCTATGCCCCAAAACTGATATTCCATTTCCCTATGTTTATTCCCATATCAAGAAGACACTTTCTTATCTCTGCACCTTAGAATCTATGTCTTCATAGAAGGGTCAGCTCAAAAGCTACCTCCCTATGAAGTCATTCCTAATCACATTTTTCTTTCCTTATTTTTTTTCTCCTCCTCTATTTATCTGGTGTAAATAGATCTTCCCAGGAGAATACTGACCATAGAAGTAAGCTTGATAAATATTTGTTGGATGAATGAATATATCTTTGGGGTATGTGTGTCTGGGTATGGAGGGCATAAAGGAATGTAAAGAAAAGGAATGTGATATCTCCATGTGCATGTGCTGATACTCTGATATACAAAAACTGTCAGGGTCAGAGATATGAGCCTGATAAAGGGTTCACAATGAAGACCTTTCAAAGACAGAGGAAGAACCCCTCTGTGAGGAAGATATTACAATTTCCCCCTCCTTCCCTATTCCACCATTCCCTATCCCAAACCCTGTCCTCTGGATTCTAGGATTACCTCGGTGATGGAGTACTCCATTTCCATCCACAAGAAGGACCTAGAAAAAACACAGGAAGATACATGGTCACCAGGGTTTCTTCAGATCAGGAGCTGTTCTTAGGAGCAACAGGACGGGGAGGATTTTAACTCCTAAGAGTGTTCCTAGCTAATCCATATCCTAGGCCATTCTAGCAGGAGAATTTTGTTCTCCAAAGTTGCTCTTGGGAGCCAGTTCAAAGTATTGATCAATCTTTTTTCAGTTATGTCCAACTTTCATGACCCCATTTAGGGTTTTCTTGGCAATGACACTGGAGTGGTTTACCATTTCCTTCTCCAGCTCATCTGACAGATATAGAAAGGCATAACAGGGTTAAGTGACTTGCCCAGGGTCACATAGCTAGTGAGTCTCTGAAGCCAGATTTGAAACCATGCCCTCTTGACTCCAAGCTCCACCTAGCTGCCCCTGTTTATAAGTACCAATCTCCATTTAATTCTCAGTGGAACTACCACTGAAGAAGCTCAAAGGGGAAATTTTTCCTTCTCTTCTTACATTAGAATTAGAGGGGCTGGGGGGGTGGGGGTGCGAAAGAGAGCAGCATAGATCTTTTAAGTAGTAGTCCCCACTTTCACTCCCCAGTAAGGAAAGAAGTAAACATTCTTAGAAAGGAGGTATCTGCTATGTTTTCATTCACAATATGACTAACATGGAAAAATATTTTGCATGACTGCACATGTCTAACATATCAAATTGCTTGCCTTCTCAAAATGGGGGAGGGAAGAGATGGAGGGAGAGAATTTGGAACTCAAAATTTAAAAAAAAAACAAATGTTAAAAAGTGGTTTTTACATGTGATTAGGGGAAAATAAAATATTAATTTTAAAAAGGAGGTACCTGGGGCATAAGACTGGATTCCTTCTTCTGTAGCCTTTGAATAGCATCCACCAGGAAGGGGACTTCTCGAAATGCCAAGAAACCAGACACATAGGGAGCTGTTAGGTTAACCATCCGGCACTCCTCATATAACACCTGCCATCAGGAAAAGAAATGAATTAAGGAAGTCACTGAACACTCTTGCCAGGTGGGGGCACTTTAAGGGAGGGGAAAGAGAATCTTTCCTCCTACTCTAGGTCCTTCCTCAACTTTATCATCCTTTTTTTTTTCCTATTCCTAAAAATCAATTTAGTCTACTTCTTCTGTTATTCTGTTCCCTAATTCCGTACTCCCTTTCCCCCTCCTCCATCTACACTTTCCCTACTCCATCTACACTTCTCTTCTCCCCTTTCAGGGACTTAGGTCAATGTGAATGGGTAGATGATAAGAGGCAGAGGAAAAGCACACACAAAGAAATAATTTGAAAGAATGATAAAAAAAATATTTTAAACTTAAAATCATCTCAAAGGAGTTATATGCAACATGGTACACTGAAAAGAATACTGAATTTAGAGTTGGGGGACCAAGGTTCAAATTCTGGCTCTGCTACTTAATGCCAGCGTAAACATGGGTAAGTCACTTCACTTAACTTCTCTAAGGTTATCTGTAAATGATAATCTGTATGATTATCTGTAAATGAGTTCGAACAGAAACTCCAGCTCTTGATCTACGATCCTAGGAAGGCAAATGTAAAGTTATATATGATCCCTTTAAATATTCTCCACACCTAAATACAGCCCTTTGGAAAAATCTTCATGGGGTTTACTGCTCTAGGTCACTCTCAGCATTCTTAGGGGTCTTCAAGGTATTAGCTCCTCCTAGCTGTCCCCAGTCTAGTCACACAAGTGAGACATAGATACAGATAATACTAACAATAATATTAGTGATAAAAGCAAAATACTACAAGAGATGATAGCTCATAACCAGCATTTTATGGTTTTAAGATGCTTTACAAATATTGCATCTGATCCCTTACAACATGTGAATTAAATACTGCAAGTATTATTATCATCTCCCTTTTACAGATGAGCAAATTTTGTTATCCTTATCCCACAAGGAGCATAGCAGAAACAAAGAAAAAAACGAACTTTGGAATTAATTTTGACCAATAAAGAAACAGTGCCAGGTCATGGAAAAGACAGCAGCCTCAGAAGGGAACAACCATGTCATCTTTAAATTTGTAATAATGAGGAACAGGAACACTGGGTAGAAGAGGACACATACCCTAGACTTTAGGAAATCATATCTCAAAAATATTAAAGAAAACTTCAGGATCCAGTGGCAGAAAAACTAAAAGAATTGGGTCAAAAAGGACAGGTTTTAAAAATGGAAATTACTACAACATTTCTGTTGTTGTTCAGTCATTTTTCAGTCATGTTCAACTCTGTGACTCCATTTGGGGTTTTCTTTTTTTCTTTTAGTTTTATTTTATTTTTTATTAATTAATTTGTTTTCAGTTTTCTACAATGACTTCCACAAATCTTAGATTTTCTCCCCCTCCTTCTACCCCTTTCTCCCTCCCTCCTCCCTCTCTCCCCAAGATGGCTTGCAATCTTATATGAGTTCTACACATACATTCTTACTAAATACATTTTCACCTTAGTCATGTTGCATGGAAAAATTAAAATGAATGGGAGAAACTATGAGAAACACCAAAATAAAACAGAACACAAGAGAAAATAGTCTGCTTCATTCTGAAATCCAATTCCATTTTTAGGTCCTTGCATTGCAGTGAAGGGCTATCAGAAACAGTCCTAGCATCCTGTGTCTGTTACTATGTATAATGTTCTCCTGGTTCTGCTCCTTTCACTCAGCATCAGTTTATATAAGTCCTTCCAGGTCTCTCTGAAGTCTTCCTGTTCATCATTTCTTGTAGCACAACAGTAATCTATTATATTCATATACCACAACTTGTTCAGCCATTCCCCAATTGATGGGCATCCCCTTGATTTCCAGTTCTTGGCCACCACAAAGACAGCTTCCATAAATATTTTTGTACATGTGGGACCCTTTCCCATTTTTATGATCATTGGGATACAATCCTAGAATTGGTATTGCTGGGTCAAAGGGTATGCAAATTTTTGTAGCCCTTTAGGCATACTCCAGAATGGTTGGATCAGCTCACATCTCCACCAAAAATGAATTAGTGTTCCAATTCTCCCACATCTTATCCAACATTTATCATTTTCCTGTTTTGTCATATTAGCCAATCTAATAGATGTGATGTGGTACCTTAGAGTTGTTTTGATTTGCATCTCTCTAATCTACAGTAATTTAGAGCATTTTTGGGGGGCGGAGCCAAGATGGCGGAGTAGAAAGATGCACATACACATAGCTCCGAACCCACAACCCATAGAACGGCTACAGGGAAGTAACTCACAGCGAATTCTGCACCCAGAGGCCACGGAACATTGGAGCGAGGGAGATTTCTGTTCCAGAGAGACCTGCAAACCTCTCGCGGGGGGCACCGGGACTGGGAGCTGAGTGCAGCCCTGCCGCGGCCATGGCACCGAGAGGAAAAGATCCGAGTGGGCTTCAGGGACGGGATCTCCAGTGGCCACACAGGTCCCTCCACCCACAGAGGGACCTGCAAACCTCTCGCAAAAGGTCCGTCGCGCGTCCTTCCTCTGAAAACTGCCTGTTCATATCCTTTGACCATTTATCAACTGGGGATTCATTTGGGGTTTTCTAGAACAAATACGGTAGTGGTTTGCCATTTCCTTCTCCAGCTCATCTTACGGATGAGGAAACTGAGACAAACTGGGTTAACTGATTTGCCCAGGGTCACACAGCTAGTACACATCATATTTGAATTCAGGATGATGAGTCTCCTTCTCTCCAGACCCAGCACTCTATGCACTGTACCACCTAGTTTTCTACAATTCTACAAAGGTATCTAGAGAAAATCATGTAGATAAAAAGCTATGATAAAGTTCAGGTTTTAAGATGAAACATGGATGGATACATAACAACAGATACACACAAAAATAGTAGCAGAAACCTGAGTGGTGTGAGGAAGGCTAAAACAAAGAATAAACCAAATCTTATGAAAAGTGCTACAGAAAACACAAATGTTATTTTAAACTATATTTAGAGATCAAATCAATAAGGCACTTGAAGGTTCACAAAGTAATTTACTCATACCATCCCTGAGAGGTAAGTAGTATAAGCATAATTAGCCAAATTCTACAGGAAAGGAAATTGGTGTTTAGAGAGATTAAGTGATTTACCTATTCACAAGCTAGTAAATGTAAGCATCAGGGATTGTGGAGTGTGTGGAAGGGAGTAACAGGCTAGAATGAAGGGGATGAATCTAATGAGATTAAATTTGTTTAGGATAAATGGATTGGGTAATCATTTTTATGAGAACACAATGAGTGAAAGTGGCAGATGGCTTCTATATGAAAAAGACTCAAGGATTTTAGTGGGCTACAAATTCAATAGGAATCAACACAGTCACATTGGGGGTAGAAATCTAACAGGTTCAGGCCATAATGAGGCAGAGTATCTAGGAGGTTATATGTCTAGTCAGACCACCTTAGAGTAATACATTCAGTTCTAGACAATGCATTACGGGGAGCGCCTGACTGGTTGCTGTCCTTCGTTCTCAAAGAGGAACAAAATGACTTTGTTATGTTAGAATCAAATTACAGTGTGTCCGATTGTGGCTGATCAGACCAATGTGAGCTTGGAATGTTCTACCACAGATCACGTACAAAAGTCCATGTGAACATTTGGGAAGGATTCTCTCAATTTTCATATCTCAAGTTTCTTCTGAGCTACTTCAATTCTGCTTTGGTCATAGAGCACAGCATGTTGGGCAGTCCTGTCTCCCACATATACAAACAATTCCAAAGTTCTTAAGGCAGACCTTAAGTGTCCTTGTACCGCTTTTTCTGACCACCAAGTGAGTTCTCCAGAAACTAGTCTTTTAGGCAAGTGTATGTTTGGCATTGGAACCACATGGCCAGTTTACTGGAGCTTGGAATTTGAATGCCGGGCAGTTTAGTTTGAAAAAGGACCTCAGCATCTGGTATCTTATCCTGCCAAGTGATCTTCAAAATCTTCCTAAGACAATTCAAATGGAGGTGATGCATGGCGCTGGTATACTGTCCAGGTTTCACAGGCATACAACAACGAGGTCAGCACAGTGGTTCTGTAGACCTTCAGTTTGATAGTCAGTCTAACACCTTTTTTCTCCTATACTTTCCTTTGAAGCCTCCCAAACAATGAGCTAGCTCTGGTAATGTATGTATCAACCTCATTATCAATGCATACATCCCTAGAAATATACTGCCAAGGTAAGTGAACTTATCCACAGTATTCAAAACTTCTCCATTTGCTGTAACACATGGTTCCATATACGGATGGTATGGTTTCAGGAACTATGCTAGGCACTAGAGACACAAAAAGAGGCAAAAGACAGTCTCCATCCTCTAGGAGATTACAATTTAATGGGAGATACAACAAGCAAACAAATACGTACAAACAAGCTATATATAAGATAGATAGGAAGCAAATAAGAGAGGGAATATGCTAGAATTAAGAAGGGTTGGGGAAAGCTTCCTGTTGATTTCTGAAGAGGGATTTTAGTCAGAATTTAAAGAAAGCCAGGGAAGGCAGTAAGTAGAGAAGGGAGAGCATTCCAAGCATGAGGGACAATAAGGGAAAATGCATGGAGTTAAGAGATGGACTTTCTTGTTCATGGAACAGCCATGAGGCCAGTGTACGTGGTGGGAAGTAAGAGGTGAGAAGAGTAGAAAGGTTTGGGGAGAGAAGGGTAGGTTTGAATGTCAAGAGATATGAATGTCAAACAAAGCATTTTTGTTTTGACAAAAGGTAATACGGAGGTAATAGGGAACCACTGGAGTTTATTGAGTGGGAGGATGGGGTGGCATAGTTGGACTAATTCACAATTCCACCAACAGTGCATTAGTGTACCAATTTTTCCACATCTCCTCCAAGATTTGTGATTTTCCTTTTCTGCCATGTTAGGTAATCTCATGGGTATGAGGACCTCAGAGTTAATCTGCATTTCTCTAATCAATAGTGATTTAGAGCATTTTTATATGATTATAGATAGCTTTGACTTCTTCTTCTGAAAACTGCCTGTTCATTTCCTTTGACCATTTATCATTTGGGGAACAGCTCTTATTTTTATAAATTTGGCTCAGTTCCCTATATACTTGAGAAATGAAGCTTTTATCAGATAAACTTATTAATAAACATTCTTTTCCAGTTTCCTGCTTTCCTTCTAACTTTGGCTGCCCTGATTTTGTTAGTGCAAAAACTTTTCAATTTCATGTCATCAAAATTATTTAGTATGCTTCCCATGATCTCCTCTCTCTTGATTGCTCATAAACTCTTCCACTGTCTATGGGTAACAGGTAAATTTTTTATGCTGCCCTAATTTGCTGATTATCCTTTATGTTTAAATCACCTACCCATTTTGAACCTATATTGGTATACAGTGTGAGATGTTGTTCTATGTCTAATTTCTGCCAAACTGCTTTCCACAGAAATTTTTGTCAAATAATGAGTTTTTGTCCCCAAAAGCTTACATCTTCAAGTTTCTCAAACACAGGATTTCCATGGTCATTTACTACAGTGCATCGTGTACTTTATTCCATTTATTCTATTTCTTAGCTAGTACCAGACTATTTTGATGATTACCACTTTGTAATATAGTTTAAAATCTGGTACTCTAGGACACCTTCCTTCACATTTTTTTTCATTGACTTCCTTGATATTCTTAACCTTTAGTTCTCAATGAATTGTATTATTTTTTCTATATCTACAAAACATTTCTTTAGTAGTTTGGTTGGTATGGCATTAAGTAAATTAATTTAGTAGAATTGTCATTTTTATCATATTGGCTCAGTTTCCTCATAAGCAATTAATATTTCTGCAGTTAATTTAGATCTATCTTTATTTGTGTGACTTACTACCTTCATTTCTTCTTCTTCTTCTTCTTCTTCCTCCTCCTTTCTCTCTCTGTCTCTCTCTCTCTCTGTGTCTCTCTCTCTCTCTGTCTCTTTCTCTCATTTACTTAACTCTTTGCGGTCTGGCTTCTAACCTCATCACTCAACTGAAACTGCTCTCTTTAAAGCTACCAATGATCTCTTAATTGCCAAATCTGAAGACTTTTTTTTTTTTGCTCAATTATCATCTTTTTTGACTTCTCCATAGCATCTGATACCACTAACCACTCTCACCTTTTTAAGTTTTTGGGACACCTCTCTCTCCTATCTAACTGATCAATCTCGGTCTCCTCTGCTGGCTCCTTATCCATATCATGCACCCTAGCTGTAGCTGTTCCCCAGATTCTGTTCTAGGCTCTCTTGCTGTCTCCTTCTATATTCTTTAGGTAATCTGGTGAGCTTTCATGGGTTTGCCTATCACTTCTATACAGATAACTCCTAGATCTATATATCCAGCCTCAGTTTCTCCTCTTAGTTTCACATTGCCTGGTGGACATTTCAAAATAGAGCCCTCATCACATCTCACCTAGATTATTGCAGCAGTCTCCTAATTGGTCTACCTGCCTCAAGTCTCCAGCCACCCTAGTCTATCTTATATTCCCTGCGGCCAAGGTAATTTTCTTTAAGCACAGACACTACCATGTCACTCCCATACTCAAACAACTCAAATGACTTCCTACGCCTCTAGAATAGGCATTCTTTTTTTTCTTCCCTTTCTTTTTCATTTAACATTGATATTTAAATGTTTTGAGTTCCAAATTCTCTCTCTCCCTCTGCTACCTACTGAGAAAACAAGCAATATCATATCAATTATACATGTGAAGCCATACAAAATATATTTCCATATTAGCCATGCTGTTTAAAAAAAGCAAGAAAAGATTTAAATAATATGTTTCAATTTGCACCCAGAGTTCATCAGTTCTCTCTGGAAGTGGAGAGCATTTTTCACCATGAGTCCTTTGGAATTGTAGGACAGGCATTCTGAACTTTTTTTGTCTTAAAAGACCCTTTTTGGTAGTCCGGTGAAATTTATGAAGCCCTTCTCAGAATGTTTTTAAATACATTAAAATAAAACATACATGATTACAAATGAAACTATTTCTATCAAAATAATGTTATCAAGACTTTTTTTTAAAGTTCATGTACCCCAGGTTAAGAATTCCTTAGAATTTAGAATAAAATATAAATGCCTCTGTTTAACATTTAAAGCCCTATACAACCTGGCACCAATGTATCTTTCCAGCCTCATTAGACTTCACCTCCTTCATGTCCCAATCCAATCAATTTGGCCTCTGTTTATCACTCATATCCCTATGCTTTCCTCTAGCTTTCCCATGTGCCTAGAATGTACTCTCTCTTTCCCTCCTCTTCAGAGTCCCTCTCTTATTTCTGATCCCTATAATTGCTAGTGCTCTCTCTCCCAAGCTACCTTGTATTTAGCTATGTATACATTTGTATTAATTCCATATAATTGTTGCCCCATTAGAAAGTAAGATCTTTGTGAATAAGTAGGCTTTCATTCTTTGTACTTAAATTCCCAGGGTCTAGCACGGTGACTGACACTTAAAATTGATTGCTAGATCGTTGGTGATCATTACTAATTTTGGAGAGGGTAGTTTCAGTTGAATCATGAGGTAGGGTTTAGAACAGAGGGAGAGTAGATGAAGTGGGAACACCAAGTAGAGCTTTTTCAAGGAATTTAGCTGAGGAGAGGAAAGATGTAAGATGATAGTATGGGACAGTAGTATCAAGAGAATTTTTTAAGAATAGGAGAGACATGGGTATATTTGTAAGCAGCAAATAAGATGTCAGTAGATAGGGATTTAGGATAAATGGGAATGGAATGATAGTGGGGGGCAATCTACTGGAGAAGACAGAAGGGGATGGGATCCAGAATGCAGATAGAGGAATTAGCCTTGGCAAGGAGAAGGGCTCCCTTTTCATCTGATATAGAAAGGAAGGAGAAGATAGTAGAAGTGTCTCAGTGATGTGAAATGAAGAGGTAAAGAGAAGTTTTGAAAAATGGCCTAATTTTTTCAGCAAAGCATGAAGTAAGCAAAAGTTGCAGACAGAAAGATTTAGGCTTACTGTAAAGAAAACCTCCCTAACAATTAGAGATATCCAAAAATGGAATGGATTGTCTTGAAAAGTATTAGGTTTCCCCTCAGTGGAGATCTTCAAATAGCGACTTGAAGCCTCCACCTAAACCATTACATATCTGTTGGGGATGTTATAGAATGAATCCTTTGTCAGGTCCAAGTTGAACTTCAGACAAGTTCTCTAACTTTTTGATTCTGGGATACAAAATTTTATGGGCAAGAACTATATACATTTTCTAAGTAGGTATTTGGTTAAGGCATGTTGAATTGAATTACATGGACACAGTCATCAGAATATCAAGTCGATTCACACCAAAAAAAATATATAAATAGTAAAATAACCAACTGAACGACGCTGTATCTCTTTGATAAATGCAAACTGAAACAACCTTAAAATACAACCTCAGATCCATTTATCCCACAAAACAAATAAAAATGAAAGTTGATTCCCTTTTAGCGTCTGTTCAAAGTCAGCTCTCTCCTCAAACATCCAACTTCCACCCCTAAGAGAAGATCTCATTTGGTCATTTATTGAGAACCTGAGGTCAAACTTACAATTCTCTTCTCTCTCACCCTACATAGCCAAGACCTCTGTAATTCCTTCCTCATCTTTTCTTCCTTTGCTCCAGGAGTTTCAGAGGAAATGATGGTTCTCCTTATCAAGTTTAACCCCTTCACCTATGTTCCTGATACATCCCTTCCAGGTACTCAGACACTGGATCATGCTCCTGTTCTCTATGTCCTGTTGTTAATCTCCTCTACTGGCACCTTTCTCACTGTCTACAAATACATCCAAGTCTTTGCTATTCTAAAAAATACCCTTCCTTTACCCAGCTATTCTCTTCCCTTCCGCTGCTAAATTTCTGGAGTTATCTACACCTTCTTATTTCTGAGTCTCTTGCAAAATGGCTTCCAACTCCACCATTCTACTGAAAGTATTCTCTCCAAATTCATTGATGACCTCTCTGTTGCCAAAATCAAGAGTCTTTTTCTCAGTTTTCATACCCTTGTACAAATTTGACACTGTTGGCAATTTTCTCTTTTACAATACTTTCTTCTTTTGGCTCTTATGACACTTTTCTACTGATTCTTCTCTAGGTATGACTACTACTCAGTCTCCTTCACTGGGTCATCAACTTCTTCCATCCCCTATGAATGTTTCCCAAAGTTCTGTCCTTCACCCTCTTCTATTCTCTGCACCGGTGATTGGTGGAACAAATTGGATATATAACTAGATCCAGAAGGTAACAAACATAATAGCATAGTGTTTAATAAAAACCCATGAATTCCAATTACCAAAATAAACTGGAAAGAATTCTGACAGAAATCAGATTCAGACCAATATTTCCATATACCATATGCCACAATAAGCTCCAAACTGATACATGATTTAGATATAAAAAGTTATATTATAAATTAGAAGACCAGGACCTTTCACAGCACAAGGAAAGAGTTCTTAACCAAACAAAGTAAAGATAAGATCACAGGAGATAACATGGACAATCCTATTTACATAAGATTTTAAAAGTTTCTGCATAAATTAAATCAGTGTAATTCAAAAGGAAAGAAAAAACTGAAAAAAGTATTTGCAACAAATTGCTCTGATAAAGCTGATATCAAAGACATAGAAGAAATTAATACAAACATATAAGAACAACAGTCATTGACCAATAGGTCACCAGAAATGAACAAGCAGTCCTCAAATATTTGGCAAGC
The DNA here is from genome assembly GCF_028372415.1 of Notamacropus eugenii. NCBI lineage: Eukaryota > Metazoa > Chordata > Mammalia > Diprotodontia > Macropodidae > Notamacropus > Notamacropus eugenii. The sequence goes on along the minus strand of NC_092873.1, from coordinate 323,030,892 downwards.
TACTAACCACATGAGAAAACGTTACTAATCACTAATATGAGACGCGCAAATTAGACTAACCCTGTAGCTGCATCTCCAGCCTATCAGACTGGCAAAGATGACAAAAAAAGAAAAAGACAGGCACACTAATGAATTGTAAATATAGGTGTGAAGTGGTCCAATTAATCTCAAAATTAATTTGGAACTCTATCCTGAACTTTGACCCATTAATACCATTGCTAACTAAGTCTATTCTCTAAAGAAGTCAAAGACAGAGCACAAGGACCTATAAATATTTTTAGTACAACTTTTTGTTGTAGTAAAGAATTAAATACATCAATTGGTGAATGGCCAAAGAAATTCTACTATAAGAATATAATGGAATGTTACTGTGTAATATGAAATTAATAAAGTAATAGATTCAGAGAAAGCCAGGAGAGCTTCTATAATGATGCTGAGCGCTAAAATGGTAGAGAAAAGACAAGAACTCGCTTGAGTTCTCCCCAAAACACTCCCAAACAACAATAAATAATCCTTCAAAACACAATTCTAGAGGAACAGAACCCACAAAGGACTGAGAGAAACCATTTTCTAGTCCAAGACAGCTTAACAGGCTGGCAGCCAAGGTCTTTTGCACCCGGATAAGAGTAGATCATAGTTCAGCACAGGCCTGTGGGGGACACTGAGCTAGTGGCAACAACAGCAGTTTCCAGACCTCTCAATCTACAGGTGATAAGGAGATCAGACAGGAGATTACAAGGGTCCCTTTGCTGTCACCAGGGATAGGACTCTGTTGTGTTACCCATACTTGGATCTAGGTCCTAGTCTTGGGTGGCAGTGCCAGGGCAAGGAGGAGCACTAGTACACAGAACTTGTGGCTGAAGTGGAACTGGGACCCTGGTCACAGTGCCAGGGTGGAAAAGAGTGTTTGTGGTCACTTACAAGTCAGAGGAATAGTAAACACATAGATCATACCATCTTGGAAAAAATGAAAATTTACAGGTTCCCAGAACTATCTCTGAAAACAGTTGTACAAAAACCTGCACAAAAAGCCTGAAACTTGGGGCAGTGCCCCTTCCACTCTGGAAGCAGAGCCCCATGTTAGCATAGAGTTAAAAGTCAAGAAACAGGCTGGAAAAACGAACAAACAGCAGAAAAAGATTCTGACTCTAGAGAGTTAACTATGGTGGCAGGGAAGATCAAAACACAAACTCAGCAGAAGACAACAAAGTCAAAATTGCTACATCCAAAACCTCAGGAAAAAATATGAATTTGTCTCAGGTCATGGAAGCACTCAAAAAGGATTTTTAAAATCAAGTAAGAGAGGTAGAGGAAAAATTGGGAAGAGAAATAAGAGTGATGCAAGAAAATCATGAAAGAAAAGTCAACAGCTTGATAAAAGGAGGCACAAAAAATACTGAAGAAATTAACACCTTAAAAAACAGAATAGCCCAAATGATTAAAAAGCACAAAAATCCAATGAAGAAAAGAATGCCTTGAAAAGCAGAACTGGCCAAAGGGAAAAAGAAGTACAAAAGCTCAATGAAGAAAATAATTTCTTAAAAATTACAACTGGGCAAAGGGAAAAAAGAAACAATAAAACAGAACCAAAAGAATGAAAAAATAGAAGAAAATGTGAAATATCTCATTGGAAAAACTACTGACCTGGATAACAGATACAGGAGAGATAATTTAAGAATTACTGGACTACCTGAAAATCATGATCAAAAAAAAGAACCTAGGCACCATCTTTTAAGAAATTATCAAGGAAAACTGCCCTGATATTCTAGCGCCAGACGGCAAAACAACAACTGAAAGAATCTACCAATCACCTCCTGAAAGAGATCCCAAAATGAAAACTCCCAGAAATATTACAATCAAATTCCAGAACTCCTAAGTCAAAGAGAAAATATGGCAAGCAGCCAAAAAAGAAGTAATTCAAATATAGTAATCAAGATAAGATTCAGTATTTTCTATATTAAAGGATCAGAGGGCTTAGAATGTAATATTCCAGAGGACAAAAGAGCTAGGATTACAATGAATAATCACCTACTCAGCAAAATTGAGTATAATCCTTCAGGGGGGAAAATGCATATTCAATGAAATAGAAGACTTTCAAGCATTCCTGATGAAAAGACCAGAGATGAACAGAAAATGTGACTTTCAAAAACAAGACTCAAGAGAAGCATAAAAAGGCAAACAGAAAAGAGAAATCATAAGGAATTCAATAAGGTTAAATTATTTGTATTCCTACATGAGAAAATGATACTTGTAACTCCTAAAAATTTTCTCATTACTATGGCAACTAGGAGTATTCAGAGACAGATGGAATGGGTGCGAGTTGAATGTCATGGGATGATTACCTAAAAAAATTAAATTAAGGAGTAAGAAAGAGGAATTCGCTGGGAGAAGGGGAAAACAGAGGTAGAATGAGATAAATTATCTGACATAAAAGAGACCCAAAAAGAGCTATTACAGTGGAGGGGAAGATGGGAGAGGTGGGAGGGAGAGTAGCTGAGCCTTACTCTCATCAGAATTGGTTCAAGGAGAGATTAACATCCACACTCAGTTGGGTATAGAAATCTATCTTACTCTGTAGCAGGCCTGTGTACAACATAAGGCCCTTGGATCACTTGTGGACTGCCAAAGGATTTTGGGTGGCCTGTGAAAAATATAGAGGATGTAAAAGAAAGTAAAGATGTAATGAGTTCTTTGCTCCTGCCCCACTTAATACACTATTGTGCCCATCATGTAACTGTGCAATCTCTCCTGTTTGTCACGTGATCTGTGACAACCAACCATTGTCAGCCTCCTGTCTGAGAGGGGCAAGAGTCATACCTTTTCATGTTAAAAGTTAAGAGTCATACCACTGGCACTGAACAGGGACAAAGTGAGGGCAGCCATGTGCCAATGCAGCTGATGCCCGCTATACAATATGCAGCAACAACTCGAGGGCTTCTTGCCCTCCCTTGCTGCATGGCCACATCCAAGTTACATGAGTGTCTGCTGCTCACTCCAAAGTCAGACACTCAGTTTAGTATTTCTTTGTATGTGAGCAGTTGCTGTGGAGATTTTTTGGTTCTAATATTAAAGTTTTGGGGATGACGTTGTAAAATTGGTGATAAAAAGAAACGGCTGATTGAATCAGAACACAGTGTTTAACCCAGAGTGGACAAATTAGATACTTATTTACTTACATGAGAGGCAAAATGTTACACCTTGTTTGCTGAGAAGTAATAGCTACACTGAAGGAATATAATCTTTGTCATCATTCTGAATCAAAACATCCTGACTGAAGCAAATTGGACACCAATGAAAAACAAATTAAAGCATCCAAATTGTTGAAAAATCTCAGTGGGGAACAATGGTTTTTCAAGAAAGTAAACTCAGAAAACAAGATGGCTACTAAGGTTAGTTTTTAGATTTCTAAAGAAATTGCTATTGCTGGGAAGTCTTTTACTGAAGGTAACTCCATAAAGACATGTTTGCTGGTTGCAGTTTCTAGATTATGTCCTGATTAAAAAAAAAAAATGTTTGCAAGAGAATAAATTTGTCCTGTATGAGTATGCAGTAAAGAGTACTTGATAACAAACTGACTGCTGACAAGAAGTGTGATATGTCCCATTAACTAAACGTAACAGTAAGAAAATATGAAAAATATATTCAAATCTGTACTGCTAGCAAAGTAACTTTTTTAATGTTTGTGATTTCATGATAAATAAAACTCTTAAATAATAAGTATGATTAATTGATATTAATTGGAATTTCCCTTTTTAAAATATGGTTTATTTGCAAAAGTTTAATCATTAATTATACCTTTACTTGGAAAGTGAGCCACTAAAAACCTATCTGCTTACTAAAGAAGTTTTGCCTATTTTAATTTTAGCTCCTTACCTACTGCCAAGTTGTGCAGGTCTACCCTACAAGGAAAGCACGAGGGGAAGGAATAAGAGAAGGAGGTAGACACAGGGATGAGGTACAGGTGGGGGACAAGAGAAAGGAGGGCAGGTTGGAATCAGGGGAGGTAAAAGTCAGAAGCAAAACACTTCTGATTGTGAAAGGAGAGAGAGAGTAGGATAAAGAAGGGAAAAATAGTATGGAGGGAAATATAGTAATCATAACTGTAAAAAAAATTTACAGTAAGTTTCTCTGATAAAGACCTCATTTATCAAATATATAGAGAACTGAGTCAAATTTATAGAAATAAGAGCCATTCCTCAACTGATAAATGATCAAAGGATATGAACAGGCAGTTTTCAGAAAAAGTAATCAAAGCTCTCTACAATCATATGAAAAAATGCTCTAAATAATTACTGATTAGAAAAATGCATATTAAAACAACTCTGAGCTACCACCCCATACCTATCTCAAGCAGCCTCACTTGAGGCTATAGATTCACCTGACAATATACATACTATTCATTAATACAAACACAGACAGTTGGTCTCATGCTCACTTCACAGTCTTCCAACGCCTGCTATTTTGAAACTGGAGGGTTCAATTTAAAAACAAAATAAAGAATGGTCAGACTGCTGCCCTGGGCTTTCTTCCTTGTACCCCTCTATCACATCCTAATTCAGTCTGGGGACTTAATAGTGCTCCAACTGGATGTTACCTCAAGCTCAGGGTAGCTGAGCACCACTAGAGAGGCACAGGCTCTGACATCATCCCCTTTAATGAAGGATATATCAACACCCCCAATCCGATGCAGACCAGCAAAATCTGAATCCCTCTGCCACACTTCTGTATCCCAGTCAATGACACTGGCCTTCAGGCGGGCTTGCTCCCTGTGGGGTTTAAAGAAGAGAAACATCAAAGTAGGTCCATAGGTGATATCCCTCAGTCTCTTACAATAACAACAGAAAAATCTCCCATCCATGTTCAGAACTTGACATATCAGTAAAAATTTTTCATTCATCTAAGGATCCCTACTTTCAACCTAAAAACTATTTCAAGTCCCCAACTTGTATCCAGGAGTAGGAATGAAACTTTGGAGAGGAGTCTTAGAAATGTTCCTTTAATTATTCTCCCTCCTGCCTGAAGACCAACTCCACCTCTTTCACCCACCACCATCCCTTTCCCTTTCCAGCACTCCTATATTCCTCCATTAGAAGACGAGCTTGAGGGCACGTGCTACTTTAATAGCTTGTCTTTGTACCCTCAGTTTACTACAGTGCCTGGTACATTGTAACTACTTAATAAGTGCTTTATTCCTCTGCATCTATTCATTATTGCACAAGGATAATGACTGGATCTATGATTTTATCTATACAGGGAACTCCCAGGTGAAAAAACTCCTTCTACTAATACCCACATACAACTCGGAGCTACCCAGACTTGCCTAAGGTCACACAGCCAGACTGGGACTTGAAGGGAACAAAAGGCAGGAGGGAGAGAAGGAAATAAGCATTTGTGTAGTACCTACTAAGAGCCAGGTACTGTGCTAAGTATTTTACAAATACTCTCATTTGATCCTCACAACAATCCAACAAAGTAGGTACTGTTATCCCCATTTTACAACTGAGGAAACTGGTCCCCCATCCTAATCAATAAACTCTAATAGGTCTTTTTCACGTTCAGGATCAAATATAAATCCTCTGTTCTACATTCAAATCCCTTTGTAACCTACCTTCTTCTACCTATACTTTACTCCCCGGCACATACTCTTCCATCCTGTTGATGAGGGCTGGAAGGGGGTGGTGGTAAGACCCCCCCAAAGACTGGGATACCAGGGGCAGGCCTCCTGGAAGGAATTTGCAGACTCAAGCATTGTTGAGGTCAAAGTAAAGATTTATTATGCTTTTCAGCAGGCAAGAGTTCTTAGGGAGCCTGCAATCTTAGAGGGGTATAGGTAGAGTTTATATAGGATATTCTATAGTGAAGCATGTGCCAAATAGGCTAACTAGGTGATTCAGGGTGGAATTAGGGAGTGGTTAGTTCTTAAAGGAACATGCGCTTTTGGTACGTACTGTGCAGGTATTTTACCCAGAGTTCATTGGGAAATAGCCCAAGGAGGGCTACTTGGCTACCTAGAGGTGTGGTTTTAGGCCTGAAATGTCACTAAGTCAACTAATGGTCAGGGCTAACTCAGAAATACCAGGTTGCTCCCATCAATGTCGTTAGACAAGATAAATGTATGGGAGTATACATATGTCTAAGTCTAGTATACGTATGATTGGTCAGTGAGTAGTAAACGTCATTATGACCCAGTGCACAGCCCATTCAGCCAGTACACAGCTGTTTCAGACTAATAAATTCTATAGGTGTAGCTGGCTGCTGTATCAGGAAGGGAGATAACAGTTCCTGCTAGGGTAGGCTGTGTCCTTGAGCTGGGAAAAAAACTTCCTGGGATAGTATTTTGAGGCTAGGGAGAAATGTGATTTTAGAATTGGGGCCCAAGCACATGCATGCACTGAAGCACCCCATCATTGTAACACTAGCCTCTTTGTTATTTCACTAACAAGACACTCTCCATCTCTCAACTCTGGGCCTTTCCTCTGGTTGTCCCCCATGATTAGATTATTCTCCATCCTCATCTCCACCTATTGTCTTCCCTGGTTTCAGATGACTCAGGAGAAGAAAGTAAGGCTGGTGACCTTGCACAGCCCTCCCTGACTCAAATCAAAGTCAAGTGCAAGTCATGCCATCATCTTGATGTCCTGGTCTTCTTCAAGAAGGAAGGACAAACACAACAACAAACCTGGCTTCAAGTCCCAACTAAAATCTCTTCTACTGGAAGCCTTTATCCACCACTCTTAATTCTAGTGTCTTCCCTCACTTATTTGCATTTTATTCATCCTGTATATAACTGGTCTGTACATTTATTTGCTGCTTGTCCCTCCCACTGGGCAGCTTAACTCAGTGTGATAGAGTGCTGGACCTGGAGTCAGGAAGGCCTGAATTCAAAAAAGGCCTCAGACACTTATAGCTGAGTGCCCTTGGGCAAATTCCTGAACTTCTTTTTGTCCAGGAGGCAGCGAGCTGGCTCAGTGGATTCCTTCTTTTGTGCCTGGGGTCTGGAAAACCTGAGTTCAAATTCAGCCTCAGGTACTGAACTGAGCAAGTCACTTAACCTGTTTGCTTTAATCCACTTGGGAAGGAAATGGCAAACAACTGCAGCATCTTTGCCAAGAAAAGCCCACCCACAGTGTGGTCCATGAGGTCACCGAGTCAGACACTACGAACTCCTTAAGAGCAGGGACTGTCTTCTGTCTCTGCCTTGGATGCTCAGCCCTTAGCACAGGGCCTGGCACGTCGTGGCTACTTGGTAAAGGTTTACTGACTGAGGCAGTCACACAGTGTGCACACACACATACATGTGCACACTGATGTATGTTTCCTTGTATGTTAATCTCACGTGCTGTATGTGGCTCTGTATGGAACTGTGTACATGTACAGACACACACAAGGACTTGCTGGGCGTCCAGAAACTTGAACCGCCCCAGGCCACCTGCCCCTCCTCCTTCTTCCCTGAGGCTTGGGGGAGGGGCCTTCAAGGGCAGGAAGTCCTGAGCTCCCATTCAGCCTCGGGCTCTTAAACTGGCCACGTGACCTTGGACAAGGCACTTTCCCTGGTCTGCCTCAGCTTCCTCACTTGCAAAAATGGGGACAATGAAGCACCTCCCCCTCCCAGGACTGTGACAAAATGAAACGTTTAGCAGGGCACAATACGGTTACTATTACTGCTATCACGATGATTATTGTGGGCAAGTGATGCCACACTGGAAAGCTGGAATCCCCTTCACTTCTCGGCCAAGCCCAGCTCCAAACAAGAGGTTCTCAAGGACTCCAGCACGGAGCTGGGAACAGCTCCCGGGGTTGGAGGCGGGGGATTCTGGGAAACGCGCCCAGGAGCCCAGCCAGCGCCTCCGCAGCCGCGGCAGCCAGGGCCGACGCATGCGCGCAGAGGCGGTGCGGCAGCGGGAGGAGAGGGAGGGGCGGGGCACTGGAAGTAGAGCCTGACGGGCCCGGCTGGGATTCGGGCCGAAACCCGCGAAGAGTTATCAAACGGGTGATTCCGCCCTTCCCTTTCCGGATCGTTACCGTTCCCAGCGGGACAGAGTCTCCCGCGGCGGCGGCCCAAGGGCCTCGTGGGCCATGGTGCGACTTCACCGTCTGTTTCGGGGCGTCACTTCCAGGGGCAGCCCAGCACGGTGCGCACCGGACGGCTTTCCTCGGAAGGAACGCCCGCTGTCCCAGAGCTCCTTGCGCAGAGGGGTGGCACGCGCGGGTTCCCTGCGAGCCCCGCCCTGTTTTCTTCTCCTCCGGCCGACCTACTTCCGGTCCCGCGGGGTGCGGAGCTCCGGGAGAGGCGGGGGAGGACGGGGGAGGACGGAGGAGGACGGGAAGCGGGCGCCTCCAGAAGCTCCTGGGCTGAGCGCGCCCAGGCCTCGTACTTCCGCCGTCGGCCCCTCCCTGTAACTTTCCGAAACGGAATATTCTTCCCGGGTCACCGGTTTTCCCTTTTTTTTTTGTCTTGTTCCCTTCCAGCTCCTAGAAAGCAGGGCTGCCTTTATATCCCTGGCTCTCCCTTCCTCCCCTCCTTTTATTTTTCCATCTCTCTCCTGCCTTCCTGCCAGAGTACCTTGTAGTTAATACTTGGTGTATGTGTGTGTATATATATATAGATACAGATATTTGTATTAATTTTATATTTGTGTTGTATGGATCTTGGGTAGTATTTTGAAATAAAAGTTTACGAGCCTTTTTTACATCACCAGAATTTTTCCTGGTATCCCTCCGCCGTGCTCCCAGAGAGCCCATTTTTATATAACGTTTCTTGTTTTTCCAAGTACAGTGTAAGGTCCTTTTCCAGTAAAGGTTGTTTCATTTTTTTTGCTTTACTTACTCAATCAGTAAATATTTGTCCAGCACCTCCTGCGTGCCAGAGCGTGTGCTAAGCGATGGGGATACAAAGGAAAAGACAGTCCCTGTCATCTAGGAACTCACAGTCCAGTGGGGAGGAGAAGCAAGGTGAAAACTATGTATCAAGTTATATATACAGGATACATTGGAAATAATCAGAGGGAAGACATTAACATTATGGGGGATCTGAACGGGCAGCACCTAACGCAGAGCCCTGCATGTAGTAGGCACTTAAATACTATTTTGTGTTCCGATTCTTGTTCGTCTGTTCGCGAAAAGGACTAGTGACATCATAAGTGTGATGTGTTGACCTGCATCTGAGAGGGATGTAAATAAGGCAGAGTTTCGAAGAGTTTAGCCTGGCTCTCCCCTCCATAGTATGGTGGAAAGAGCCTTCTTCCTGGAGTTGATGGATCTGACGATAGAGAAATTATTGACCTTTCTACTGGCTTTATTTTCTCATCTATAAAATGAGAGGACTAGATTACATGAAGGAGTTTTAAGCTTTTTTTGAGTCACTGTGATTTGTTGCCTATATTCATAATAGAAGGAAATGATAAATTTCAATTACAGGTAAGTGAAAATAAAGATGTAATTAGTTTCCTGTCAAAGTTCACTGGACACCACGAAATCTATCCAGGAGGTCCTTAGGTTTTAGAACATCTGAACTAGATGGCCTCTAAGATCATTTTCAGCTCTGGATTGTATGATCCTAATGGGTTTGCAGTGGACACCACCAACCCAACCATTGACCAGATTCCTCCTTGTTGGCCTAGTTACAGAGGGGAGGTAAAAGAGGGAACAGAAGCAAAAGGGCCTCTAAAATACAAAATGAGGCTTTTTCTGATCCTCCTATTTCCACCACTCCACTCCAATATTATTTACTCTGCATGTATTTTCTATAATCACATACACCACCACCTGATAAAATAGAAGCTCCCTGGGGACAGGGCCTCTTTTGTGTGTGTCAGGTATTTAGTCACTCAAATATGTGAATAAGAGCTTCCAGAGGTAGCGGACCATAATGAGGGGACTGGAGACTTTGTTTTAGGGGATCCATCTCTCAACCATCATTAGCCTACTATGAGTTAGACCCTGTATGAGGTGATGGGCTACCTGTTTGACCCAAGGGTAGAATTAGAAGCAATGAATATAGCTGTCCAGAAGTGGAACTCACCACTTGGGATTGGCAGTAGATAGAGTAATGGACAACAAGCTTCTGTCAGTGAAGTTCTTCAAGCAGAGTATCCATAGTTCATTGTTAGAGATGTTATAAAAGTTCCTACTTGTGTTTAAATTGAACTAGATGAAATTAGGGAAGACCTATGACTAAATCTTGTCCCTGATACTGTGTGTTGCTTGACCCCTGAGCCTCAGTTTCCCTATCTGCAAAATGAGAATAACCATAATGGCTGGTAGTTGTGAAGTTCCGATGGAAGTTTACAATCCTTAAAGTCCTATATAAATGTCAGCTATTAAAGACTTATAAGATTCCTGAAAATCTTTAATTTGAAGATTCTATACATATGGCAGGCAGGTACTTGTGGTTTCTAATTGTTGAATCTTTTCCCTGGAGGTGTGTTGGACAACCTTCCTGTCCTCTTTCTGACTCCCTCCTCCCCACACACAAACCATGTTTTAGTTAGAACCTGTTTCCCATCTGTCCTCACCTTGCTTTTTTTTTTTTTTTTTTGGTCCTACCATGGATTTTTGCTATGTTCAAGTAGGAGTAGGGTATTCTTGTATAACAGGGGGAACATCAAACGTCCTGAGTTGTCATACACTGCGATACTTTGGCATGGAACAAATTAACTCTGTGCTTGTTTTTCCCAATTGTAAACTGGGAATTAATAATGTCATCCTACAGCAGGGGTTAGTTAATGATTTAGGGAAGTGTTTAGAAAATACAAAATATAATATAAATGCTGATTATAATTAGGGTGGATTATATCCAGCCATTTGGTTTTCTCCTCCATTGTCTGTAACACTTCAGGTTCAGCATATGAAGCAATCTTATACTTGCAGCATAGTGTCTAAAGAAAGTTGCCTATTTATAACGGTTCCTTAAGTAAGACTGGATTTATGTGCCATATCTACTTAGCAGGGACTGTTAAGCTTACATTATCTCCAGAGTAGCTGTTTACAGCTGGAAATTTGTTTCCAATTTGAAGTTGCCTGGATTTTCCTTTTAAAATGATGAGAGGTGAAATACCTCATGGCTGTCAGCTAACAAATCAACAAATGCCATTACCCATAATGTGAACTAAATAATTCATACACAAATTTCATAAAAAGGAAAAGGGGAAATGAACTTCTTTGAAGATTTACTGCATAACTCCTATCCTAACTGCTGTCCCTGCTAGGACAAAGTATAAAGAACTATTTACTTCTGGAGATAATATACAACTTGGGTTGGTGCAGTGAGATTTGGGACTGAATAACATAGCATAAACTTGGAGAGAGAAAAAGATCCATCATTTGTATCCAACAAAAATAAGAAAGCACAATGGGAATTATGAAAAGAACTGACAACCAAGAGCATGTGGCTCTTAGAATATAAGTAAAAGGTAAAAAGTTCCCAGAAATAGAATAGTTATTTGTGGCCTTAGCAATCTTATATAGTCTCCTCTGCAATAGCCTCCTTTCCCTACTTTGGCTTCAAATAAGGCAGTTTTCCATTAAGAATTAGAAGCCCACAACCAGTTTAGTGATAGCAATCAACAAACTAGGCAATATCTTGTAGCAAGTGTCAAGAACCCTAGATTTGGAGGGCACCAGAATTCTGATTTACTACTTACAGACTGTAACCACAGGCAAATCAAACCCCAAGGCCTGTTCTCTCATATGTACCATAAGGAAGGAGGGTCTCACTATATGAATACTAAGGTTCTTTCTAATTCTAAATTGTCATCCTATTTATTAAATATTCGCTAAGTGCTCAGCACAGTGCTAACAATGGCACTAAGGGCCCAAGAAAAAGTATATATGACTCCAAGAAGCTGAGTCGAGTTAATGCCTGATACAAGACCTAGATAATAATTCAATGCTAAACTGTATAATAGAGTATTTAGGAGGCTCATTGGATAACGGACCAAGCCTGGAGGCAGGAAGACTCATCTTCCTGAGCTCAAATCTGCCCTCAGACAGTTGATGGCTGTGTGACCCTGGGCAAGTAACTTAACCCTTGTTTGCCTCAGTTTCTTCATCTGTAAAATGAGCTGAAGAAGGAAATGACAAACCACAAACCTAGTATCCTTGTCAAGAAAACCCCAAATGGGGTCATGAAAAGTTGGACATGACTGAAACAATCAACTATTTAATAGTTAAGTTCCATAGGAATTTAGGAAGAGCTGGAGAGCTCACTAGACTGAAGCGATTAGAAGTTGCTCAAGGAGATGGTGTTGATTTGAGCCAGATTGTCAAGGATCAGTAGGACTTGAAAAGGGGAAAGGAGCCAGTTTCCCAATGAAAATAACAGCATGAAGAAAGGTATGGACATAAGAATTAACGTGGTATATGTGGGCAACTACAAGGAACCTAGCTTGATAATCTGGGGGTAAAGGAGAGGGCAATTGTAACGGTGAAATGACTAGAAACCAAGCCATAATCAAACAAATGACAAGCATTTATGAAGCTAGGATTTGCTAGCCACTGTACCAAAACTAAAATGAAATAGTCCTTACCTGTGGGGGAGCTTATGAGGGAACTTTAAGGGAGACACAATTTGAACAAATCTAGGTATATACAAAACAAATATTAGAATATCTTAGAAAAGAAGGCACTAGTTAGATAGGGGGAACAGGAAAGGGTTCCTAATAATTAGAGATACCCAAATGGGTCGACTTAAGAGGTGTTAAGTTCTCAATTAATGACAAGAAACTAGATTCTGGTTTGTCCACAGATGGAGGTGACCCTAACCACGTTCAGAAATGAATTTTAATCAGGAATCCTTACAACTCTGATTCCATGGAGTCAGCTGTTGGTTTTAGAGGAGTAGAATGGGAAATAGGGTAGGGCCAAATTGCTAAATTGAAACAATCTGGATTTAGTGTGGTAGGCTAGGGAGCTATTTTATCCTGAGCAGAACAGCTACAAGATGAAGACTGTTAGGAAGATTAATCTCCATGTGGTATGCACCTTAATATTATACACTATTAGAGCTGCTAGGTCCAACAAAGTCCAACCTCATTTTTCAGAAGAGAAAATAGTTCCAGAAAGATGAAGTTACTCAAGGCTCTTATGTAGTAGCAAAGCCAGGAGGACTAAAATATAGGTCTTCTAACTCTCAGGTGCACTGTGTTCTCCACTACACCATGATGCTGCCTTTTATGTGAAAGCTACTGTCTTAAGCCAGTGAGTGCTTGTAAACTGAAAACTAGATTCACAGAAGCACATACTCAGATCAAAGATCATAAAAGGGGATCTGTCCACCCTTCTTAGTTTCCAAGTGAGAAACTAGGGTACATAAAGGTTAAACAGGAATTCTCCTGCCATCCATTCTTGCCAGACCCCAGTCCTGGATTACTCATGATTAGCCTTTTCCATTCAACTCACTTATTACTGAATGAAGCTAGAGAAGGTCACACAAATATTATAAATTCATGTTATCCAACTTCAACTGGACCCTCATTGCAGCAAGGAAATTCTTTTATTCCTCCCTAAATGATTCTCTGACTACCCACAGGTTCTGCCAAACTTCTCCCCAAACTCCCTCATCTCCTCCCCCTTTTCCCCTCTCAGTTGAGGAATTCACTTCTTTTTCTGAGACTGTAGGCCAGCTGATGTTAGCTCTCTCTTCTCCCCTTCCCAACTCAAGATTTCTTAGCATCCTCTCTCTTCTTTTCCTAGATCTCTAATAAGGTTGCTTTTCTTGCTAAGGCCAACTCTTCTACATAAACCCTGGATCTAGATTACATCACCACCCCCCACTCTAATTTCTAACCTCTTTCTATTGATCCTTGCTTGCTACCTCCAAACATGCCTGTTTCCCCTTTCTTAAAAAGTTCTTCACTAGACCCTACCTTCCCCTCAAGCTACCATCTTATTTATCTTCCCTTTCTCAGTTGTACTCCTAGAAAAGACGCCTTCTACACTCTTTGAACCCAATTCCTCTCCTTGGAAAAATCTAGCTTCACACCTCATCATTCAAATGAAACTGCTTTCTACAAAGTTACCAAAAATTTCTAAGTTATCTGGATAGTTTTTTTCTAAGTTCCCCTCCTTCTGGACTTCTTTTGCATTTGACACTGACCACTCTTTCTTCCTCTTCCCTGGGTTTTTCGTGTAGTACTCTCCTAATTTCCTCCTACCTGTTTACTCATTTTCAGTCTCCTTTGCTGATTTATCATTCATACTCAACCCCCTTACAGAGGATGTTCCCCTAGGCACATGGGTTATAGTAACATATTTATATAGATGTATCAAATATCCATATATTCAGTCCATTTTTCTCCCTTGAGCCTCAATCATCTTCAATCTTCAAAGCCTACTGGGCATTTCAAAGTGAAAGTCCCATAGACATCTCAAACTCAAAATGCCCAAAGCAAAACTCATTATTCCTCCTCTCCACACACCCCCCCCCCCCCCAATCCACTCTTGTTCCAAACTTCCCTAGTTCTACCCAAGGCACTGCCCCTCTTCCACTCATCCTGACACTCTAGATCCTCACTCTTCCTCACCCCACAAATCTAATCAGTTGTCATATCTTGTTTCTACCTCCTCAGCATCTCAAATCTATCCCCACCTCACCATTCAGTCACTAGCCTAGTTCAGCTCATCAATTCTTGCCTGGTCTATTCCATTAGCCTTTTTGTTGGTCTGTTTCTTCACCTCTTCCTAGCTTCCCTTGTCTGTCCTTTACACCATTGCCAGTGATTTTCCTTAAGTGACTCCCTTGCTAAGTAAACTCCAGTGATTCCTTATTACCCCTAGGATCAAATATGAATTCCTCTTTAGCTTTTAAAGCCTTTTACAACCTAGCCCTAACCTATCTTTCCAGTCTTACTGAATACAATCCTCTCTGAGAGTCTTCCATAATGCTGAACTGCATTTCTCTCTGTTCCTCATGCATGACATTTCATCTCCTATCTACCAGTCTCTGTACTTGCCATCACATATGCCTGAAATTCACTCCCTTACTTCTGCCTTTTAAAATTCACTTTTTCTTCAAAAAGCAGTTCAGTAACAACCTTCTACATGAAACCTTTTCTGATTCCCCCAGCTATTGGTACCCTTCCTCTTAATCTTGTGTTTATCAACTTTGTTTTTATTCTTTTTACCATTTAGGGGTGGGGGTATGTATATATTTGTATACACATTTGTTGTTGCCCCCCAACAGAATGTAATGCTTTGAGAATGTTTCATTTTCTGCATTTATATCCCCAGTGCCAAGCAGAGAGTCTGCTTAAGTCGGCACTTAATACCTGTTAATACCAGGGGCACATAATGAGCCCTGATGGATCCCACATGGAGGAATCTAGGTCTAGCTTCTAGTCCAAAGCAATTTCCACTATACCTTCAATGGCTCTCACTGCCCAACTTTCTTCTTTTGGATAGTTGAGAGATGGCAAATTTTTCCAAAATTATTTTAAAATTTAGATATGAATGGCAAAACAAGTTCTGTGGGGATTAAGTGATTTTGAGCTGGAAGGAACCTTAGTGATTTTCTATAATGCAACTACTCCACTTTATAAATGCAGAAACAGAAGAGCAGAGTGGCATGTCCAAAGTCATTCAAGCAATTAGTGGCAGAGCCAAGATTCAAACTCAGAGTTTTTGATTCCAAGTCCAGTGCTTTTTTCACTATAACCTGCTGCATTCATTTTTAATGGAGGGGCAAATTTTACGGGTCATTTCAATTATTATTTCCAGCATGCCTAGGAAATAGTTTGACTTGCCTAGATTTCCTCTCAGTTGATCTTCTCCAAGGAATTTTCCACTAAAAACTGGAATCCTCCCAAGAATTCTAGTTACTTTCCATTTGCCACTGACAAGCACTCAGCTCCAAATGAAAAGGAATCTTAATAGCAAAAAAAAAAAAAATCAGGTTTATTAAAGCAGAAATAACAATTACAATAAAGTCTGTTTCTGCCACGTACTAGGTCAAGTGCACTTTTGTATGTACAACATGACTAAGCTAGGCAGGAAAGTTAAGGCTTTGGAAGAATAAAAAAAAAAAACCCATACAACTCTTCATAGAAAAGTCCTTCATAAAAATCAGAAGGGGTAGGAGGAAAATTCAACAAAAATGGTCTTCAGTGCAACAACATTACTCAGGCTCCCACCTGACACCTGTAAACAAATGGCTGCAGCTAAGGCATGATACAAGTACAGGTAGGGACAGCACCAAGCTAAGAAACTGAAAACAGTTTGGGATGCTAGTTGTGGCCTGAAGAATTACAATTAATTCTGTTTCAATTGAGGTATGAAGGTGGTTTCCACCCCAAAGTTAAGTTAAATGAATACATCCAGTGGGAAATTAGATGTGCAGATAATCATGTTATATAATCTTGGCATTGTTAGATCAGTAGATGGCCAAATGCTTCCACACAGATTACTACCACCAAATCAGAGCACTTTACTGTGTATTCTGAATACCTCTTTAAGACAATGTTAAAACAGTGAAAATTGGAAAATGAACTACAATTCCTTCCACTGTTATTAAAAATGTATGTTGTTAAATTTATTGAACTACCTTGACTAGTTCAGGATCTGAACTTTTAACTAGAACGTTACTTTTAAAAGTGCACATTTGTCATTAACACCAGAGTCATAACCTTAATTTCAATATTGCAAATACATCTGTTGAGCTTCTAGAAATAGGAATTAGGGAAGAGAGCTCAGATAAGGAAAGCAGCACAACATCAGGGCTAATTTAATAGTCTTTTTCTTACTTCTTTGTAAACTGGCTGGTTTGGTGCATTCTCTCAGTTAAAGCAAGAGAACTAAGACCCAGAGAGGTTGCATTCAAAGGAAGTTTAGATTTCTATACTGAATTCATTTGACACAGTTGCCAGAAAATTAAGAATTACCCACAGGGACTCAAACCTACCCCATCATGATCCAAGTTTAAGCTTTCATTTTTGGCTATTGCCAATTTGAACTTGGCTGTATTTTTATATCTGGAGGTCTGGTTCAGATTTTGTTTAGTCTTAAGGCACTCACAAAACATTCTGGATTGTTATACATTTGCCAGAAGATGATGAAGAAATAAACAGATTGTCATCCTCTGAATTAGTTAAATGGTAGTCAAAAACTCCAAAGAAAGAGAAGAAAGCCACTTTCTTCTGTGAGTGCAGACAAAACATCTTGAAGTGGAAAAATGAACTGAAAAAAGGACAAATTTTTCCTCCTAGGTGTGTGGTAGTTGGGGGCGACTGAGGTCTGAACTGGTGGGTATGTGCTTTACAGATAAACAGGGCCAGAGGTATAAGATCTTATTCATCAGTACAAAGCTGTCAAGCCACTCTGCAACCTGTTTACTCCAGAATGTCAAGGAAGATGGCTTATTTCCAGTTTCAAGTCATTCTGAATTCAGACCTTCCTGTGAACAGTGCTCATAAGTGGATGTGAGTGAAATTTTGGAATATACACATTCCCCAAACAGTTTAGCTCCCAGAGCATTGAACGTTGCAAGCTTATGTAGCACATCTTGGTCCTGAATTTACTGCTGTGTCAAGTATTTCTCTTCCAAGCACTCACAGAGGTAACAAACTGTTACAACAAAATTCACTTCCCAGAGGAAGGAGACAAAGAGAAGTCTGTCCTTTTTTCCAACAGTCTCTTCTGAAGATAGTGCTACAAAAAGAAATCTATGCAAGTCTGCGATCCTGTTTAAGGCTAGCAGCAGCTTTCCACACAGCAATACAATGGGAGAGAAGAATCTCTTCTGGGAATTGAGATTCTATTTCTGGAGGGATTTCACTCTCCTTGGTTTCCATGTAACTCACCAGTGTCTCTTTCAGGCTGGAAAAAAAAAAGATGAAAAATGAATTAAAAAACAGCCTGGCAAACAGTTTAAAAGAAATCAATAAGCTTACAAAATTTTCACCTGTCAGTTCAATTCCACAGACCTTTATTAAATATCTAGTAATGGACAATGCACCCCGCTTGGTGCTGGGGTGGGGGGAGAATAGGAGTAAACTCCTCCTGTAGATTATGAACTCCTTGAGGGCAAGGACTGTTGTCTGCCTTTGTTTGTATCCCCAGCACTTAACACAGTGCCTGCCACGTAGTAGGTGCTTAATGAATGTTTACTGATTGATTGGTTATAGACCTCTCTAGTCATTTAATGGAACAGTCAAAGTTCTAATGGGGGAGTCTACATGCTACAGTCCTATATGACAGCAAAGATAACTGTGTACAAAGCAAATGGCTCTTCATATGCACTTTTCTCTATAGCCCTATTAAGAGCTCACAAAGATGAGCATCTGTGTATCTGTTGTTAGACTCCTTTTCATATAAGCACCATGGATATAAAATAGGAAAGTGCCAAAGAATCCTGTATGATAAAATCAGTGGGAGACCATTTTAATGTGATTCTGGAAATAAGTAATCTTCACATAATCAAGATAAGACCCAAAAACACTTAGCTGGGCTGATAAAAATGATTCTTAGCATGGGATTCTGTGGGGTTTGTTTGCCTCTCTAATACTGCAGATATTCATATAACATCCTCTACAAAAACCTGATTCTTCTGCCTTCCTTTGGCAAGGGGGTATCACTACACATTTAAAGGCTATGCCTCAATTCCAAAGGACTTATGATAAAAAAATGCTATCCACGTCCAAAGAGGGAACTGAGAACGCAAGTTGAAGCACACTTTTTTTACTTTCTTTATCTTTCGTGGGGTTTTTTTTGTCTCTTTTCTTTTGCAACATGGCTAATATGGAAATATATTTTGCATGAATTCAAATGTATAATCAATGTCAAATCACTTATCTTCTCAAGGAAGGAGGAAGGGTGGGAAAGGGGAGAGAATTTGGAACTCAGCATTTTAAAAAATGAATGTTAAATTTTTTTTACATTTAATTGGGAAATATTTAATGAAATAAATAAAAAATTGTATCTTAAAAGATAAAAAGAGGTTATGTCTGTCAGCAGAGTGTAAGCTCTGGTAGGTTGTACCAAGTTAGAAATGTTCTACTGACTAACTCTATTGTTAAAGGATCAGTCTAATCAAAGTGAGAGGGGCTCAACACGCTCATGTTGACCACTAGAATGAATTCTCTGGCCCTGATGTAGTGGATAGTGCTATACCTGGGATCAGGAATGCCCAGGTTTGAATCTTGCCTCAGACACTTATTAGCCATGTGACTATAAGTCTTAATCTTTCTAATCCTAGGTTTTCCTAACTATACACTAACATTAATAAAAGCACATACCTCCTAGGATTGCAAGAATAAGTGAGATAATGTATATTAAAGTCCTGATAAACTTTAAATTATTATATAAATATAAAAAACCCCCAACAACTGACAAAACAAAAATACACGACGGCCCTCGCTTCTGTGCCGTTACTTTACACTTTCCCAGTGGCGATGTTGATGGAAAAAGGATGAAAGCATGTTAAAAACTTTATAGTTTATGCTTAGACCATCTATAGATATCAATTTACATAATTGTTTAGAGTCTAAACATGATATCTTTGTCCAGTTACCAACAAGTTAATATGAGTAGAGGAACTGAACCATATCAATACTGACATTCTTGTTATAAATAAAACTAGAAATGTATGATTAGAAAAGGAATAGGGCCAATTGCATAGCAAGAGAGAATGACTAAAGGTGGACAGCCCGTGTCACACTGGAAGGAATGAAATCTGAAATGATCCAAGGGAAGGTCTCTATAGCATGCTGAGTAGGTCCTTTATGGACAATTTATGGGAAGAGCTGGATAAGAATAGGCTGCAATCTACATTATCAAAGAAGTACTAAAAGCAGAATTACATGATTATAGAAAGTCTAAGCCCTACAATGTGTCTTGTGTACACCATCTTGCTTGTAAAACTATACTTTTGTGCTGTTTCATCGCTTATAGAATCACAGAATGTAGGCTCACCCATTAGAACAGTGAACATTAAAATACTCAATAAGCACCAAAGAAATTCTGTGCTGAATAGAAATCTTAAAGATCATCCACCATTATTTTGCAGATTAGGAATATATTCAAAGGATGTTAATATACATAATTATCATTATTTTTCATAGATTACTAGAGGAAACATATCACGGATGAAGTGCAAAGTAGATAGAGCTCTACGCTATAATTACAAGTCACACTAGGGTGTCAAGGGGCAAAGCCATAGGAAACCAATTCCTATGTGAAAAGCCTTTTGCTTTGCTGGGTCAATTGCTTTTTCCTTTCTCTTATGTCAGTAAATAATAAGCACCTACTATGGGCCAGACATGGTGCTAACTGAAGGGGGGTACAAAGAATATAACAAAAACAAAAAAGAACAAACAATAAAAAAGAGCAAAAGAACAGTCCTTGTCCTCAAGGATTTTATGGTCTAATGGGGGAAACTGTGCAATCAGCTAACTAAAGGACAAAATGGAGATCATTTCAGAGAGAAAGCCATGATCAGTAATAAAGACATTTTGATTTCTGGTTCAGGTCATACCTCCATTTAGGGTTAAAGTTTTCCCCCTCAATCTGAGTGTGCTTCAACTTCAAGAGAATCATTTCATGGAGCTCCATCAAAAAGGTATCTAGACCACCCTGATTTAGGAAAGTGTTGAGGAGTTTAGCATTCTCAGCACTAAGGTCATCTTTGTATGCTGCACTGATTTCCCCAAATGGATCCTAAAATTCAATGGAAATAAATGAAAAGGGAAAAGAAGAGTAGGGTGAAACTTTATCCAACTTTAGCCAAATAAACCTTGAAACGACCGAAGCAGATAGGATAACTTACTTTTCTAAGCCTTAGGAGCTGTTCAGATTTGTGAGCAGAAAGGAACTGCCACAGGGCTATGGTGTGCTTTAACTGACATCTATTTAAAGCCTAGGAGAGAAAAAGGATGGAGAAAAATTGAGGGGGTATTAATCATCTCATCTCAATTACTGCTTAATGTCATCACCTTTATCTGCTTATCTCCTCCAACACATATCTTGCCCCTTTCTGTCCACCTACCTTTTCCCAGGGCCAGAATGTGATACTCAGTTCACTGCACTAATCCTCCCACTGCTCCTTTAAAACATGGCTAAAAACCAATCCAACAAACACTTAATAAGGCTCTCTTATGTGCAAAGCATTGCGATAGGGATAGAGGACTCAAAGACAAAATGAAAAATAGCCCCTGTTCTCAAGGAGTTTATCTTCTCCTAGGTGATACAACAAATAAACAGATAAATACTGACTACCTGAGAAGTAACTGATCACTAACGATGGAGGGAATCTGGAAAGTGGTGCCTGTGCTGAACCTTAGCAATAGTTAAGGATTCTTTTTTAAAAAGTAAGTAGAAAATTAGCATACTCAGCCATTTCCATACATTGGGATTGTACATGAAATTCCAAATACATACAGTTTGTTCCATTAAAAATATGTGTATATACATATATATATATATATATATGTGTGTACATATATATGTGTGTGTGTATGTGTATATGTTAAATGTGGCAGTACCAATATTGTCGGGTTATTTGTGTCCCCCTCTGAACCCCACTGTATTTTAAAAATGTTTCACTGATGTTCTTCTCTCATCTCTTCCCTTTTCACCCCTCATCATCACTACACACTCACCCTTCCCTCAAATATAATTACTCCCTTCTAACAAAAATACAGTTAAAATAAAACAAACTTCTGTTGCAATGGTCCCACCTGAAAACATATATTTCATTTTGTACCTGCAATCTATCACCTATTCTCCAAGAGGTGGGAAGCACGAGCTTCTTAAGAGGTAGAAATGAAGAGACAGTGCATTATAGGTAGAAGGTTAGAAGATGAAATGACAAGTTCAGGAATCAGCAAGTAAAACACCTCCTTCTAGGAAGGTTTCATTGACTAGCCCCACAGATTCTGATAAAGGATTCCCTTTACAACAAGTCCCCTTAGCACTCATGGTTTGGATTTGTACCATATTTATATATCCTTAGGAAGCAATGTGGTGTAATGCACAGACAGCAGGTCTTAATATCAGAAGACCTAGGTTTAAATTCTGCCTAGGCAAGTCACTCTCATGGCCCCAAGTCATTTTCTAAAACTCTTAAGTTGGAGAGCAGGTACTGATCTGCATGGAGGGAGAGAATTTCCTCACTGGGAGTTCCCTATAACAAATGCATCATAAGTTCAATGAAAAAACCCTCTGAACATAATATTAAATTATATCTCAGTGTGACAGTCTATCTTCTCAACCAGCCTGTCAACTGCAAAAGAATAAACCACAAGACCTGTTTTGTATCTATTCTCTGTACTTGATACACAAGAGGGTTAAGACTGCACAGGGGTCACTGACTAATGCTGTTGGCTTACCATGGATAGAGTCTGTCCCTTCTGTCTATTCTGAGGGGATCCTTGGTTTAAGGTGGCACCTATGATATAGAATGCTTTTGCTAGGTTGGGCTTAGGGACAACCAAGCCTAAGTCCAAGACTCACCTTTAACACAGTATCCGTTTGACTACGCATGTGCAAGATGTCTTGGGTGTACACGTTTAGGTGCATTTCAGGGTCTCCCCCAGCTGTGCTCAGAAATCCCAAAGTAATTTCTGCAACACGGAGTGCCTCACAGGCATCACTATGGGACTGCAGCTGCCCACCGATGGTACTGATGAATGAGTTGGGGAGAGATTTCTGGGAACGAGAATGTACAATGGGACTTAGCTGGTCTCTTGCTTTCAATGTATAATACAGATTCCTACCACCCTCATTCCACTAAAGCTTTAGTATGGGACAGATATTTCACAAGAGAGCCTGAGAATGGCGCACAGAATTCAAAGCAGTGGGAGATTAATAATGATACTCCTAGGCTAAAGAACTGTTTCAATGCCTCACTGTGGCATGGAGGTGACCCAGCATTCTCAAAAACTATTCCAGTAGAGCCCAGGCCTTGGCAGATTTGGCTCACCTGGGAAAACTAAGTAAATGAGATAATGTATGAAAAACACTTTGCAAACCTTAAGGCACTATAAAAATATCAGTGATTTTATATGGATCCCCAATGACAGAGTGAATCTGTCACCCAAGAACAAGTCTATTTAAGTTTGTAGGAGTTGGGCACAGGGTGATGAATTTTTTTGGTCCCACCAACTCTTAAGACCATTTACTAAAACATGGAACGGCTTAAATCTGTATCACCGTGGAAATACTCATACTAACAGTTGCAGATCCCTGCTGAAGTAATAGTTCTTACATTGTAGGGCAGAAGCATTATACTGTAACCTTACATTGCAAATAGCAATCAGGTAAAAGGCTTTGATTAATTAACAAACAAGAAAGCTTTCTGGGGTTTTTGTTTGTTTAAACATGGACCACATAAAGTTTAGAAGCAAGTCGTTTTACTTTTCTGAGACTCTAAGATGGAGGAAATAAAATCTGTTCTCCTCAGGTTTAATGGAACACACTCATAGAGAGATTAAATAGAAATAAAAAATGCAAATGCACTAAGAATTGAAGTGCTAGTAAATTTAAGATATTATTCCTAATAGTAAAGTATTACCTGAGGCATCTTGTTCTTGATGTCCATAAAGATATGCTCATAGTTCCGGTCATGTCTGTAGACCAGGGTGGGCAGTCCCTAAGTGGAGAAAGGAGAGACTATGTTAGATATTAATGATGGAGATGGCAATCAGTTGACAGATACTGCTCTTTGTAGAGAGGGACTCTAAAATTTACACTTTTCAGCACTGATCCAACTTTTATGTCAGTATGATACAAAGCATGTCATGCTGCCACATGACTTCTATATTTAGTCAAACAACCTATGGAAACCAAGAACCAGCAGAAAGCCCAGCTCCAGAGGCCAGGTAAAGATTTCAATGCAGCATATTAGAACTGTTGTGGGCCATTAACTATATAAATGGAAGAGGTAGGAAGCTTAGGGATAATGACATAAAATTCTCAGTTGAGTGTCAACAGTCTGACTTGGAGCACAGTAAGCTACTGTGGACAGAAGCATGGACTACTTTCTGAAAGCATTTCCTTTACCTGAAGGGTAAGGAGTGGCTTCCCCTGGAGGAATCGGCTGGTCACTTGTCTTTGAATCTTCTCTAGGTCAAATTGCTGTAATGTTTCTCTACCCTTCTCCACGCTGTATTGGCAGTTGGACAGAATTAGTGGGGTCAAGTCCCGTTCCACTTCATAGCTGATAACATGCAGGTCAGTCACCTCAGAGGCGTTAATAGAATAACTGAAAGAAAAAAAGATACACAATTCCCAACCTGTCAATATTTAATGACTCATGATCAGTAAATAGTCTGCCATGATTTGGAAAATTAAAGAGTCTCTTTTTAATCTTCTTAAAGTTTAAAAAATAAAGCTAAAACAAAAATATTGGGGCATGGCACAGAGGCAAGTAAGTAAAGCTGAAAAGAAATTTTATAATACAAGTTGTCTTCTGTCACAAGTTCCAAGGATCCTGGATTATGGCGGGGTGTGGGGGAGAGGGCAACCTATGAATAAACAGAACAATGACATTTCCATAGGACTGTATACCCACCTACTGCTTTCATTGGTGTATTTTCTCACTGTATAGACCAAGTCATTGTGAAGAGCAATCAGGTAGCTGACCAAAGCAGTAGAACAAAGGCCCAAGCCCCGTCGACGTGGAAGGAGAATCTCAAACTCACTTTCCAGACTCAAGTCAACATTGCAGTACTCTTTAGGTAGCTTAATTTCACCTTTGACAGAGAAGGACAGTCTTAAGAGAAGAGGCATCTGATCACAATGCCATCTCCCAGCAGCAACTTTAGTGAATTTATCAGTGCTACAGTTTCTGGGAGGGGAGACACTACTGTTAAAGACTGAGCCTGCAGACTTAGAAACAGTCTGTTCATCTTGAGAAACTACTTAATTTTCTCATTTAATAACCTGTAGATATAGCACTGTATCTATAGATACTGTAGATATAGTAGAACAAGTGATTTAGAGTCTGAAGACCTAAGTTTAGAGTCTGTTTCTGCTATGTGGAACCTGTGTGGCTTTGGGCAAGTGAACCCTCTTTAGGTTTCAATGAAAAGGAGTCAGGGGAGACTTGGATGTACTGACCTTTAAGGTGTCTTCTAGCTCTAACCTATGATCTGTGATTTTCCTCCAGCAATGAATTTGGGACATATTAGACAATGCATCTCAAATTGCTTTCAGTTTCTTTTCTAGAATTCTACCTCAAATTGATATGTTCTAAAGATCTCAAAGATTTTTCAATGCATTCAATATTTTGACCTGATACCAACCATGACCATTAACAACTGTGGATTTAGAACTCATATATACAAAAGTACTATGCTTTCAGGCTCAGGCAGGTGAGGTGAGACTCAGAAGGGAGAAAGGCTGACAACATGCATGGATTCCTGTTGAGTTAAGCATGAAAAATGACTCACCACTGGTACAAAGCGACCGTCTCAACTTGTTCCATGTAGACAGAAAGACCTCAATTTGTTTTTGAAATGAGCGCCTCAATCCTTCTATAAAACATTTAACAAATGGATGCCCCACTGTGGTACCTCTTCATACTAGGGCAACTTAGAGCAAGACAAGCCAATAATGCACAAGTACTCAGCAATCCGTGACCTTGCATCACTAGAATTTTCAATGATGAGCAAAGAACTAGAACTGCATATGAAAGAAAAGTCTAATGTTTCTGACCTGTTCCTGAGGTGGAATGGAATATGGGTGAATAAGGAGAATGGTAGCCACTGAGAAAACTTTGACTGCTTAAGGTACACTGTACCTCTATAAATCAGAGGACAGGAGAACCCCTTAGCCCAGAACTGCCCCAACTACCAGATTCTTTTATTTCTTATTTCCTAAACATAGGGTTGGCCTATTTCTAGAAAAGACCTAAGATTATTACCTGAGTAGTAGTGACTTCCGAGGAAACCTCTGATTGTGTTGTATTCGACATCTGAAACATTCTGGAATCTTTTCACCAAATCCCTTTGTAGGGCCAATATCTCTGGTAAGAATTTCACCAGTCTCAATTCTCTCTCCTGGAAAGAGAGAAAATCACCCAGGAACAGTGTAAGTCACATGGCAATTATAATGAAGCAGAGATAACTCTGAGGCTGACCCAGTTTAATCCAATACATATTCTACTTGGTTTGATGTTTTGTTACAGAAGGCCTGCTTGAGACTAGGAAAAAAAGTGCCAGTGTAATGGCTCAACTTTGTGAAGAGAAGTAGGAGACAGAAGAGACAAATCATATAAAAGTGAGTTTAACTATTCTTTGTTGCTAGGGCAAGATAGGGATTAGGATCTATTAGTGATGATGCAGGGTCAGTATTCTCATAAAGCTAGATGTAGGAATAGCGAGAAGGACCAGATCTGTGATTTCACTGGCAGAGGGAGTTTTCTTGACCATTACAGGCCAGCACCTTCTCCGCAACTTATCGTCTTAGAGATTGGCTAGCATCCTGAGAGGTTCAGTGCTTTGTCTAGGATCACAAAGCCAGGATGAGGAAGAAGCAGGGCTTGAACCCAGGTCCTCCTGGCTCTGAGGATGGCTTTTCCTCTATGAAGCCACACAGTCTCTCCATGTATGCTACCAAGAAACCATGTGATTAGTGAGTGGGGAGATTTATTAGTTAGAGTTCCTAAGGATTACTTCAAATAGAAAAAGGCCTCCTCTAATTTCTCATGACAGAATGCAAATTCATTTCATATCACTCCTGGAGAAAACCTAACAGAGAAAATAAAAAGGCAAGTAGATTCAAGTGAGGAACACCACATCCTCCTTCTAACATTTGGGATGGCACAATCCAGATTAACCTTTAGAATTCAAGATAGAGAGTTGTTTGTATCCTCTTTCCTGGTTTCTTGGAATGAATGACAAATAGCTCTCTGGGTCCCTGGGAACTCTACCAATTTGTGCTCTTGTCAGCCACCATGTACATTTCATCCATGACTCAAATGTTTCAAAGACCCTTCACTGTAACATGGAGAAGCCCTTCCTCCCCACTGGGACTCTGCCACAAACATGTTCAAGATTAAAGCTGGATGATTAAGACCATAAGGCAGTTATGTCATTTAATGATATTATATACCATTTGTAGATTTGGGACTTTGAAGTTCACAGAAATATTGCAGAATTTGGGAAAGAGATATTCTTGTACACAATATATGTAGCCTGAACTGTGAGCATGTGGCTCACCTTCTGCAGGAACCTATAAAGGATGGGTACTGTGTCTTTTCCATCATTCTGTTCTACCACATGCTGAAGGTACTCAACAGTGATTTTCTTCCTGTAGTTCCAAATCTTGGAGCAGTGTACTATACTTCTCGTAGGCAGATGGGACAAAAAGGTCGCTGGGTCACCATACATGATTTTGGCCACAGGGTTGGAACTGATGCGTTCATCCTGGCTGATGCGGATATTTGCTTCCAGAAGGGTTTTATCCAGACACTGCACAAAATAAATAAAATCATACTGAATAATTCATGTTTCCTATACCAAAGTCTTTCAAGAAAAAAAAAAAACTATTCTAGCCATAGTAGTGGAAGACTGAAGAATCTATATATAGTTGAGAATTACATAGGAGAAAGAAACTGAATTTAAGCCTGACTGTAACCAACTTAATCTTCCTGGATCTCAGTCTTCCTCATCTGTAAAATTAGGGGGCTAGATCAAACGATCTTTCACTCAAATACTAGAGAACATAAGAATCTGTACCAATGAATTTGGCACTCAATCAAAGAATGGGTGTGGGAGGGAGGGTCTGGGGGGGGTGGAGAGTGTACAAATAGAATAAGCTCTTTGAGGACAGAGCTTGTATCTTATACTAATATTGCAATCTTTAAAGTACCTAGAATAGTGCAGGGCACTGATCAGGTACTTAATAAATGTTGAAAAAATAAATTAACAAGTGGGATCAGAATAAATACATTTTATCCCCACTCCTTCATTACATCAATATGTGATCTTACTATTCTACTTAATGAGCAATTAATCTTTCATCAAGCATATTTCTTGAGCACCCACTCTACAGAGGGTAGTTCACTGTCATTCTCAGAGGGTTGAAGTATGGGGAAAGTTGTTGATATTATCAGGTGTTACTTAGAATACGACTCTCTGCACCAAGGCAGATTACAGTAGTAGATAAATTTAAGATTAACCTAAAGCACATTGAAATTAAGTGACTTGCTGAAGGTCACAAAGCTAATATATATACAGAAGGATATGAACCCAGGTCTTCCTGACTCCAAGTCCAACAATCTATGAACTCCTCCAAGCTGTCTCTCATTTAAGAAATGCCTAATACAAAAAAAAAAAAAAAAAAAAAGATGGGGGCAGTAGATAAGAGTACCAGGCCCAGATTGGTAAGACTCATCTTCCTGAGTTCAAATCTGGCCTTAAACACTCAGTTATATGATCCTGGCTAAGTCATTTAACCCTGTTTGCTTCAATTTGCTCATCTATAAAATGAGCTGAAGAAGGAAATAACAAACCATTCCAGTATCTTTGCCAAGAAAACTTCAAATGGGGTCACAAAGAGTCAGAAATGACTGAAACAACTGATCAACAACTACAAAAAAACTTCTGCAACATTCTCATTCTGTACTCTTCAAATTGGACTAATAGGCACAGATCTGAAAAGAAAATAATATGCCTTTAGGGAACACTAAGATATTAGAATGAATTAAGGGAGAGTATATTCCAAACTAGAAAGAGGTATTAGAGGCTTTGAGCAGCAACTCTAGTTAGTGAGAAATGATTGGAACATGAGGTGCTAACTTGATGCCCCAGAAAATGAGCTCACACTTTTTTTTACACTAAAGATTTAAGCTTTGATTTTCACCTTTGTGTTCCTAGCACCTAACACAGCCCTCTGAAGACATTACACTTCCCAGAGATATCCTGAAATCAGACCTTCCCCCTTCCCTTACCGTCAGTTCAAGCATAATCATGGCAGCAACAACCTTTTCCCAGCTGTTCCTCCTTTCTTTACTGGACAGTGTGGCATCAAAACCTATAGGCCCTACAGAAAAAACACAGGCAGCATGTAAAGGCTGAGAAGCATAAACAGTGCTGCAGGGTTCCAGTTTAAATAATGCTTTTAGAAATTCCCATCAATTGGTTGCCATCTATTGCCTGCTCAGTATAATTCTCCTATGATCTTTTTGGTGTCATGGATCCCAAATCTAAAGCCCTTCAAAGCAGCAAAGAGCTACAGACCACCTATTAAAAGGCTAGCTGTGACATAAAAGGTGAAATCATAAACTAGAGGAGCAAGGAAGAAGTTAACTTTCAGATCTGTGGAAAAAAGAAGAGTTCATGAATCAAGGAAAGCAATTAACTGGGGGGAAATGTCTTTGCAGCAAGTTTCTCTGATCAAAGCCTTACTTCCAAGATACCAAAGGAAGTGAGTCAACTTTATTATAAAAGTCATTTTCCCACCAAGTCACAAATAGTCAAATGATATAGTTAGTCTTCAAAGGAAGACATTCAAGCTAGCAATGGCCATGTGAAAAAAAATGCTCCATATCACTAATTAGAGAAACAGAAATTAAAACAACTCTGAGGTTCCATCTCACCTCATCAGACTGGCAAAGCTGATAAAAAAGGAAAATAACAAATGTTAGAGGGGCTTCAGAAAGACAGGCACATTAATGTATTTTTGGTGGAGTTGTATATTGGCCCCAACACTCTAGAACTACAACTCAAAAGTCACTAAACTGTCTACACTCTTTCACTCAGTGATACCACTACTGGGCCTATGACCCAACAAGATTTTTTTTTAAAAAGAGAAAAAGAACTCATAAGTACAAAAATATTTATTGTAGCTCTTTTTGTAGTAGCAAAGAAATGGAAACGAAGGAAGTGCCTATCAATTGGGAAAAGGCTGAACCAATTGTGCTATATGAGTGTACTTTTATGCTGAAGAAATAAAATGGAAAGTTTCAGAGACACCTGAGATTTATATGACCTGATGTAAATTGAAATGAGCAGAACCAGGACAGCAGTTTGTATTAAAGGTTTCCCCAAAACCTTAGTGCAGTTTTAGACTTCAGTAGCATAAAATTGCACTAAGACTTTGGGACACCTTGTATGTTAACAACAATGAAAAACAAACAACATTTAAAGACTTAAGGACTATGATCAACACAACGATTAATGATGATTCCAGAGGACCAATGATGAAGCACATTACCCTACCTATGGAGAGAGATGATGATGAATTCAAGGTGCAGAATGAATCATATGTTTTTCGACATCATTAATGTGGGGAACTTATTTTCTTGACTATCCATGTTTGTTATAAGGGTTTTGTTTTTATTATTTGTTTTCTAATAGGTGGAGGAGATGAGGGGAAAAGAAAATTTTGGTTACTTGAAAAGTTTTAATTTAATTTTTTTAAAAAGTTAGTTTTTCCAAAGTCTAGAACATGACTAATGGACACAATAAAATCCAAGAACTTACTGGATCACTTTCAAACACCTGTCTTATATAGATGCCTTATTCTTTTTTAAAATTTAATTTTTACAATGATCCACACACTCTCTCCCCACACACCTAGTGGAGAAAGCAAGAAAAACAAAACTGTTATGGTGAAGCAAAATACATTCCAACAAGGCCACATCAAAAAAAAAAAAATTCTCATTTTGAATTCTAAGCATATCACTTTTCTCTCAGGAGTTTGACAGCATGTTTCATTATAAGCTCTTTGGAATTGTGATTGGTCATTGTGTTGATCAAAGTTCCTAGGTCTTTCAAAGTTGTTTGTCTTTACAATACTGTTGTTACTGAAAAAAACTTCTCTCTTGTTTCTGTTCACCCTACTCGGCATCAGTGCATACAAGTCTTCCTAAGTTTCTCTGAAATTATTCCCTTTATTATTTATTACAGTCTTGAGTCTTCCATCACATTCACATACCCATAACTTATTCAGCCACTCCCTAAATGATGGGTTGCTTTATTCATTGACAGGGATTACTTGTCTTAAGTGATTTGTGTTCCTAACACTGCAAACTGATCTAATATTGATTCTATAAAAAAGTTTCTTTACAAAAAGAAAGTTCTCTTGTTGAAGTCGCTTACTCCATCGTGCTTCGTGATGTCCAATCTAGGATCTCAACAAACAAAAATGATATCTTTTTGCAATCTTGCTTGGCTAGCAGTTCCATCACTTTCCTTTCCACCCTTCTCCACCCCTTTGTGCACTGGTTCTTACAATGGCCAGGATGGGAGTGAGGCTCCTTAAGGAGGCAGCACAGAACAAGATGAACCACATTTGCAGTCTCATCAGCACTTCTTCCTAGGCTCTTCATTAGCTGCTCTAGGTCTTTCTGGATGTGTTGCTGAAGAAATCTTTCTGGATTCCAAACTGTAGGCTTAATGATTTTCCCCAGAGCCTGCAGGAAGCCAAGAAACAAAGACCAAGAGGTAAAGATGGTGCTCAAAGAAGGAAGGCTGTGCAGATTCCCTGGGTTTCTAAATTAGCACTAGATCAAAGATTCTCCAAAGCAAGAACAAGATACCAAAGGCAAAAAGAAAAAGGAAAACAAAGAGGCCTTGAACATTCTGTTAAGAACTAGACTTTCAGCAGTATAGCTAATTCCCAATGTGGTAACTCCTTCCATCAATGCAGATAAGCAATTCATCTGCAATTTATAGTCTTAGAGAATATGATGGGGGTTGGGGTGCAGTGGGAGAAGGACGATTTGCTTATGGTTATACAGCCAGTATGTATCAAAGGGGCCAGATATGAACTTAATCCTTCCTGGCTCTGAGGCTGGTACTCTATACTTTACTCAACACTGCCTTACACCTAATAGCAGTTTAATAAACATTTATTGAAGTGAACTGTATACTAAAAAGAACAAAACAGTAACTGGAAAAAGTGACCTAATGGCTTAGATTGGAATTAACAGCCTTAAACCTTGTATTATTAGTTTTCCTGAAGTCACCTAGGAAAAAATTGGTAAACATTTTCTTAATTCCTTAGAGCTTCCTACAATGGCTCAGAAATGATTTCATTAATTCTCTTTTGCCTAAGATGAGTATAGGGTGCCTATTTTAAATTAATCTCATATGGCAAGGTAAAGAGATGCCCCATTCCTATAAGATGTTATACTAGGAAAACATGAATGGTATTTACAGATTGCTTCTGGATGAGGCACCAGTAAGTTACTCCAAGTTAACTGGAGTCTACAATAATAATCATGAGGAAAACACTCTTATAAGTCATTTATATCTAACAAAAGTAAAAACCATACCATACCTGAGCATTCTGAGCAGTTCCCAAAAGCATAGCCATATGAGTGAGTAATCGAAGGAGAATGAAGACAACTGGGGATATCTCTCTGTCCGATACCACCATAACACCTCTGTCATCAGGATTTCCCAGGACATGGCCAGACTGAGTCCTGTCGACATTGTCCCTATAATTACAGTAACAACAATGATTATGCCAGCTTGTATGTTATTCAGTTTTTTGTTACAAAGTGCTTTCATACCTATGATCTCATGTGATCCTGAAAAGAACAATGTATGGAAGGTAGATAGTATTATCATCTCTGTTTAACAGATGAGGAAGCTGAGGGTACGAAAGGTGAAATGATTGTGAAGTTACACGATCGCAAACCTTAGACCCAAAGCCTCATCCTCTGACTCCAAGTCTGTTCACTGCCTTTGTCACTCTCCCCATACTTGTAGAGAACAGCCATGGGGTAGAGCAGCATTGTCCCTTTTTAACTGCCAATAAATTTGCAGTACTTTAAATCCTTAGCATCTGGAAACCAGAACCCCAGATCAGAATGACAAGGGTCCCTTTATAAATAAACCCTCCACTAACAGAATCATCAGTAATATGTAAACATAGGGATGCTGGCTGGTCCAGTTCTCATAATGGTAACACAGTAAATTCTTGTTATGGAGTAGGTCAGCAGCTATGGTCA
Organism: Notamacropus eugenii; assembly: GCF_028372415.1. Taxonomy (NCBI): domain Eukaryota; kingdom Metazoa; phylum Chordata; class Mammalia; order Diprotodontia; family Macropodidae; genus Notamacropus; species Notamacropus eugenii. The sequence goes on along the minus strand of NC_092873.1, from coordinate 322,997,999 downwards.
TTTACCATATTATTCCTTAGGCAGGACAATATGTCCGAACAGAGGCCTGCTTCTTTCCCTGGGATCAAGAGGTGGGCAAGTTGATAGGGATAAGCAGAATCTTCACAGGAATAAACAGAGAGAACTAAGTCCAATACTCTGACCTCACAGATATGTTTATAACCATGCTCCCTCTTCTTGAGTAAAGCTGTGTGATCATGAGAACCAATCCTCCTCGGGTTTCTAAGATGTGATGTTTAATGAATTTCTCTTTGGTAGGAGAAAATTAAAGAGGCTTAATCATTTAGACATTAAACTAGAACTTTTGAAATTTGTCAGTCTGGAATAAAGCAACGAAATATGTAATCAAAGCAGGTCAATAATACAAGGCTCTTGACAATAAACTCATAATCTAAGTGGAGAAGACGGTACTAAGTGAGCTATGTTCTGTCAATTTTCATCGTAATTAATTTCCACTGCATCAGTGCCATCAGGTGCTTCATGGTTGTACCAGCAGTAACTCCAAGCAGGCTGAAACCTTCATGCAAAAAAGTCAAGGCTCATTACTATTTACTAGGTAGATCCTGAAAAGAAGAACTGAGGAAAGACATACCTGACCACATTAAAGCCTTGGACAGCCTGGTGTCTTTCACCTCCAATCCGAGCTCCACAGTCAATACATCTGCTCCGTTCCATTGGGGCACCACACTAGCCCCAGCCCCACCGGAAAGAAAAGGAATGGAAAAAGAAAAATCTGACTTTACAATAAAGATTACTTGACATTCTAATCAGGCTCCTCCCCCACACCAAGTTCCAGAAATTTGAGTTTATTTTTCCCAATTAATAACTGTTATTTTTGCCTTTATAAACAAACAAACAAAAAAACAAAACAGCATGATTTCCCTTCACATTCCCCACCCCCAATGTATCCTCCCTTGTGAAAAAAGAAAAGAAAAACTTGAACAACACCAATCCACCAAAAGGACTGCAACTGACAGTTTAAGTGACATTATTCCACCACTCTGCCTCTCTCCCTCTAAGAAAGAAAGGTATGCTTTTTCCTCTTTTCTCTGGACCCCAAATCAGTCACTGTAATGAATCTGACTCTGGAAGCACTTCAGTGTCACTGTCACTTATGTCACTGTAGTTTTATTTATAGTTTTCTTGATTCTACTTTCTTTGTTCTGCATTAGTTCATAAGTCTTCCTATATCTGAATTTCTCGTTAGTTATTTATTGAGACACAAACATTCCATTACTTTCAAATGTCATAATTTGTTCAATGACCCACCAACTGATGGGTGCCCATTTTGTTTCTAGTTTTTTGCTACCACAAAGGGTTTGTCTATGGATGCTGTTACATATGGAACCTTCTGTCTTTTGACCTCCTTGGGATATATGCCCAGTAGTGGGATGGCAGCTAAAATATGAACAACTGAGGGATTCTTCTCACAGTTCCAAACTGTTGCCCAGGATGTTTGTTCATGTGCAGGATTTACTTCTAAGATCTTCCCCCTATCAGCCCCTCAAAGCCAGATGCTGTACTAACAAATACCTTTCAAATAATCACAGTTACTGAGAGCTGGAAGGGACCTCAACAGTTTGCTAGTTCAACCCCTGAACAAGTAGCCATCTAACACTGTTTGAAGATCTCCAAGGAGAGAGAATCAACCACCTTTCGAGGAGGCATATTCCACTCTGTACAGCTATCATTATTAAGAAAATTTTCTTGACATCAAGCCTACATTTGTCTCTTTGTATCTTGCTCCCATTGTTCCTGGTTCTGCCTTCTGGAGACAACAGAACAAATCTAATCCTTCTTCCACGTGACAGCCCTTAACCTTAAATACTTGAAGACAGGTATCCCATCTTACCTACTTCTTCATGCATTGTCTATTCAACTGATCCTCATATGTCACACTCAATGTCACTCTGGTTTCCTTCCTCTGGTCACTTCCTAATAAGTCAATGTCACTTTTAAACTGAGGTGACCAGAACCGAACACAGTACTCCAAGTAAGACTTGACAGAGGCAGAGTACAGTTAAACTATCACCTTCCCATTCCTGGAAGCTTTGCCTCTCTTAATGTAGGACAATATCTCATTAACCATATCACAGATAATGCATATTAAGCTTGTGGATAATAATCCACAAACACAGAAACTTACCTCTCCCACAGAGCAGGGGTGACCATTGGGACACACTGTAAAAAAAAAAAATGACAGGACACTATATTAGCTGATAAAGTTGTATCAAATAAGCTAAATGTTTAGAGGGGAAAAACAGTCTTCATATCTAATCAAGATCTGAGGATAACCAAAGTACCTCCCTAACATGGTTATTGTGAGGATTAAATGAGATAATATTTGTAATATATGGTACTCACATTTCAATGGATGTTTCAAAGTATTTTAGCAAACTGATGGTACACCAGAATAACCCTTTGGAATATTATAAAGCAGAGGAAATGACTTGCTAGAGGAGATAGTCAAGTTTAAACGTACTGTAACTATATGAATTAACAGTTCTGTCCTACACTAGTATAATCTAAACTATAAACTCATTTGTAATATTATATGCCCTACCTAATTTTACAGTTCAGAAAATCCTTTCAGTTTAATGTAAACTGTACTTTCTATGAGCCTTATAACATAGTCCTTTATTCTCTTCAGAGGATAGATCTTAGGAAAAGAAAATGCTTTGAAGAAGCTACCTCAATGTGGTTACAGTATCTGGTTTTCCCAATAAGAAACATAATTCTTTGGGTTACCTTTACAAAGTCAACATAATGTCAATTTCTCCAAATCACTTAAGCTTAAGCATATAAGGTCCTAAAAGCAGGCATAAAAATTAGATCTCTTGGAGACTCACAAATACAGCAAAAATCTTACTGATTTTAGTCTATTAGGCCACCATGATCAGAGTGTAAATCCAAATTCATTCTTCCTCTAATACCATTAATTATCATTAATGCTAAGAACAAAAAATTCTCCACCCACAATCAACACTTACAATACCAATGGACTGTTTCTAGGCCCTGCCAATTCTTAGCTTGTGCCAGCAAGTCTTCAGGCATTGTTGGAAGAAATGAATTCTGGAAGAAAAGCAGGTATTTGGATGAATGAACACATTAATTAGCATAGCCTCACTGAACCTAGTGAAACAGAATGGTCCTTCCAAGTCAGGGTTTCTAGAGATATTTTGGAGAATCACCTTTGGAAAGGATTCTCTCTGGAAGGTTGTCTCTGGATGGCATAAAGCGGATAGGCTGCTCTTTTAGGAGCACTGCATTTTGAACAGTCATATCACATACTGAGAGCTTCAAAGAGTCTGAGAGATCTTCTAGGCCAAATCTCTCATTTTTAGAGATGAAGACACCAAGATTCTAAGACTCTATAGGTTAAATAACTCGCTCAAAGTCACATCTGTATTAAGAAACCAGAATCAGAACTGAGTTTCTGATTCCAAATCAATCATTTTTTTATTGTACAATATGTCAAATAAAAAAATGAAACAAAAAGGATTCTGTAAGATGAATCAGTTAAAGCTATCAACACCCCTTAAAGAGCTATCTACCCTCCCAGAAACTACAGAATTAGTAAGTTGCTAAAGATGTTGAGGAAGGATTTGATATACTATTAACATAGCATAGTATTTTACTATCCTAAAGCAGTGAGGCAGCACAGTGGATAAAGTGCTAGATCTGGAGTCAAGAAGATTCGAGTTCAAATTCTGTCTCAGATACTTACTAGCCTTGGGCCTATCTCAGATTCATCATAAATAGTGATAATGGCACCTACCTCCCAGGGTTGTACTGAGGATAAAATGAGATATCTGCAAAATGCTTTGCAAACCTTTCAGATCTCTATAAATTTCAAGCTGTTATTATTACCCCCTACTGCCCTCATGTACTCACCTGCATGCTGGCTGGGTTAAAGGCCAAGTTCTTTAGAGGTTCTAAGACTGGGTTCTGTCCACAGAGCAGAATAGCTTTAGCATGAACAACTAATTCTGTCACTGTACTTTTATGCCCAGAATCATTTGAATCCACAGTCAGGAAAGGACAATCATTGGTTACCAGGGATTTTGCCATTTCCTTCAAGGCAGGAGAAGAAAGGGCTTTTGCTTCCTTGATGAACATATTCGCTGCTTCACATTGCTGATATAGAAAAAAAAATTTTCTTAATTCTGTCATCATGGTCAGAAGTTTTAGATAGATCCAATGGCATCTTATGGTTAATTATGGAATTTTGATATGCTAAAAGGCATCAAATTTTAAAGGTGGGATGGTACAAATTCCCACTTGTGGAAGAAAAACTCTAGAGGAAAAGAATCTTTTCTTTATTCCTTTCATCAAGTCACGTTAAGAACATTTAGATGTGTATGTTGTAATCAACACATCTAAATTGAATTTTTTGTGATTTATGGTATTACTACACAAAGGCTTGAGGACTTTTTAAACACATCTAACTTTCAATTCAAAAAATTCAATTCAAAATTCAATTCAATTCAACTCAAAATATTTGAGGTAACTGTCCAGGCTAGGGCAAAGGGTACCTCTTAAAGAAAAACTGTTTACTTAGATTGTTGGCCCTAGTCTCCTGTTAAGAGATCTAAATTTTGAAGTACTTCTAAGGAAGGAAGAAAGGAAGCTTGGGTCACACCCCATGGAAATTTTACACAAAAAAGATTAAGATCCATTGTTCCCCACATTCAACTTCAGTGTAACTTTCAAGATTTTAGAAAAACGCTCTACAAAGTGACTGGGGAGTCTATCATAGAATGATCAAAACACTCATACAGTTGAGTCCTCTAAAAGAACAAATTACTGAATGTTGGTATTCATTCACCTCTGGTGTGGGGTGGATGTTTGCATTATTGGATCTGTATGATACAGTGAGCTCCTGGAAAATTGCCAAGAGCAGGTAAACAGCCTGTTGAGTGTCTGAGCTCTTGCATTTCTGAAAAATAAGGGATACATAGTGAGAATTAGAGAAGTCAACAACAAATCTACAGTGTCTAGTCTTGGATGACCCATGGGTAAATATACAGTGTAGCCAGCCACCTCCCCATAGACCTTCCAGAAGGTTAAGGTTTCTGTACATCTAAGTACTATCCCCAACAACCATCTAAATCCTCAGTTTTTCTTCTCAGACCATGTGGTTTATTAACTACTTTTTCATCCATAATTCAATGAGAATTTAAGTACCTATGTACCTGGCACTATATCAAGGCACTGGAGGTATTAAAGTACTAAGAAATACTAAGCTCTTGAAGAGCTTACAAATTGAGGCAAAATATATAAATTTGACACTAAAAAATTATTATAAACTAGCCCAGGATCTTAACTATCATAGATCCAAAGATAGAAGGGACCTTAGAGGTCCTGCTGTTTTACAGATTAGGAAACTTAGGATAACTTGGAAGAAGTCACTGGTTCTAGGTTACCCAAGTGGTAAGGGCCAAAGCTGGGATTAGAACCCAGAACCTCAGGTTCAAAACCTCTTCCTATTGTCCTATTGCCTCCCTATGAATGAGTTCAAGATTATAGTACAAAAATTGCCTGTACATTCATATGCCCACAGGGCAGCCAGGCACAACTCTGCATTGAGGCATGATTGCTGGTTTACCACAATAACAGAGGTTATATGTTACTGAGACTAGGGAGCCATCGCCACTGCAGCTGCCCATCAGGGGAAGAAGAGGCCATGATGACAGCTGCATACCTGTTTGAAATCTCCCTCCACTAGAATCAACCCCAGGATGGTAAGAAAGGTATAGCTCACTTCATGAGAGTGAATCCTACCTTCAGAACAGTCATGACACACTTTGGATCACACCTGAGGATTGCCCTTCCCACAGCATCACGAAGGTCCTTATAATTATCTCCACATACCAGGTAGCGATCTATCTGGCCAGACTGATCTCGCTAGAACCAAAAGTGACACACAATGGGAAAAATTCATTTCTGGAACATCAATCAACTTACATGGGATGAACAGTAGAGGAAAGGGAATATGTTTAAGAAGAAACCAGATTTCTTGGGTAAAGGAACATTAGAAATAAGAACATCTAACTGTAGCACAGTTACTGTACCACAACAGAGAGCTTCCTATTCAAATAAGGTGAAAAGTAATAGAAAAATAAAAGCTCCACATGGAATCAATCCTAATCCTTCTGGCTGTCTCAGTTTAAAACAAAGCACTAAAGGCCAGACTGTTTTGGATGTTCTGTCAATACTGAAAATGGCCAAAAATCTTAACATTAAGTTGACTCAAGACAAAATTACTTTGCTAATCTCTGCAATTCAGAGAAAAATCAAAGAATGTCTTTGAAGTTACACCAATTTCTGCTTCTCCCCTCAATCTAGTAGAAGGCCCCTGGAAAAACATCCTACAATCTGATTCACTTTCTTTTTTCTATAAGGCTGAGGCTATGGACACATTATTCTTCCAGGTTTCCCTAAGCAGTCTTTATCAGAAATGATACTCTTAGCAAGGGAATAAGAACAAAAATAGAAGGTTCTCACATTTAGAAACCCCACACATGAGAAACACTGAAAGGGAAAGAAAGGAGACACATGGTATGCTGTCTGATCAGTACTGAAAGAAGTCAGGAGGAGTTCAACAAAACCAAGCCTTCATTTGTGGGTGTAGCTTTGGTAATTGAACAGTATGGCAGAATATGCATGCAGAGGTTAATGGTGCCTGTTCTGGTTTTCCTCTCACCAGTTGGTCAATGATTTCCTTGGGAAACACCCACTGGGACTGGTGGTCCTGTTTGCAAAGGCTCTGTACAAACTCCATCCCATGCTGATTAACAAGCTTCCGCACCAAGTAGACTCGATACCAGTCATTGCCTGCTTGTAAGCAAAATCTCTTGACTTGCTGCAGATACCTTTGCTTCTCTTCTGCCACTTCTGCAGAGTTCAAGGAAAGAGCAATTAAGTGGTTCAAAATTAGGCAAGCACCCAAACTATGTAAAATGCAGAGATCCTACTCGCAAAGTGTTTACAATATCAAGAATGAAGCCTCCCATTACACCCAGAAGAGAAAGCATATAGTTAATAAAAACACAGATCAATTGAAAAAAAATCCAGCTCTTCTACAGTCAATATATTTGTAAATAATGTATTCATTAAAGCTAGAAAAGGACTTGCCTATAGCTTCATGCAATTCAAAGAGGAAATCTGAAGCCCTGTCTAGGCAGAGTCGGATCCTGGCCATGTCCTGTAAGTATTCAACTGAGGACTCATTCACAGCTTCCCTGTCATTTTGCAGTAAGGGAGAATAACTTCCAAGGAAATGTCCTTCATCTCTCAGATACTTGAGTCCATCCTTTTCAGAGAAAGCACTAGCTTTCTCATATATTGAATCCTAAAAGTTTAAGAACAAAAAAGAAAACAGACGTGTTCTTTGGTTACTCTATTTTCAAGTTCTACTTACATCCTAGAACCAAAGGTCACAACAAGCCTGATAAGTACTAATAAATGCTACTATTAAATACATGAGAAAATTGCTTCTGGGAGAGACAAAGTAGCTTGTTCAAGGTCACAAAGGTAATAAGTAGTAGAGTTAAGACTTGAACTCAGATCCTATAACTCCAAATCCAACACTTTATACTATACCATGAGGTCTCCTTGATGGATTACATATAACTTCTTTTCCCACTCTAAGATTCTATAATTCCACTGTTTACAAAAGAAAGGTAACAGAGTAAGAGTCAACTTACCTCAAGGCAGTTAATAAAAAGTGTATATAGTTCAGTTTTATCTTCATCCAGGAATGGTTTCTGCTCTAACTGGGACAAATAATGCTGAATGTATTCTTTCACATCGTGGAAGCTGCAGAAGGAGAAATTCTTTAACTGAACATTCCAGGTGTGTAGTTTAATAAAAGAGTTTAATTTGTTGGAATGAGGAATCCTGGAAGTGCTTAAGTACTTTATGTATTTATGTTTGTTTGCATCTTTTTGAGAAAAGATCTCCCTATCTCACCCAGGATAGAAAGGCAGTATGAGCCTGATCCTACTACAGATAGGCATGAAAGCTCTGACTTGCTGTTTCCAATAGAGCCTGGTGGTGCACCCAACCCCTACATCCATCCCCACTTTGGGGGCTTGCCATGTTGGTATTGGACTTAATATGGACACACAACCAGCTTCAGTCTACTACAGCCCAGTATTCCTAAACTGAGGTAATCCACCAGTCTCAGGCTCCCAAGGAGGTATGTACAACCATACTTAGCACTTCAATTTATGAACCGGGTAAACATATGAAATAGACTGTTTTACAAATGGGATAAAAATACAAAAAGAAGCAAATTTGTCTGAGGCTGTTTAGTGGAACATCCAACACTGAAACTCAAAATTTCTAATTCTTGCTCAATAGTGTTCAGTCATTTTTCAGTTGTGTTTAACTCTTCGTGATGCCATTTTGGATATTCTTGGCAAAGATACTGGAGCAATTTGCTATTTCCTTCTCTAGTTCATTTTACAGGTGAGAAAACAAAGGCAAAACTAGGTTAAGTGACATGCCCTGGACCACACAGCTAATATGTGTCTGAAGACAGATTTGAACTCACAAAGATGAGTCAAGAATTCTTAACTTCAGGCCTGGCACACCAACCACTGTACCATCTAGCCGTCTCCATAGAGAGGAGAGAGCAAGCAGAAAATGCAAGGGAAGAACAAGGAACAAAGAAAAGCTAGAGAAGAAAAGAGGGAGAAGAAGATATAAGCTAAGGGGCAGCCTCTAGTTATTAACATAGAGGTAGGAAGAGCAACAGAATCTAAGAAAACCTACTTTTCATCTGCTCTTTACCATAATAATAAGTGATACAATTTTACAAAAGTTTACAAAACATTTTACATTAGTAAAGTAGTAGTAGTACCTAGAGAAACAGGTGCTATTATTATACACATAAGAAAACTAATTCTGAGAAAGATGAAGCAGCTTATTCGTAGTCATATCTTAAGTTACAAAGGCTGCATAAATCCAAATCTGCCTGCTCTGAATATAGCACTCAAGTACAGTGCTGTCTCTTATAAATCTCCTTACTAGTTTTGAGGCCTTGGACAAATCACCTTCCCTGTGTTTCCTCATCTATAGTATAAGACAGGTGTTTTAAATCATCTCTACGGTCCCTTTTAACACCAAATTCTACAAGAAGCATCAACAAAAGAATTGTTTTAAAAAACCACACAACCTGTTGATGCCTTTTGTACATTGCTATCCCTTTACAATGATCTTTGTCTCAAGTGAACAAAGAGGTACAGCTAAGCAGAACAAATCAAATCATCAGCAATGTCTGACAACATGAGTTTCCCCACACATGAGCTTTTCTGAAGTACTTTTGGAATAATAAAACCAAAAAAAGTGTTTTTCTATTGTACTCTAAAGAGGCACATAATACAGATCGTTTAATGTATGTCTTGTCCAATTAAAAAGGATATATCTTCTAACAGAAATCTCATGAAACTTTTCAAGAAATCCTTAAATTACAGAAATATAAAAATATTTTTAGACACACTAGTAAAGGCCTTTTTAGAGTTTCAAGATGATCTCCCTACTCATCCAAAGATACATCGAATATAAAAGCTAAAAGAAACCTTGGAGATGGGCTGTCTAACTCCCTCATTTTACAGAAGAGGACCCACAATGGGTCTTTATTCTGATGGGAAGAATGCAGACAAAAGTTCCAAAATCCCCTGATTCCCAACTAGAACCCCTCCTACTATACTGACAGTTCTCTACTTTTCTGCTTTACACTGCCTCTCTTTCTCTACTTTTCTTAAACATGTGATGTGCCTACACCACATACTCCTCCCACATGCAAACATATTAAAAAACATGCAATATGTGCATACAAGAGATACTAACTGAAGAAACCTCCCCTTTTTTAAAAAAAATGCTTTTATAAGTGTATGAAAAGGGTATTTTTCAGCAAAAATGTCATGTGGAGAAAAAAGTCCTGGGTTCCCAGAAATAATTTTCAATAGTTCAACGATTCTTACCTATACTTCAAGAGCAGTTTTAGTATCACTGAGCGGATAACTGGAGTTTTATCTACAACATCATCAAATGGTGAGAGTGACTTGGTGTATTCAGAGTGTCCTGAAACTGACATGTAAAAAGCATGTTAGTTTCCAAATATACGAAGGTATGGGCAGCATCCTTAAGACATGAGAACTTAACTGGACACAACTTACTTAGTGGGTCATCTTTTAAGAGCCGCTTGTGGACAAAGAGTAGAGAGAGTAGATCTTCAATAACTTCCTTGTCTGGTGGAGTGTTGTCTTTAAAACACATGGTGGAAACAAGGTCTATGAAAAAATTGTTGCACATCTGGCGGAACTGTATATGTTTTGCAATAGCGTCACTAAAGAAAGAGTCAAGAACAAAGTAAATAGAGACTACAGATAATATGCAGACTCATTTTTAAAATTCCTGTATGGTAGAAATAAAACTTTAGAAATAATATTAACAACTTACATTTATACAGTACTGTAAGACTTACAAAAAACTTACCTTCAAACAATGCTCTGACATGGTTAGTACAAGTACAATTATCCCAAGCTTTGGATGAAGAAGTTGAGGTTCAGAGAAGTTAAGACAATGGTCCCTAGTCACACAGCTAGGAAGAATTAAGCCAGGTTTCTTACCCTAAGATTAGTATTCTTTTAAAAGCCAGAGAAACCAGATATATTCCTGAGCAGCGTTAGTGGTGAATATAAAAATTATCTGGGAACTGAACAGATTTTTGTTTGTTTTTAAAAGACAGAGACGCTTTTTACATATTTTAAAGCCATGCTTCACAAACACAAAACAGCATACATTTTATGACTTATAGCTGGATGCAGGAGGAACTACTACTGCTCTTTTCTTTTCCAAAAGCTTTCGTATAAACACCGGTGCAGTTCAACCACTTGACCTGGCTAACAAGAGATTTGTTCTTGTGATATGCATAAATATATACGTCAAGAGGACTGGTACTCCATGGTTACTCTTACTTCTACTTTTAAGGAGAACTCAGAAGAGATGCAAAAGAGACAGCTGTTGGGGCCACAGCCTAACAAGAGAATATAATGCATAGGGTTTGGTTTCATCCAAACACCCCATAACACATAGGATATTTGCACATCTTGAGGACAAATTCAGAATGCCAGCCCAGCTGGATTTTAATTCCCTGAGTCTTTCCCATCACAGCCCTAACTTTACTTATAAATTTATGGCTTAGTCCTACTGATTTTAATGCTTCTGGGATCTTCTTAAGCTGTTGTAAGTGACTGTTCTCTAAAAATGAAAGATTTGAAAATGTAGGAAGATACACAAGTGGCCTACCCTCCTTATGAAGGGGGCAAAGTTCATTATTTTTGGTGAGGGTATTTATAGTAAGTAAATCCTAAGATTCAAGTTTCCTAAATCTGGGGTCGTAGAAGTAGGGTAGGAGGAAGGAAGAAAAAGGTAGTATTGTTTGCCCATCACAATACCTTATCACAAGTATAATATATGTGATACCTGTGCTCCTGGGATACAACAATGGAGAATTCATCAGGCAAGTCTGTGACACAAAAGGGGCACCTCATTTGCCCAGGGATGAGCCAAGTTGTGATGCACTTCTGACAGTACACATGATCACAAGGTAGGCATACAGGTTCCTTTGGGTCTCCAAGGCAAACTGGACATGGTTTTAGGCCATACCTAGAATCCAAAAAGGACAGTCAGTTTTAGAGTAAGAGCTGACCATCACATATGCTTTAAAAAAATCCCCCAAGTTGTTCTCTTGTTATTCCGAAACATAAGATCTTACTTGATACATATCTGGCTTGCTTTATCCTTGCACTCACAAAGAACAGCCATCACTGCTGCAAAAGGTCGCTGGGTTTTGATATCAGAATTATCTTGAAGACACTAAAAGGGGAAAATGTGGCAAAATGAAGTTGATGAAGAGTGGAGGACAGATTTGTCTTCACAAGGCATGATATATGATACCCTAAAGCAACAAGTAAAATTAATACCACAGTATCTCTCCTACTTTAAGGCAAGAGTTGAAAGGTATGACTGCTTGTATTATGTAAGGTAAAGTGATGATGCCACACCTCCGTTGGCTTGAATAGGATTCATACCTTTCTTTGCCTGTGCCTGTGCCTGAGAGTCAGGAATATGAGAAGGGAGTCAAAAAAGCGCATACTATTCTAGGGTGCAATAAGAAGGCAAAGTATGCAGAATGAAAGTTATTAATTCTGCTGCATTCTGCTATGGTCAAAGGAATGTGGAGAATTGTGTTCTGTTTTAGGCAATGCATTTTGGGAAGTGAATGGATAAGCTAGGACATAATAATGAGGGGAAAAGAATGGTGAAAGAAATCGAGACCATAGTATAAGAGAATATACCACACAGTTGTCCAAGTATTTAAAGGGTTGTCATGAAGAAGAAGAAAGAAGAAGAAGACCTGTTTCACTTAGATCCAACAGAATTAGAAGCAATGGGTAGAAGTTATAGAAAGGAACACTTAAATGTGAGATAAGAAGAAAGTCTCTAACAATTAGTTATCTCAAAGTGGAACAGGCTGGCTTGGAAACCAGTAGGTTGCCTCTCATGAGGGGTCTATGAGAGAGTTGGCAATAATGTTGAAGGAATTCTTAGTCATACATGGATCAGACTAGATGGTCCCAGAGTCCTCTTTCAACTTTGATAAACTGTGATTCTGTCAAGTGTAAGATTCTTCTGTTTCATAAGTTGTTTTCCTAATTTCCAATATCCTCCTTTATGCAGATAGATTGCATCTGGTGCACTAAACTCTCCCAAATCTTCCTATTTGGGGACTAGGGCAAAAGTACTTTTATTTGGCTATATGCCTCATTATTCCAGCCTGGAAAGCATCATAAAATAACTAACTTGCACTGGCGCCCTATTTGACTAGTTTCCTAGACATGAAAGTCGAGGAGAAGAACTACAACTTTTAAGATCTAAGGGAGGTAGAACCTGGGCTACTTGAGTTCTGATCTTTCTCTTAGTTCTTTTCCTAGGCCATGAACACATTAACACTGTCTGCACCCTCTTCCTTTGCCTGTCAATACCCTTTGTGAATCACTTCAACTCTACATGACCCTCTACAGTCAAATCCCTTGCCTCCTTGTCCTGCTTTAGCTGATCACACTTCATCAAATTTCAACCTTGGCTCACTCCTCCTATATTGCCTCCTTTGCATCTATTCACATGTTACTGAATGGAGATGGAAAAAAAAAATCACAAAACTGTGCTAATTGATTCTACTACAAATTTAGGTGAGTTCATCTCAACTTGACCCTCATTATAGCAAAGCAATTCTTTTACACCTCTCTAACTGATCCACTACAGTGGCTGTTCTAAACTTTTCTCATCTCTCTGCAAGCCTAGCATCCCCTCCTTCCACCATCTCTGCTGAGAATTTCACTTAATACATGACCAAAAAAAAATTGGGGACATTCTCTAAGAGCTCCCTCTGCTTTCTTCCTCCTTTTCCACCATTCAGACATCTTCTCCCATTCTCTCCTCCCTCAACCAATCTCAAATGAAGAGGCAAACTCTTCTTCTTGACAAAACGAACCCTCTTATATGTACAATTGATCTTTCTTGAGCATCTTCTCCAGCAGATCTTCCCCATTGGCATCCCTAATCAACCCCTTGCCTTCTGTATCTCCCTGCGTACTTCCCTGCTTCCTACAAACATACCCATCTCTCCCAATCTGTAAAATACTCGTATCATCCCCTATGGCTATTGTCCTACCTCTCTTTTCTCCTTCATGGCTAAACTCCTTGAGAAAGCTGGCTACACTAGATGCCTCCTTTTTCTTTCTTCTCACATTCTTCTAAGTCCTTTTCATTCTGGCTTCCAATCTAATCACTCAACTGAAACTGCTCTCCAAAGTCACAGATGATTTTTTAATGATGACATCTTTTCATAATTCTCATCCTTCCTCATCTCTTAGCTTCTGACCTTGTCAAATTACCTTCTCCTTTTAAATATTCTCTCCTCTCTTAGTTTTTGTGATATTGCTCATCCATGGTTCTATTCCTGCCTGCCTGACACTTGCACTTCAGTAACCTTTGTTGGAACTTCATCAAGGTCAAATTATCATCAAGGTACTGTTCTACAGTCTGTTCTTACCTCTCTATAATATCTCACTTGGTGATCTCATTAGTTTCCACTAGTTCAACTACCATCTCTATGCTGATGATTCCCAGATCTTTATATTTAGCCTTAATCTCCTTTCTGAACTCTAGACCTGCATCATCATTTTTGGACATTTTCAAATTGGATGTCCCATAGAGATCTCAAATTCAACATGTCCAAAACTAAACTTATTTTCTTTTGTCTCTTCTTCCAAAATCTATTATTTTTGAAGGTACTACCCAGTCTCTCAAGTTTACTACCCTGGCAATGCTATCCTTGTGTTGATCGATTCCTCATTCACACTCACTTTACATAATTAAATCTACTGTCAAATCTTATCATTTTTAACTACACAACTTCTCTCGTGTGTATGTGTGTGAGTGTGTGTTTGTGTATCTCTATATATACTTTCTTCTATATATACTCTCCATGTAAGTAGATTCATATAGCCATCCGCTTTAACAAGCCTTAATCACTTTATGACTAGACTTTTACGATAGCCTTCTAATTGGTTTCCCTGATTCAAATCATACCCCTATTCTAAGCCACCTTCTCCTTGGCTGCCAAAGTGATTTTTATAAAGCATAAGTCTTACTATGTACATGCGTTATGGAAAAAAAAAAAAAACCTCTAGTGATTCTGTATTACTTCTAGGGTCAAATAAAGTCCTTTTGCTTGGCATTTAAGGTACTTCATAAACCAGTCCCTTTCTGCCTTTCATCCTCTTACACTTTACTCCCTACATACTTTTTTTATACTTTATTTCCTAGATTTCACATAGTCCAGAAGAACATTATACTGGGATACTTGAACATGACACTCCATGCTTTTGATGTATAAACTTATTCTCATAGTGACAGATCCATTCTTTGTCAAGTTAGAAACATAAGAACCCTTTGGTGTAAAAAAAAAAATTTGTAACTAAAAATGAAACTTGAAATAAGATAAATTACTTACCTTGCCCAATAGAGAAACATATTCAGTCACAACGTTCTGTAACTCAGGAAGCTGAGCCTTGGTCTCCAGTAGCACATGTTCCACAAAGAGAGCCATGGAGAAGATCTGATTCCACTGGATCCTGCCAACAGAGCTACAGCAGTTATATTGCCCCAGCAACTGTCTCACACAGATGGACAATGATAAAGGTGAGGGGAAAAAAGAACAGGAACCTAAGAATAGTGAATGGCATATTTGGAAAATAGCAATAATAAATGAATAGGAGGTGAAATGTCTACATAATTTTCAAAGTGACTCTATTATCTGCAAGTACTTTATTTCAAAAAATTTCATTGAACAAAGCAATATGGCCTGGAATATGTGTTTTATTGTAGAAAGAGCAGATCACAAGAATCCATATTTATAAACTGCATATTATAAATACATTACAGAGTAGAACCAAAATGGTAGATTAGAGGCAGCCAACCAACTGAACTCTCTCAATATTCTCCTTCAAACAACTTTAAAATAACACCTCCAATCAAATTTTGGAGTTGTAGAACCAATTAAAAGTCAGGATGAGACATTTTTCAGGTCTAAGAAAACTTAACAGGTAGGGGGGCAGAGCCAAGAGGGCAGAGTAAAAGCAGGGACCTGCTTGAGCTCTCCCTTAAACCCCTGAAAAAACCTGTAAAAATGTCTCTAAACAAATTCTAGGGCAGTAGAAGCCAAAAAAATGACAGACTGAATCAAGTTTCTAACCCAATACAATCTGGAAGATTGACAGGAAGTGTCTATCACACCAGTTTGGGAACAGAGCGCAGTCCCACGTGGATCACACCGCCATAGACAGGGCTGGAGTATGCTTCAGGGGACTGAATCATTAGCAACTGTGGCAGTTTCCAGACTTCTCAACTCACAAACATCAAAGACAGTTTCAAAGGCCAGTGAGAAAAGTCTCTCACCTGAGTGAAAGGTGAGCATGGTCCGGCCCCAGCCCTACCCTTGGTCCAAGAATCAGAGTGGCGGCAGCCACTGCTGCAGCAGAGGCTGCTTCTGGAGCTTCTTACACTTAACAAAGAGTTCAAAAGTCAAATAATTGGCTGGGAAAATGAGCAAATGGGGAAAAAAATCAGACTATAAAATCTTACTTTCTCAGTAAAAAGGTATTTTCTTATGTCTATGCTGATGAGGAAGATCAAAAATCCAGAAAAAGACAACAAAGTCAAAGTTCCCGCATTCAAAACTTCTAAGAAAAATATGAATTGGTCTTACACCATTGAAGAGTCCAAAAAAGACTCTGAAAATCAAGTGAGAGAAGTAGAGGAAAAACTGGGAAGAGAAATGAGAGTGATACAAAAGAATTATGAAAAGTGAGTGAACAGGGGGCAGAGCTATGGACCTGTTGGAGTTCTCCCCACCCAAAGCCCTTAAAATACCTGTAAAATATGACTCTAAACAAATCCTAGAGCAAGAGACGTCACAAAATGACAGAGTGAAACAGATTTCCAGCCCAAGACAACCTGGAAGGCTCTATTGCACCAAGCTTGGAGCAGAGAGCAACTCAGCTTGGGCTGCTCCAGAACACACAAGAGTAGAGCAGTCTTCAGGGCGCTGAATCAAGAGCAGCTGCTTCAGTTTCCAGATTTATCAACCCACAAACACCAAAGACAGCATCAAAAGTCAGTGAGAAAACTCTTTCACCTGGATAAGAGGGGAACTTGGTAGCTGCTACTTCTGGAGCTCTCAGCATACAGACCCTCTGGGAATTGAGTGGCAGATCTGGGTCTCAGTCCTGAGTGGTGGTCCTGGGGTAAGAAGGACTGCTGGCATGGCTGCTGTGGAGAGGGAATCCTACTCGCAGTTCCAGGGCAGAAAAGAGTGCTTGTGATTGCTCACAGACCACAGCACAGTCCAGGAGAGGAATAAACGCCTCTCCTTTCATCATATCATGTTGGAGGAACTAAGAACTTACAGGTCCCTAGAGATATATTGGAGAATAGCTACACAAAACCTATGAAGCCTGGGTAGTATAACCTCCACTTGACAAAAGGCTCAAAAGTCAAGGAATTGACTAGGAAAATGCCCACAAAGGGAAAAAAAAATAAGACCACAGAAGGTCACCTTATTGATGAAAAGGCATTTTCTTCCATCCTTTTGGGGGAAGAAGATCAAAGGATACAACCAGAGGAAGAACAAAGCATATAATCGGAGGAAGACAGCAAGATCAAGGCTCCTACATTCAAAGCCTCCACACAAAATATGAAACAGTCTCAGGCCATGGAAGAGCTCAAAAAGGACTGTGAAAATCAAGTATGAGAGGTAGAGGAAAAATTGGGAAGAGAAATAAGAGCAATGCAAGAAAACAATGAAAAACAAGTCAACAGCTTGCTAAAGGAGACCCCAAAAATGCTGAAGAAAATATTACCTTTAAAAATAGACTAACCCAAATGGCAAAAGAGGTACAAAACACCAATGAGGAGAAGAATGCCTTGAAAAGCAAATCTGGTCAAATGAAAAGGAGGCTCAAAAGCTCACTGAAGAAAATAATCTTTAAAAATTAGAATGGAGCAGATGGAAGCTAATAACTTTATGAGAAATCAAGAAATTATAAAACAAAACCAAAAGAATGAAAAAATAGAAGGCAATGTGAAATATGTCATTGGAAAAACAACTGACCTGGAAAACAGATCCAGGAGAGATAATTTTAAAATTATTGGTCTACCTGAAAACCATGATCAAAAAAAGAGCCTAGACATCATCTTCCAAGAAATTATCAAGGAAAACTGCCCTGATATTCTAGAACCAGAAGGAAAAATAGTAAGGGAAAGAATTCACCTATCACTTCCTGAAAAAGACCCCAAAGGGAAAATGCCTAGTAATATTGTAGCCAAATTCCAGAGTTCCCTGGTCAAGAAGAAAATATCACAAGAAACTAGGAAGAAATAATTCAAGTATTGTGGAAACACAATCAGGATAACACAAGATTTAGTAGCTTCTACACTATGGGATTGAAGGGTTTGGAATATGATATTCCAGAGGTCAAAGGAGCTAGGACTAAAACCAAGAATCACCTACCCAGCAAAACTAAGTATAATATTTCAGGGGAAAAAAATGGAATTTAAATGAAATAAAAGTACTTCCAAGCATTCCTATTGAAAAGACCAGAGCTGAATAGAAAATCTGACTTTCAAATACAAGAATCAAGAGAAACATGACAACGTACACAGGAAAGAGAAGCCATAATGAACTCATTAAAGTTGAACTGTGTACATTCCTACATGGAAAGATATTTGTGACTCATGAGACCTTTTTCAGTATTAAGATAGTTACAGGGTGTATATATATACCTACATATACATATACATATACATATATATGTAGGTGGGTATGGGTATGTATGTATGTGTATATTATATATATATGTATGTATATGTGTAGGTAGGTATATGTATATGGGTGTACAGAGGGAAATGTGGCTAATCTTTCACAACATAACTGTTATGGCAGTGTTTTGCATGGCTACACATGTATGACCTATAAGTGATTGCTTGTTTTCTTAATGAGGGTGGGTGGAAAGGGAGGAAGGAAGAGAATAAGGAACTCAAAGCGTTAAAAATTGTTTTTGCATGCAACTGGGAAATAAAATGTACAGGCAATGGGTTACAGAAATCTTTTTTGCCCTACAGAAAAACAGAGGGGAAGGAGATGCAAGAAGGGTGGTGACAGAAGGGAAGACAGACTGGAGAAAGGGGTAGATGGGAATACACGCTATCCTGGGGTGGTAGGTGGGAAAGATAGGGAGAAAATTTGAAATTCAGATTCTTGTAAAGTCAATGTTGAAAACTAATAAATAAATAAATTATATATATTTTTTAAAAGACAAGGAAAACACGTCAACAGCTTGCTAAAGGAGACTCAAAAATTGCTGAAGAAAATAACACCTTTAACATTAGACTAACCCAAGTGGCAAGAATTCCAAAAAGTCAACGAAGAGAAGAATGCCTTAAAAAGCAGAATGCGCCAAACTGAAAAGGAGGTTCAAAAGTTCATTGAAGAAAATAATTCCCGAAAAATTAGAATGGTGCAAATGGAAGCTAACGACTTTATGAGAAATCGAGAAATTATAAAATAAAACCAAAAGAACAAAAAAAATAGAAGACAATGTGAAATATCTCACTGGAAAAACAACTGACCAGGAGAGAAAACTTAAAAATTATTGGACTACCTGAAAGCCATGATCAAAACAAGAGTCAGACATCATCTTTCAAGAAACTATCAAGGAAAACTGCCCTGATATTCTAGAACCAGAGGGTAAAATAGAAATGGAAAGAATCCATTGATCACCTCCAGAAGGAAATTCCAAAAGGAAAACTCCTAGGAATATTGTAGCCAAATTCTAGAGTTCCCAGGTCAAGGACAAAATATTATAAACAGCCAGAAAGAAACAATTCAAGTATTATGAAAACACAATCAGGATAACACAAGATATATACACACATATATACATATACACAGCAGGTACAGGGTGAGCTGATTATGAAGGGATGATACCTAAAAAAGAAAATTAAGTGCTGAAAGGAATGTACTGGGAAAAAGAGAAAGGGAGAGGTAGAATGTAGTAAATCATCTCACATAAAAGAGGCAAGAAAGAGCTTTTACAATGGAGAGGAAGACGAGGAAGGTGAGAGAGAATAAGTGAGCCTTCCTTTCATGGGATTTGGCTTCAGGAGGGAATAACACACACTCAGTTGGGTATGGAAGTCTACCTTACCCTACAGAAACGCAAGGGAGGGAGAGGGGATAAAAAAAAAGGGGCAGCAGATTGGGGGGAGGGGGTAATTGGAAGCAAACATTTTTGTGGAGTGACAGCTCAAAGGAGAGAATAAACAGAGGGTGGGACAGGATAGAGGTAAATATAGTAAGTCTTTCACAACATGACTGACTGACATGGAAGCGTTTTGCATGACTACACATTTATAGGTTATATAGAACTTCTCAATGAGGGTGAGTGAGGAGGGGAAGGGAGAGAATGTGAAACTCAAAGCTTTAAAAAGGAATATTAAAAACTTTTTACATGCAACTGGAAAATAAGATACATAGGTAATGGGATATGGAAATCTATCTTGCCCTATAGGAAAATAGAAGGAAAAGGGATTAAGGGGGGGTGGGTGATAGAAAGGAGTTCAGATTGGAGGAAGGGGTAATCAGAATACATGCTGTCCTGGAGTGGGGCGAGGGGAGAGATGGGGAGAAAATTTGAAATTCAAAATTTTGTGGAAGTGAATGTTGAAAACTGAAAATAAAGAAATTTGATTTAAAATAATTAAAAAAAAAACTTAGGAGCTAGAAAAGAGAACAGTGTGACAAAGGGGTGGACGCCTGCCTAGAGCCCACATATGGGGCTGTGGCAACAACAGCCTCAGAAGGTGTTTCCAGAACTCAGCCCAGAGATGGTAAGAAAAGTGGTGATTAGAAAGTTTACAGGGGAAACTTTGCTAGCAGGGAGTGCAGCTGGTATTGATTGACAACTCTGTTGTTCACAGGCAATTCTGAGTCACAGTTTCCAGAGGTGGAGAGGGGTGTTTTAGATCAGTCACAAGAGAACAGGACCCCTGGTCACAATACCAAAATAAAGAGGATCACTAGTGCCTGTGGCTACAGGGTAGCCTTCCTAAGTAAAGAACAGAGCACAGATCAGGAGAATAGTGACCATACTTTTTTCAGGATCACACCACCTTAGAAGTTCTGAAAACCTCCAGACCCCCAGAACCAGCTCCGAAAACGGCAAAACAAAAAAGCCTGAAGCTTGACACAATGTCTTCTCACCTCCAGGTGAGCAGGACCCAACTTTAACATAAAGTTCAAAGTAAAAAAATAGGCTGGAAAAATAAGCAAACAATAACAAAAAAACTTTCACCATACAAATCCATTAAAGTGGCAGGAAAGACTAAAACATAAACTCAGAAGAAGACAATAATATGAAAGCAGCCACCAAAAGAGCCTCAAAGAAAAATACTAATTGGATCCAAACCCAACAAGAATTCCTGGAAGAGTTAAAGAAAGAGATATGAGTAGCAGAGGAAAAATTGGGGAAAGAAATGAGAGTGATGCAATAAAATTGTGAAAAGATAATTAAGAGCTTGGTAAAACAGGTACAAAAACACCGAAGAAAATGTTATCTTTAGCAGAACTAGCTAAATGGAAAAGGAGGTGCAAAAATTCACTGAAGGAAACAACTGGCCAAATGGAAAAAGAGGTACAAAAACTCATTGAAGAAAATAATTCCTTAAAAATTCAAATTAGGCAAGTGGAAGCTAATGACTCCACAAAACATCAAGAGACAATCAATCAAAAATCAAAAGAATGAAAAAACAGAAGTGTGAAATATCTCACTGGAAAAACAAATTATAGATAATTTAAGAATTATTGGACTTCTTGAAAGTAGTGATAAAGAAAGAACCTAGGAACTTACCAAGGAAAACTAATCTGGTATCTTAGATCCAGAGGATAAAATAGAAATCAAAAGAATCCACCAATCACCTCCTGAAAGATATCTCAAAATGAAAACTCCCAGGAATATTCTAGCCAAATTCCAGAGGTCCTAGGTCAAAGAAAAAAATACTGCAAGTGACTAGAAAGAAACAATTTAAATATGATAGAGCCACAGTCAGGATCACCCAAGATTTAGTGGCTTCCAGTTAAAGGAGTGGAGGGCTTAGAATATGATATTCCAGAAGGCAAAGGAGCGAGGATTACAATCAAGAATGACCTGCCTAGAAAAACTAAGTGTAATTCTTCAGGGGAAAAATAGATATTTAATGAAATATAATACTTTCAAATATTTCTGATGAAAAGACCACAGCTAAAAAGAAAATCTGACAAACACAAAATTCAAGAGAAGCATAAAAAGGTAAACATGAAAGAGAATCATAAGGGACTTGGTAAGGTTAAATTATGGGGAGATGATATACGTAGCTCCTCAGAACTTTATCATTATTAGGGCAGTTAAAGGAGTTTATGCAAACAGAGAGCATGAATGGGTGTGAGTTGATTATGTCAGAATGATCTCCCCCAAAAAAATGAAACGGGAAGAAAGACAGATGCACTGGGAGAAGGAGGAAGGGAGAAGTAGAATACAGAAAATTTTCTTACATAAAAGAGGCACACAAGGAAGAGCTTTTGCAATGGAGGGAAAAATGAGGGAGGGGTGATGGTGGGCAATGCTTGAACCTCTCTCTCATCAAAATTCATTCAGAGAGGAAAAACTATTTTACACACTCAGTTGGATAGAGAAATGTAACTTTACCAATGGGGAAATGGAAGGGGAAAGGGAAAGGAGAAGGGGAACTTAGGAAATAAAAGTTAGAGGATTAAGGGAAGCAGTGGTTAGAAGTAAAAGAGACTTTTGAGGAAAGGTAAGATGAAAAGAAAAAAGAGAAGAAAATAAGATGGAGGGAAATATAGTTAGTAATCATAACTGTGAATGCGAATTGGATGAGCTAACCCATAAAACAGACACAGATAGAAGAATGGATTAGAAAATAGAATCCAATAATATGTTGTGTACAAAAGACATACTTGAAACAGAAAGACACAGAATTAAAATAAAGGGCTAGAGCAGAATCTAATCTGCTTCAGCTTCAGTTAAAAAGGCAGAGGTAACAATCATGACCGCAGACAAAGCAAAAGCAAAAATAGATTTAATTAAAAGAGTCAATCAGGGAAACTACATTATGCTAAAAGGCATATAATGAAGTAATATTAAAAATGTTTACAGGAAATTTCTCATTTCTCAAATATATACTGAGTATAGTACTAAGTCAAATTTATAAAAATAAGAGCTATTCCCCAACTGATAAATAGTCAAAGGATATGGGCAGGCAGAAGAAATTAAAGCTATGTTAAAAAGCTCTATAAAGTCATACTTAAAAAATGCTCTAAATTACTACTGATTAGAGAAATGCAAACTAAAACAACTCTAAGGCACCACCTCACACCTATCAAAAATGACAAATGCTGGAGGGGGCATGGAAAAATAGGCACACTAATAAACTGCTGGTGGAGTTGTGAACCGAACAAACCATTCTGAAGAACAATTTGAAACTACACCCAAAGGGCTATAACATTGTGCCTACCTTTGACCCAGTAATACCACTTACTAGGTCTGTATCCCAAAGAGATCAAAAGAAAAGGATCTATATGTACAAAAATGCTTATAGCAACTCTTTTTGTGGTAACAAAGAATTGGAAATTGAGGAGATGTCTACCAATTAGGAAAGGTCGAACTACGGCGTATGATTCTTCTTCCTTCTTCAAAACCTTCCCTATTACCAAAGACACCATTAATCTTTTTTTCTATTAACCTGAATATTACTAGATGATAAGCTTCATGAGAATGGATTACATCTTACTGAATAATTGCTAAAATTATATTGCATTTACTATGTGCCAGGCATTGTGCTAAGCATTTTACAATTATTATCACTTTTTAAAAAGTTTTTTTATTAAATTATTTTATTTGTTTTCAGTGTTCTACAATCACTTCCATATATCTTAGATTTTTTTCCCTCCTTTCCCCCTCCCTCCCCACTCTCCCCCTGAGATGGTATACAATCTACACATACATTCCTATTAAATACATTTTCACCTTAGTCATGATTTCTAGAAGAATTAAAATGAATGGGAGAAACCATAAAACAAAATAAAATAAAACATAATACAAAAGAAAATGGTCTGTTTCATTCTGTGATATAATTCCATAGTTTTTTCTCTGGATGACACCATTAATCTTGTCAGTACCCCAGATTTGCAACCTAGGTATAGTCCTTTGACCCACATCCATTCTCTGTCTCTGTCCCTCTCTCATATACTAGTCTAAAAAACTAAAAGAAACTCAAAGAGAAGCTTTGAATGAAAAGTAGGTAAGCAATAGAAACATGTCCAATGAGTTGTCAATTCTACCACCAAAACATCTCTCCTGTACACTCCCTTTCTCTCCTCTGGCACTGCCGTCACTCTAATGTCTACCCTCATCACTCACACATGGACTATTGCAACAGTCTGCTGATTGGTCTCACAACTTCATCTCTCCCTATTCTAGCCCATCATCTACTCAGATGTTAAACTGATCTTCCTTAAGCACAGGTCTGACTGTATTACCCCCTTATTCAACCAACTCCAGTAGCTCCTATTAGTTTCAGGATGAATATAAAATCCTCCATTTGGTGTTGAAAGCTCTTACTAACCTGGCCTCTTCCAACCTTTCCACTATTCTTACATCTTACTTACCCCTCCCTTCTCCCAAGTATTCTTTAATCCAGCAACACTGGCATCCTTGCTATTCCTGTTATACTAATAAAGTAAGTGAGGATATTTCAGACCAAGAGGATAAACTAAGAATGCCACCACCACCTGGGTCCATGACATTTGACTCATCCTTTTCATTTCCACTGTAAATACCTTAGTCCATTGTCTTAACTGTCTTAATTGTGATAATTGCAATAATTTCTGAAAAGCTTTTGATCTTTTTTCCTTTTAATGTCTTAAACATCACCAGACCCATCTTAAAATGCTAACATAAAAAAAATTCATGTCACTCCTCTGCCTCAAGACTTTCCAATACATACAGGATGTCCAGCTTATTTAGAATATAATCCAAAGCCTTTCATAAAGTGGCCCCCAATTTCCCTTTCATCACAACTCATTCAATGTGATCTCTCCATTCAGTCAGATTTGCTTTCTAAAAACAACAATCACTGCTGCCTCTAACACTTTTGCTCACTTTAGAAAGGCTGTAACAGAACAGCAAGAAGGCTGGAATTACACTAAAGAAAACCTAGGTCCAAAATACTGTGACTCTGGGACAATTATAATTTTTCTAAGCCTCAATTTCTACTTTTTAAAAACGGTAATAATACTAGTAGTGCTTACCTCACAGGGTTCTTGTTCAAAGAGATAATGTATATAAAGTACTTTACAAACCTTAAAAGCAGTATATAAATGTCAACTGATATTACTATTCCTCTTGCCCAGATTTCTTCCCTTCTTTTTCCACCTATTCACATTCTACTCAGCCTTTGAAGCCCAATTCAATCATACCTTGTTCCTAATGCCTTCCTTCTGGGCCAGTCATCACTTCTTTCTCAGAAGTTGATAATATCTGTTGTGCGTATAACTTACGTGGTACTTATTATCATTATTATCATTTTAAAACTTTTCACATGGACATTTTGTGCCTTTCCAACTAGACTGCCAGCTCTTTTAAGGCAAACACCATGGCCTGTGCTTCTTTCTATCAACCACAATACCTAGCCTGGTGCCAGACACATAGTAGGCTACTCAACAGATGTTAAATAAATGAAGAAAGATTTGAAAGCAAAATTAAGCTTCATGGAACTCACTTGATTTGTGTAAGCACAGTTCTGCACATGGCTCCACAGCTTTGCATATAGCTTTCTGTACAGAGGAATTCAAAAGGCATATGAAGATTCTTTACCATCTGCAACCAAGCTTGAGGATTAGGCTTCAAAACATAGTTCTTCAAAATTTCAGCACAAGCCAGTGCAGCATACACATCTAGCACCTGGGAAAACGAAGGTCAACCAACAAAAATTATTTAGAAGCTTTTCCCCTATTTG
Organism: Notamacropus eugenii; assembly: GCF_028372415.1. Classification (NCBI taxonomy): domain Eukaryota; kingdom Metazoa; phylum Chordata; class Mammalia; order Diprotodontia; family Macropodidae; genus Notamacropus; species Notamacropus eugenii. The sequence goes on along the minus strand of NC_092873.1, from coordinate 322,972,289 downwards.
CTCAATAGAAGTAGGCAGCAGGTTTTGGCTAAATACTATATCCTTTTTTTCTTACAAATTAGTTAATTTATTTTTAGTTTTCAACATTCACTTCCATAAGTTTCAAATTTTCTCCTCCTCACTCCCCTCCTCCATCCCCAAGAAGGTGTGCACTCTGATATAGGTGCTATATATACATTCTTATTAAACATATGTGTACATTAGTCATGTTGTAAAGAAGAATTAAAATGAATGGGAGGAACCATGAGAAAGAAAAACTAAAACAAAAAAAGGGAACAAATAGTATGCTTCGATCTGCATTCAGACTCCATATTTCTTTCTCTGGATGTGGATGGCATTTTCCATCATGAGTCTTTTGGAGTTGTTTTAGGTCTTTGCATTGCTAAGAAGAGAGTTAGCTCTTAGGTAACTTAGGTCTGTCAAAGGCAGTCATCACACAACGTGGCTGTCATTGCATAAAATGTTCTCCTGGCTCTGCTCATTTCATTCAGCATCAGTTCATGAGTCTTTCCTAGATTTTCATAAGTCTATCTGTTCATCACTTCTTATAGCAAAATAGCATTTGTATACCACAATTTGTTTGGCCATTCCCCAATTGATGGGCATCCCCTCGATTTCCAGTTCTTGGCCACCACAAAAGAGCTGTTATTATAAATACTTCGTACACGTGGGTCCTTTCCCATTTTTATGATCTCTTTGGAACACAGTCCTAGAAGTGGTATTGCTAGGTCAAAGGGTATGCACATTTTTATAGCCCTTTGAGTATAGTTCTAAAGTGCTCTCCAGAATGGTTGGATCAATTCACAACTCCACCAACAATGCATTAGTATTTCAATTTTCCCACATCTCCAGCATTTATAATTTTCCTGTTCTGTCATGTTAGTCAATCTTATAGGTGTGATGTGGCATCTAAGAGTTGTTTTGATTTGCATCTCTCTCATCAATAGTGATTTCGAGCATTTTTTCACATGACTATAGTGCTTTAATTTCTTTCTCTGAAAACCCCCTGTTTTGACCATTTATCAATTGGGGAATGACTTTTATTCTCATAAATTTGTCTCAGTTCTCTATATATTTTAGAAATGAGACCTTTATCACAGACACTGGTTGTAAAAATTCTTTCCCAATTTTCTGCTTCCCTTCTAATCTTGGTTGCATTGATTGGCTTTGTTTGTGCAAAAACTTTTCAATTTAATGTAATCAAAATTATCCATTTCGCATTTCATAATGTTTTCTATCTCTTGTTTGGTCATAAATTCCTCCATTCTCCATGAAGTTGACAGATAAACTATTTCTTGCTCTCATAATTTGCTTATAGTGTCAGACTTTATATCTAAATCATGTACCAATTTTGACTTTATTTTGGTATATAGTGTAAGATGTTGGTCTATGCCCAGTTTCTGCCATAGTATTTTCCACTTTCCCAGCTATTTTTTGTCAAATAGTGAGTTCTTATCCCAGAATTTGGGGTCTTTGGGTTTATCAAAAAGTAGATTACTACAGTCATTGACTACTGTATCTTGTGTACCTAACCTATTCCACTGATCCACCACTCTATTTCTTAGCCAGTACCAAGTAGTTTTGATGATTGCTGCTTTATAATACAATTTAAGATTTGGTATGGCTAGACAACCTTCCCTAGCATTTTCTTTTCATTTATTTCCTTGATATTCTGAACCTTTTGTTTTTACAGATGAATTTTATTATTTTTTTCTAGCTCTATAAAATAATTTTTGGTAGTCTGATTGGTATGGCACTTAATAAATAAATTAATTTAGGAAGAACTGTTTTTTTATTATATTCATTTGGTCTACCCATGAGCAACTGATGTTTTTCCAATTATTTAGATCTGACTTCATTTGTGTGAAAAGTGTTTTATAATTGCATTCATCTAGTTCCTGGGTTTGTTTTGGTAAGTAGACTCCCAAATATTTTTATAATGTCTACAGTAACTTTATATGGAATTTCTCTATCTCTTGCTGCTGGGCTTTGTTAGTAACATACAGAAATGCCAATGATTTATGTACTTTATTTTATATCCTGCAACTTTGCTAAAGTTGTTTGTTATTTCAAGCAGTTTTTTATTTGATTCTACAGTACTTTCTAAGTATATCATCATATCATATGTAAAGAGCGATAGCTTAGTTTCTTCTTTGCCTATTCTAATTTCTTTCACTTCTTTTTCTTCTCTTATTGCTAACACTAATGTTTCTAGTATCACTTTGAATAACAGTAGTGATAATGGACACTCTTGTTTTACCCCAATCTTATTGGAAAAGTATCTAGCTTATCCCCATTACATATAATGCTTACTGATGGTTTTAGGTAGATGCTACTTGTGTGTATTTGTCCATCGTTGCAGAAGAAGAATATGCCATCAGAGAAATAATGACATGACTTGCACTTAACTTTGTTTTGAATGAGGAAGGGCTGTGCAGGTCACCAGCCTCACTTTTCCTCCAGAGCCATCTGAATCCAGTGACCAGATATTCATCAGGATGACTGGAGATGACCCAGGATGAGACAATTGGGGTTAAGTGAGTTGCCCAAGGTTACACAGCAAGTGAGTGTCAAGTGTCTTGAATGATCGACAGTTATGGTGCGCACAGAGAATGGAACTGATGGAGTAGGAAAAACAACACTCCACCCTGACAACACTAATGGCTTGGGTGCTTCCTGGAGTCTTAACCTTGACTCAGTTGGGTAAGTTCCCCATTCCCAGTTTCCATGGAACTCTCACTAGTTTGGCTGAAATCTGAAATTCACTTTAAGCTAGCTTTTGGGGTGGGAACCAAGTCTTGTTAGATCGCTCCACATTACACAGGTCCCCTCAAGGTAAGGATTGATCTAGAAAAATTAGCTATGAGTCAATCAGAAACTAAAAGGAGAAATTCAGCTAACAAGCCTGCTGCCTCATATATCAAATCATTACCAACTTGATGATCACAAGTACTGACAGCGCTGGTGTCAGTTAACTAATTAAGATAGCCCCAAATTATGTTGGCCATGATGTGGCTCTTTTGACTGGTCAAAGTTACTTTATCTTAAAATAAAATTAAGTTTAAAGGCCAACAAAACATCTAGCCAGAAAAAGGAATGTTTTCATTGTTTGTTTGCTGAAGTGGCAGAACTATTTCAGCCATCACCACCTCTTTCCCCAGCAGGAGCTAATTCCCTCTACTCCACCCTCTCCTCTTGTCCAACTGCCCCAGCCTGTCTTTCTCCTCTAACCTTCACTTCTCCTCTTCCCTATTCCTTTCCTCCTGGGCAACTAGGTGGTACAGTGAATAGAGCACCAGTGCAGAAATAAGGAGGACCTGAGTTCAGATGCTACTTATCATTTTAAGGAAGGCTTCATTTATTCCTATGGTCTCTATTGTTTTTAATAGGAATAGTTGTTGTATTTTGTCAAAAGCTTTTCCTGCATCTATTGAGACAATCATATGAGTTCTGTTAGTTTTGTCATTGATATAATCAATTATACTGATAGTTTTCCTAATTTTGAACCAACCCTGCATTCCTGGTATAAATCCTACCTGATCATAGTGTATTATTTTTGTAATAAATTGCTGTAATCATTTTTGCTAATATTTTATTTAAAATTTTTGCATCTATATTCATTAGATTGATCTATAATTTTCTTTCTCTGTTTTGATTCTTCCCAGTTTAGTTATCAGTACCATGAATACCATATTCTTAAGCTATCAGAATCTATGTGGTTCAAATATGACATCAAGATATATGTTGAATTTATATGCCCAGTGCCCTGTGAAAATCTTCAATAATCTGCTAAGATAGACTCTTCCCTTTACTACTCAGATGACTTTTTCTGCACCTCTCAGAGTTAACTGTGAATTACCACATCATAATTAAAGGTGACCAACAGACCCTGCACTAAGCAGATAGCTTTAAACAAGTAGCAGTGTACTGCTATTATAAGAAGGATGACCTTGGAGTTAGAAAACGCTTAGATTTGAATACTATTTTCAACTTACACTGTTTGATCAAATGAAAATCACAACCTCCCAAAGTCTCAGTTTCCTTATCTGTAAAATAGAGATGATGTAAAGGGCTTTGTAAACCCTGAAGTGTTCTATAACTGTAAACTACCATTAAAAACTAAGACCCAGATTCCCCAAAAGTCATATACCATTTCAGATCCATCCAAGTCAAAATTATTCTTTCCCTGCTTGAGGGTCTCCAGAACACTGGGATGAATGGCTAGAATCCTAGCAAAGTTATGAATTCGGTTCCTAAAATGCTGATAGGCGAGATGCACCCAAGGTAAACACAGTCCTTCCTCTGAGTCCTCTGATTCTGCTTTGAGTTGCCCAATACAGGACCACAGGGCTATCTGTAAAAACTAGAAATTCAAGAGGAAAAGTTTAGAAAGAAACCAAAGCATCTATTTTTCTTTAAATTTTCATGCAATAAAAATTCTCTCTTTAGGAGAATCTATAGGAATTAAAGCCTATTAGTGGTTAGTATTTGATTTTATTCTGATATTCCAATAACATTTTTGTAACTACATTCTGTTTCGTGGACAAAACAGCACCATTTCTAAAAATGTCTGGCAAAGTACCGGGGTCTTTAACTAAGCAATGTTTCACAAGCTTTACATAGGGGTCTTTTGTTCAAACTAACCTGTAATTCATCCCTGGTAGACACATTCATGGTCAAGAGGAGGAAGTCCTTCAAGTAGGACTGAAGGAGCATTTGCTGTTCTTCTTTATTAAGACTTGCTAGAAACTTGCCCAAGTTGGTCTGTTGGAAGATATCTACAAACTTTTCTGACAATCCTGAAAGATTGGAACCCAAATAGAAGCTTTGAATGAAAAGGTGATTTATGAATCCCCTCATACAGCCAAGATATACCAACTCCACTGATATTATTCAGTTCATAAACAGTAGGTGCCTATTAAATGCCAGGCACTGAGCTATAAAGAAAGATAAAGACTGTCCTTGCCCTTGAGCTCACTGTCTCTTGTGAGAAAGACGGCATGCAAATAACTATGTAAAAACAAGCTTCATACAGAATAGACTTGGAATAATTAAAAGAGGGAAGGCACAAAGATTAAGAGGGAATAAAAAAGGCTTCTGTAGAACATGGGATTTTAGCTAGAACTTAAAGGACATCAGGAAAGCCAGGAGGCAGAGATAAGGAGGAAGTGCATACAGAGAATAGAGGACAACCAGTGAAAATGCCTTGAGTTGGTAAACGAAGTGTCCTCTTAGAGAAACACAGACTATGGATGGAGTAGGGGTTAGTGGTATAAGGTATAAGAAGACTGAAAAGGCAAAGGGGAAGATTATGAAGAACTTTGAATGCCAAACAAGAGATTTTATATTTGATCCTGAAAGTGATGGGAATCCACTGTAGTTTACTGAACAGGAGAATGACATGGTCAGATCACCACTTTAGGAAGGTCAGCCACCAAAATATTTATAAAAGCACTTTTAGTGAGAGACAAGAACTGGAAAGTAGACGAATGGTAACTAGGGAGCTGCTAAAAGTTTTAGCATGTAAATGTAATAGGATATTACTATAATTAATATATATCTATATACATACACACATATATATGGAATACAAAGAGGCATGCTAAGTTTATATGAAATGATACAAAATGAAATAAGCTAAACCAGAAAAACAATATACACAATGATTACAACACTGTAAATATAAAGGACAACAACAAAAGAAACAAAACTGAATACTAGAAAATTATGATCAAACTTGATCCCAAAGAAGAGCTATGAGAAGTCACCTCTTTCCATTCTTTGTAGATGAGGAACTATAAATATGAAAGTTAAATTTTTTTTTAGTCTGCAGAACTGGTTTCCCCCATCTTCTTTATTCTTTGCTGAAAGGGATAACTCTCTAGAAAGGGGAGGAGAGATAAACTGGGAAATGGAAGTAATACAAAAACAAAAAATATCAACAAAATCTAACAGAACAGATTTCATTAAGAAAATAATCCAATTGTACAAAAAACGTTCATGGCAGCATTATTTACAATAGTAAAAAGCTTAAAACCAAACGGAAACCCATCAACTCAGGAATGCGTGAACAAATTAGGGTATTTTGATGTAATGATATTATTATTAGAACTGTATCAGAAAGCAATATGAAGAATTCAGAGAAACATGAGAAGACCTATATGAATTGATATAGACTGAAGAAATAGCTGAAAGAATAATATATACAAATTAACCTGGAGAGGCAACAGAACTCTGGTCAAATTTTGATGTTAATACTTTTTTTCTCCTGAAAATATGAAGTTTTTTTCACACCCCAATGGTAAACAATAATCTTAATAGGATCACTAAGTTTCTTTGCAAATCACTATGTCACAATAAAATCCAAAAATCAATAAACAAGCAGACAGTTATAAACATTAGATATGGACTTATTAGAAATTCTTAACTCTATAATAATCTAAAAAACTAAAAGGATTTATTCTTCCTTTTTTTAAAGAACGAATGAAATAATTTCTCTCTTAGAATGTACCCAGTAAAGGAACTTTTTTAGGGCTTTGTTGGAAAAATTCTAGTATGTAAAATAAAATGTACAAATAAAATATTTTTTAAATGTTTTAAGGCACCCTGCCATGGAAGCCAGAAAAACCTGCATTCAAGTCCTGCTTTCTGATGCTAGGTAGATCACTTAACTTTTCAATGTTTAAGTTGCTGAATTTAAGATTTGGAATTTAAATTCCTGAGAATGTGCTAATCTACGCTACCAGAGGAAGCTTCCTCATCTGTGAATTCCATCTACCAATGAAATCCAGTCTCTATCTCTAATTTTTTTAAAAAAAACAACTTGCATTTGTTGTCTATGTAGCTTTTTGAAATTCTGACCACAAGAGGTCAGAGAGAGAATTTTAATTTAGGCTAGGAAACTAAGGAGACATTTTAAAGATCTAATTTAGCTGAATTAAACCAAGAAAGTAGCAATCTTAATGTAGGCAAACACTGTCAGGAATGGCCTGTGCTCACATTACTCCAGGATCCCTGAAATGAGAATGGTTAATGAAGAAAAAAAGGGCCAGCAGAGTGAGGTCTACCATCTCCTACTCCACATGTCCTTGATTTTCTGCCTCCCCACAAAATTCTATTCCTTAGTCCCCTAAAATTAAATTATATCTTCTATTTTTGGCTGATGTGCCATAGTTTGCCAATCCCTGCTATACTGTGGGTCCTGGTTTTTAGAAGATTTGGTTGGAGAGTAAAAGGCAAGGAGCTTATTAGATGCAACAGAGTGCTAGGTTCTAAAACCAACTTCAAAGCAGTTCCTCTCTGACATAACTTTTCCTTAAAGAAAAAGAGTCCAACCTGTCTGTGCCAAAGACTATCTGACCTCACCTTCAGTATCTGTGATGTACTGAGCTTCCATCCAAAGCTCATCCAAATGGTCCTTGATTCTCCAAGAGAAAGGGACATCATTTGAAACATGTTCAGATAGCTTCATATAGTTCTGTATCATGATGGGTGACATCTCTGCCTTCAAACTATAGCAAAGCAAGTGAGAACAGGGATACAATTAGTAAAAAGTGTCATACAAAGATGCAAGAAAAAAGGAATTTGATTCTTGTATCTTCCATCACTGTTCTCAATTCTCTTCTATGCTAACCAGAGAAAGGTGAGAGGAAAGCAAAAACAAACTACTACACTGTCTCAATACTACATTCCAGAACTTACCTAGTATTGTTGAGCATGAGAGGTATGTTCAGAAACTTAAGGTCCTGGAAAACAAACATCCACAGAGCCTTCACCCATGGTGGAGAGGTTGGGCAGACTAACAACTCAAGGTTACAATCTCTGTCAATAAAGGATACCACAGCAGCCAGTAGAGGTATCACGGCATTCTGGACCCGTTTCCACAAGGTATGCCTGTGGTAAGAAGAGAAAAAGATAAATGGGAGGTGGAGAGGGGGAGAATGATAGAACTACCACTCAGTAGTGCCATTAAAACTTTCTGTGGTCATTAGTCAACCAGTTACTATAATACAGATGAGAGACTGGAAACTCAAATTATGATCAGCATTTTTTCATAGAGGAAAAGGGTCTTTTGAAGATGAGGAGCAGAAGAAGAAAGTAATTCAGTTCAGCATTCAATAAGTCAAAATTAGTTATGACATAGGAAACAATGAAAGAGAAATTTGGAAAGACTTGCATGAAGTGATGCAGAGTGAAGTGAGGAGAACAATTTATTCAATAGCAACAACACTGTAAAGACAAAAAACTCTAAAAGATTTGAGAAAGAGAAACTAGATAAGATTTTTATGAACTTCTATAAACTAAACAGAACAGACCAGGAGAGCATTTTGTACAATAGTAGCAACACAGAAAGACAACTTTGAAAGTCTTACAAACTTTGAACAATACAATGAACATTCATGATTCTAGAGGACTAAAGATAAGCTATGCTGACAGAAAAGTAAAGCATTCAGATACAAAATGAGACACACATTTCTAAATGCTGACAATATGGTAATTTATTTTGCTTGACTATGCATATTTGTTATAAGAATTTTGTTTTTCATTTCAACTGGAGACTGATGAGAGAAGAAAATAAATGCTCATTAATTGAAATATGAAATCTGAAAAACTTCAAGTCACAATTAGTTGCAAAATTATTTTTTCAAAAGACCAAATTCTGTATCTGGACAAATAATAGTTTCCCAGAACAAGTAATTTAATGACTTATGAGTTCAAGTCCCCTGTAGTTGTCCGTGATCTTGTCTCATCCCTTGGAATTACTCTATATTTACTTCATAGACATTTTTTATTTACTCATCTGTTTATATGCTGTTTCCCTCAGTAAATTTAAGCTCCTCAGGGGCAGTGACTTTAGTCTTCATATTTCCAGTTTCTAAACATGGTGCCTGACACACAATAAATATTTAATAAGTGCTTGTTTAACTACATGAGGAAAGGAAACTTATGTGACTTGGCCAGATTTATTGAAAAAAATATAAAGGAGAAGGAGGATACATTTTTTGGGTGAACCACTGGGTAACAATGATTAGACACAATTAATCTCAACACTCTGGTGGAAGAATGAAAATCCAGTATATTCATCCCAAGGTTATCAAAAATCATGCTGCAATCATATTACACGGACAAAAGATTTTAGTCCTTGAAGTGCTTTTATAATTTATTCTCTCATTTAATCTCTACAACACTTTAGAGTAAGTCATTCCCATTTCACAGATGAGGAAACTAAGGCGTGAGGTTAAATGATTTGCTTCTAAGGTCACAAAGCTAGTTAAGTTGTAGAACTGGGATCTGAACCTATATTCCTAATACTATTCTTAAATGTAAGCACTGGGGGGTGGGGGTGGGGGGGTGGGAGGGAAGGGCTAAGGAGTTTCTTAATTTGTCAAAATAAAAAGATTCGACTAACAGGTCTCAAAGATCCTTTCCAAATCTAAATCCTATGGCACCAAGAATAATGCAAAGTAAGGATGGATATGATTTGAGAAGGGTTCAGTGGTGGCCTATGGAAAATTTGTACTAGTGATCAGTAAATGTGCACATCTGGATGCTCACTGCTTCCTAAAATATGGCATCCCTGCCTCCAGATGTAGTCTGATTAAGCTAAGTATAGAGGGACTATAAACTTTTCTTGTTCTAGAAAATATACGTTCCTTAGTAAAGCAGAGGTTGCCAGGTCAAGATAAAGTCAGATGATATACTGATTCATAATGAATTAAAACAAGAAGTAAAAATGAGACACTATTTAACTTTTAAGGTTGACAACACAGAGAAGAACCACATCTCCCTCACAACATATCGTTTAGTGCTGTCAAAAACAGAGATGGGCTACTATAAGCTAAATGTCAACAACGTCTACATGAATGTTCATGAGACTGAGCATCAGCAGAACAAAAAATTATCACACAAAATAAATCTGCGTTTATAAATCTACTATTTATGTTTTTAATCATTTTAAATATATTTTTCTCCTATTGATCACTGAGATGGTGACTAATGATGACCAGACTATGTTCTCCAAGAAGATCACCTCACAAAAAAAGGCCTAGAAAAATCATCTTACTTCTCTTCAGATTATTTTCTTGATAGACAAAATGCAGATACTAGATGTTCTGAAAGAAGGGATGGGGTAAGATATTCTGACTAAAAAACGATTTTGAAAGCTTTGAGTTTCTAACCTATGGGCTTTTAGAGTTGCCATATCAAGCATTCACAATGAAAGAGTTGCACTAAAGATAGTGCCTGACATTGCCACCCTAGATGTGCCTCCCCACAGAGAGAAGATTAATGATAATAATGATAAAGATAATAATAACAGCAATAGTAGTAGTAGTAGTAGTAGTAGTAGTAGTAGCTACTAACACACAACTAGTAAGTGTATGAAGCCACATGTGAATTCAAGTATCCCTGACTACAGGTCTGGTGATCCATCCACTACACTACCAAGTGCCTAACTAATGCACAGGTGTGTGTTCCAATACCAACTTTGTTACTTGCTGCCTGTGTGAATAAGCCAATAGTTTCACCTCCTTTGGCCTCAGATCCTTGTTTAAGGATAAGCATGATGGGAACTGATGGTCTTTAAGGTCTTCTAGCTCTATATCCCTTGGTTTGTAACATTTTCTTGCACAGTCCCTTTAAAGCATCCATACCTGAAGGTTCCTGCCTCTTGGAGGGCATTCTGATTGGAAGCTTCTCTTACAACCCATTGCTTCACATTGTAGAAATAGTTTTCTTCTTGTTTCTTTAAAAGACAGAACAGACGAGCCTTGAAAATCTGTAAAAAAGAGGCTGCAAATAGAAAAGAATCAGAATCTAAATACTGTGACTATAAGATTTAGTTTCTAAAAAGTCTTTCAAATGTGCTTGTTTGGATAATCCACATTCAACCCCATCAATAAGTAAAGTGTTTAATAAAAATGCTGCATTAGTGTCAAAGTTCCCATACCAATCAAACTTACTCTTCATTCAACAAGTAATTTGAGTGCCTAGTACTTGGTTTAGTCAAACCACAAAGAATTTCTGCTAGTTTCCCGGCTGCATTTATTGAGGTTTTCCACTCCTTAAAAAGACTAAGGGTAGAAAACCAGAAGAATTACATAGCATGGTGGCACAGTGGCTATAATACTGATGTGGATTCAGGAAGACATGAGTTTGAATTCAGCCCTAGACATATCACTTAACCTCTGTTTGCCTCAGGTTCCTCATCTGTAAAATGAGAATGATAACAGCACCTATTTCCCAGGGTTATGGTGAGGCTCAATGTGATAACAAGTTCAAGGCATTTTGCAAACTGAGGCAGTTAGATGGCAAAGTAGTTAGAGTGCTATGTCTGTAGTCAGGAAGATCTGACAGCCTATGACACTTTTAGCTATGTAACTCTGGGCAAGTCATCTAATCTGTCTTCCTCAGTTTCCACAACTGTAAAATGCAGATAATAATAGAAGCTACTGCCCTGAGTTGTTGTAAGGGACAAATACAGTAGTTTTTTCAAAGCACTTACATAGCTCCTACTATATAATAGGCATTTAATAAATTTTTTTAAGTGCTGCCAAATTAGAGCCTACACACCTACTTGAGTAAAAGGTGGAAAAAAAAACAGGGTGGAAGTGCCTCACATACTTTTCATATCACCATCTTCAGTTAAGAGGCTGAGAAGAATTTCTACTCTCCTTGTAGCACGTTTAAAAGCATCATTCTGGTCTTTTAACATTCCCATAGCACTCTGTACACAGCTTCTGAGAAGGCTGGTGGTATCCAGGACCTGGGTATGCTCCTACACTCAAGAGAAACAAGACAAGTCATATGTCATTCTCATGGAAAGGACAGTCACCTTTCCAGTCCTCTTATACCCTTCCATATAACCTATGATCCAACTCCATTAACTTAACACTCTTCCTCAAATACAATACTCCATCTCTTATCTCCTATGCCTGGATTACTTTCTCTTCTCACCTCTGCCTCTTAGATACTTTGGCTTCCTTCAAGACTCAAGTCAAATACTTCCTTCAGTAGTAAGATTTTCATATTCTGCACAGCTGCTATTTGTGTCTCCATATTAATTCCATCTACTCTATATCTTGTATGTTCCTCATTATTTACATCAGCGGTTCTGAAATTTTTTGGTCTCAGGACCCATTTACACTCTTAAAATTACTGAGGACCCCAAAAAGTTTTTCTTTATGTGAGTTATTCCTACTGACATATATTAGAAATTAAAATATTTGAGTATTATTGTGAGAACAGTTTTACCCTGAGTGCTTTGAGAATCACTTATTTATACATTTTCCCTTTCATTAAAATGTGAATTCCTAGAGGGTAAGGATTTTTTACCTTCACTTAATCCCTAGTGCTTAATAAATACTTGTTGACTGAAAGAGTGTTCTGCATTTTAGAATCCTAGGGTTAAATGCCATTCTTAACACATAAAGATAATGTTACTGACCATTAGTAGGGAACATACCTCAAGATATTATTACAGTGATGGTGAATTTATTTGTGCTGGATACAATCATACCATCCTCAGTTTCCCTTATCATTGGTATACACACAAGGGAACAGAACCTAAAACTTTAAGCCCATTTATACTACACTTTACATCAACTGTATAGAAGAGCCACAGCAAAGGAAAAAAATGTATATTACTATGCTAAAACCTCCAATTCAGAGGGAAAATATAAGTACTGATAAGATGCAGCTAAAAGTGTTCATCAGCAGAGCAAAAGGAAAAGAGACCCTGAGCTCACTTTAGCTTTTTCCATTTCTGATATTTCTTTTTCCACCTCATAGTTTTCCACATCCATTTCACCAGAAGATATTGTATCCGTCTCCATTTCAATGTCTTCTTCATTGTTTGCTTCTGCCTCAGGTTCCACCTCCATAGCTACAGTGAGAAAAGGAAACAATTCAGTACTCTAACAGTAGAAAAAATAGGAGAAGCAGTACTTTTCCCTGAAGGCAAAGGCCCTCAAGTCCTGGTTTCCTGTTTCCTTTGAGGACTCTGATTTCAGTAAGGGTCTTCAAATTGTGTTGACTCTGTTAATGCCAAAACAGATCAGTCAGAGACTCCTCATTCAATCTAATATACTAGTGACACTACTTGTTAAATATGCTAAAACCTTTTTCATGGTATAGTATAAATTAGCTAACAACCCCATTGTGTCAATCCTTTATATGTGAACATGAATTCTTTAAGCACAATTTGCTATGTTTTCCAAAGCAAAGTAGATATGAATCAAGTGAAATGGGTCTTGGCATATCCTCTCTAATGCAGGCCTCCCAGTAATCACTATCAGGGGCATTCTATCTGCCACCAATATTTCCCCAGATCTGAAGTATCATCTTCATATCTTTCTTGTACATTTATACATCTTTAAACTTCTTGAGACCTTAGCAGGTGACTTACACTCACATCTGTCTTCTGGCTTGAACAGTTGGCTGATTGAGACATTTTGTAAAATGGTCATATCAGAAACCATAATGGTGGGTCTTCGTAGGTCATCAATATGCACAGAGTGCCAAAGGCCTAGGAAGGAGAATATAACCAGACAGTATCATTGTGCATTCCTTTCTTAATCTCTTGTGAAGTCAGACAAACATATTTCCCTTAGCCATGTTGCAAAAAAAAAAAAAAGCTAAGAAAAGGAAAGTGAAAAACAATATGCTTCAAAAGGCACAGATAGTTTATGAGTTCTTTCTCTGGAAACTGATAGCATTTTTTTCTGAGTCCTTTGGAATTGTCTTCGTTTATCATGGGGATCAGAGTAGCTAAGTCTTTCACAGTTCATCATTGTTACAATATTGCTATTACTATATACAATGTTTCAGAACAATTTACACAGTAACAGTAACAGTAAATATTGTAAAAATAATCAACTAGGAAAGACATAGACTCTATGATCAACACAATGACCCACTACAGCTAAAAGAACTCAAAATGAAAAATGCTATTCATCTTGTTCTAAGATTAGGCTTGCTGGTCTTGAGGCCATCATGATAATCTCCCCTTAAGCGAGGCTATAAGCTTATAGAACATATTCATGGAAAAATAGTGGCACATTTTTCTTAGGTTAGTTACTGCTATGTCTTCCAAATAATCATTTTGTCTACCACCAGCTTGTTTTTCTTCCTGGTATGCAAAACTCCAAGATAATATTTTGTCTAACACCAGTTTGCTTTTGCTCTCTAATAAAAACACACCCCTAATAATATTCTGCTTTCATCTCTGACATGCAAATTGGCCAGTTTCAGGAAGGACATCCAAAATAATAATATAAGAAACTTACTCTCAGAAGGGCACTTTGGAGTACACCCTCTCTTCCAAAAGTAATATACCTTTCCACTGGAGTACCGCCTACCTAGTGAATGGACCCATGTCTCTGCGCTCTCTGATGCAGCACTGCCCTCAATGTGAATTATACCCCTATGCTTGTGTTATATGTCAGGTCCCCTCCTCTCTCATCTGCTCCCTCTCTTCCTCACTGACTACAATAAACTTTCTCAGCATCTGAACTCAGTAAGGGTTCCCCCTCATATTTCTAACTGACCCTCAGGCCTTTCCTTAGACATAAAGTGGGTACTCTGACAAGGACTTAAGCTGACAGCTATATCCACACTGGGAGAGTAAGGGACTGTGAGCCCAATTGTAGAAAGCAGAGGTCTACAGGAGACTCCCTATGTTCTCCAAGGAGAAAGGTCCTTATTCTAAAGGACTGCCACAAAACATATCTCCAGATGAGAACTGATGGACTCAGAGTGCAAAGTAAAGTAATTATTGTTTCCTCTTTTTTTTTCTCTCCCTAAAATATGGCTGAGGAAATTTGTTTTGCATGACTTCATTCTGGTAATGGGATTTGTATTTCTTGCTTTCTCAATAGGTGGGGCAGGGAGTGTGAGTGGGAAGAAGAGAATCCAGAACTGAAAATAAAACTAAAAAATAATTTTTTTTTAATTTAAAAATAAACATCAGTGGGATACCACAATACAGTGAATAGTGAGCCAGCTGCAAGCTTTGAAGAACCAGGGTTTAGATTCTTTCTTGCACAAAAATTAATCAGGATAAACTATATCTCAGGGTACTGAATGAACTGGCAGTGATCTTTGCTTTTCTTTTTTGTTTTTAGTTGTAGCAGAAATTCAGATTTATTGTTGTTCTTATCTAGTTAAAATGCTTTCAAAATTAATTAAGAGGCTAAAACAGTAGTGTTTTGCCAGTCAACAACCAGCGTTTCTGATTTGAAACAGCCAAACTGCACATCTAATAAATGTTTTATCTTTCATTCATTAGGAATTATAGCAGTACTTTCTCAAAACTTTTACATTCTTCCATATAGAGCAGGAATTCATATAACTGTTATACCTACATTGTTCCCCAATATCATCTTTTCTCTTTCTAAGTTTTGTTTTACCATAAGACTTTGTGTCCTTAGTATAAAATGGCTGCTTTGCCAACCATGTAAACCGAGCTAATGCAGATAAAAAATGTTCCAATTTCCACTGCTTCCTTTGGTAAAATCCCTGAAACCAGCAGCAACTGGCTGATTTTGTACAATATCTGGCCTTCTCTGCGTTATTATACTACTGGGATGAAAATTCTGAATGATGTGATGACCTATATGCCTAACTAATAGACTGGCTGGCTTAAATCTGGAACAAAACACTATTGTGTCCATAACCAACTACATGTCACTTTTTCTACTCAAATACTTTGTATACAGCTCTGCTAAGAAGCCCAGTGACAATGGTAATCAAAGCATGCCTGTAAGAGATGTTAATATCCTTTCATTCTATTCCCACCAGCATTATTTCAGGCAAAATTCTTCAGTTATTTCAGAAACAGATCTAGAAATTGTTCCAGTCCTCAGTATAACACAGGGCTTGATGTTTTTCTGTTTTTGCCAGTGAATAATACATCTATCAGTGAACTTCAAAATGTCATGGAGGAGATTGTGATAGTATTTCAGAACTGGAGTGGGGCAAATGTCCTAATTTACAAAAAAAAAAAAAAAAGAAGAAGAAACGAGTCTATAAATCATTAGACAGTTGAATTTGATTTTGATCTCAGGAAAAATTTTTGAACATATTATTAAAGAGATGGTTAGTGAACAATTAGAAAAAGAAACAGTGATCAAAAAGAGCCAGCACATCTTTATAACAGGCCATGTCATTCTGATAAATCAGTCCTTAAAAAAAGCATTTGACAAAGACTCTCAGCCAGCTTTTGTGGACAAAACGGAGAAATAAGGTCTGAGGGACAACAGAGATAGGTGGATTTGGAAATTGTTGAATGACTAGACCTAAAAAGTAGTCATTAATGGTTCTATATAATCTTTGAAATTGGTCTTCAGCTTGTGTGCTCTCTTGTGCTTGTGTTCACGCTCTCTCCACCTCTTTTGTACGTATATGTATATGTGTATGTGCATGTGTATGTGTGCATGTGTACATATATAAAGAAGTTCATCTGAAAAAGATATAGGACTGGTTAGCCAGGAAAAAAGTAGACTTAGGGGACACATGATACTTGTCAGGTAATTTTAAGGACTGTCATATGGAAAAGGGACTAGATTTATTTTGCTCAGCCTCAGAAGGCAGAACCAGGAGCAGCAGGAAGAAGCTTCAGAGAAGCAGATCACAGTCAAAAAAAAAGAAATACTTCCTAACAAGCTGACCAAAGAGGAATGGTCTATTTCAGGATATACCAAGTTATCTCCCTAGATTTCTTCAAGAAAAGGCTGGATGGAGATTTGACTGGTACTTTGATCAGGAATGGATTGGGTTAAACAACATCTGAAGTCCTTTCCATCCAAAATTGTTTTTCCTAATATCCCTATTAGGGATTGGGCAACTAGATGGCAAAATGGATAGAGTGTAGGGCCTGGAGTCAGGAAGATTCCTCTTTCTGAATTCAAATCTGGCTCCAGACTTACAAACTGTGTGACCCTGAGAAAGTCACTTAATCCTGTTTGCCTCCATTTCCTTATCTATAAAATGAGCTGGAGAAGAAAATAGCAAACTTTTCTAGTATCTTTGCCAAGAAAACCCCAAAGGCTTCATGAAGAGTTGGACATGACTGAAAGGTTACTAAAAAAATAACATCCATGCAGTATTTGACACTGCTGACTACTCTGTTCCTGGATGTCCTCTCCTCTGGTTTTCACGATACTGCTCTCTTGTTCTAGTACCTGAAAAATCCTCCTTCTTGGCCTCCCTTGCTAAATCATCTTCCATACCCCACCCCCTAATTGTGAGTGTACCTCCAAGGCTCTGACCTTGATCCTCTCTTGCTCTACCCTCTATCTTGATTATCTAATCACAAAAGTTCATTTATCACCCTTATGGAAATGATTCACATATCTACAGACCTAATCTTTCCCCTGAGCTCCAGGTAAGCATCACTAACTGCCTATTCTGCTGGTTCCCCAACCCTGGTCTAATGAATTACTTTAAAC
Organism: Notamacropus eugenii; assembly: GCF_028372415.1. NCBI lineage: Eukaryota > Metazoa > Chordata > Mammalia > Diprotodontia > Macropodidae > Notamacropus > Notamacropus eugenii. Next base: position 322,954,842 of record NC_092873.1, on the reverse strand, counting down.
TGGTTGCCCTGTAGATATCTCAAACTCAAGAGAACTCATTATCATTCTACCAAAACTCCTTCATCTTCCAAACTTCCCCATTTCTTTTTTTTAACACAAGCATTTTGTTTCCTAAATGGGAAAAAAAAACCCCTCCTCAAATGAGAATAGCATTAATGGTTTCAAAATTTAAGTAAAAAAGTGATTCAGTCCCATCGATCTGCCTCGCTTCTGTAGAAAGAAATTCATATATCAATAGCACCTTGAAAGCACTGGTCATTCAAAACACAGAGCTGGACACTGCTTAACCAAACTGGTATCCCTCAGGGATATAGCAGCTGCTGACTTTGGCCTCAATGATTTCCCTACTTCCTTGAAGAACATGACCATCCTTCCAGTCACTTAGGTTCACAACCTTGTTGTCATTCCCAGTTCCTCACTCTTTTTCACCACACATACCTAATCAGCTGCAAATTATCATTTCTAGTTACATAATATCATCTCTCACATGTCTTCTTCTCACCACTAATACAACCACTACCCTATTCCAGGCCCTCTTCACCTTTATCTCTGAGTACTGAAATAGCATTCTCAGTCTCTTTAACACAACCAACAACAATGAAAACAGTAACAGTAGCAGCTAACATTTATATAGCACTATTTAAAGCTCTATGTACCGGACAATGTGCTAAACACTTTACAATTATTTATTTGATTCTCACAACAACCTTGGGATGTAGGTGCTATAATTATCCCCACCTTACAGATGAGGAAACTGAGGCAAACAGCACTTAAGTGACTTGCCTAGAATCATATAACTATTAAGTGTCTGAAGCCAAATTTGAACTCAGATCCCAGGCCCAGCCTTCTATCCACCAATCTTTCTATCCTCAAAATGCTGTCACTCTGATTTTCCTAAAGTGCAATTCTGACTGTCATCCCTCATTCAACCTCCAGTGGTTCCCTGTCACCTCTAAGATCAAATATAAATTTCTTACTCTTCACAACTTACCTTTTCATTCTTATACCTTCGTGTAATTTGTCACCCATACAAATGGGGTCCATCCCTGTAGGATCTCTGTGCCTTCTCACTGTCTGACTCCCATGCCTAGAACCCACTTTATCTTCTCCATCTTCTAAAATCCCTTGTTTCCCTCCAGGTTTAGTCTTTCCTGGATCCTCCAAAATTACCTTATCATTTTGTATACACCTACATATGTATATAAGCTTTTCTCCTCTAAGAGAATGTAATTTCTTTAAGGCAAAGGGCTATTTCACTTTTTTCACTGTATTCCCAAGAACTCAAACAGCACTAAGCACGCAGTAGACATTTAATAAATGCTCGCTGGTTGACTCTTTGATTCTGAAGCCCAGGGTTACCATCTCTTCTCTCTCCAACAAATTCCAAATTGCAAGCATTTCATTTCCTTTAGCAAATTAAAAGCAAAATGTTTACAACAGATGAGAAAAACAATCAAGATTCAAATAGAAAATGTTCAAGGAGAAAAGATGTACATAAAAACTACTTACAAGTTACATGAAAGAATATTAAGTATTGTAACTGGCCTTACCTCCATGGAATCCTACATAAGAAGTTCCACTTTCCATCCGAGATAGTTTTGTGATAAAGTAGACAAAGATGTGGCCTTCGCCTAACAGCCAATTATTGATTTCATTTACAGCAGAATATCTATCAGTGAAAAAAAATTATGAAGTAATCTTCATGGATTCACTCATAGATTCATCACCTTACCTGACATGCTTGTTAGCAAGTCTATTCCAAATTACAATTTTCTCTCTCTCAAATTCTAAATTGCAATCATTCTGTTCCCTATATTATACCCTTTTCCTTCAATGTTATTATTCTAATAAGCGGACCCTTTTAACTGTTCCCCATATCCCAAGACATGTAAACATACTTGGCTGAGGCAATAAGCTGAGCACTCTTAGGATCATCTTCAAAATCGGTCTGAATAATCAGGATTTTGTTTCCAGCTGCAATATCCAAACAGTTCCTAGAGAAACAGAAAATTCTCTGAATTTTCAGTTCTGGAAAAGGGAGTATGGATTATAGCAATGGACACTGGAGCAGTAAAATGTCAAGGGACATTGCCTGCTACTACAAAATAACTGACTTCAGGAAACATATTTATGATTGTTGCTAACTTCTAAGTAACAACAGCAATGGAAAGAATGCTATAGTACCATCGACCACATTTTCCTGACTCAAGTTGCCTGTGTTCAAGTACATCTGCAGACACTTACAACAATTATTCTAGGCATGTGTAAGTTGTAATGACAATAAAAAAAGGGACACCCACCGGATCTCTTTGAGAAACGAATATTCTGTATCAAATTGCTGTAGCCTGAGTATCCTGGGTTTTTGTGCTAGACCTTGTAATTCAGTCTCTAATAATTCAGAGTCATAGCTAGTCAGTAGCCTAGAGAAAGTAGTGATCTGAAAAACAGAAGAAATAAGGTTTGTTTGTTTTTTCACAAGTAGCGTTTAATTGCTTTATATTTTGAGAACATGAAAAAAAATAACTTTCATATTATTTAAACAAGTCCCTACCAAGTGTCTAAGAATAATTAGCAATAGATATTCAAAAAGGAGATTCCATGCAATATATATCCCTCATTAATGTGAATCATAGGTTGACAGATCAAGCGCTAGAAGGGATAGTAGAACCCGTCTAGTCAAGTCTCTCCATTTTATAAATGAGGAGATGAAACTCAGGTTAAATGGCATGGATTTGGTCACACAGCCAGTATCAGAGGTACAATTTGAATCCAGATCTACCCAACTCCAATACTCCATCCACTGTAGTTATGCTGCCTCTCTGACAGCTAAGACAGAGTTGAAGTACATACTTAAATTATCAACTGGGAACACAGACTGACTTGAATTTATCTAAAATCCTTAAACTTAAGATACATAAAAAAGGAAATTTGAGAAGAGAAAGTCACCTCTGTAAAAACGGTGCTACATCCTGAAGCCTTCCTTTGAAGATGGTCCTTAAGGAAATCTACAAAGGAATCATGTTGCTGACTACGATAGTATTTTTGTGCAAGAGATTTTGCAGCAAATGACCCCAGTTTGGAACTGGATAGCCGGACCACAGCATCTGGTGTGGCACAATTCAGAAGCATATACTTGGCTTTATCAGATACCTTGGCATAAACTTCATTAGTCAACTCCTGTTGCCTCAGGTTACTGGAAACCTGTAGTACTACAGAAGCACATGTGTCTGAATGGTAACCAATGAACACATCAGAAGGGCTATAACTGTGTTTGGCAAAAGACTGGTCTGCATTCACATTGATGAAATTTTCTACCCACGTCTGGAGTTCTTCCACAATATTCTTTTGCCATTTCTCCAAAACAGTATTAATATCCAGGTAGTGCTTTTCTAGCCTGTTGATGAGTGGGATGGGAAAGTGTTTATAGACAACCTCCTTCTCTTCAATGACTATCAAGCGGAAGCCTGGATGAACTCTGCATTTGACACGATGAGTTCCCAAACCCAGATCCACATATTTCTGACCACCAAGATAAACATAGTACTGGTTGAGAGCATCGTAGAGACTCTCATAGAGGTTCTGCAGGTTTAGAAGCACTACTATTTTCCCAGTTTCCATGCAGATTTTGATACGGTTGATATTTCTACATATCTGTGTATACTCTTGGTCCTTGGGAAAACCAGAGCCAAAGATAATCTCTGGCTGCTGGTTCTCATTGAAGAAGGCCTGTTGGAGAATCTGTAGAGCCACATAATTTTTGGTCAGCACAAGTAAGTAACGGCATTCAACATCTGCCTGCTGGTTAGTCTGACTATCACCATAAATGTTCTGCCAGATAAGACAGAGGGTGCTGACTTCTTCAGAGTACCTTGCCTCTGGTAACTTGGCTGTAAAAGTTTCCAATGCATCAATATTATCCTTGCCACTGAAGTTTCGAAGGACTGCCTGGGCAATTTCTTGAGGGGTAGGTTCTTCATTAGAAGCTTTAGCCATAGCAAACACCATTTTGATAAGGCTATAGTAGTCACGCAAACCAAAAAATTCTTTGTCTTGGGTGTCACACACTACCTCATAAGCTTCAGCAAAAGATGCAAAATAATCTTTAATTTTGTCTTGAATAAGTGTATCTGAACAGCAAATTCCCTTGGCACTTTCAATAAGTTCTTTCTTATTGGGGGCTCCCCGTGACACAAAAATACCCCGATTCATCTTAGCAGGGTCTAGGGCCCAATTGGAGATGCCAATGAAGCCAACTTTTTTATGACGGAGAGGATCATCATCAATGCAACCATCTTCCAAGAGAGGGTGCAGTGCCTTCAGTGGCATTTTGGGAGAATCTTCTGCTAGCCCAACTTCATCTAAGACCACCACTGAGACATACTCTTCCAGATTCTTCCCTTGTTGAAAGCGGGCACACTGTTTAAAAGTGCCTATGATTCCCTGAGGAGTTGAGTGTGGGCTGCACTGGAAAGACACTAAATGTACCTGTTTCAGCTCCTTGAAGAGTTCAGAGTAAGCAGATTGTCCCTGCATGGCATCTGCCACGATCGTCTTAGCAAGAGATTTGGAGCTTCCAGGTTTTCCAACCAGAAAGAGAGGAATTCTGAGTTCAATGCATATCACCATCATAAAGATATTTTCCTTCAGAGCTAAATTTTTGGCTATTGTTTTTCTTAAAGGTACACCACTGAGAAAGAGATCCTGTATTTGACTTATTTCATCCAGAACTGTCTTTATGTCACTATAAGGCCCTTTGAAGAGCTCGCAGATAACTTCCCAATATGCTTCCTTCTCTTCTAAAGAGGCATGATAACACACTCCAATAGCCAGTACTAAAGACCACAGAACAGGATTTCTCACAAAACTGTTTTTGTTAACATTTGACTCTTGGAGAAAAACATCCAGCTTCTTCAAAAGCAAGCTACTATGGCCATAAAACCACTTGAAAACCTCCACACAACGTTCCACATCTCGGAGGCTGACAAAACTACATTCATTATCTCTTGTCCTCATGTAACTCTGGGAAGTAGAAAGTATCTCTGTGATTATATCAATATCATCCTGAGTGATTCCCACTGAGCGGGCAAGTCTTTGGGCAATCTGTTGAATATAAAGTCTTTCAGCCATATCGTTTAGTTGCCCAAAGTCCCACACCAAGGGGACCATGCTTGGGGGGAGAGCATGAACCCGATAAACCAACTGCCTCAGAGGAATGGAGCCAAGCTTTTCCACAGTCTCATCTGCTTTAACATGGTATCCCAAACCAGCAGTCTCTAAACGTCTGATCATCTCCTCTGTGTGCTTTCGGTACGGGTTGCAAGCTGCGATGATATGCAAGCCAGAGTCCTCAAACAAGGGCTCTCCATCTACTGTGTTGTCACACAGAACTTCTTTGATGCAGTTTATAGCCTCAGTTGTATTGGCCTCATCAAAGAATAAGATAGTATCAAACTGATGCTGGGTCCTGTTGACAAGAGCAATTGCCTCTGCCTCTCTGATTTTGGAGTGGATTGTGGTTGCACTAGTCCCACCATGGACCTTGACTAGTTTCATATTCTCAGCATCAATTCCACCACGCCGCAGATCACTCAGGAATTTAATGAGCCTGGTTTTACCACAGCCAGTTTCTCCCATGATTATAACAGGGATCCCACACCGGAACCTCATCTCAATGGCAAGAATCTTTAGGACGTTGTCGATAGTAAGCTCATATGTTTCATCAGGGTCCAAGGGCCACTGGATTCCCAAAACCATACAAAGTATTTCAAGTTTCTTATTTCTGTCTAGCTCGTCAAAATCAATATTGAAAGGCACCCTCTGATGGAGTAATCCATCATATAATTCCTGTGTCATGATATTTTTTTCAATGATTTTCCTATCCAAATGGCTGACAGCATCAATGCCACCATTCTGGTTAGGTTCAAGATGGAAGCCTATAAATGTCATAGATGTGTGGTCATCATTGAAGAAAATATATGGATGCGGTTCGGATTCCCATCTCTTTCGGAGACAAAAAGGAGCAATGTCCTCTTCACTGACATCATCCATAATGAAGACCTGCCTCTCTGAGCTTTGATCAGAAATGTGGAGTGATGGAGTTGCAAAATCTCTGGCCATGAGAATCATAAATCTGACTACAAAATTCTTGAAGCCTCTCAGAGTATCCCCAGTAAAGGCAGGATTACAGAAGAGAGACGCTTCACAGTCTCTGAGTTGATAATTCAAAAACCTAGAAAAGTTCTGAAGTTCAGACCAGGAAGGATCCATTATACCACAGTGTATAAGCAACTGCTGGAGGCATTCTTCTGGTGTCCCTTCAATGGAGCCTGGTTTGTACTGAAACATATCAAGGTTTTGGCCTTGATAGAATCTTTTTAAGTACTGGAAAGGTCTCTGGAAGGATTCGCTACAGAATTCTTCTCGATCCATTCTTGGTTCCATTTCACTTAGAGAAGAAATCAAAGGCAAGGAAGTACACATTACTTCCTTGGGAGGTCTGCATGTGACCTTTGGGAAGATTTCAAGAAAACTGAACTGTTGGCCATATGTATTCTAGAAAAAAAGAAAAAAAATGCACAAATTAAGTGTTTAAAACTGTAATGTTTAAAATAGCTTTCAAAAAGTTCCTTATTATTTTAACTTTAACTTCATTTTTTTTTTTAAATTACAGAGTGGGGCACACAGAAGTACGTAGGATTGCATGGGGTCTTTGCAACCTCAGTGTCAACAAAACGGGGAATTTATGATGTGGAAACTTTCCTTAGAAAATGACACACCCATCAACTGAGGAATGGCTAAATAAGACTAGTAGACCATTACTGTGCTATAAGAAACGACAAACAGGATAATTTCAGGAAAAAAATCTGTAAAGACTTACATGAACACAAAGCGAAGTGAGCAGAACCATGAAAATAATGTACACAGTTCATAGTAATATGGCATGATGAATGACTTAGTTATTCCCAGCAATACATGATCCAAGACAATCCCAAAAGATTCATGATGAAAAATGCTATCTGCCTCCAGAAAGAACTGGTGTTGTCCAAATACAAACAGAAGTATACTATTTTTCTCTTCCTTTCTTTAACTCTTCTTCAAGTCTTCTTATAAAAAACTGATTAATATGGAAGCATTTTTATGATTACACACATATAACCTGTTTTGGGGGGGAGGTTAGGAAAGGAGATGCATTGTTGTTGGGGCTGAGACTTGGTCCAAGTAATCTAGAAAACAATTTGGAACTATGCTCCCAAAGTTATTAAAGTGCCTCTAAACCAATAATAGTACTACCAGACCTATATTCCACAGGAATCAGTTAGAGGAAAAGACTCATATGTAAAAAATATTAAGAGCAGCTGTTTTTCCAGTAGTCCCAAACTGAAAACTAAGGGGGCAACCACCTATTGGGGAATGATTAAACAAATTGTGCTATATAAATGAAATGGAGTATTATGCCACAAGAAAAAAGAAAACGGACAGTGTAAGAGGAAACTTAGTAGACATTTCTGAACTGAGGCAGAGTGAAAAGAGCAGAACTAGGAGAATAATTTACACAACAAATTATAAAGAAAAACAAATAAGATGTTAGAACTCTAATTAATGTAATGACAAACCACAAGTCCATGGCACAAATATGAATCATACACCCAAACCAGCCAGAGATGTAATGGACTTAAGATCCTGAATGAGTTGTGCATTTCTGGACATGGATAGTGTGGGAATTTGCTTTGCTGGACTATGCTTATCTGTTGTGAAACATTTTTTTTTTTGACCCAGTCAACGTGCATAGGGTAGTAGAAAGGAGAAATCATTTCAAAAAAGAAATGAAGAAAATGTAAAAATAATAGATGAAAGATAAAACAAATTTATAAAGAAAATGTCTTTAAAAAATAAATTTACGTGAATGATTCAGTCTTAGAGAACCTTATAGTCAATGAAACTGACTTGCTCATCATCACATAATTGATATGTCAAAGGAAGACTTGAACCCCAGATCTTCCTGACTGTAATGGTCCATTCATACCAAGCTGATTCTTACATATTAAATTTTATGGTTTGAAAAAGGTTCCCTTCTGGGTAAGCTTGTTCCAATTCAATTTACAATAAAAACTCAGTATTTTCCCAAACATTTATAGACTGTCAGAGAGCATACAATGTAATTAGTGTCTATAACTTAGTTTTTTTCTTTCATAAATGCATGGAATAGGAATTGTTTACCTTAATTGACCAAAACACAGCATTATACAAAGTTCAAATCTTTAAGCTATAAAAATACTGGACTAAAGCCCTTTGTAGATTTTAGCTGGTCTTATGAAATCTGAATCCTGTATTATCTATTAATGAAGCAACATCTTAGGATACCTAACATGGCATGGTATCCAACATAAACATAAAGAAAATTCTAATTAGGCAAAACTCAAAAGAAATTAGGACCAAGATATTTTTAGCACAGAAACTTTCAGTTTATACATTGAAGAACAAAGATATTTGGGCTTTGAAATTCTCTAACAAATTCCCTGCACAATTTTTTTTAACTTTATAGCTATTAAATGCAAATTTAATTCTGGAAAAAAGAATTAGGAAACCCCAACACACAATCAGATTTGGAGGAGGCAATGAGCCCTCTTACATCAATGCTCACAAAATATTTTGGATACCTACCAACTGTGATGGCCTCTTTGGCACTGTGGAAATCACTTCCAAGATTTCAATGACATATAAATGGCACTTATGTCGAGGCCACATTTTTCCATTCGTATCCATCAGATACTGTAAAATCAGCAGCTTGAAAAGAAATTCCCAAATTCCAGTTTGTACCTGAGGACACAGAAAATCACATGGATTAATAAAACCTATGAAAGAGGTGAAGCTAAGATAACAAAGTTACAGGAAGTACGGCAAACTCTACTAGCACCCAAACTCCCATCTCTTCCAAACAGATCTAGAAAATCCATCAGACAACATCCTAATTAGAAAATCCAATTAGGAAATTTTTATTAGGAAATTTTTCCAGCCCAGGTTGGCACAGAGAGGTCTGATAAAGGTCTGCTAACAATGGGTTCTAGTCAGAGGTTCAAGGAGCGTTCCAATGCAAGTACTAGGGCAAGAAGAAGTCTCACAACCAGCACAGAAGGAACTAAATTTCTAGAGGCTACAGGAAAAAGTGTCACCTACTACTAAGTTTTAGGTCACAGATCCATGGGGCACTAAGGATGGAACCTATTATCTAGCAGTGGCATTCTAGGAGTGGTAGCAATCCTTAGGCTGTGCACTAAGAACGTAGCCAGTTCAGAAGCACGTAAGTGCTGCATGGCTTGCATCCTAGGAGGGAAGCAGGGTCTCAGATCCACCTGCTAGGCAAGATTAAAGCTAAAGGAAGAACCAGGAAAGGAATCCCAGACTTAACAGAAGCCTACAGTTTGTCACTCTGAAGCATAGCTGGTTCATAACTGAGTGCAGCAACAGTCTACTGAAATTCCAAGTTGGGAAAACCTACATGCCTACTGCTCAGGCACAAATCCAGGGAAGGAAATTGCAGAGTTCGCACCAAAGAAGCAATGATCAGATTTTGCCCTGAAATAGCTTTGGGACACAAATTCAACTAGAATTCCTAGAAGAGATGAAGTTTGTTTTTTTAAAAAGAACAAAAAATGTTTTTGAGTAAAATGACTGTATTAGAGAAAAAACAGAAGAGAAATGAGAACTATGGAAGAAAGAATAGGAAAGGGAATTAAGAGCTTTGAAAAAGTGATACAAAAGCTTGTGCAAGCAACAAACTCTCTGAAAATTAGAAAGGATCCAAACAGAGGTTAGTTACTCCATGAATCAACAAGAAATATTAGAAAATAAAATCAAAAGACTGAAAACACAGAAGAAAAACATAAGTTATGTCATAACAAAAACAAATTACCTGAAAAATAGATCGAAAGAAAATTTAAGTTGCACTATACTGCCTGAAAGCCTAGACATCATATTCAAAGAAATAATAAAAGAAAATTGTCCACATCTCTTAGAACTAGAGGGCCACATGGAAATAGAATTCATTGGTCATTGCTGGAAAAAAACCCCAAATGAAAACTCCCAAACCCAGAGCTTCCAGTTCAAAAAAAAAAAAATACCACCAATAGCCAGAAATAAAGAGGTAAGGTAGCAAGAAGCCAGTTGGAATCATACACAATTTGGCAGCTATTACTATAATGAAACAACAAGCTTAGAATAGGGCATTCCAGAAAGCAAGGCATTCCAGAAAGCAAGGCATACCAGCTTACAATCAAGAATAACTTACTCAACAGAAGTGAGAAAATTAGAGGGGGAAAAGTAGACTTTTAATGAAATAGAGGACTTCCAAACACTCCTGATGAAAACAGCAGAGCTGGATAGAAATATATAAACACAGAAATCAAGAGAAACAGAAAAAGAATAAAAATGCATTCTAATGTGTCCCCTCTGAAACCTATAATCATCAAGGATCACAAAGGGAGTCTAATTACAGAAGACCTGGGAATGGTTCAATTATGTCTTGAAAGAATAGAAAGGGGGAAAAAATACAATCAGCATTGGGGAGAGAAAAAAGAAGGTAAGAAAAATCATCTCACAATCAAGGTTCACAATTAAAAATCTATGCAAACAAGAAGGAAGAAGTTGAAGGAGCAGCTGATACTTGAATCTTACTTTATCTGAACTGGTCAAAGGAGGGAAGAATACATAGAATAAATATTTAGATATAATATATTTCATTCAACAGAGAAACAAGAAGTAAAGAGGAGAGGACAGAGGAAAAAGAACAAGGAAAGATTAAGGGAAACATTGATTAAGCAAAACATACTCTAACAACCAATGTACAAAAATATCTATAGCTCCATTTGTGGTGGCAAAAAATTGGAAGCTGAGGGGTTACCCAAATATGGTGAAATGGCTAAACTAGTTATGGTTCATAATTGTGATGGAATACTATTGTGCTATAAGAAATGATGAAAGGGATAGTTTCAGAAGACCTGGGAAGACTATATGAACTAAAAGCAAAATAAAGTACAAAGAACCAAGAGAATAACATATATTAATGGCAATATTGTAAAGATAATAAATTCTGAAAGACAGTAAGTTCTGATTAATACAATGACTGGCCACAATTCCAAAGAACACATCATAAAACATGCTATCTGACAGATACACCTGACAGATGTAGAGTACAGATTGAAGAATATTTTCTTCTCTTTGTCTCTTTCTTTCTTTCTTTTTTGGACATGACTAATGCAGACTATACATATTTGTAATGAGTTTTACTTTTCTTGCCTTCTCAATGGATGGAAGAGAGGGAGAAAGACTGAAAGAATTCGGAGTTAAAAATCAAAATGTATTAAAAAGACACCATTAAAATGTAAGCTATTTAGCAGGACACTCATGTTTCCAAAATCTTAGCTAGTTAGCCACCAAAATCATTAAAAGCCAAAGTACTCACTGAAGAGGTGATGTCCAGGTGGATAAGCATGGGATTTTTCTGGTACTTTACATTCAAGAAAGGTAGAAGGGATGCTAGCACTTTGCTTTCATTCACCTGGGGCTCAATCAATCGAATGGTCTTCAGAGGTATCTCCTCCTCCGAATTTTCATATTTCAGTTTGCTATGAAGCCTCTTTACATAGAGAGATTTTCCTATGACATTGAAATGCATGAATTAGAGCTCCAGGTGTTTTGTTGGAAAATGAAAAATAGAAAACAGACGTCCAAAAGATACAGGGCTATACACAAACTTCACGGTATTACATATAAAACAAACCAAAGACTTATATAAGCCTTCTCACAGTCCTAGAGTTTTCTATATCTTGTGTAGACATAGCATATCATACTACTTTCTGAATAAGGATCTAAATAAATCTAAAAAAGCAATTATGGCAAAAGAATATTTCCATGGGGATGGTTTTCATTCACTGAAGGCTTCTAATACTATTAGTGGAATGAATTTATAGATAATTGGAACTTTTTTCCTCCAAGTATTTTAGTATCAACCCTATTTCCACATAAGTCAAAGCTGCCAACAAAAAGAAAAGCACACAGTCAAGAGTCAAGATTTCTTTGATCCTGATGGTTCAAATCTGTACAAGGGGACAACAGAACCCTAAAATGTTAGAACTGAGGAAATTTTAGAAAACATCTGATCTAACCATGAAAGCTGAAGTGAGCAAGTCACACAACTAGAAACTGAGAGAGCAGGGATTAGATTGTAGGAATCCTTCCTTAGTCCAAGGTTCTTTCCACTACTCCATGCTGCATGTGATAGTTACCAGGGAGGGTTACCGCATCTTCTTTAGATTATAAATGACAAAGTAGAATAACACTGTATATAAGCAAGAGATGGAAAACATTATTTGAAAGGTAAAGTCCCATCCAGAAGAGGTGAGTAATATGAGCTAACAGGAATAACTAAATGCTGGGAGTAGAAGTGGGAAGGAGGAGACTCTTCTATCACTGGTATTAACATATAGCATAAGGAGTTGGAAGCTTTCTGGGCCTCCGTTTCTCCATCAGCAAAATTAAAAAAAAACCATATGTCAAGGCAATATGTCAAGTACCTTTAGTTTCTCAAAAGAAAAAAACATATAAATCAAAGTTATAAATAATTACCAACGCCTGCTCTCTTGGAGGTCACAACCTTCACACAAACACGGTCCTTAAATACTGACGCTGCTGAATGGGTATCATGTGAGACTTGGTAATGACTGTGCAGATATTTCTGAATGTCCATGAGAGATTGCTGAGGGGTCACGAGAACTTTGTACTGGCTGAAGGCAGAGGGGATATAACAGTGTTCCCTTTCACTGTTGCATACGATCACCAGTTGGTAGTCGTCCCTGTGGCACTGCACACACAAGTTCTGAAACAGTTCTTCCACTTGACAGCTCACCTCATAGCTGAGCTCATCTGCATATAGCAGACTGTAGACCTTGTGTCCCTGGTAGCCCAGGATGAGGCAACGGTGCAGGAACAGTGACACCTCCTCATATGTTGTCAGAGATGTACAGAGCAGCACCTCATCATAAGAGGGCAGGGGCTGGCAGGGACTCTCCATGTAGACAGCCAGGGCCACACACAGTACATCAGAAAGAGGGCAGGTGATGAGATTAGGCCGGCCAGCCTGCAAGCCTTGCGGGAGATGCCGCTCAGTGGGCCCCTCTCCCATCTCTGATAGGTTAGCCAAGCAAAGACCAAGAGAGTCAATACTCAAGCAATTAGGTAGAAGGGCATTCATGCAACGCATGTAAAACTCCCACACTACCTTGACCTTGCCTATCAGCTCTGGCTCAGAGGATAGCTCCAACTGTAATTCATTCAAGTGGGCTTGGTTCCAATGGTGTCTGGATGATACTCCATCAGATGATCTCAAAATATTTAAGATATCATACCTGGTGCAATTTTTTTTGATGAAGGATAGCATAGCCAAGGCAGCTTCATTGGGCTTCTGTTTCTTGAGCTCTATGCACAGGTAAACTAATTGTTCAGCAGTGTAATAGTTGAGATAAAAATACTTAGACCGCTTCTCAATCATGAATCTTTTCCAACTATCTAGGAAGAATTCCATCTGCTTATGCAGGGCTGCCAGGACTGCAGTCACTTCTCCATCTCCAGTAAGCTGTCCTATAGTTTCCAAGTAGAAGTTCATTTTTATGCAAATCTGACTCTTGGGAGAGCAATATACAGTAGCTGTCCAAGACCTGAACAGCATATTTCCAGCAGTATAAAGGTTTATAAAAGCATGGGCAAGACTCTGGATATTAGAAAATACCTAGTGAAGATGAAAATAAGAAATAGTTTTTACAGGAGAATATTAAGACAGTATTAATCTGGTACTGTTGTTGTTGTTAAAAGTAACATGTAAGGATTCCTGTATCTGCCACTTATTTTAGCTGCTTTGACATTTTCCTAAAAAAAGGTCTCAACTTTCTCATCTAATTTGGAAAAAAAAAAGCTAAATCCAAAATGAGTATAATAAGCCCATTCCAAGCAAAGAGATGAGAAGACAACATATCATTTGTCAAATGTTTACAACTTCCAAGAATGGACCTGCATTAAAACAAAAGACTAGTATGCAAGAAAATGGCTTTCATAAATGATGGTCAACTGAATCTTTGGGCACTCTGAATTCTCTATCAAATCATAAAGTGTAGCAGAAAATAGAACAAGTTAACCTTCCCATCGGAGACTTCCTAGTATGTTATTTCCATCCCATATACATTCCCTGAGAAAACAAAGGGTAAATCCACTTAAAAGGAAACTGCCTAACAAAGGACCTACTACACATAACCATGGAGATATTCTGTTGCTTTTCATATCAATTAAAAACATGAATCATTATTTTCAGTTTCCCAAATGATTCAACCTGAGATAAAACTGAAAAATGTATACCCCTCCCTATAGCAAAGTCAGTGAATGACACACTTCTTGGCCCTATAACAGATACAGAATTCTGACCTCTGAGAATTTATCCACTTCAACATGATTTTGGTCTTTCTTGCCAGACATTAGCATCAACTTGTTAAGAAGCTCCTTCAGTTCCTCTAAGGAATAATGGCGCATTTCTTCACGATCTTCATATCTTTCAGGAAGGTTCAAATGTAACACTGTATCCAGGGTAACCTACAAAAGGCACCAAGATCATAGTTCTTCCTGCAGAACCACTATGATTAATGGAGAAAAAGTATCTACCACCCAACCAAGACTTGAAAAAGTATAGTCCAGATCTTTCTGATTTCTTAGGCATTTGTTCACTGCCAGAGTAATAAATCATTGATTTCTCATTAACAAAGAACTCTGCTACCTCTTTGCTAAGCACCTACTATATTAAAGCCATAAACAAATACAAAGACAAAAACAAAACAGTCTCTTCCCTGAAAGAACTTATAATCTGTATTAGGGAATAAGATAAGTATGCGAAAACGGTAACAACAAAATGTTATAAGGACAAATAAAAACTCTAGCTAATTTGCTAATAGGCAATGGGGAAACCATAGAGAGAAAATCCTGAGAAGCTAAGTTATCATAAATGCAGCCTGACATGAAGAGAAAGGGATTGGTAAAGAGCAACGTGCTTTCCTCCCTTCTTTGGAAAGGTGATAGACTATGGGCATGGGACATTAAATATACTGTCAAAGTCAATTAATATGATGTTTTATTTTGCTGAACTACTTCTTCCCCCTCTCTTTTTTGTTTCTTGTTACATAGAATAGTTCACCGAGAGGAATGGAGGATGGATATATTTGAAAATGGAAGAGATTTTAAAACAAGAAGTTTCAAAAAACATTACTTTAGAAAAGATCCTTCAAAAAAAGAAAATCATTGTGCCCTCACAAGAGAACTCACTTTGTTGAGAGGCACAGCCTCAAAGCTCAAGGAAAATAAAAGGCCAAGCACCATACTACTAACCCTATATATCTGGCCTCTTAAAGTATATTCTCTTTCAAAAGAGACAGCCATGTACATTTGGTGTCTAAATGTTCCTTCAGCCCAGATTTCTTTCAGGTGCTTGGATCCACACCACTAGACTATCCTGGTTTAAATCTGTACTGGCTACTCAAATATGGACTTAAACAAGGAAGCTTTATACTGCGAACCTCAGTTATTCCAGTTTCTAGTAGTTTTTAAGATCAGAAATAATGTACCACTAAACTAGATATATTCTTGTGGAAACATCTTAGAAGCAACTCAGATTCTTGAGAAATGAGGCAGAAGAGGCTAAAAAGATCAAAGAATCCAAGAGAAACTGAGCACTAAGTTTCTGATTACAAAAAGAAATAAAGCAATGTGTCAGTATTCTCCAAAAAGAAAACAGACTGGCTAGAGAATCTTCAAAAATGCTCAAACATGTGCTTATAAGGTAAGAGAAAAGGTACTGATTGAAATCCAGAAGAAGGTGTGGCTTTGAGAGTGTTATCAGGAATATTTCTCCCCACTGAATGAGGACCTCAGCTCTCTTACCTTCTGACCATCTTTGGGAGGTCTAATAATGTAGATGCCTTTGCTGTTGATGGCAGTTGCCAATGACAAAGATGACAATTCTACAGATCCATGACTATCCTTTACTGTTTTTAACCACTCCAGGTGTCGAGCAGAGTCACGCTGTTGGGAAAGTAATTGAGAATATGGACCAAAATCCAAAGGATCACATTCACTCTCTTCTGATCAAGAAACCTATAAATACAAGGACTGGACCAATTCTGGTTCACCTCCTGGAGTCAAGCATTCTATCTTACATTGTAAAACTGGAGGTCTATTAGTATACGGTGGTCTTGGAAATGGAAAAGAGCAATAAATGAGAGGATAATGTAAAAGCATTAAGCACTTCTTTTAGTCACTAGGCACAATGGGGAGAATTAAAACTATGGCTTTACTACATTTAATATTTCTGACAGAGTTTAATTTGGACTTCTTTCAGTGGTTAAAATGGAAATAACCAAGGATATTTCTTCTTAAGTTTTCCCAACTGCCAGATAGGCATCCAGCATCCTCTGCATATCTCATCTATAGGTATTTCTATTGGAAAACACTTCTCACTGTACTACCAAATGGCATAGCTCCAAGTTTTTAAGAATCTTTATTCATTCTTCAGATAAGTCATCTGAAGTGAAATGAACATGCTTTAAAAAAAAAAAAAACCAAGAACATCGACAAATAAATGCAAAACAAGCACAAAAGAGGAAATCTTTAAAATTACAGAAAAGAAATTGGTTATAATCCTCTAAGCCAGAATTAATACTTACCAGTTTCTTGGGCAGATGCTGGTCATTTTCCAGAGCTTTCCACAGTTCCTTCAATTGTTCCATGAACTCCCTAAAGCCTGCCCAAACCTCAAGCTTATATAATATTGAGGCATAGCCTTGTACAGCATCATGGAAACAGGCCACTCGGTCTACATCCATGTCATTCTCTCCCGCTGAGATAGAGGCCAGGTCCACAAACACCTTTAACTCATTGATATCTTGGGAAGAAGGTACTAGGATCAGTACATGATTACTTAATTTCTTTGAGCATGGTGATTCTGAAGGCTCATTAAATGATTCCTCACAAAACATTTGGCTTGGAGATTTGATAGGGAATGAGTAATGGAGAACTACTGATCTATTTTTTTTATTTCAGAAAAAGTACAAATGACAAAGGGATTATGATGACTATGGGACTCAGGGCAGTTTAATGAATAGAGAACACTGAATAAAAAATTAGAATTTCTAGGTTCTCTTAACAACTTTACTATCAATGCATCAAAGCCTTGAATTTTCAAGTCACAGTCTAGTACATCAGTTTAAAAAAGCAAAATTAAAAACTGCTTATGTCCTATTTATCTACCATATAGGAATCCCATAGATCAATTAAATACACTTTGTAAACCTCACTGCAGCTATTAAAAAAAGGGTAAGCAACTTCTAAGTAGCGTAGGAGCTATTGAGTAACATAGGAGTCAACTACTAAAGACATTACAATTCACTATGACATGTCCTTTGCTTTTTACTTCTTTTATTCCTATCTCTAACTATTTTTACTATTTCATTTTTTGCTCTTCTCCCTTCATTACCCCACAATCAAAGTGTAGTCCAGCTGATAGTATTTAGTGGCACTGAGTGACCTATACCCTTTGATATAATTATTCCATTATTGAGAATATACCCTGAAAGTTTTTTAAAAAATTTAAAGAGAAAGCTATTTTAATATTTTTAAAGAAACACCACATATAATTTCCAAAAAATAGAAATATCCAACAATAGTAATTTCTAAAAAGTATAAATATACAATATTAGGAAAATGGTAAAATAAACTGTGGTTCTTTAAGACAACAGAATACTGCAATTGTGATGCCAACAAGAATACAAAGACTATAAAGAAAGATCCTTAACTCAAAGTGAAAAATGCAGAATCAAAATAAAAACTTGCGCACTAGTTACAACCATAACAGGAAAAATGAATAAGGACAGACTCAAAAAAATCCCTCTACAGTTTTGGAAACGGTGACAAAAAATAAATGGTTAGGATACTCTATGTGTTGATAGTAACTTAAATCAAAATAGTTACCATGAAAGTTTAATTGGTCACAATGATGTTCAATGTTAATGTTATTATTTTTTAAAAACTGAAATAAATATTAAGGTAATAATGAACAATTTTGTTATAAGATATCACCCCACATGAAACAAAGGGATAAATAGTAGGGAGAATTGGAATTTTTTTAAAAGTGTCACTGTTGAAATGAGGGAAGAAAAAGACAGTGTGTGAAAAATGATCCTAGAACCTTTATCCTTTGGTCCAAAAAACACAGATAGAAAGAAGGATGACAATCAGCAAATATCTTACTTTAGTTACCCAGGAGAAAAGAAAAGGATTCATGAGCGTCAGAGTATTGTTTGGAGTGGATAAAACATGACCAAAAGTGGCAGAATAACTCAACCCTTTTGTTTTCTGTATCAAGGAAAATGATCTAGGAACTAGAAAGTCCAGGAGAAAATGACTAATAAGGCACTGATATCCAGAACAGGGAGGGAGAGAAGATAAAATAGAGAGCAACTTTGCTGCCTCCACAAGATGATCCAGACTAACTATATCCCAGGAAACTGAAAGTACTCAAAGAGGTGAGATGATAGGGAATGAAAGAAAGGTCAATTCTCTTCACTTTGGCAAATCATGAATTTAAGTGTCATATTCATCCTAGCTATACATTAGCAAGCTTGATAATAACTTAACATTCATTCTAGATTATTGTTGAATGAAGTTACTAACCAGCTAGAAAAAACGAATGATCACAGAGAGTTAGTATGTCATCATGACGCACAGGTCTTAACATAATAATGTCACTTCTTTGCTGGATAGGATTACTAGAATGGTAAATAAGCCTGAGGTCTAATTTATCTAGATCCCAGCAAAGAGCATCTGACAGAGATACTTATGCTCATTCCTGTGGGTAAGATGATAATTTGGAATGATAATAGAACCCATTTGGGTCGGTTAAGCTTCACAGTGTGGTAAAATAAAAGAATGCTTGATTTGGAGAACTAAGTTTGAGTACTGGTTGTCTCTTAATGTGTGTTTTTGACCTTGGTCAATTTGCTTCTCCTCTACGGGAATTAGTTTTCTTCACCTAAAAAACAAGAAAGTTGAGCTAGATACCTATAGAAATCACTTATAGTTCTAAATCTAAGGTCCAAAATAAATAAATAAATGACTTAAGGGTCCCATAAAATTAGAAGGAGGTCTCTAGTGAAATACCCCAGGAATGTGTGCCTGGCCTTGTAAAGTTGAACAATTTTACTAGAGACTTATACACATATAGAACAATTCATCTGAAAAAGATCTGGCACTTCAGCAGACTATATACTCAATGAATCCAAGTGAAATAGCATCCAAAAATGCTAATATGATCTTGGGCTGCCTTCAAGGAAGTATAGTGTACAAGACTGAGATGTTTGGACCATAGCTGGAGTATTTTGTTCACTTCTGGATGCTACATTTTAGGAAGGACACTGATAATCTGGAGTGCTCAAATGAGGTCAAACAGTAAGGTAAGGGACCCTGAGATTATACCATACAGGATTATTTGAAGGAACTGGGGATATTTAGCCTAGAAAACATGGGGTGGGGGAAGCAGAAGGGTGCAAAGTTGCAAAGAAATGGACCTAGACTCGGTGTAAAGAAAAACTTTGTAATGGTTAAGAGTTCTAGAAAAGTGGAATGAACTGCCTTGGGAATTTGAGGGGACTAACTTGGAAGTCTTTAAGTAAAGGCTAGATCAGGGGTGGGGAACCTGCAGCCTCAAGACCACATGTGGCCCTCTAGGTCCTCAAGTGCATCCCCTTGACTGAGTCCAAGTTTTATAGAACAAATCCTTTTATCAAGGGGATTTGTTCTGTGAAGTGTGGCCATGAGTCCACAGGATCCCCACCCGTCAGCTGGATGAATACTTGACAAGTATGTTGGAGAGAGGACTTTTGTTCAGGTACAGGTTTGGACTAGTCAGTCTTTCAAATCTAAGAGACTGTTAAATGATGTGTATTACCATGGTCAAAGGAGTGTGCCATGAAAAGTTTATGATCACATAGTTAATTAAGTAGAAGGTGAGTGGACCAGGGAAATTTGATTTGGGTTCTTGGTATCCTGAAATTCATTCAGTGGTACCTTCAAGAGCCTCTTTGACCCAGCCAATGAATTCTTTCCTCAGTGAGATTTCTTCAAGACACTGACGCCGGGTCTCATCAATATCTTGTAGCAATTGTTTGGCCTGTATGAGTTGATTGCTGATGCGATCCAATTTCTCGTTGGCAGCGTTAAACTCATCAGTCTGTAAGGCAAACATCTTGTTGTAGGTTGGGAATAAACCAATACAATATTATACAGAGGCTGGTAGCTCTGTCTACCATATGGCATCTCCTTCTCTGAATTTCCTGAACTTTTAGGGATCTTGTAAGATATGCTATGCCAAAAGGGACAGAAAAGGAAGAGTCTCATCCTTGAAGAAGGGGAATAGGGTTGTTTTTGAAGTCTCCTGAATTTTTTGTTTTAAATCTAAAACAAACAATTCATTATATCAAATGCTCTCTTGGTTAGAGGCCAGTATACAGCTTAGGACCTACAGTCAAGCAAGGAAGATAAATATTTTACCTGTAAACTGTTTTATTACAATGGAGAGAAATTAACCTGTTCCTATCTCCCTAGATGGGGGGACAGCTAGGTGGCACAGTGGAGAGAATGATGGACTTAAAGTCAGGAAGACTCATCTTCCAGAGTTCAAATCCGGTCATAGATACTTACTAGTTGTGTGACCCTGGGCAAGTTACTTTACCCTGTTTGCCTCAGTTTCTTCATCTGTAAAATATGCTGAAGAAGAAAATGGCAAACCACTCCAGTATCTTTGCCAAGAAAACCCCAAACGGATTCACAAAGACACGACTGAACAACAACAATCTTTCTAAATAATATAAAAACTCTGCTCAAAGATCCATGTTTCAATTTTATGAGTATTCCTTTCCCTTATAGAAATTCTAAATCCTTCACAATGGAGAACATGGTACATCATTATGATCATCACCACTAGCCTTTATATACTGTTTTAAGGTTTGCAAAGTGCTTTTAAAAATGTTATATTATTTGATCCTAACAATAACTCTTGGAGGAGGTAGGTGCTATTATTGTAATAGAAGAGGAAACTGAGGCAAACTGAGGTTACTTGACTTGCCCAAGGTCACACAGACTATAAGCGTCTGGGGTCAGATTTGAATTCAGGTCTTCCTGACGCCAGGCCAGGTATTCTATCTATTATAACACTGCCTGTCAAAATTTTCACCTGGGGACCCACCTCCACATGAGGCACTTTTCTGAACTTAGGTCAGTCAGTCCTCAAACAATGGAGTGTCATCAGAACTGCATTCTGAGGTTTTTCCGCTTCAGAGGACCCCCCAAATTCACACTCTAGAGGCATGGTCTTTAGGAATCAGGTTCCCCTCCATATTGATGAAGCAAAAGTAGTGGCTTTCCAAGAAAATTAAGGTCATCCTCTAGAAAAATCCTAATAGAAAAAAAATCCCTTTTCCTTTCCTAAGGTGTCAATGCTAATATCCCCTCTTACCAATAAATCCCTTTTTACCAACCAAGGATCAGTTACTTAAATTCTTAAAATATTGTTCAGAGTTAAAAATCTAAGCCCTTTTGGGTGTTCTGAGTAAAAAATACAGTATCAGTTGGAGAGAAAGAGAACCCCAATACCCTTAAGGAAAGCCTCTTAACAAAGGAATCAGCCTATGAATTAAGAGGCTTTAAAAAGTCATAAGCCTTTATGTTCCAACAGTTTTTTGAGGTAGATTAGCTCATAACAATTCCACACATACTTACAAAGCTTAATAATATCTGAAGCACACTGAAGTCACCCGTCAAACCCAAATCCTCTTTCACTTTGCAGATGATCTTGGCTGAATCAACAGCCAAATGCAGGTGGTGATATTCCTTGATCTGCTCAACTCGCTTAATGATCCAGTCCTGCTTGTCATTAGGCTCCAGCCTGCACATGATCTTCAGTTCTTTAGTAAGATCATCATACTTGTTTACAAAGTTTTTGAAAACAGAATGTACTTCAGCAAATGTGACCTTTCCAGATTTCAGATCCTCATAAAGCTTATGAAATCTTATGTGACAAGGAGAAAATAACATATCAAATACATTCTCAAGGTTCAGAATTGGCATCTCAGAGTTGTCATTGTCACCATTCT
Organism: Notamacropus eugenii; assembly: GCF_028372415.1. Taxonomy (NCBI): domain Eukaryota; kingdom Metazoa; phylum Chordata; class Mammalia; order Diprotodontia; family Macropodidae; genus Notamacropus; species Notamacropus eugenii. The sequence goes on along the minus strand of NC_092873.1, from coordinate 322,932,610 downwards.
CCACGAGTGACTGGGCTTGTTCCTCCCAGAAGACTTGGTAGACATGGCTATCTTTTAAAGAGTACACCTTTTTGACCATCTCCCATAACCAGGGGCTCAGATTGTAATAGGTCTTGTACTCACACACAGCAGGGAAACGGGAAAGTCTCACTGTAACTGTCTCATCCATTTTCTTCCCACTAACATCTTCCAAATGTTTCTTTTCAATATCTCCAAAGTCCACTGTAGAACAACAAAAATTAAAGAATAGTAGTCAAACCTCACCACCATTACAAGATAACATTTAGTTCTATTTGTCCTACCTGTCAACATACTACTCAATTAAATAATATTTTAAAATGAGTAAAGCTCTTCTAGGGTTTTTTCCCCGTAATAGGCTGGAAAGAACCTTCTTTTCCAATACTTGACTTATTCCTCAACTGTTGAGATAAATAAATTACTTCTATGGAAATCAAGCTCTGTAGTTATATCTATCCCTAATCCTCTACCCCTCCAGACAATTTTTTTTAAAAATGTAAATTCATCAAGGATGTCACCTTTTATCAATTCTTTCACCTTTCGACACAACTTCAGGAAACTTTCCACAAATTTTTGCTCTCTTTTTAAAGATTGTAATTCACAGATTCTCCAAGTTAGCACTTCTTCTAAATCAAATTCTTTCTCCTGGGGTGAAAGATTATTGTTTTCTGGAAAATAAAATGTCCAATGATAAACAGACACATACATCCTTTAATTATTCTCAACTATAGCTTATTTCTGCCCCTATCTGGCATACTCTATCCACTGATATCCAAGAAACTGCAGCTTCTCAAGGGTCGCTGTGCTACTTCAGTCCAAATGATCATAGCCAGTAATGAGACACTGTTGACCTCAGTCTACTGAACATCATAAGCATCACCCTCTAAACTAGGAATTATCGAGAGCACAGACTACATTCCAGCCCTTAGTTCATATTAACTCTCCTTCATACCTCTTCATGTAAGTCCAAATAGCCTGCTCACTGTGTCCTCATTTATATCATTTATATTTATATCAATATATCTCATTTTCCACTCTGTGCCTCTGCATAAATAGTCACCCAAGTCTCCTCCATCTTGTAGAATTTCTAGCTTTCTTCAGAGCACAGCTCAGATGTCACCACCTCCATGGGCCCCTTCCTGATTCTCTTCACTTATTAACACTCCCCACTTCTGGAAATTAATTTTACTGCTTTGCATTTACTTACTTGTATATATGTTGTATTCCCCAGCAAAAATAAAGTTCCTTGAGGGCAGGAGCTAATTTTCTTGGAATTTCCAGTGCTTCGCACATAGAATGCACTATAAATATTTACTAAGATGCATTATTAATACACACAGAACACCATTATTACTAAGGTGATCCGTAAACTTTCACTGATCCTAAACCCATATCCCAAATTCATACTTACTTAATTTCCATAAGTGAAGAATTTGTTTCTTATGTTCTTCAATTAGGTCCATATGTCTAACTAAAACCCTTCCACTCTGAAGATCAGAAATAACTTTAATAAACACAGAGTCAGCAATAGCCATCAGCTTCTTAGCATCTGGTGTAATTTCCTCCAGTATCTTCTCATCACTTCCTGTCCAAAAAAAGGCAATTTTTCAACAAAGCAGGATTTTCAAAATTTTTCTATTTCTCTTTCTAGTCTAGGTTCACACAGAATTCAAGGTTTTCTTTTTTCCTGTATATGAGGATCAACTGCTCCCTAACACTCTTAATCACTTAAACCTTTCACTCACCTCAAGGCTCATAGAATATAGAGGTTGAGGGGCTTTAGAGGGCATCTAACACAGTACTGTTATTTTACAGGTGACGAAACTGGACCCAGAAGGACTGACTTGCCCAAGATCACTTAGATAGAAATGGCTGAGTCAGGATTTGAATCTGAATCCTCTGATTTTAAAGCCATTGCGCTCTCTATTGTATCACTAGGCCTATCCACTTCTGTCCATGAGGTGGGGGCCTTAATGAATTCCCTAGCCCCTTCCTTATTCATCAAGGTAATGCTTTCCAGTGGTAAAAACTAAGAGCAGCGTAATAAACTTATACACTCAAAACAATGAACACAAATATTCTAAGTATAAAACTTCTTCCTCCCCGTTCAAATCTGACTCCTACAAAGAAATTCCTATACATTAGCTTCACTTTACTACTCACTCACTGACCTCAACACTTTGCAATCAGGCTCTTGACTCTACCACTCTAATAAAAATGCTCTCTCTCCAAGCTTACTAATTACCTTTTAAATGTCAGATCTAATTGTTCTTCTTCATCTCCATTTTCCTTAATCTTTGCATAGCACTGGACACTGCTAACTTCATGGACACTTGACTCTTGCCTTCTATAACACTGTTCTGCTGCTAGTTCTCCTACTTGACTGATTGCTCTTTTAATGGCTCGATGTTTTCTTCCAGCATCCTCAGCATGGGCATCCAAGACTGTGTGCTAGATCCCCTTTGCTACCTCTCAACTTCCCCTCTTTTGGGGATTTCATCTATTCCCTGGCTTCAGTTTCCACACCTGATGCAGCTAACTACCAGATCTACATATCAAGCCTCAAGCTTTTACCTCCAACTAGTAATAACTCCTCACAAAATAGCAAAGAATAGCAAAAGAGGTAAATAGTCTGCAGAAGCTCCTTGTAAAACCCAACTAAGTCAGATAATTTCCACAATATTTTTAAATGAAACTGGAAATAGGACAACAAATAATAGGCAAAATTATACAGATATGTCATATACAGGATAGCAATCTATCCTTCTCATCAATGACAGTGGCACCATGACATTTGGATGTTGGCAACTGATTCTATCATTAAGCTGAAATGACAGTAAGTATTAATAAGCCATAAAGAGTAATAGGGTCAGATCAACTACACAGAGAAGAAATCAGTGCTTATCATTTTGAAGGTATTTGGAAATTAAATTTCAATATTTCATAAAGGAAAAGATTCTAAAAGAATAGAAAATATGAAATCATTAAGAAAATAAGAAGTCAAGATAGCAGTCAATGCTAACCCATATGTCTTCTTTCTCACCTTTATAAAATCTTTTTTTAACAAATCTTTATTGTATTAAATATTTCCAATTAAATGTAAATTTTTTTAACAATTTTATAAAAATTTTGAATTTGAAATTCTCTCCCTTCCACCCTGACCCTGAAAAGGCAAGTAATTTGATACTGATTACATATGTGAAGTCATGCAAAACATACTTCCAACAGTCATATTGCAAAAGAAAGTAGACAATTAAAGAAGAAAAACAAAGAAAATACATGAAAATATGCTTCAATCTGTATTCAGAGTTCATCAGTTCTCTCTCAGGAGATGGATAGCATTTTCCATCATGAGTTCTTTTGAAATGTCTTGGATCATTGTCTTGATCTGAGTAGCTAAGTCTTTTACCACTAATCATCCTTACAATATTACTGTAACTGTGAAAATGTTCTCCTGGCTCTCACTTTTGCATGAGTTTACATAAGTCTTCCCAGTTTTTCTGAAACCATCTTGCTCATTATTTCTTATAACACAACAGTGTTCCATCACAATCATATATCACAATTTACTCAGCCATTCCCCAATTGACAAGCATCCCCTCAATTTCCAATTCTTTGTACCGTAAGAGCTGCTTTAAATATTTTCGTATAAATCAGTCCTTTTCCCTTTTCTTTGATCCCTTTCTATTACAGACCCAGTAATGGTATTGTTGGGTTAAAGGGTATGCACAGTTTTACAGCCCTTTAGGTATAGTTCCAAATTGTTCTCTAAATAGTTCACAACTCTACCAACAGCATATAAGCTTCCCAACTTCTCCACATTCCCTCCAGCATCTGTCATTTTCCATTTCTGCCATGTTAGCAAATCTGATAGATGTAGGGTGATATCTCAGTGTTCTTTTCATTTGCATTTCACTAATCAGCAGTAGTTTAAAGCACTTTTTTCACCACTATTGATGGCACTGATTTCTTCTTCCGAAAACTGCCTGTTTATATCTTTGACCATTTATCAATTGGGAAATGGATTTCATTTTTCACAAATTTGCCTCAGTTCCCTATATATTTGAGAAACATCTTTATCAGAGAAATTTGCAGAAAATTTTTTTTCCTGTTTTCTGTTTTCCTTCTAATTTTGGTTCCATTAGTCTTTTCTTTGTGTAAAAGCTTTTTAATTTCACATAATCAGTTACCTATTTTATTTCCCATGATCCTTCTCTATCTTTTCTTTGGTCAAAAACTCTTCCCTTAGCCACATATCCAACAGACATATTTTTCCATGCTCCATTAACTACAGTATTACCCTTTATGTCTAAATCCTTTATTCATTTTGACCTTATCTTGATATATGGTGTGACATGTTAGTCTATGCCTAATTTCTGCCAAATTGCTTTCCAGTTTTCCCAGAAGTTTTTGTCAAATGTATTACCCCCAAGCTTGGATCTTTGGGTTTATCAAACACTAAATTATTATACTCATTTACTACTATGTATTGTGTACCTAATCTATTTCACTGATCTAACACTCTATTTCTTAGCCAGTACCAGATTATTTTGGTGATTAGGATTCTGTAATATAGCTTAAAATCTGGAACTCCTAGGCTGGCTTCCTTCACATTTTTTTTTCACTGACTCCCTTAATATTCTTGACCTTTTATTCTTCCAAATGAATTTTGTTATTTTTTTTTTTAGCTCTACAAAATAATTTTTTGGTAGTTTAATTGACATGGCACTGAATAAGTAAATTAATTTAGGCAGAATTATCATTTTAATTATACTACCCACAAGCAATTAATATTTCTCCAACTATTTAGATCTGTTTTCATTTGTGTGAAAAGTGTTTTATGATTATGTTCATAAAGTCCCTGGGTTTTGTCTTGGTAGGTAGGTAGACTACCGAATATTTTATATTATCTAGAGTTGTTTCAAATAAAATTTCCCTATCTGTTTCTGCTGGGTTTCAGTAGTAATATATAGATATGCTGGTCATTTACTTGGGTTTATTTTAAATCCTGCCACTATGCTGAAGCTGTTGTTTAACTGGTTTTTTAGTAGATTCCCTAGGTTTCTATAAGTATGCCTTCATATAGTCTGCAAAGATTGACATTTTGTTTCCTCATTGCCCATTTTTATTCCTTCACTTTCTTTTTCTTATCTAATTGCTTTGGTTAGAATTTCTGGCACAATACTGAATAATAGTGGTGATGATTATGGACATCTTTGCTTCAACCCGGATCTTACTGGGAAGGCTTTAAATTTATTTCAATTACAGATAATGTTCACTCTTGGTTTTAGACAGATACTACTTATCATTTTCAAAAAGGCTCACTTTATTCCTATACCTTCTAGCATTTTTAATGGAAATAGGTATTGTATTTTGTCAAACATTTTTCTCCATTTATTGAGATAATCATGATTTCTGCTGGTTTTGTTACTGAGGCAGTCAATTATGCTGCTAGTTTTCCTAATATTGAAGTAGTCCTGAATTCCTGGTATAAATCGTACCTGGTCATAGAGTATGAGTTGTTGATTTACTGCTGTAATCATCTCTTTGCTAGTGTTTTGTTTAAAAATTTTAAATTGACATTCATTAAAGAAACCGGTCTACAGTTTTCTGTTTCTGTTCTCCCTAGTTTAGGTATCAAAACTATATTTGTGTCATAAACAGAATTTGGTAGAACTCTATTTTTTCAAATAGTTTCTATAGTACTGGGATTGTTTCTTAAAAGTTTTCTAGAATTAGCTTGTAAATCCATCATTCAATTTCTTTTTCTAAGATTTTATTTAAGTATTTAATTAATTTAAGTATTCTATTTCCTCTTCAGTTAATCCGGACAATTTATATTTCTGTAAATATTCTTATCCATTTCACTTGGATTGTCAGTTTTACTGGCATATAACTGGGCAAAATAACTCCTAATAATCACTTTAATTTTATCTTCATTGGTGGTGCATTCACCCTTTTCATTTTTGATACTATTAATTTGGTTTTCTTCTTTCTTTTTATAAAATCAAGTTAACCGATGACTTTATATTTTATTGGAATTTTTTTCATAAAGTCAGCCCCTAGTTTTATTAGTTCAATTGTGTTTTTAAACTTTCAATTTATTAATCTTTCCTTTGATTTTCAGAATTTGCTTTGGTATTTAATTGAGGAGTTTTATTTTATTCTTTTTCTAAGTTTTTTTTTAGTTGAATGCCCAATTCATTGATCTGCTCTTTCTCTCTTTTATTGATGTATGTATTTAGAGACGTAAATTTTCTCCTAAGTATTGCTTTGGCTTTACCCCACAAGTTTTTGTATGTTGTCTTGTTGTCATTCTTTTTAATGAAATTATTGATTGTTTCTATGATTTGTTCTTTGATTCATTCTTCAGGATTATTTAATTTCCAATTAATTTTTAATCTATGCTTCCATGGTCCTTAATTGAATATAAATTTAACTGTATTCTGATATGAAAAGGGTGCCATTTAATATTTCTACTTTTATGTATTTGGTTATGAAGTTTTTATGCCTTAATACAGGAATAATTTTCATGAGGGTACCACATACAGCTAAGAAAAAGATACAGTCCTTTCTATTCCTATTCAATTTTCTCCAGAGATCTATATTTAACTTTTCTAAGATTTTCCAAGATTCTAATTTTTCTAAGATTTCTAAGCTCTAAATTTTCTAAGATTTTCTAAGATTCACCTCCTTTATTTCTTTCTCATTTATTTTATGGTTAGATTTATCTAGCTCTGAGAGAGGAAAGCTAAGGTCCCCCTAGTCAAGTTTTACTAGAAAACTAATAAAAACAAAAAACCTAAGGTTCTGCATAGGGCTTGCTTCTCTTTGCTGCCATACTATTTTACTTGCTAATCTCATCAGCTTCCATAGTTTAGTTGAGAATCGTCTAAGATGATTCTCAGATCAATTTATCCAGCTCTAACCTAACTCCTGTCCTTCCGTCTCACATCTCCAACTGCCTAATGGATCTCAAAGTGGATGTCTCCTAGACATCTTAAATTCAATATGTCCAAAACTGAACTTATTACTCTTCCACCAAAACCTTTCTCTCTTTCTAACTGTCCAGTTACTATAGAGAACACCACCATTCTCACAGTCACGAAGACTTACAACCTAAATATCATTCTTGACTTCTCACTTCCAATCTGCTGCCAAATCCCATAGTTTCTACCTGAGCAACATTTCTTACATATGGCCCCTTCTCTCTAACTACTGCCACCATTCTGATACAGGTCCTCATGACCTTATGCCTTGACTATTGTAATAGACTGTTGGATGGTCTCCCTGACTCATCTTTTCCCACTCCAGTCCATCCTTTACTCAGCTGTCAAATTAATTTTCCTAAAGAATGAATCTGACTAGGTCAACCCCGTCCTCTGTATGACATCTAAACCCCTTCACAAACTAGGTCCCATCTATCTTTTCAGTTTTCTTATATCTCACTCCTCCCCCACTCACCCCCAATTCCCAATTGCATGACACTGACCTCTTTTTTGTTCTCTGCACATCCCCAAACTCTGGGCATCTTCACTGGCTGTCCTCCATTAATGGAATACTTTCCTTTCTCATCTCTTATCTCCTGGATTTTCTGGCTTCTTTCAAGACCCAACTAAAATCCTATCAGAACCCTTTCCCGATTTCCCTTAACAACCTGACCTCTTCCAACCTTTCCAGAACTCTTATACTTCACTCCCTTCCACATTACAATCAAAAGACACTGGCCTCCTTGCTGTTCTTCAAACATAACACTCCCATCTCCTGAATCCAGGTCTTTTCAGTGGCTATCTCCTTTGCAGAAATGCTTTCCCTCCTCACTTCTTGCCAGGCTTATCTGAAAAAACTCCCCCTCATTTCTTACAGCACAACAATGTTCTATCATATTAATATACCACAGCTTGTTCAACAATTCTCCCATCAAAAGGTACCTCCTCAGTTTCCTGCCACCACAAAAAAAGCTATAAATATTTTTGTTCATCCTTAGTTAAAAGACTGTTTTGCTTAGGATTAATCCCTTCCTTTATCAGCAAAAAAATCACCATGTTGATGCATCAGACCAGGATTTTTTTCTCCTCACACTCAAGAGAATGTTAAGCTAACAAAGCATACATCAGAACATACCATATAAGTTGAAGATATGTACGATATCTGGCCAGGTGAATAGGTGCTGCAAAACCTCATCCAAATCATCCACTTTCTTCCCATCCTTTTCTGGCCAGGACTTAGTAATGACAGCAGAAACAAGAGTTCCAAATTTCCTGAGATTGTGAGGAGATAACAGAGCAAGGATGCTGGTCTGAGACTATAAAAGAAATAAAACAGAGAAGGCAAAACAAAATGGATCTTAGAAATACCCCAACAAGGTCATTAACTTAAAGCAATTCAGGAGTCTAAAAGAAAATCTGTTTAACATGGTCAATAATCCATAAGGAAAGTAAGGTTGGTTTGTTTGCTTTAACTCACCTATTCGTGCATGCTGCCTCTCTCCCTCCCTTCCTGTTATTACTAGAGATATGAAGGCTTGAGGGGAAAAAAACACCATTTTGGAGAAATAATCATCTCCAGTACTTCTACCTTCGTTTTCTGCCTCCCAGTGAAAAAATAGGTCAAAAGAATGGAAAAAACAAACACATGCAATTTTCTGTCAAATATTTAGAGGTTTACTTTAGATATTCCTATTTATTAAACAGGATCATCTTAAAGAACAAGCTATTATATGCTATGTGACTTTAAATCTGTAAAAGTACTTTAAAAATTAATACTAACTTTTTCCAAAATTTCTATCACCTGTTCCACTTTACACTTCAAGTCAGTTTTCTTATTGTCTTCAAAATTTTGGAAAATTACTCTTACTATAAAAAAAAATTTGCATTCTGATGTTTAAAAAGTCAAAGAGACTTCTATGAGAGAAAAGATATGGGGACAAACATAATAATATATATATTTTTGTAGAGTTGTAAATTGGTCAACTATTATGAACAGCAATTTGGAATTAATTTCTTTTTTAAAAAAGTTAAGATTTTAATAAATTCCCCAAAATTCCATTACTATGTACAAAAAAGAAGGAGGTTAAAGACAGAAAGAAAAGCCCCCATTACAAAAAGTAGTCATAGCAACACTTTTGTATTAAGAAAGAACTGGAAACAAAGTAAATGTTCATCTGATAGGGGATTGCTACATAAACTGTAATATACTAATATAACTGAATACTCCTGTGCTATAAGAAACAGAAAATAAGGATTAAGAGAAACATAGAAAGACATAATCAACTGATGCAAAGCAAGCAGAATTAGGAAAATCACATGCACAATGACATGGAAAGAACAACAAAACATAAAAACCTGACTAAGTTTTGCTCTGAAGAAAACTAGTGAAGATAGGGAAGAAAACACACCTCCCTCTCTTATTTGGATTAGTGGTGAACTATTAGTATGGAATACTGCATGTATTCTCAGAAACAGTCTAGGTAGTCATGGGTTTTGCTGAATTGTTTTCCTGCTTTTACAAAATTTTTGTAAATTTTGGCATGGAATAATGTAAATTTTGTAATAATATGATGATTAGAAGAGGGGGAAGAAAATGTGATGAAATTTCATGAAACAACAAAAGATATAATAAAAATCTATGAAATAAAAAACAAATTAGCCATAGGCCAGTCTTTAGAAGACAGCCCTCATGAGAAGACAGCCTTCATGAGATGCCCTAGTTGAAAGAGAAAACGGAACAAATTAAACAGACCATACTATGTTGATTTTCAGAGTTTTCTCAGTAATTAAATTTTCATAGCAATTCCTTTGATTGTAGCAATCATTTCATGAAACAATAAAAGAGACCTGGGAAGACTTATATGAGCTGATGCAAAGTGAAGTGAACAGAATTAGGAGAACATTGTATACAGTAACAGCAATGATGCAATGACAATTAACTATAAAAGACTCAACTACTCTGATCAGTACAATGATCTGTGATAATTCGAAAGGACTCATGATAAAAAATGCCATCTACCTCCTGAGGGAGAACTGGTGAACTCTGAGTCTAGATTGGAGCTTATTTTCTTTCATTTGATTTTTCTTGCATTTTTTTCTGCAACATGGCTAAGGCTAACAAGGAAATGTGTTTTGCATAACTTCATATATATAATAGGTATCATAATTCTTGCCTTCTCAATGAATAGGGGAAGGACAGAAGGAAGAGAATTCAGAACTGAAAATAAAAATTTTTTAAATAAAACAATAAGCATTTTGCTTTTTTTAATGATTTATAAAATTATAAATTTTTAATGATTAATAATTTTTCCATTCCATTAAGGAAAAAAGTCAGATTTGCAGACCATTATTTCCTTAAATGACTAAGACAAATAAAAGGAAATTCAACTAAAAAAATATCGTGTTCTCTACGTCTATCACTTAGAAAAATCAGAACCTTTAAGCTTTTCATAGATGGACTTCTAAGTCACTCCATATTTGAAGAAGTAAGAAGTGAATTTGTATTTCAGGCATAATCTTTAATGAGACTCGTACCAATAGAGATAATTTAGCAGAGGCTGATAACAAAAAGTAAAGAGATGAAATGTATTTGAGGAAGACATGGTAATGTAACAGAAACACTATTAGACCAAAGAGAAATCATCAGTAGATCAATAACCCATTCTGGTGAAAATGAGTCAATATTTTCATTCCAGAACACAGCCATGATCCCTAAATATTTTCCTAGTAGAGGTGTGGTTGGCTACCTGGCAGACTGGGCTCACAGCTTCAATAGCACAGGTCTCAAAGCTTTTAGCAATACAGCTGTCGACTTTTTTAAGGTGGTCATAACAGCGGCAGTATAAGATGATTTGGTGAACTGGTTTCTCCTGGAGGAACATAAAATGAGATTTAATGCACACCTAAATATAGCATGTTTCAATATTTTATAGTATGAAAATAAAATGAACCTCACTTATTCTAGTGTCAATATTTTCTCATTTTATAACCAAAATTTCCCCCTAAGTTCCTTTTTTGCTGAGTATCAATAATTTGCACTAATTTTTCAAATATACTTAATAAATATCCCCTTCCCTCCATCATAACCCAAAAAAGCAAGCAAATTTACTTATACAGATTATTAACTTTTTCAAAAATGAACAGATCCTCTACAGTAATTCTCAAGAACGTGTCCCTGACATAAGGTGTTGTCTCCAAACTCTTAGACAGATACTAGATTAGAAATATAAAAGAAAGCAGGCATGATGAATGTGTGAATTCGTTTTGCTTAACTGTACTTCTGTTATGAGAGAGTGTTCTATGATAAGGAGAAAGGGCCAGGAAGAATCAATGGGAAAATGTTAAAAGAAATCAGTAAAATATTAACATCTATAAAAGTGCTTATTACTAATGAAAGAAATTCTTCTGAACTATCAAGAGCAACAAATTAACAACATGCCCCAGAAAAAAAACATACTGATGTCTTAGTCATCTGAAATAAGTCCATAATATTTCCTTTCTCAGTGTTGATACTATAGTTCTTCTTATTTTGTATTTTTCCAATATTTGAACTGTTCATACCCACTCCCCACCCCCATGTTCCCAATCACCAACTCCAGAACACTGGAATTAAAGACTATTCAGAAATGTCCCAAGTTTTTGAGTCTGACTTTACACAGAAGAACCTTTGCTTATTTTCACTATCAGAGAAAGAATTCCAGAGAATTCGATAAGACTGTTATGCGGCTTATGTTCTAATGTACTCATACACTTGAATTCACTAAACATTTATTAAGAATCTCCAAAGAGCAAAGGACTGTACTAAGTGCTGGGAGAGATTCAAAGTTGTCCCTATCCTCATGTAGCTTGCAGTAGGGGGGGAATCAGACACATATACCATATATATTACACAATAATAAAGTAGAAAGTAAACAAACCCAAATGTTAAAGATGGTTGAAGTTATCACAGCAGTGGGGGGGGGGGGGGAAGGGGGGAATGGGAGTGGAGGGTGGCAGGGGAGGTGGAGGGCACAAAGATCAAGGAAAGACTTTTTAAGAGTAAGGACACCTGAGTTACATCTTATAAGATAAGCGGTGATTCAAAAGGGGAATATCATGAAAGAGATGAAATTCTCCATACAGGAAACAAAATACAAAGAAAGTCATGGAAGTAAAAAGGGATGGGGCTGTTCCTAGTACAGAAAGTATTCTAGTTTGACTGGAAGCGGAAAGTGAATACAAGGGAGTAAATAATTACCCAAGACTGTTATGATATGAGAACATGTCATATGGATTTTTATATACAACAAGAAATATTCTTCCAATAGCATACTCAGGCTATCACAATTAAGAGTTTCAACTATTTTTGTGTTTTTTCTTATAAGGGAAAAATCCCCAAACACAGTGAGTTTTTTAAAATCCTAAGTACAACATGTATTTTAAATATTTCTCTCTGGCAATATTTTTTTTCCTTTCCCTTCAATTTCATTTTTATCATTTTAGAAATATAATACTATACATTACACTAACTCATTAATGAACTTCTGAGAGTTTTAAGAGCATTCTCAGCAATTTTCACAGAAGTCAGTATAACAACAAAGGGAATATTGGATCAAATACCCTCCCGTGGGCAGCCACCAAAGAAAAGGCTTCCCCCCAGGTCAGAGAATATGTCTATTCTCTCAAGAATCACTCTAGCATACAGGTCTTTCATGTGACATTTAATTAAAAAAAAATTCTCAAATTACAAAACCACAATACAAACTGAAGAATGGTTTATTTTTTTCCAACTTGTCTCATTTTTTGATATCTATTATCCACAGGCAGTTTCCAACAACATGTATGCATAAAAGAGCCAGAAAACTGTACACCTCAGGAAAAACTGGAAACAAGAATGGAAATACAAATAAAGTATTTATTTACAGACATCTTAGAATGTGCCTGGTGTGTAATGTCATTAATATGTAATATGCCTAATGTGTAATATGTCATTAGTCAACAAGCATTTATTAAGTATACAATAATGAAAGTGGAAACAGTTCTTGCCAGGAAGGAGCTTGGTCAGTTTAGAAGAGTGACATGACATGTAGAAGACTAGTCATAAGCAAGATGGAGAGAAAATATTTACAAAGTGATTTCTGAGGGCAAAGCACCAGCAGCTGTGAGAGAATCAAGAAGGTCTTCATACAAAAGAGGCGCTGCTTCACCTGAACCTCAAAGTCAGCCAGAGATTCTAAGAGACCAAGGTGAGAAGAATGCATTCCAGTGAAGGCAGACAGCCAGTACAAAGGCACAGAGAAAAGAGATGGAGATCAAGGCCAGTCTGGCTATGCTACAGTGTGAATGGAACAGAATCATATACAATAACGCTGGAAAGTATATTAGAACTAGTTATAAAGGGCTTTAAATGCCAAACAAAGGAGTTCAATAATCCTAAAAGTACTAGGGAAGTTGTAGTAGGCACTGATTAAGGAAGCAACATGGTTAAATTTGTACCTTCAGAAGAATTGTCTGGCAGCTATTTGAAGGATTATTGGTGAGCAAAGAGAAGTGTGAGAGAGAGATCTACTAGGAATCTACTGCAACAGTCTTTCCCAGAGATAATGAATGCCTCAACTAAGATGATGACTATATGAGTGGAGAAAAAGGGGGAGGGTATGAGAGATGTTATGGGGATAGAAATGTAACATTCAGCAACTTAATAAATGTGGGGAGGAGAATGAGAGTGATGAGCCAAGGATAAACAAAGTTGCAAACCTAAATGACTCAAAAGAAAGGCAGTGTACATGACAGTAGAGAGATTATTTTGAGGAAAAGTTTTCAAGGAAGAGATGATTACCTGAAAATGATCCTGTAACAGAAGCTTAATTTGTTGTATAGGGGAAAATTCCAATATGTTGTTCCTTCCTATTTCGGATTGGTCTTAGCTAGCTACAATGTTACAAGAACAAAGGACAAACAACAACCCTGCCATAGGGCTGTATCAACAAAGAGATTCAGTTATTTCAAACGTTTCACTTTATCCCACAAAAAAAATCCCAGGAAATACATAATACCTGTTTTATTCTTCCTTCCATTTCACTAAGTAATGACTTCTTCCATTCCTCAGAAAGATCCTCATTAGGAAAGCGGACTTTTACAAACTCACTCCAAGCCTACAAAACATATACAAATGTATTATGCATGCAATGGCAAACGTAAAATAAAACTAGAGGAAAAGAGAGCAGGAAAGGGGCTTTTAATGCTTTTGCACAACAACATAGTACTGAATAATGATCACAGATCTAAAGCTAGAAGGGACATTTGAGTCACCTAGTACCATTTTACAATAGAAGAAACTGAGGCTCAAGTAAGGTTAGATAGTGGAAGGGTGGGAAGAACAAATGAGAAGTACACATGCATATCCTTCCCTCACCTGGAAAGGTAACAATGTAGCAAAAATGGAAACTGACTAGAAATCAGGAGACCAAAGTGCTATAGTTCTATATTTTTGAGACTGTTTCCTTATCTTTAAAAAGGGGATACAATCATTACCTTGACTACTTCACAGGCTGAGAAGATAAATGAAGATTAATATATGTAAATGTGGACCAAGAAGTGTAAACAGATATTGTACATGTATATTGTAGCTTTTTATCTAGAAAAAGCTCTTAATATGTCCTCCCCTATCTCAACTATACCCTTAAATACTCTCCTATATTCACTTTCCTTCATTTTATCAACAGACTTCTGAAAACAGACTGCTGAAACCCACCTGTACTTCTGCACCACCCATTCACACCTTCATCCATCAGCTTGGTTTCCAGCTCCCATGACTCTACTATAATTATACTCTTGGAAGGCCACTCAATAACCAAATACATTGACCTTTTTCTCATTCCTTATTTTATTTTACTTCTCTATAGCCTCTGGAACTCTTGACCAATCCACTTTCTTGAAAAGCCCTCTTCTCCTAATCAGATGACAATGAACTGGGCAGTATTCTGTTTCTCCCTTCACCTAATGACTCATACTCATGGGCAGCTAGGTGGTGCAGTGGACAGTGCACCAGTGTAGGAGTCAGGAGGACCTGAGTTCAAATCTCACCTCAGACACTTGACACTCACTAGCTGTGTGACCTTGGGCAAGTCACTTAACCCCAACTGCCTCATCCTGGGTCATCTCCAGTCAATCTGTTGAATATCTGATCACTGGATTCAGATGGCTCAGGAGAAGAAGCAAGGCTGATGACCTGCACAGCCCTTGCTCACTCAAAACAAAGTCAAGTGCAAGTCATGTCATTATTTCTCTGATGACATGGTCTTCTTTGGCAACGAAGGACGAACACACATACTCATACTCATAATGACTGTCCTCTAAAGCTCAATATACTTAACCCTCTGCTCCTCTCTCTTTTTACTCTCTTCCTTGGAGATCTCCTGTGATTTCATTAATCCATCCAAAGTAGATAATTTCCTAATCTCTCTCTCTCCAGTCCCATCTCCTGTTCCGATGCAGAATTTCACATCAACAACTACTAGATACATATTTCCACATGAATGTAACTTAACACCACAAAATTCCCTATGATTCTCAATTTTTGTCACTATCATTTTCATTTTTTATTCTTCTCTGTCTCCTTATTTCAGAAACCAAGTTCTATAGATTCTTTGTTGCTGTTATCCTTAATATTTTTAAAGTATTTTCATTATGAATTTATTGATAAATTCAACATACCAATATACAAAGAACAAAAAAGGATTGTAAATGTTTTATCTCTTTCTCTATGAATTTTTTATCACCTCACAAAGACTTATTTCCCAGCAACCTTCTAAAACCGGTTCCCCCACCTCTGGTCTCTCTCTACTTCTAGACCCCTGCCTAGACCTTTGCCACAAATATGGTTTTGATGATGTTACTTTTCCCCTTAAGAAACTCTCACTGACTCCCCCTCCTTCAGAAATACTTACCATAGGCTCATCATTGTAAGAGAGAGATGGATCATATTGCTTAAGCAGGCCTTCTTTTAAAACACTCTGGAACCAGTTTTTGGTGGTAGTCAGAGTTTCTTGAAACAGCTCTTTCACAGAAATGATGTTTCCATTTTCATTGTTAAGCTTATCTTTGGGATCCTAATATTGCAAGGGAAATAAAAATTAATTGTTATCAAAGATACATCTTTCATATCCCTTATGCCACCTAATACAGTGTAAAGTATTCAAGAGGTGCTCAATGAGTACTCAAAGCTGAATTTATAGCCACATATCTATATGTAAACACATTCACATTAATATAGCTAAATTTGAAAAGTACATTATTAAGTCCTCTGGAATAGAAGGAGAAAACGGAAAGAGACTGAGAGTAAAGAAAGGCAGGCATATAAAGGAAAGGAGTATAGTGATGGCTCCATCCCAGAGAGGTGAACTTTCATATTATAGAAACAAAACTCCCAGCCAAGAGAAGAGGAGGTTTCTTAGAACCACTTCCCCCTAATTAAGCCTTCAGGACTACAATTAACCTTGAGAAAACAATGTTAAGATGAAAGGGAATAAAGTGCATCTGCCAGAACAAGAGGGAAAAATAATTCATGGCTAGGCTTAGAAAAGGATATGCCTATTTTTCCTCAATTCAAGAAACTTTGCTAATTATACTTGCTGAATTCACGAGTGGCCACTGGACAGGAAACCTAGGACCAGGCCTCTTCTACCATTGTGTTGTATCAGGTAAAAATAAGGACACAATCTCACCTCTCAGTCCTTCTCTCATTTCCCGGGAAGAAAATCGCTATAATTCCTTTTTTTTTCCCTTTCTAAAAGCAGACTCTGGTTTTTTCTTTTTACTCACAGGCCCAATGATCTAGATTCTGTCCTTGAGATAATTAAGATTCACCCCTTGCCTGGGGCTAGTAGCCTTTAGGTTTTGGATTGAGCCCTATATTCCTTGAATTTTTTTAATAAGAAAGTTTCCTTAGGTCTTTTCTTTGATATGGCCTTTACAATATAATTCTGTTGGCTCTTTTTTTCTGAAAAAATATGAAATTATTTGCTCATGCTGATAAGACTCAAAATGGTGAAAAATGCCTAGTACACATTTTATTTGCAAACAACTATATAACACTTTTCTGCCATGTTTATCCTGTTCCAAGATGAAAATGTCACCAGAGCATATTTTTCATTTAATTTCTTTAATTTATTATTTCTTTATTTCTCCTTTATTTCCAAAATTTTAAATATAAAAGAAAGAAAATTCTATTTAGAAAAATTCATAGGATAAAAAATTAATTGGTATGTTAAATAAAACTACCAGCAATGTACTAATATTATTTAAATTAAATTATTAAGGATTTACAAATAATAAGTTATTGTTCAGTCTTTTTAGTCCAGCCCAACTCTGGTGACGCCATTTGGGGTTCTCTTTGCAAAGATGCTGAAGTGGTTTGCCATTTCCTTTTCCAGCTAATTTTACAGATGAGGAAACTGAGGCAAACAAGGTGAAGTGGCTTGCTCATGCTTACCCAGCTATTAAGTATGTGAGGCCATATTTGAACTCAGGTCTTCCAGACTCCAGGTCAGGTATGTGTCAAAAAGGATTGACAGGACTGAAATGACTGTCAGACATAACAAACCAACTAAACAACAACAAAAAAAACTTCCTGACTCCAGGCCCAGTGCTCTATCTACTATACCACCTGGCTGCCCACAAACAGTAACAGGATCAAACTACTGCCATGCTGCCAAGACAACAATTTATGACTTTGCAACAATGTCCTTCAAGACCTCAGTCAAATCAACTAACCTTTCTGGCCTCAGTTTCCTCACATATTAAATGAAGAGGTTGGATAAAAAAATATTCTGTATTAAATGGATGGACATTCTCTAGATACAATGTCCACTAGCTATTCAGATATTGTAAAAGATAAGCTTATAAATGAGAAAAGAAACTGCTTTATGTTACAAGGTATAAGACATGTGAGAAGAAAACTATCCTAACATATCCTCGAACAAAGGCCAAGAATGTACTTATAATTTAGCAATTCCACAAAACAAGATTCACACTTAATGGTACTTTAAGGCCTACCTTTCCTCATAATCATCTTATGAGAGAGCAGACAAGTGTTGTGACAATTCTTATCAAACGTTTTTTGACAGAGACAGAAAATAAGAAATGATATATCTCTACTTACATTGAATATATGTTACAGGAATATTTCACTTACCCCCAAAAATGTAAGTCTGATCATGACAGAAATAATCTCTGCAGATAAGACAGGCAATCCATAAAATTTTAACATTTCTGTTTTTTTGCAGACGGTTTCATGGAATTTTAAGCAGAGAGTAAAGTAGGATTGTAACATGTCTACTTGAATCCTATCAAAACAGGAGTTAAAAGGGATTAAAATGGTTAAGGAAACATGAGAAAGGGAATAATGGAACATTAGTTCTCAGGACTCTGATTTCTTTATATGAAAAAAGATAACTTATTGGGTCTGAATATCAGTTTATTTTGCCACCATTCTTCAATATCTGGAAAAATGATTCATCAGCCTATAAAGATCTAGCTAAGCTAATAACAGCAAATCCTTTTATTTTTCTTTGGCAGATAAAAGATTTAATTTCTAAATAGAAGATTTAAATGTTTCTGAGCTGGGCTGCTAGACTTTTAGTTCGGAAGAAAAAGGAAGAGGCAGAAATATAAGACTTTATCCTCTACCTTAATATGAGAAAATGAATAAGAAAATAGAGAGACAGAAAGTAGCCAAAGTGAAAGAAGGCAAAGTCATGAAAATTAAAGTTCCTCAATGGACACATTACCATTACAGATCACCTCAATAATTCAGGCAAGAGAATTCAAAAGTTGGCTGAGTCAGAATTTGAAGCATTGCTTTAGGAAGAGAAAATGTAAAGGTGGTTTAATAGACAGACTATAGAACTGGGGAAGTAGCAAGACCTGGATTCAAATCTCACCTGATACAACTTGCTATTAATAACTATGTGACTGAGAAAGTTACTCATCGACTTAGTCTCTATTTCTTCATCTACAAAACAAGATAAGAGCACGTGCTTCACAGAGCTCTTATAAAGAGAAAATGATTATATGTAAAGTGTTATAGAAATCTGAGCTACCAATAATAGTAATATATTTCATTTAAAATGTACTTGCATGAACAACTTACCACCTTTCATCAAAAAAAAAAAAAGTTTTACTGCTATGTTTTAACATCCCCTTAATCTCCCAATGTATCTTCCTTTCCACAACCAGAGCTACAACCTTAACAAAGAATTTTAAAAGAGGAGATAAAATAGTTCTGCAAATTTAACAACATACTAATCATAAGTATGGCAGGATATGAAGTGTTCCATATCCATAAGCCCCTACCTCTCCAATGAAAGGAAGGGTGCACAGTCTCATGGAGGAACAAGCTTGATCGTTATAATTACATAGCATTCAGTTTCTATTTTTTGCTGTTATTTTTCCATTTACATTGTTATATCACCATGTATATTTTGTTCCTGCTTCTACTTCATTTTGTATCAGTTCATTTAAATATTCTTATGCCTCCTTTTTTTCTTCATAGTCATTATTTCCATCTTTTCTTTTTGCCAGACCTGTACTTTAATCAGTATGGGGAGCTCTGAGTAAGAAAGCTCCCTCTAGGAATGCGGGTCATAGTTGTTGTTCATCCTTCATTCTCAAAAGGACCAAAGACAGTGGCTAGACTTGCACATGAACAGGATCTAGGTGAGGCAGAGCTACACAAAGTCATTAGCCTCCCTCTCTCCTCCAGAATCATCAAAGCCCAGTGGTAAAACAAAGGTTGAGAAACTGGTGGCAAGGGCCCAGGATGCAGTGAGTGACCCTGACTTTTCTAAATTAAGGTCTTTCCCAAGTCTCAGTTTGTCTGAGGCCAGGCTCATTCAATGACTAAGGGCTAGGTAAGAACTGAGACAAAAGATGGCTTAACTTACCATCACAAAGATATCAATCTGGAAGGGGAAGACACTCAGATTTTCTCACCAGAAAAGAAAACAACTGCTATTTACACTCAATCTAAACCATCAAACCCTAAACTATGAGCCACAGAAGCCTGGAATGGGGCTCTGGTGATTCACTGGTAATTCAATAAATGCCAGGGTGATTTGGATTAAAGGCATAGTTAAGTAGTTCCATTTAAAACAAAATGGGCTTTTTTTTTTTTAAAGCCTTTCTTTTCACAGCTATATTTCAAAAAATCAAAATGAAAACTGCAGAGGACATTTTTGAAAAAGAATAACATAAATAAATAAAGACAGTGAAGAAAATGAAGAAAAACAAAAACACTAACAAGAAGAAAAAATAGCAGCGTTCCCCACATAAACATAAGGATCTTAACCCCACCCAGAATCATTTGGAATCATGGGAGTAAAAGAGAAAGAACAAATTTTTAAGTGGTGCATTAGAGTGAAGAACTTAAAAGTCAAGATGAATTCAAATCTTTCCTCTGAAACTTAGTAACTAGAAGACCCAGGACAAGTCACTTAACCTCCCTATGTCTAATTCTCTATTTTCTTCTCTGTAAAATGGGGATAATAGTACCTACCTCCAAAGGTTGTTGTGAGCATCAAATGAATTAACATATATAAAATGCTTTGCAAACCATAAAACACTACATAAATGTTAGTCACTGTTATTACTACTATTAGTCAATATTGATTGCTTCTTTACTTACTTGCCCTCATTTTCATTCAGGAGGCTCAAGAGCTTTTTGAAGAGGTTCTCTAAAACCTGTGATAGTGGTGAAAAAAATTAAGAAAAACATGACAAAAATATGCTTAGATTAACTGCTTTATGGAAATAAAACTGAAAAATCATCAACTATCAAGAAAAATATTGAGGATCTTTGTTTATATAAGCTTAAAAAGAACTCTGAATTTCTAATCTTACATCTCCTAGAGAAGAACATTTAAATTTTGGTTATTTTCTCAATGCTCTTTAACTGAAAATAAGCAGTTGTGAATTACATAAATATCCACAACAAATACCTTTTTTTTTTTTTAGACTTTCAAGTAACAAAATTGTGTTTATTTCAAGAGTACAACGTAGTAAATGGCTGAACCAGGAACTGACCCTAAATTACTACCTGTGTAACCTTGAGGAGGTCAATTTAATAACTCTCGGCCTTGGTTTCCTTATCTAAAAAATGAGGAGGATGGACCAGAATACCTCTAAGGTCCCCTACATCTCAAAATTCTAAATGTATATGGCATTTGCTAAGGCAATATTAAGCCAATCCAAATTACAAACCTCATGATTTCTGTCAGAAATGATGATTTCTTGAAGCCGATAGTAAGTTCCTTGAAGACAATCCAATATGCTGGTAGGAAAATTAGTCAAGTATTCCACTGAATTAGCCAAGTAGTCAATCAAGCTACTCAGAGGTATCAAGCAGAACCAGGACCTGAATAAGTTTTGATCTAGTAACAGCAAATGTTTTTTTTCTTTCATGCACTCAAGTAGTCTTTTCCTATGCAAGTGAAAACAGAATAGACTTTAAGATAACATTGCAATTACTATTTGTTATCTGTCCCCCAAAACATACTCCTCTTCTAAAAATGCAGGGCACCATCACCTTTCTAGGCATCCAGGTTCTCAAATCTGAAGTCATCTTCAACACTTTAGTCTGCCTTACCAATCTCTTCTCTCTTATTCAATCAAATCAGTTGCCAAATATTGGAATTTCTACTTCCACAATATCTCTGTGATAATGTTTAATATAAAATTTTGGAAAAATCTCTTTGTTCTCTCTGAAGCAAACTCAGAGAATGCCTCTTCCTATGTCAACAAAAGCCTGCCAGGGCTGACTTAACATTCCTTAAGAGACCTTTAACCTAAGACACTATCTTGAATAACGGGACGTTTTCCATATCTTAATATTTGTAGACATATACTATGTTATGGCATGTTAATGGTAAAGAAAACACAGACATCTTGGGTCGTAATTTCTATGTGAAACTTTGTCAAACTCTGTTATCTTATTGTATTTACAACCTATGCAATTAAGAAATTCCTTTACTAATGGTCCAGTTAGTCACTTATGGAGATCATAAATCTGAAGGACACAGAACACTTCTTTGTCCTAAAACATATTTAAGGCTGCCCAATTCTATGTATCGGTAGCCAGAACATTTCTGGCTCCATAATGCATTATGTTACCATTGTCTTTAATAGGGAACTGATCAATTAATTAATTAAATCATAAAATGTATGCATTTAGCCTGTTGCCTTCTCTTTAACCAAGTTTTCAGGTCAACACTCTGACACAGGGTCTCCTCTATCCTCACATGGTTACCACCCCTATAACCTCTCATTTGAACTACTGAAACTTAAATGATTTCCCTCAGTCTATATTCCCTGAATATAACTCAAGTTATATTCCTTTATGAAGTATCTATTTAATCATGTCACTCCCCTGCTCAAGAACCTATACTAGTTTCCTATTGCTTCTAGGACCAAATATAAATTACTCTGTGTGGCATTTAAAGTCTTCACAACCTGGTCCTGACATGCCTTTCTAGTCTTATTACATAATATTTGCCTTCTCTGATTCCACAGTCCAGCCAAACTGTCCTTTTTGCTTCTCTGTTACTAATACAAAAAACTCCATCTCCCATATCCATCCCTTTACACAAGCTGGACTGTAATGTACTACTTCCTAAATTCTTCTTCATAGAACCCTCAGATTCCTTCAACTCAGCTCACTCACCACTTATAGTACATGAGTCCTTATGTTCTTATATATTTCTCCATGTTGTTCTTTGAAGGGAGGGATATATCTATTTACATAGATGTCTTTGTATCCCCAATTCCTTAGTATAGTCTTTGGCACATTGTGGATATTTAACAAATACTTATTATGTGAACTTAGCAAAATAATATATGTCCAGCAAGAGTTATATAGACAACCTGAAAGAGGAGTTAACCAGGCAACAAAATTTTAAAGAGAGTAAAAAAAATTAAAAGGTCAAAGAACTCACAAAGAGAATTGAGCACTAAACTAAGTCTCAGAAAAAAGATTCAAGTCAGCTTAGTGAAGAAACTTCAAAATATTCTTGACTTTAAAGATGAAGAAACTGGCAAAGAGATTAAATAACTTGCCTAGAATCAGAGTTATTCCTACTGGAGAAACAGAAGAAACCACAGGATGCTAGGGAAATAACTAAAGACAGTTAGGAAAAATCTTAGTTAAATAACAATTCAAGTATGTTTTTCAGGTCCAAAAATTAAACAGTACAAATCTATAAAAAGTGGGTGCTATTTATTATACAACCAGAGTTCAATGGGAAAGAACAAAATTTTTTTTAATGAACATTTTTTGGGGGTGGGAAAGGGGTGGAGGGATGAGACCCAGGCCTATGATTTCATCTGTACAAGAAATTCCACTAGCTTCTAATTTTTTGCAACCACAAAAAGTACTACATTTCAATTAGGCAACAGTTAAACAAATCATTATATCTGAATATAATGGTATATTCAAAAGAATACATAAACTCTTCCAGGGCAAGTAGTTGTTTCTTTTTCTTTATATATCCCACACCTGTTAGAATTTGTATGCAGAACAAAATAAGTAAAACCAAGAAAACAATATACACAATGACTATAAAATACAAGGAAAACAACATTTAAAGGGAATAGAAGTAAGATCAATACAAAGACCAATTTAATCCAAAGTGCTGATAATTAGATATGTGTGTGTTCGTCCTTTGTTGCCCAAAGAAGACCATGTCATCAGAGAAATAATGACATGACTTGCACTTGACTTTGTTTTGAGTGAGGGATGGCTGTGCAGGTCACCAGCCTCACTTCTCCTCCAGGGCCATCTGAATCCAGTGACCAGATATTCATCAGGATGACTGGAGATGACCCAGGATTAGGCCATTGGGGTTAAGTGACTTGCCCAAGGTCACACAGCTAGTGAGTGTCAAGTGTCTTGAGGTGAGATTTGAACTCAGGTCCTCCTGACTCGTGTTCTATCCATTGCACCACCTAGCTGCCCCAAATACAAGATCATAAAACACTAGGGAAAGAATTTTTTATTTAGCAAGCATACAGGAGAAATTAGGTTAACACTAAGGTGAAAAATTAAATTGGATCAATCTCTCATACTCATATCAAAATAAATTCTCATGGGATCAATGCCCTAAATTTAAAAATATATCATAAAAAATTAGCAGATCATGGAATGTTAGACAGCATATGCTTCTACACTTCTGAGATATCACTGATGTGAGTACTCCTTGCAATGAAGCATATCACAACCTATCCATGCTGATTGACATCCTTGGGGCTCTCGTGCACATCCTCTCATTCAGCTGTCACAGAGGATCCAACCAACATGTTGGGGATTTTGCTCTAGACCTTTGTATGGATGCCAGTGAAGTACACTGGTGTCTACTGATTTCCCATATATAGCCCGTATGTATTATCAGACATGGCCAGTGGAAGTACTTGTATACATCAAGTGTACATCTGTACACTTGAACATGTCTGATTTTTTTTCCTGTCTTTTCTTTGAATATGATATTCTGGAAGGCAAAAGAGCTAGGATTACAACCAAGAATCACTTACCCAGCAAAACTGAGTACAATCTTTTAGGTGGAAAAAAAAATGGATATTTAATGAAATAGAGGTCTTTCAAGCATTCCTGAGAAAAAAGGACCAGAGCTGAACAGAAAATCTGATCTTCGAATACAAGACTCAAGAGAAGCATAAAAAGGTTTAAAAGGAAGAGAAAACATAAAAGATTCAACAAAGTTATTAAACTGTTTATATTCTTACATGAGAAGATGATACTTGTAATTCTTAATAACTTTATTACTATTATTAGAATAATTAGAATAAGTATACAAAGACAGTGGGTACAAGTGTGAGTTGACTATGATAGGGTGATACCAAAAAAAAATGATATAACATCCAAATTTTTATAAGAAAATTTAAATGAGTTATAGGAGGAAACAGACAGAAAAACTCTACCGGGGAGAGGGGGAAGGAGAGACTCAACTTTCCCTTCTCAGAACTAGATAACTCTAACCACAAAATAAGAAAGAATTTAAAGAGGTAAACAGAATATTAGAAAAGTTAGATACAACAGACCTCTGGAGAAAATGGAATGAGAATAGAAAGGAACATGGTACCTACACAAAAAATTACCATGAATTAGGACACTAATTACAACCAAATGCATAAAAGCAGAAATATTAAATGCATCCTTTTCAGATCATAATGCAATAAAAATTACATCTAATAAAGGGCAGTGGAAAAACAGATTAAAAATTGAAAATTAAATAATCTAATTCTAAAGAATGAATGGCTCAAAGAACAAACTATAGGAAACAATCAATAATTTCATTAAAGCCAATGACAACAACAAGACAACATACCAAAATTTATAGGATGCAGCCAAAGCAATACTTAGGGGTAAAGGTATATCTCCAAATGTGTACATCAATAAAAAAAAAAAAGTTCAAGGAATTGAGCATGAAACTAAAATAAAAACTAGAAAAAGAACAAATTTTTAAAATCTAATTAAATACCAAATTGGAAATCCTAAAAAATCAAAGGAAAGATCAATAAAATTGAAAGTAATAAAAATAGTAAATAATATAAAAATAATAAAGTAATAAAAATAATAAACAAATAGAAATAAATAAAAACTTAGAATTTGATAAAATCAAAGATCCAAGTTTTTAGGTTAAGAACTCAACATCTGACAAAAACTGCAGAGAAAAATGGGAAACAATATGGCAAAAACTAGTTACAGACCAACATTTCATACTGTATGTCAAGATAAGATCAAAATCTGTACATGATTTAGACATAAAGGGTAAAGCCGTAAACAAATTAGGGGAGTATGGAATAGGTCTATGGATAAGAGAAGAATTTAGGACCCTGCAGGAAGTAGAGAGCATTAAGAGGTTTAAAGTGCATACTTTCAATTATATTAAATTAAAAAGGGTTTGCACAGACAAAACCAATGCAACCAAGAGTAGAAGGAAAGTAGAAAGTTGAGGAAAAAATTTTATAACAAGTATCTCTGATAAAGGTCTCATTTCTCAAATATGTAGATAATTGAGTCAAATTTCTAAGAATACAAAGGATATAAACAGGCAGTTTTCAAAGGAAGAAATAAAAGCTATCAATAGCCATATGAAAAAAATACTCTAAATCACCACTGATTAGAGAAATAGAAATTAAAACAACTCTGAGGCACCATCTCACACCTATCAGATTGATTAATATGAAGAAAAAGAAAATGATACCTGCTGGAGAGGATATGAGAAAATTAAGACACTAACGTACTGTTAGCGAACTGCTCCAATAATTCTGGAGAGTAACTTGAAACTCTGACAAAATTGCATACCTTTTGATCCAGCAATACTACCACTAGGTCTATATGCCAAAAAGATTTTTTTTAAAGGGAAAAGGATCTATTTATTCAAAAATATTTGTAGGAGCTCTTTCCGTGGTAGCAAAGAATTAGCAATTGAGAGGATATCCATTAGCTGGGGAATGGCTGAAGAAGTTGTGGTATATGATGATGGAATATGATTGTACTGTAAAAAATGATGAGCAGGATAATTTCAGAAAAATCTGGACTTACATGAACTGATGCAGAGTGAAGTGAATAGAACTAGGAGAACACTGTAACCAATAACAGCAATACTTTATGATGAACAATTAAATTATTTCACTATTCTCAGCAATACAATGATCCAAGACAATCGCAATAGACTTATGATTAAAAATGCCATCCATTTCCCAAGAAAGAACCAATGAAGTCTGAATGGAGAGCAAAGCACAACATTTTTCTCTTTCTTCCTTCCTTTGACTTGAGTTTTCTCCCATAAAGTGACTAATTTAGAAATATGTCTTACATGATTGCAGCACATGTATAAGCTATATCAGACTGCTTACTGTCTCAGGGAAAGGTATGGGGAGAGAAGAAGGTAAAGAATGAGGAAATCAAATTTTTAAAAAATGAATGTTAAAAATTATGCTTACAAGTTAATTGGGGAGAAAAACATTATTTTAAAACATTAAAATGCTATATTATACGTTGTCAGTGTACTTATATTTTTAACTGAAAAATGACCATGACCCCTTAGAAAGAATTAAGTTCTTTCAGGAGCTAGTTTCTATCTATAGAAAGCTAATCCTATGCTGTTTAATAAAATATTAGGAAAGAGGGGAATCTTTTAACAAGTTAGTAGTTAAGGAAGTACCTACGAAACTCCTGGGCTAGAGAGTAGAATAAGCATGAAAAGAGATTTTTAAAGAATATATAATATTTATGGTTTTGCAGAGTTAATGCAGGTATATGGCTCTTATGGGGCAGGTAGGTGGCACGGTGGGTACAGTGCCAGGCCTGGAGTCAGGAAGATTCATTTTTGTAATACATGGGTCCTGATAGATCACATAGAAGCCCAGTTCTCCCACTTTTATTCAAGCAATATTCTAGAAAGAGCACCAAAATGAACAGTGATCAAGAAATACAAAAAGAAATATCAGTAAGCATTTTTATGTAGCCCAGAACTGTACAAAAACACAGTCAGTAACTGTAGACCCTGGAAGAAGAGTCCTGCCAGAGAAATGAGAACAAGTCATAATCTGACTAGAAACCCAACGAAGTAACTCCAACAGGGAAGTCCAAACCAGCACCATGACCAGGTAAAGAAAGATCACACAGCACCTTGCCTGGTAAAATTCCAGGGGGAAATGGAAAACTAACTAGTACCCTGATCTGGAGAGCAATTGAGGGAACAGAAAGAACCTACTGCCCTGCTCAAGGATGCACCAAGAGAAATATGGAAAATCATCCAGTTCCCAGATCAAAGAGAGATAGCTACAAAGCTTTGCCTAAAGATGCTGAAGCCTGTTAACATTCTAAGAACAGACACAAAAAGGGAAGTGTAAGCCAATGGTAAGAACCCAGGAATCTAAGGTCAGGCCCAAAAAGGGTCTAACCACCTCAATCCAAAAATCCAGGAGTTGGCTGGAATAAAGTCTCAAATAAAGAACTAAGGCTAGAGATATATTAGTAAACAGAAGAATCTACAGAAGATAGTGGAATAGAAGGAAGCACCTGTTCTAGCCCTACTCCCAAAATCCATGAAATACCTGTAAAAAATAACTCGAAACAAATTCTAGAGCAGCAGAAGTCACAAAACAACAGAGTGAAGACTTCCAGCCCAAGACACCCTGGAAGGCCAACAGAAAACGTCTTTTTCACCAAGCACTGCACGGCACAGACAGGACTGGCGCAGTCTCCAGGGCATGGAATCAAGCATAGCAGCTGCTATCCAGATTTCTCAACCCAAAAACACCAAAGACAGCTTCAAAGGTCAGTGGGAAAGCTCTTTCACCTGGGTAAGAAGGGAACACAGTCTGGCCCCAACCCTGGTCCCAGGACGGCAGCAGCCACTGCAGCAGCAGCTTCTACTTTTGGAGCTTTTGGCCTAAAGATCCTGAAAGAATAGAGTAGCTGATCTTCCTCTCAGTCCTGAGTGGTGGTCTTGGGATGAGGAGAAGCACTGGCGTGGAGGAGCTGGTGGAGGCTCTGGAGAGGGAATCCTACTCACAGATCCTGGGCAGAAAAGAATGCCTGTGGTTGCTCCCAGACTAGAGTGCAGGCCAGGAGAGGAGTAAACTCATCTCCTTTGACTGTGCCACCTTGGAGGAACTGAGAACTTACAGGTCCCTAGAGTATACCCTCTACTTGACAAAGGACTCAAAAGTCAAGTAACTGGCTGGGAAAATGCCCAAAAATGGAGAAAAAATAAGATTATAGAAGGTTACTTTCTAGGTGAACAGGTATTTTCTTCCATCCTTCTGGATGACGAAGAACAAAGCATACCATCAGAGGAAGACAAAAGTCAAGGCTTCCACATTCAAAATGTCCAAAAAAGAATATGCAATCATCTCAGGTCATGGAAGAACTCAAAAAGGATTTTGAAAATCAAGTAAGAGAGGTGGAGGAAAAATTGGGAAGAGAAAAGGAACATGGAGGAATAGGTGAGGAGAGAGGGCACCATATTGACCTCATTCTTATCTAAAACAAGCACAAAAGAGTGTGATGATGAAGAAATACATTACAAGTGGTGACAGGGGTGAGGGGAGGAGTTTAAGAGGAAGGATAGTATCGGAGGGGACTAATCAAAGCAAAACAAATTTCAACTTAAGAGAGTATATCATATGAGAAGTAAAAGAAAAAATAAGAGAAAGAACTAATGTTTACAGCACTGAAAAGAGGAGGGGGCAGTGTAGCAAAAGTGGAACAATCCAAATAATGGTCACTAGTAGTGATTACAATCCTTTTCTTTCACCAATGGCTTCTCCTTTGTGATGGATGGGGGGAAGAGGGCAGGAAAGGGCAAAGAGAATATTAAGTTCAAGAGGACAGAATGAAGGTAAATAAACAATTGACAACAATTTCCATGAACATAAATGGGATGAATAGCAAAATGAATTAGAAGGCAAGAGCATAACAATATTTTGTCTACTAGACTCTCAAGAAACATAAAAGTTTACAGAGTTAAAAATGAGACTAGAGCAGAATTTATTCTATCTTAGGTGAACTAAAAAAAAACTTACAAGTGGAGCAACTATGACTTCAGACAAAGAAACAGTAAAAATGGACATAGATAAACAAGATAAACAGGATGGTACACCATATGCATACGTACACCATAAACGCACCATATGCAATGAAATAATATTGAAAGCTTAATACATATGAATTGAATGACATAGAAATGTAAGACCCCAGAGGTAGGCAATCACAGATGTGGAGCATGCTTTGAATTTGCTAAGCTTTTGCTTTTCTTCCAAGAAAGGGAATTTGTTTAAAAATTAAAAAAAAAAAACCTCTTTGTTACAATAAATGGCTCTCTAGGAGAAAGGAAAAGAAAAACTACATTGGAATATAGGTGATGAATAAACACAAAAATCTATTAAAAGTAAACTATAAAACTTAAAAATGATGTCAAAACAAAACAATTAAAAACAAAAGAAAAAAAGAAAGCAAAGGTATTTGGTTTTTTTAAGTACAATGTTGGGACCCTTTGACCAAGCAATACCACTGCTATGTCTATATCCCAAAGATAAAAAACAAAAAGGAAAAAGGACTCATACGTACAAAAATATATTTATGGTAGCTCTTTTCGTGATGGCAAAGAATTGGAAATTGAGGGAGTGCCCATCCCTATCAATTAGGGAATGGCTAAACAAGTTGTTGTATATGATTATGATGGAATACTATTGTACTATAAGAAAAACCTGGAAAGATTTACATGAACTGATACAAAGTAATATGAGCAGAACCAGGAGAATACTGTACACAGTACCAGCAATACTGTATGATGATCTACTGTGAATACTTAGCTATCATCAGCAACAATGATCCAAGACAATCCTGAAGGATTTATGATGAAAGGTGCTATCTTCAGAGAAAGAAATGGTGAAGCTTGAATGCTAATCGAAGATACTTTTTCTTTTACTTTATTTTTATTGGGAGTTTTTTGTCTGTGCTTTTTTCACAGCATGACTTACATGGGAATGTGTTTTTCACGATTACACATGTATAACCTATGTCAAATTACTTGCTTTCTCAATAGGGGCAGGCAAGAAAAAGGAGGGAGAGAATTTAGAACTCAAAATTTGAAAAAAAAGAATTTTAAGATTGTTTTTACATGTAATTGATAAATAAAATAGCACAAAAAAGTACAATGCTAGGACTCAAGGAAATATAAAGGGAAGATGAATTCTACAACTAAATGATGAATCCTGACAAAGATACAAAGACATGAAGGAAAGTCAAGAAAGTTTGTTTCAGCAAATGATTCTCCAAATTATCAATTCTATAGACCATGACAGCAATTCCACTGACTACCAAATCATCTGTTCCTTCCTTGCCATCAATGAAAATAAAACACTGAAATCTCAAATGCTGTTTTTTGATAAACTATCAGTGGAGTGATGTCTAAACTATTTAAATTCTTTATGACTTATTATGCTTAAGTCATCAAGAAACATGATCATAAGAACAAAACAGGACATAATACAAGAATATGCAAACTTCTGTTATATACAAATTTAATTTTTAAAATGAGTGTTTTTTTAGAAACAAAAATATAATAACTATATCTGCATTTATCTAGAGCTATCTTGGATTCAAGTCCAGCTTCTAACAATATGACCTTGACTAAGTCATTGAAGCTCACCATACTCTAGGCAGCTCTTTAAGACTATCAACTGCACAGAAAGTTCCTTGATAGTAGTTACTTCCTCATCTGGGAAGTTCCCTATGACAATAAAATCACAAATCTAATTCCTATCCAAGTAAATATTAAATTTAATAAGGTAGTAACAAATTGTTCTATTTATATCACAAGTAAATTATTAGAATATGCCAGAATCAAAACAGCAAATTGCATCATACAATCATAAATACTGTGTTATATTACCTTGGGCTGCTAGTGGAACAGAAATCACACTTTGAAAATCACTTTTTAGAAAATATTAACACATAACTTACGCTACATGTTTCTTCTGAAATTGATAGAAGGGAAGGCTCTCAAGACCAGCCCAAGTGTTCTGAGGCTGGATTTGGATATCCTTTCTTTGGTCAACAAATTCCACAAAATGGTGCAAAACAGGGAGAATCCACACCCAAAATAAAATATCCTTTTCAATACACTTTTGGCACATATTTATCAGGCAGTTTTTCAAGCTAATAAGGAAAAAAAAAAACATCCCAAACTAAGTAAGGGTAGCAGATAACCACAGAAACATCCAACACTTTTTCCTCAAAAAAAGAATTGCTAATTAGAACTATAACATAATATCCACAGATTTAAAGACTGAAGGAAGCTCAGGGAATCATCTAGTACAATCCCCTTTTTTTAAAGATGAGGAAGTAGACTAAAAAATCTGGGGACTTGCCCAAGGTCAGGACTCTAAAACACATAATATGTATGTGTGTATAAGAAAGTGATGAAAACATATATTCTGCCCGGCTGAATACATTGTGGAAACCAGATGAATAAGGATTGCTCCTGGATCCTTCCCTTTCATAGCTTTACCATCAATACTTGCGTCCATTTACTTAAGTCAAGAACAGTGGTTCCCAAACTTTTTTTGTTTTCAACAGTGTTCTTTGCCTTTTGGAATTAGAGCATGATGAATATGTAAGCTGGCTAAACTCCAAGCAAGCTGAGAGTCATGAATATAGTTTCCCATCAGTAAAAGCCTTTTGGGTTGAGTTTTCAAGAAGTTTTAAGGTTAGTATGTAGAAGAGGTAAGTTTTTTCCCCATAAGTGAATGATATACTTACCACACTACACACAGTAGATAAGATTTATATTAAGCAAATTTTGAAATTTTGAAATCTGCAATAACATAGTATGTTAGGTATTAGTAATAGCAGAGTAAAGAAGAGAAGAAGGGATATTTTCACATCTCTTAAATGTGACTGATCAAGACCACCTTCAGGTTTACAGCAGACTATAACATGTATAAAAGCCAAGGTGTGTAGGTAAAAATAGTTTACATATCATTGGCAAGACTCCACTCAATAGATAGCAAAAGGTTCACCAATAAGTTAGCCTCTTCGAAAATTTTTTAGATTGTTCCTTAATGACATAACTAGATTCTAGAGGTCAACTTAGGGCAGTAGAACATGCCCTAACAATGTAAAACAATATATAATCAACAGAATAAATTTCAGTTTCAAACTCAAGTTATATATAACTCAAAAAATAATGGCAATATTTTATGATAATAACCTATAGATGCAAATAAATTATAACAATTTCACAAAGGATTTTAAACATTTTGCACAAACTTCTGGGGGTCAAACTCTACCTCTTGAGTCCTAGCTACATAAGCTGGGCAAGTGACTTAACCCCTACAAACCCATTTCTTTATATGGAAAAGAGGCAACAATATCCACAGTATTAAGCTCTCAACATTGTTATGAGGATCAAATGAAATTAGGAACCCAAAGTGTTTTAATATTCACAAGATGATATATATGTCCACAATCACTACTCTTATGGCACTAAATCTTCTCTAGATGTAAAATCTCCACAAAGGATATTCCAAATATTACCTAATGTTGGTTGCTTTACATAACCATGATACTAAATGATATTTGAAAAACCTTTAGTTTTGGAGCTAAGCTATTTCTGAATGAAAAGACCTGAGTTCTTGGAAAAAACAGATCAAATGAGAAATTTTAAAAATGCAGATCTCTCTTCATCTCTAGTTACTCTCAGGAGAGAGTAGACCTCAAAGCTACAGCTTATTTCTTTTAGAAAGACTAGCCTTAACTCACCATCACAACCTGACATCTGTAAAATATCTGGCAATAGTGAAAGTATTTTCACATAAATTAATCTGACTCTCATAACTCTATGGGGGAGCCAGAGAGGTTTTATTAAATTACATAATAAGTAATAAATATAATTGCATATTATGTATAAAATAATATATAATAATAAGTAAATGCAGACAACAAGATTAAGTGACCTGCCTAAGATTAAAGGGTTAGTAAAAGTGGAACTGGATCTTTTGACTCTTAGTTCAAAGTTTCTCCAGTGCCAACAATATTCCTTCTAAAAGTGAAGTAAGCATGGAGAAAAGACAGGCTAACCAGAAAACAAGATAAGGAAAAGGAAGATTATCAGTGTTTCTGCACAGATAATTCTCAATCCTATCAGTCCTGAGAATTTTCAGGACTAAAATACATATAATAAAATTAAATTAAAATTCTGTACAGCAGTATAGAAGGATAACTTCTCAGAATCATGTTTTTGAAGAATTGAAGGTGTGAGGGAAATTATTTATTATATTATTTGTTAAAAAAATTATTATATTGTCTAAATCCAACCTTATGTGATTGTTCACATCCAGAATGTCACTGGACCCCAGTAAATCTCTAGGAATGCCAGAGATGGCTACAATGTATTTCTGATTCCCCAAAGCCCGTGACCCACCCAAAGCCTTTTTTGTTTTGGGTTACTTTACCTTTTGTATTACTACATATCTCTCTCAATCTACCTTGCTTTCAGGCTGCCCTCTTGGCAAAATGGCTTAACTGCAAACAAGGGAAACATGGAGTTCCTGTGAGGGAAAGCTTTGACAAAATCCTACATAATGTAAATCTTGCAGAATTTAGGTGGAGAGAGCCACTCCCTTTCTAAGCTCCCTCTCCTCTACTAAAACACTTAACAAATTTCTTTCTAAAATTATTTCAGATTTTGGTGTCTGTATTCAAAAACAGTAAATGAAATGCTAGATTTCAGTTAGAGATTAGTGAAAACAAAGATGTCATTGATTTCCCATCTAAGTTCACAGAACCCATGTTGAGAAGCCCTGTTCTAGGAGTTATTTCCAAACCCATATCCCTACCGTAACTCTTTGGTTTAAGTGAAAAGCAAATTATTACAGGTTTTGAACCAAACTCTTGGAATGACATAATGGCAGAAAATGTGATATGACAAAACCGTGACATTCCAAGTTGCCTGTAGAACATCTATCTAAACATAATGTGCACTATTTTCCAAATATACTCTTTGTTTGTCTAGGCTTTCTAAATTTGACAATACAAATAAGCTAGAACTGCTGACTCTGGCTAACAATGATTCTTGGAGAAGGCTATGCTCCATTCTGCATCAAATCAAACATACCTTCAAAAAATGCTATAAAGAAGGCAAATTGATTATTAGAGATCAAATGTAATACCAACAAAAAAGGAAAGGTGGACTAAAGAGATAACAAGTCATCATTTCAAGAGCAAAGGTGCTTCTGGCAAAGCTCTTCAGACAGATGACCATTCATACAGAGATCACATGTGTACATATTACATACTTCAGATTTGTCTGTATTATGTCCTTTAGTTCTTGGCAAAGGTCAGTTCTTGAAATCGAGTCCAAACAAAGAAGTTTACATAATGAGATGAGGTCTTCTTCCAGGGCAGGAAATGTATAATTTTCAGCTAACATGAGGATAATTATTCCCATTTTCAACTTGCTTTTCACTGGCCAAAAAGAATCATCATTGTTCTCACCCAAAAATAACGATTTCAGGCGGTTCCACAATACTTGCTTCACCTAATCCCATTAAATGAAAGAAGAAAACAAAGATACAGTTTAATCAGTATTTTCCTCTGGAGTTAACTGGGTTATGGTCCTTGCTGACTGAGATGAGACTCCAAGCAGTTCAGTTTGGCAGTTAACTAACATCCTTTATAATATGCCATGCCACATCACCAAGATAGTTAAGTGGAGATGATACACCTTAATGCCACCTATCTCCTCCCCTTTCTCTACGTTCTCCTTCCCCATAAACTAATCATACTTAAGCATCAGGGATAGCAGGAGCAGAAGTGGTAGCCCTTATAACACCAGAAGCTATAGATTAACAGCCATAGAAGAGGATAGTCAGATAGGTACTTAAAATGTCAAAAAGTGATGCCTCACTCTTGTACCAAACTGAGAAAATCTTCTTTATGGACTCCACTCACTTACTACTGAGTAAGTGGGGATACAGCAAACAGACCAAGGCCACATTCTATGTAGGTAGTGACATAAAAATCAAGTTGGTCTAGGCAAAGGCTCAAATCCATCTACTGCAATGTCATATACCACAGAATTTAAAAGTTGTAAGAAATTTAGAGATTTTAATCTAACCTAATGAGAAGGAAACTAAGACTCAAAGAAGTTACATGATCTGCCCAAGATCAAAAAGTAGTCTAAGTGAAGATCTGGGCATATTTGGTATATTCAATAGGTTGAAGTAATTCCATCTCTATTGCATGTCAAATGTGGTGATCTATGGTAACTCTTTAATTAAAGAAAATATTCAACAATATTCTGAATAGTCCATCCCCCAACCATCCCAGTGAAGTAAAACTAACACTGGACTGGAAGACAAGAAATATGGATTCTGATTTCTACTCTGACTTATATTGTCGTTATGAAAGAAAGATGGAGAGGTTCCCAAAGCAATATGTAGCCTGAGAAACATGAAGGAGGTAGAAAATTGTAACCAGGTAGATTTCTCCCCATTGTCTTAGTGATGCGCTTTAGTAAGGTGTCTCAGTGTTTTAGGTAGCTATACATCTAAGGCTGATTAGACTGAAAGTTCCTTAAGGGCAGAGATTTTGTTGTTTTTCCTCTTTGTATTCCCCCCAAACTAGCATAGGTCATTGCATTTAGTAAACAAAAGTTGCATTCAACTTGGGGTCTCCTTTTATTTTCTCTGCCTTTTTCAAAAGCACCAATAAGCTGTATAACTTTCACTTGGATAGCCCTGGGGTCTGAGAAATGGAATAAAAAAAGAGAAAATTTGAAATGTACCCAATAGTATAGTAGAAATTATACCTCATGGGTCAAAGTAATCTATATAATTTTCCTTAATCTCCTCTGTTCCCTTATAAAATTTGTCAGTCATAAATTTACAAACCAACTTCTGGTACACAAAAAGTTGTTAGTAAGAGGTTAGAAATTCAGAGCCCATTTTTCCATAACAATAATGTTACACATAATGATTAGTTTTCCAACCTAGCCTATAAAAGTCTAGTTAATGCAAAATATAACTAAAGTAAGTTATTATACTAACTACCATAGTAAAACATAACTACTATATTTAACAGTTTTTAATGGAAAATGTATTTTCATCTACTACTGGAAACATATCTCCATCATCACCCCCACAAGATCAAGGACTCACCCTGCTCTTCACTACTATTGGTGGGTGGCTCCCATAGCTTGGGAAAGGGACTGAGTGGAATAAGGACAGTGAGGAGCTGAGGTCTATTACCAATGCCTTTGGGAATGAACAAGACATTTGCTCATCAAGGTTCCTGGGTTACCCTTCGGTCCTGAAACTAGGAGTCAGAAAACCTTGGGGTCCCAAAGCTAGTTTTGCTATTTATCACCTTTGTGACCCTGGGCAAGCTGTTTCCCTACTCTGGCCTTCAGTTTTCAGAAATAGACAATAAGAGTTTTATTAGATGAGTGAAAGGTCTGTTTCAGCTCTAACCTGCTATGTTCCTGTCCTGATACTCTGATGGGCCCCACAATATGGCCTGCCTGCTTTTCTTTTTCACTAGAGACTCTCCTTCCATAAGCCCCTCCTGGAAATAAGATAGCTTAGCAGCTTCTCTCCTTCCTTTCTGCCACTAAAGAATATGTGTGACTTTAAGGTTTTATAAGAGTTTTTATTGCAAGCAACAGCTGGAAAAATAGACAAGAAATAAAATGCTTTTTACATTTGACCTGACCGTGAATACTAGTTAGTTAATCTTTCCCCAACCCCAACCTTTAGAATCTGTAAGGAAAAACATTCACACATAATAATAACGTTCCACTATTAGGTAAACAAAGGCCCAAAATAAGACTCAAATACATCTCAGAAGAACATCCATATTCAGTGTGTTGGTCATGCAAGGCTCAGGCTAGACCATCACTGTAAGAACAGAAAAAGCAGCTATGGGAGGGCTCTCTTCCCCTAAAATTCTCTGTGATAATTTTATCTGAGCAAATTTGGCCCTGGAAAAGGTAGGAAGCAGAAACCAAAGTTGATGATGGGGAAGGAGGCATCTTATGGTCTCCTTCAATGAGAGAGTATGAAGGGGAAAAAAAGAGTAAAATATCAGGTGGTAACACCTGGGAGGAAAATGAAACTCCTGTGCGTAGTATAAAGCTAAGAATAAAGCTTACACTTAATCTAGAAAATGCAAATCTATGTAACTGAATACCTCTTTTTCTCCATATCCTAAAGATGTCCATTCCTTTGACTGGTCTTCATAAACCATAGGCTTCTTGACCACAAAATAAAACTGACAAAACTGGCTGAAAAAGTTCTTCAAATTAATGGTGTTCCAGGTACTAAGGATACTGAAGATATTCTCCAGCATAATTTTGGCCGCAATGAACTTTCCATTTACCACCATCTTTGTGTTGTCATGAAAAAGCATATCCTTCAACTTCGTCATCACACTCTTATGGGGCTTCATACAAATTATATCATCATACTGGTGCCATTCTATGAGTAAAAGAAAGAACTGTGGTAAATGTACATAATTAAGAGCAACTTTTTTGGTTACTACAAAGTTAGATGAATTCAGGCCTAACTGAATCCCAAAGCTAAAGTTTGTAGATTATGTTAAAAATAAATCTAGGGGACTGTCTTTGGTCATTCAATCTGACATTAGGGCAATGTATTTAAATGTATTTAATGTATTTAAAACTATAAAAATGTCTTTTGTCTGTTAAGACACTTTGATCAATAATTTGATCAACTGTCTATCATAGCCTTAAATGCAATCATTTTAGGATTTCAGAAAATTGTTTAAAATGTATATTACCACTGTAAAAATTGCTTTTATAAGTAATGATGGTGAAAGATGTGAGAGAAATAAAACTCTCTTGGCTTGTAAACTGTTAAAGTGTTAACTTTCTAGATTTTGAAAAGTGAAGAATAGCAGGAAAGAAAGGAAGGTGAGTAATTTGAATTTTTAATTTGTAATTTAATTAATAATTTTAGTTTGGAAAACTGTTTTTTAGGCAACTAACAGATCTCTATTGTTAAGCAGGCAGTCAAGCCTTTTGTAAGTTGTTAACAGGCTTGGTAATAAAAATGGAAAACAGGGCAATATCAGGACCACATGCTCCAAGCCCCTCTAAAGTTCCTTAAAAGTTGCCTTTGATGTCTATGCACCAGCTTCTGATGGGAAAGTCTGACTCCTATATAAGGAGAAAGATTTAGAATAAAAATTGGCTTGCAAGTCAATATGTTAATTGTTAAGAGAGCAAATATTTTATAAAGAAAAAAATAAAAATCAGTAACACTGCATTCTTGATTTTGTGGCAGATTGGTAACTGTTAGATTGCCAGTGTTTTAAGATTTCAGGATCTAGCCCCATGCTTAGGTTAAAGGATAATGATTTGATTTCAGTTAAGAACTTGAAATTGTGAAGGAAAAGATTTGCAGAAATCAATCTTTAACCATCTTCGGACTATGAGCAAGGTCAGATAAGAATCTGATTAGTCCTGTCCATCCATCTTTCAGGAAAATCTGTAGGAGGTCCATATTAAATTTAACACCATATAAATATTAGATATGGTAAAATTATTGGTTATTTCAATCTGTGATTTCCTTACACTGTTCAAACTGAGAATTATTTCATTAATTCCCTCTGTGAAAAGCTCTCAAAGGTGTCTGTGCCTAGAATAACTGGCCATACCTTGCCAACAAACACTTTAGAGCTATCTGCCTGGTAAAAGAGATCAGTCATCTACAATCTCAGGGTAAGAATTTTCAAAAGCGATAACATAACACTTAGCCCAGCACACTTGAAGCTAACCTAGTGATAACAGGAGTGAATTCAAACTGTTTGTGAAATTTTATGTGTATTTTTAAGTATATGTCTATATTGGGAATTGGAGGCTGAATACTTAGGCCAGTCTCTCATCTGAAAAGTCTTAAAGATGGGTAAAGGAGGCAGGGGATTCAGAACTGATACAGTTCCTTAAGAAAGTAGAGAATGAGGTTACAGAAAGCTAGGAATCATCACCACTTGATTTTTAAAAAAGAAATGTGAATTTATGGATAATAAAGTTTTTCTTTTGAAGTGGTGAAAGTACTGGGCCATGGAGAGTTAAATGTTACCATTAGCAATTATAAATCTGCATTTGATTTAATCTGAAATCTGTCCTGAAGGAAATCAGAATGTGATCTGAGTGTGTTCTCCTATCAGGATAATTATGGTAAATCAGAACCTAATACAAAAGACAATTGCTATTTGGTGTTAAGAAATGTATTAGCTGTTAGCTGTAGCAATTAGACAAGATAAAGATATTCAAGGAATTAGAATAGCCAAAGAAGAAACTAAGTTATCACTCTTTGCAGATGATATGATGATTTACCTAGAGAATCCCAGAGATTCAAGTAAAAAATTACTTGAATTAATAAACAACTTTGGCAAAGTTGCAGGGTACAAAATAAACCCACACAAATCTTCTGCATTCCTATATATTAGCAACAAAGTCCAACAGCAAGAGATAGAAAGAGAAATCCCATTTAAAGTTAGGGTAGACAGTATAAAATACTTAGGAGTCTACCTGCCAAAACAAACCCAGGGACTATATGAACACAATTACAAGACACTTTTTGCACAAATAAAGTCAGATTTAAGTAAGTGGAAAAACATTAGTTGCTCATGGGTAGGCCGTGCTAACATAATAAAAATGACAATTCTACCCAAATTAATATACTTATTTAGTGCCATACCAATTAAACTATCAGACAATTACTTTCTAGAGCTGGATAAAATAATATCAAAATTCATTTGGAAAAACAAAAGGTCCAGAATATCAAAGGGACTAATGAAAAGAAATGCTTGGGAAGGTGGCCTAGCGCTACCAGACCTCAAACTGTACTATAAAGCAGCAATTATCAAAACCACTTGGTATTGGCTAAGAAACAGAGAGGTAGACAAGTGGCACTCAAGATGCAGTAGGCAAGAAATATAGCAACCTTCTGTTTGATAAACCCAAGGACCCCAGCTTCTGGGATAAGAACTCATTGTTTGACAAAAATTGCTGGGAAAACTGGATAACAGTGTGGCGGAAATTAGGCATAGACCCATACCTGACACCGTACACAAGAATAAAGTCCAAATGGGTACATGATTTAGGTATAAAGATTGATACCATGAATAAACTGGAGAAGCAAGGAATAGTGTATTTATCAGATCTATGGAGAAGGGAAGAATTCTTTACTAAAGGAGAGATAGAATGCATTATGAAATGCAAAATGGATAACTTTGAGTACATTAAACTGAGAAGTTTTTGCACAACCAAACCCAATGCAACCAAAATCCGGAGGGATGTAGTAAATTGGGAAAAAATTTTTACAGCTAAGCTCGGGGATA
Organism: Notamacropus eugenii; assembly: GCF_028372415.1. Classification (NCBI taxonomy): domain Eukaryota; kingdom Metazoa; phylum Chordata; class Mammalia; order Diprotodontia; family Macropodidae; genus Notamacropus; species Notamacropus eugenii. The sequence goes on along the minus strand of NC_092873.1, from coordinate 322,891,675 downwards.
AAGGCCTCATTTCTAGAATATATAGAGAACTGACCCAAATGTATAATCATACAAGTCATTCCCCAATTGATAAATGGTCAAAGGATATGAACAGGCAATTTTCAGAGGAAGAAATTAAAGCTATCTATAATGATATGAAAAAATGCTCTAAATCACTATTGGTTAGAGAGATGCAAATCAAAACAACTCTGAGGTACCACATCACACCTATAAGATTGGCAAACATGACAGAACAAGAAAATGATAAATGCTGGAGAGGATGTGGGAGAGTTGGAACACTAATTCATTGTTGGTGGAGCTGTGAGCGCATCCAACCATTCTGGAGAGCAATTTGGAACTATGCCCAAAGGGCTACAAAAATGTGCATACCCTTTGACCTAGCAATATCGCTACTAGGACTATATCCCCAAGAGATCATAAAAATGGGAAAGGGTCCCACATGTACAAAAATATTTATAGCAGCACTCTATGTAGTTGCCAAAAACTGGAAGTCAAGGGGATGTCCATCAATTGGGGAATGGCTGAATAAATTATGGTATATGAATGTAATGGAGTACTATTGTGCCATAAGAAATGATGAACAAGAAGACTTCAGAGAGGCCTGGAAGGACTTATATGACCTGATGCTGAGTGAAAGGAGCAGAACCAGGAGAACTTTATGCACAGCAACAACCACAGTGTGTGAGAGTTTTTTCTGGTAGACTTAGATTTCTGTAATAACACAAGAACTTCTGAAAAAAAAAAAAAAATCCCAATGGTGGACCTCAAGGCAAAATGCCTTCCACACTCAGAGAGAGAAATATGGAAGTCACTCACATAATGTAGCAGATCATGTTTGTGTATGTGTATCTGTTTGTGTATCATGTTCTGATTTGTTATACGGATTCTTTCATTTATCTTAGTCTGACTACATAGCATGACTATAGTGAAAATATACTCAATAGGAAAGTATATGTAGAATCTATACAGAATTGTATGCAGTCGTGGGGAGGGAGGGAGGTAGTGGGGGGTGGGTGGGGAGGGATAAAATCGCAATTGTATGGCAGTGATTGTTAAACATTAAAAAAAAAAAGAAATGTATTAGCTGTGTGACTCCAAGCAAGTTACTTTATGTCTGTTTACCTCAGTTTATTATTCTATAAGAAGATAATGATAGCACCCACCTCCCAGGGACATTATGGGGGTCACATGATTGTAAAGTGCTTAACACAATACCTAGTAAAGAGCAACTGCTATATTATTGTTAACTCTTTTTATTATTTCTTTAATTATACGTAATTGCTTCATATTTGATAGCTTTAGAATTTTAGATGTGATCAGTATACAATACCTACGGTGATGAGATGAATGATTTTCAGCATAAGATAATTGGAAATGCATTCAACTAAACTGAAGCCACCTGATTGGTAATGAGTTTTGTTTCAAGTTTCAAATAAATAATATTATTTATCACAGTGTTATTTTTCTAAATTTTCTTATACTGTGAAATTTGTAACTATGTTGTTGGAAAAGCAACTTCTCTTATAATCTGGATGTTATTAGAGTAAGAATTGTACTGTTAAAAGAAGGTTAAAAAAATGAATTAGAAAGCTGTTAGTCATTTTAGCCCTGCTGACCACATGCCATAATATTCTGAAGCATTGTAGTTAAGAACTTACAAGCTTTCAATTTCATCTATATTTAAGAGGGAATTTCTTCTAAAATTACTTGGCCATTACTTTTAAAAATGAGAAGATTGTTAAGCTATTTGGAGTTATTTTTACAATGTTGAAACCTATGAAGTATTTACATAAGTATTTTAAAAGGAAACTTGGTCATTGATTTATCCGTGAGAAAAGATACAAAGAAAAGACATTGTAAAGTCATTTTTATTAACTTATAAGGATTCTTGGAAGCATCTAGTAACAAATACTTATCAATCCTGTGCAAGAATTTTCTGTGTTGTGGAATTCCTACTGAGTCAATAGGATATAAATAATCCTTGCACAAAATGGGGGTGGAAATTTTCAGGCCTGCTTATGATGTGGAGTAGAGTGAGTAAGTGAATGAGTAAGTCTGAGAGAGAGAGAGAGTGTGAGTGTGAGCATGTGTGTGTGTGTGCACGTGTTAATTTGGATGTTTACAGCAAGTAGTCAAGTGTTGTTTTTTCTAGGAATTCAAGTGAACTATCACTTCACTATCCAGAATGTAATTATTTTCTTGATTTCTACTGATATATTTTATACCAGGATGAGCTCATACTCTAGGAGAAGACAAAAAAAAAAAAAATATTGAGTAAACTTTTAAAGGCCTGGTAAACTTTTTTGTGATAAGGCTAATTTAATTGGGTGTATTTGTGGCATTGCTTCACTTAGAACAACAAAATCTCTTCCCCGTTGCAAACAAGTTTTGACTAGAGAGTGGTGGTAATTAGGAATTTGTAATAATTAGGAATTTATTTTGTTATAGTACTTTTGGGGATTTTTTATGATACTTCAAGACAATTTACATCAATTTATTTTTGATAAACTCCAATTTTAAGGATTTATTTTTCCTTTAAAATTGAGTAAGAGCTAGCTGTAAGTTTAGAGATTTCCAAACGATTTATTTCATTAGATTTTAATGATTACCTTTTTATATCAAGATAAATTTTAAGCTGTTTTTAAGAAAGAGAAATACTTTTAGGAAGGAATTTTTAAGTAAAAGAAAATTCTTCTGTACATATGTTTAAATAAAACACTTTTGTGTGACTTTTAGAAGACCTGATAAATTTATTTTGAAGCTAATTTATTGCATAATTTGATGGTATTGCTAATGACTGTGTCTAGCCCTACTGTGATTACTGAGACTTTACTGTTCAAGGAGAAAGTTTTTTTGGGACCTTGAATAATCTTTTTGAGTTTCATTCTTACGTTTGTTGTGTCCCTGGGTCAACTTTAAATGGGTGCTTTAAGAAAAAAATGTCAGCAGTCCAGCAGCTCAATGGAAGCTACATCTGAGATATAAGGGTGGTGAATACCTATCCCTCGGAATAAGGTAGGGAGGTTACCTTGGGAAGGCCTAGACTTTCTTAATTCATTTTCCCATATAAGAAATCTGTCCATCTGGTTCCATATACTAGCCTATTTATAGTGGTGTAGGCCTTGAGGATCAGATTTGATACTATTATAACCATATCCCTGCATCTAACTCTCATAGTAAATTTCTATTATCAGGGTAAGCAAACCATGGTAGCTTAACATTGCAATACTAGATCTATTAATTAGATTAATAGCAAGGTATCTAAATTTCTGTAATAAGCTGCAAGTGGGAAAGATCTTGCCAAATTTACAGCCATTCCATGACCTAAACAAGAGTTAACTTAGTGTCTGAAACTGTCATATGTGTAAGATTTAGTTCCTAAAGCATCTCATTCTTTCAAAATGATGAGACATCAGAATAATTACACAAAAGGTAGAGAAGCTTGTGAAATAAAGATGTGAATCTATTAAGTTGTGAGGTTAAAGTCTTGAACCTCTTTTGTTGATGTTTTAAGGAAGAAGATTTCAGTACAGTCAGTTATCTTAGTGGAGAGTAGTAAACTATAAGTTATCTTGTGTTACCTTAATGGGAAATCTGAATTTACTTATGTTTGTTATTTAATTTGAGGTTGGAACCTGTGTGTAAAGCATGCCCTGAAATGCATGGAAACTACTTAAAGTAGTTACTACTTAAACTACAGATTTCCAAACTGAGTGATACCACCCCACAGGGGACGCTGGAACAATTGGGGGAAGGGAGGGGAATAGAAACCTCAGGTGCAATTAGGGGCATTGAATAAAAATAAGGGGTTGGTGGAAGCATAAAGAAAGAAATAAAAAGAAGGAAACTTTGAAAAACCATTTGTACATATTTCATCTGTTAGGTCACAGAGTTAAAATTGTAGTGATTACATTATTTTCCAAATAAACACACAAAATGCAAGTTATCAGTGATCAAGTCCACCAACAAGCCTTAGCAAGCAAGTGTTGGCAGACTGGCTTGTCACATATCGTTGGGAAGTTCAGCATGCATCCACAAGAGTATGTACTTGTTTACAATATAATACTATGTGGTTACATGACATAATATTGCATCATCAAAATTTCAAGGCAGGGATAAAACACAAATTTACAATGAATTATTACATTTGAGATACATCATTTTTAAAAAATATTTTATATTTTTTGAAATGATGCAAATTTTTTAAAAATATTAAAAGGTTAAAGAAAGCAGATTTCAATAGGTACATTGAATATTTTTTTTAAAGGGGATAGTAGGACAAATAACTTTGAGGATCTCTGACTTAAATCACCTTAAAGAAGCTCCCATTTAAAGGGATTCTGAGAGCAGTAGGCTATATTTATGTTCATTTGATCTTAGTTAATAACTGAACATGTTTTATTATAGATAACTTTTCATATAAGCTGTTCTCTGTATGCAATCTTATACATCCCATCCCAAGTCTTTTGTTATTTGTTATTAAGTATTCTAAAGCAAAATCATTTGTATAATGTTAAACCTAGGGATAAAAAAGCATCTACTTACCACGAGCACTAATTATATCACAATAGGCTGTGATTTTTCACAATAAATCTCTTACTGTTACCAATGTGAGATTATAATCAATATTTGCTATCAAGGATATGCGACTCTTGAGAGCTGAATCCACCCAAAGCTATGAATACTAAAACTTGCTATTTGAGACCTTATGGGATTGTCACTGATAATGTTCAGAGTCTGACTCCAGGTAGGATCATCAAGGAATGCTGTTAAGCCAATGATCTATGATGCTAGCAACCCTTTGGGGTTGACATTCATGAACTGCAGGTGGAGTGCACACGAGAAAAGTTGAGAGAGCAACTCTTGGCATGGGCTGAGGTAGGACTACCCTGACTCAATTACCCCAGCATGACTTTCCTCTTGAATGGAAAATATCCTATCTGGCTGACTTGAAGGTTGGCTCAATGCAACTGGCTGTCCATATAACTTTTGCCTGGAATTGACATGAAGTTAGGGAAGCATTATTCTCTTACTGCATAGTTATGTCGTTGATTGTTTCATGGCAAATTTCTATAATCATGTTATGTGCTCAGTATAAACACAACTAAGTAGATCTTTTATTACTGGAGCACATCTAAGTTACTATAGTGAGATGCAGGTATAAGATTTGAGCTAATTCAACATGACTAATGGGAAAATATACTTAATGGGAATGTATATGTAGAACCTATATCAGATTGAACGCTGTCTTGGGAAGGTGAGAGGGAAGGGAAAGGAAAGAGAAGATTTAGAACTCAAAATCTTATGGAAGTGAATGGTAAAAACTAAAATTAATTTTTAAAAAAGATTTGAGCTAATTACCCTAGAATTTTAGTCCTTTCTATATTCCAAACAACTAAGTAATGGAGTATTTAAATTTCTCACCTATTAGTAGTTATATATTCCCTTCCAAGGACATATAAGCATTGAGTGGGTTGTATGAGGGTTCTTTGGTATTCAAGTGTCACTGACCTTTTTATTAATAATACACTAGCATTATTAATAAAATGATTAATTACTCAGAAACTATGTCTCCCAAACTAAAAATGTCACAATAGCTAAAAGTCACGTTAGACATGATATACAGCTGAGAAACCATCAGCAGGCAGACAATACATTGGGGGGAAGAAGCAAGTAGAAAGGTTTATAAGGGTACATTACAAGGACTAACATGCAACAGATATAAAAGAAAAACAGCAGAAACTTGGGACAAGGGTGAAGATGGGTATCAATTTTAATAATTCAAAAACCTCTTCATGACTCACATGATCAAAAATCCTTCCCAAAGAAACTCATGGTCCCTTTTACTTAGGACTGCCCTAATAAGCAGAGTTGCCTAAGGAACCTCAAAAGTTTGGTTAATAATTATGAAATCTTGGGCAAGAAACTAAAGACCAAAGTGGCACAGACTGTTTTTCTCATTGTTGCCTATTAAAAGGCAAGAGAAAAATTAATTGGGGAAGTGAAATGCTGGTTAAAAAGGTGAGAAATACTGAGAATGGAATTTGAATTTGTAGACCAATGTGACCAAGTCAAATCGAGTCAACAACTATTAAGTGTCTACTGTATTTGTTAGACAAATATACGAGCTAAGTGCTGTTAATATAAAGAATGGCAAAAGATAGTCCCTTATCTCAAGGAGATCAACAGCCTAATGGGGCAGACAACATACAAACAACATATTCAAATAAGATATATTCACGATAACCTTGAGTTAATCTCAGAGAAAAGGCACTAACATTAAGGGAATTAGAAAAGGCAATGCTGTGAGGCAGGTAGTATAGATACCATAATTTCCATGACAGAGATGAGAAAACTGAGGTTAAGTAACTTGTTCATAGTTAAACAGGTAAGTATTAGAGGCAAGATGCAAAAACAAATCACTCCTGACTCCAAATCAAGTACACTGTCCACTATACCATGTTTAAAAAACAAAGATAATCTAAAAATCAATTCTTTAGATTTCGTTGAAAATATAAAAGTAGTCAAGTGATTAATGAACTGTAATTCATAGAGATAATCAAAAAGATCAGTTGGCAGCTTACCTCCAGATTCCTGATATGATTTACTTATGAACAAACAGCGGTTGACATGCTGTCCAGACTTTGAAGGTTTTTTGTATATGAATTCATACTCCTGGTTTGAGCCATGAACGATATAATATTTGTAAGGGATAGATTTTAGCACTTGTTTCTTGGAAATCATCATGTTACCTTCAATAAGGAATCCATGTTCACCCAGTTCTCTACAAGCATAACAAAAAAAGCTGCTAACATCGTATAATAACCAACTTTGATAGACTTAGTTCTCCTCAACAATGCAATGATCTAAGACAATTTCAAAAGACTCATGATGGAAAATGCTGTGCACATCCAGAGAAAGAACAAGGAAGTCTAAATGTAGATTGAAGCATACTATTTTTCCTTTGTTTGTTTTTTTTATTTCTCATGGTTTTTCCCTTTGGTTCTAATTCTTCTTTACAATGTGACTATTGTGGAAATATGTTTAATATGATTTTTATACGTATAGCTTCCATCAGATTACTCTCTGTCTTGAACAGGGGAGGGGAAGGAGGAGAAAATTTAAAACTCAAACTCTGATAAAAGTGAATGTTGAAAACTAAAAATAAATGTTAAAAAAAAACACAAAAAGCTACCGTTAAAGAACCAACTCCCTTCAAATTAAAATGCATGTCCCATCTACACAAGGCTTTTTCTATCCTCCCCCTAGTCCTTAGTGTTTTTTTCCCCACCCTGAAATTACTTTGTACAATTCTGTATTTGTAAATTTGTATAATTTATATTATAACTGTATAATATGTGATATTACAGAACTGCAAATTAAAACAACTTTGAGATAGCATTTTACACCTACAAAATTAGCTAAAAGGATTGAAAGGTATATTGACAAATGTTGGAGTGGATGTGGAAAAATTGGGACACAAATTCAATGTTTGTGGAATTGTGAATTGATCCAACCACTTTGGAGAGCAATCTGGAATTACACCCAAAAAGTTATGAAACTGCCTATACTCTTTGACCCAGAAATACTACTACTAGATTTATTTCCAAAGATGATTAGGGAAAAAGGAAAAAATCTATATGTTCAAAAATGTTTATAGCAGCTCTCTTTATGGTGGCAAAGAATTGGAAAACTCTTGGATGCTCATCAATTGGGGAATGGCTGAACAAGTTGAGGTATATGATTGTAATGGAATAATACTGTGCTATAAGAATGATGAGCTCAATCTTAGAAAAACATGGAAAGATTTGTATGAAATAATGAAGAGCAAAATGAGGAGAACCAAGAGAACATTGTATATAGTAACAGTAATATTGTTTTAAGAATGACTTTGCATGAATAAGTCATTTTATCTACTATATATACCTAAATTAACTAAAACTATAAAGAACATATGAGGAAAGTCATTATTTGCATCCAGAGAAAGAAATGATAAAAGTTATGTAGAGAATATTTTATATATACATATTATATATATGTATGTATATTTGTGTCTAATGGTAGCCCTCTCTAGGGTGGGGGGGGGCATGGAGAAAAACAAAAGAAATGTACACAATAACTTAATTATATATTTAAAAGGAATAACAAGTTGTACATAGTGGATTTGTGGTTTCCTATGCAAATCAACTTTTATGTTATGGAAGTGTTTGTTCCATGAATTAAAACTAGAGCAATTTTTTTTAAAAAGAAAGGTTAAAAAAAGAAGTAGGAATGCTTAAATACTTCAATATTGCTTCCAAAATCCCTAAGTTTTATAAAGTAACATTATATTTTTGTTGATATTTGTTAATATAACAAAAAGACAAAGATTTCCCTCCTCCCTACCCCCATAATTTTTAAAATATATTTTATTTTTTCCCAATTACATGCTAAAACAATTCTTTAACATTTGTTTTTTTTGGAAATTTTTTCACTTTAAACTTAAATATAAAATGAGAAAAGAAAAAAATTGTTATATACACAGCTAACCATAAAAAAGGATTCAATATAAAACAGTAAATTTCCAATTCAAGAAAATTTTTATAATAAATACTACACATTGTTTTCAAAACTGCCCAGTTTTTCTTTACTTCCTTGTTGAATTTCTTTTGTTCTCTGCCATGCACTATTTATTTTATTTTTCCCTCTCCCTCCCCCCACCACCCTAAAGAAGGCTGCAATTAAGCATATATATGTATGTGTATATATATATATATATATATATATATATATACACACACATAAATACACACACATATATACAGAGATATCTATAAACATACATATACATACACATATGTGTAAGACCATTCTATGCTTATTTCCTCCTATCATCTCTTTATCTAGGTGGCTAGAATCTTTCTTTATAAGTCCAAGTCTTCCCATGTTTTTCTACATGAACAGTTCATCATTTCTTACAACACAGCAATATTTCAACCCAATCACGTCCTATTTGAGAGATGGTCTATGAAAGTTTTTCCCCCAATTTTCTGCATTCCTTCTACTCCTAGCTACATAGGTTTCATTTATACAAGAAAATTTTAATTAAAATAATAGAAATTATCCTATCCTTCTTACACTTCAAGAATACTCTCATCTTATAATTAAATGTCTGATACTGCTGAATTTAATTCCTTTACATCCTTTTTCCCTTGTTTCTTTGAAGTTCCTGACCTTTTGTTCTTCCAAGTGAACTTTGTTGTTATTTTTTCTAACTCAGTGAAAAAAATTTTTTTAATAATTTTAATTGAGATAACATTGAATAAATAGATTAGTTAGATAAAAATTGTCATTTTAAAAATTGTATTGGTTTTATCTACCCATGAACAATAAATATTACTTCAATTATTTAGATATGAGTTTATTTGTATAAAAAGTGTTTTACGTTTATGTTCACATAGTTCCTGTGTCTGTTTTGCCAGGTATACTATACTGTCTAGGTACTTTAAATGGTTTAACACAGGCCTGCTCAACATATGGCCTCTTGCAGCCTGCCAAAGCAGCCCACATGCGGTATGTTATGCAGGCCTGTATTTATATCCTTTATATTTTCTACAGGTCACTCAAAATCCTTTCACAGGCAGCAGGTTGTACAGGCTTGATCTAAATGACTAATATAGCTGACACATAGTATAGTTTTTCTATTTTTCACTTATCACTGAATCTATTTTAGCTTTAACTTCGTCTGAGTCACGATTACTACCCTTGCTTTTCATACATAACTAAATTCTACTCCTGCTCTTTATTTTATCTTTGTGGGTGTCTCTCACTTTTATGTTTCCTGAAAGCAACATACTGTTGAATTCCAATTTTTAATCTGCTATCCACTTCTGTTTTATGGGTAAGTTCATCCCATTTACATTCTAAGCTATAATTATTTGTGGTGTTTTTACTTCTTCCTATTATTGCTCACTATCCTCATCCTATTTACCCTATGCTTCTTTATGTGTTTTACTTCTACCCACTACCTCACCCCCATTCCTTAACCTACCCACCCCTCTACGAATCCCTCCCTTATCCTTTCTCCCCCCTGCCCTCTTATTTCTTTCTGAATTTAGAAGACTTTTATATCCTTCTAGATGTTGTTCCCTCTTTAACCCATTACCAGCAAGAGTAAGGTCCCAGCACTATCTGCCGTCCTCCCATTAGCTTCTTCTATATCAATCTTTCCTTTTATGCTCATATGTTTGAGATAATTATTCCTTTTCATCTCCCCCTATACAGATTTGTTTTATTTTTTTTAAAGAATCATCCCATCATGGTCAGCTCAACTCATGCTTTTCTTTCAAATTACCCAAATAATAACAATCATTAGAATACTGCTAATGCTTTCACATATACAAAGTAAACAATTTGACCTTAAGTCTCTTATAATTGGTCTTTAATATTTACCTTATATTTCTCCTAGATGTTACATGTCAAATTTTCCCTTAAGTTCTGGGGTTTTTCTTTTAGTTCATAAAATGTACATTCTTTTTTTTCACTCAGGATTATATTTAACTTTGCTGGGTAAGTTACCCTTGGTCATAACCCCAGTTCTTTTGCTCTACAGAATATAGTATTCCAAGACCTATGTTCCTTCGAAATAGTAGCTGCTAGGTCTTGTGTAATCCTTACTGTAGCTCCATAATATTTAAATTGTTTTTTTCTTGTTGCTTCCAATATTTTCTCCTTAATTTAGGAGCTTTGAAACTTGGCTGTGATATTTCTGTATTTTCTTCCTGGGATCTCTTTCAGGTGGTGATCAATGGATTTTTTTTCTGTTTCTACTTTGCCTTCTTGTTCTAGAACTTCTGCTCTTATTTTTGTTTTTTTCCGAAGTTTTGAGTTGAAAATTCTATCCCTCTCCCTCTCCCTCTCTCTCCTCGAGACAGTAAGCAATGGGATGTAGGTTATACATGTGTAATCACATAAAACATTTCCATATTAGTCATTTTGTACAGGAAGAGTCGAATAAAATAAAGTGGAAAATAGCTTGCTTCACTCTATATTCAAACAATATCAGTTCTTTCCCTGGAGGCAAATAGTATTCATTATCATTAGTCCTTTGGGATTGTCTTAGATCCCTGTATTGCTGAGAATAGTTGTCATTCACAGTTCTTCATCATACAATATTTCTGTTACTAAAACATATTTTGTACTTATATATTCCATATTATATCCCCCAAATAAAATGTAAGCTTCTTGATGGCAAGGACTCTTATTTTTTGTCCTTCCTTATATACCAAGCAACTCAGTGCCTCACTTGTACATAGCACATTTAATAAATGTTTACTGAATTTAATTAAATCTCAAATTGTAGAAATTTCTCAAACAAAATGTTAGCATGCTTTTTGTCTTTCAGACTTAACAGGCCCTCTGCTCTGAGTTTTTAACAGGCAACTTTTAATAGGTGTGAAACATGGCAAAGAAACATATTTTAGTTACTTTGTTTTTAGTACTTTTTCTCCCAAATAGCAATATATTTTTGTTGAAAGATATATTTCCTACATGTATTTACTCTCTGTCAAAATACAAGTCATAAGTTCAGAATGAAAATAATAAATTTAAGCTTGAAAAAAATTTATTTAAAAATCAATTTTATCAACCCAGTTTTGTACATGTATTTCCCTCTTATGATTCCTTTTTAGCCTCATCTTCAAAATGGTTCTTCCAAAAAGTTTTTAAATGTACTTACTTTGTGCAGTTCATCTCACAGACACAACTACTCCAAGCATTTTCACACAAGCCTTCTCCTCCTCTTATGGACACTTTATCACAAACAGGATCAAATGAAAAATCCCGAGACAGAATTGCATGGAAGTATACTCTGATTCCTTCACCAAGATTTAATGCCCTACAATATGTATATAAGCACATATATTCCACAATTTCAAAAAAATTATGTCATACTTTTAAAATGTGTTTTCACACTCATACACTAATAACAAAGGTCCTTCTTGATCACATATTTATGACTAGATTAATCTTTAACCAAACAAAATTCTACTTTTCTCCACTTTAAGTGGAGGATTCTGAAGAAACTGTACTCCAAAGAAACAAAGGCAGTCTGGGAAGAAAATAAGAAAGAAAATAAGAAACTAAAGCAGATTTGCATTTGCTGCTAAGGACCAAGAGTCATAGAATAAAGCAATTATGTCAAATAAGAAAGTATAAATAATGACCAAGTAGTTTCTAATCACCTAGACCATACCTACATTGCTACACTCAGTTCTGAGAGCCACTCTGGATTTATATTGTCAAACTGAAGAATGCCTAGAGAATGTTAACAATGATTTGAGATCATGTCATATCATTTGAAAACTAAATCAAAAGAACTCAGGATGTTTAGCCAGAAGAAAAGACTTATGAGGGATATGATAGTTGTCTTGAAGTAAGTGAAGGGATCCCAGTTAGAAAAGGAATAAGACCAGTCCCACTTATTCATGGAGGTCAAAACTAACAATGGACGATATGACTGCCTCAGGACACAAGAGTGCATTTTCTCTCAGTAAAAGTTTCCAAGCAAAGGCTGGACTTATAGACACAAGTTGATTTCTGGGGTTCCTTCTAACTCATCAACTTTTTTTTTGTATCAAAGGTGGAAACAGGCAAATGAGAACATCAAAACTGGCAACTGTGCCACGTGTACTTTGGGAAGATTCATCTGGGAAACCTACCTGTGCAAGGGATGTTGTTAATGGTCAAAGTTTTGTTTTCACTTTTACCTGGTCTTTAATTCCTTTTCATTGGCAGTCTGGATTCTTTGTTCCTTTGAAGATTCCAGACATGAAGCAGAATCAGCACAACTTGCAGGAAGCTGTTCTTGCTTTTTCATATCTTTAGGCTTATTTTTATCTTTTTCCTCTATTCTCTTCATTTGATTGGTAGGTTTCTCCTGCGTTTCAACTTTCTAGAACACATAAACAAATCTTGAAATGTAATACTTAGTATGAGATAACAGAAGAAATCTGCTTTAGTGGGAAGAATAGTAGAGTTTAACTCAATACAAGCCCCATGTTATTTGGAGGGATTCTTTGGTCCATTCCGCAGGAACTGCCAAGATCTTCACTTACTTTAAAAACAAATACACAATCCTATGTGCCAAGACAAAAATCATTCATTTTTTTACATTAGGGAAATCCTGTTTGTCTTTGTTGTTAAAGCAGTCATAGATTCCCTCCTCCAGTCCAAGAAACAATTCATTGATGCACCTCAACAATAATATAATAATGCTTTGCTTTTTGACGTTTCAATCTACTATTCTACTGATATTCTGGAACTTGTTTTTTTTTTACTTTTTCATTTGTTTTACTTTTTTTTTCTTTTTTTTGAGGTTTGTATTTGTATTGTTTGTATTTTTGGTTTAGAAATGCTATGTTATTTTTCAAATCACTTCCAGAATGGCTTATTGTTTTATTTTAGAAAAGTGAAATGGAATTAAAGTGCCAAAGAAGTTGAATGGTTCTAAGGTCTTTGGGGGAAAAAAATAGAAAAGTTTAGGAAAATCACAGCAAAGACAAGAAAAATCTGAGCACCCAAGTTATGTCTTGAAAATTCACTTCATGCCAAACAAAAAGGCAAAACTTAAGTAGCTATGCAGAATTTCTATAATTAAATCTTTCTATAATTAAATAATTGCATGGATAGTCTAAAGCAGTAAATCAACAATCATTTAAGTACTCCTCCGGTCTCTGTGCATTTTTCACTGTCCCCCATGGCTAGAACTCTTTCTCCTCTCCAAACCCAAGAAGTTCTCCTTGGCTTTCTTCAAGCCTCAGCTAAACTCTCACCTTTTGCAAGGAGCCTTTCCCAGGATATATCTTGTTTGTACACAGTCATTTGTTTGTTGTCTTCCCTATTAGACTATGAGCCAGGGGCTTAGTTTTGTCTTTCTTTGCATCTCCAGTACTTAGCCCAGTGGCTGGCACAGAGCAGGCACTTAATTAATGCTACTTGACTTGACTTGGCTGCCTACAATATACACAACCATTACAAGCATGGCTAGACACAAAAGAAACCACATGTTACTGTTCTGGCAGAGTAGCTCAGAAATAATTTAGGGAAACTGAACTGATAAACAAATCACCCTCAGTGTAGCACAATGGAGTAAAATAGCAGGCATTTTATAATATTTGCTGACAGGAATACAATTTACATAATAATCTCAATAAAGGAAAACAATACTGAAAGATATTAGAATCATTACCATTATTAATGGTCAACTATAACTTCAGAAGACTGATGTTTAAGTATGCATCCCTCATCTTAGCATTAAGATGATAAGCTATATATAAGGAATGTGGTTCACATGTTCTCAGATACTGCCTCAGATACCAGTCTGATTGACTGGTTTTACTTAAGTGCATTTCTTTGCAACAAGGGAAGTGTCCTTGGTGTGGGCAAGAATGTGACAATGTGGAAAAAGTGACAATGGAGAGACTATGATGGGAAAAGGGTTTTATTATTTTTATTTTATATCTAAATTTTATATTATATATTATTTCACATAATAATGTTTGTTGAAAGAAAAAATGAACATGAAACTGCTTCAGAACAACTACAAAACAACATATCAAGAAATGAAAATAAAGGGATATGAAGCATAGAGATGGGAAATTAATCAAGGAAAGTTCCCTAAAAATCACCAAAACTTGATAGTTACCAGAAGCTTTACTGGAAAACTTACTCTGGTAGCTGGTTCATTTGCTAGCTGCTTCTTTGATTCTTGATTCTTATTTTTAACTTCTTTTCCTGATCCCTTTACTTGATCAGTTGACTTAATTTTAGCTTCCTAGAAAAAATAAAGCCCCAAACATCAGACCCAGGGTAGCAAAATGAAACAGAGATAATTTGGGTCAATGAGTTTAGTAACAGTAAAATCCTACTGCCCATCAGAAGCAGAATGGGTTTGCAATTCCAAACCACAGGTCATCACTTAACAAAACAACTTACTCTGGGAGGTGAGGCACTTGTTTGTGGCTTAGATGTTTCTTTTCTTTTCCTTTGATTAGGAATGTCCACTTTTGATTCTGGTAGAGGGACCTTCTGACTAGGATCTGTGTGTAAAGGATCAGTGTCCTTGACTTTACATGAAGTCAGTTCAGGGAAAGACCCCCAAGTGGCATCTTTCACCTTAGGTAATTCTATATCCTTCCCTTCTGTGGAAACAGGTCCCAGAGTCTTGACTAAATCAACAGGGCTATGATTTTCTTTCTCATTGACTCCTTCTAGTCTTCTGACTGACTGACTACTCTCAGGATGTATATCAACTTCCATCTTTTCCACTGGAGCACCTATACCTGAAATAACCTTTTCTTTGGTTCCACCCTCCTCTGACTCTATACCAAAATGACTGTTGCTGTGACTCTCAACACCTAAAGGAGATGAGATTTGGTTACTTCCAGTTTGAACATCACTACAATCAATCAGGGTCTGAGTTAAACCATCCTCCCGAACTTGACTTTCTTGTAGGGAAGTTTTATTATCCATCAGTCCAAGGCTTGGAAGAGAACTCAGGCTAGGTAAGGCTGAATGAGACAGGGACAGAGAGCCCAGCTCCTCTGAAAGAAGATGTTGATCCTTCTTCTTTTTCTTCTTTCTATTTTTCTTCTTTATCTATACAGAAAAAAAGAATGACAATTTAGCATCTTTGTATTCTTTTCCTCATTTTTAAAGTAAAACTATCATAAATATAGCTACTGATCAATCCAAATCACCAGACTGATTTTCTTAAAAACCATTAAAATAATTTCCTTGCCAAGGTTTCGACTAAATTTAGGAAAACCCTCTTTAGTTTGCATGGCTGCTTGTGAAAGAAGTGTATAGGAATACTTAAATCCTTTCAAATATTCAAGTCTCCTGTTTTTTCTTCTTAAAGCAAAGGAATACACATTTCAAGCAAGCAGAGACCTAAAGAATATTTAGCTCAACTCCCTCATTTTGCTTATTTTTTTATCAATAAACAAACTATCAAAAATTTATTGTCTATAATAGACAAAAGCAAGAGGCAGCCATAACAGAATGGATAGAGGTGACTTTCTAAGTTAGGAAGACCTGGGTTCAAATCTTCTAAGTTACTGGGTCTATCACATAGCAGTGCCCAGGAAACTCCTAAAGAACAAACATTACAGAGCAGGTGCTCATAAACAATGGTAGAGAGGAAGTTTATTCACCCTAAGCTCCCTATTAATGAAGTAGCAAGTCCAATACAAAAAAATATCCAGGCATTGTCTCTAGCTCTTAGGAATGTAACAACTTATGTGTTGTCCCTTAGCAGGATAACTTTAGAAAAAAGTTACTGGATGACAACAGAAATTGTTAACTTCATATTAAGTGCATTTTGTGTAGAAAATGTTTGTAACATTTCATAGCTACATTCCATTATCAAAAGATTTAAGTGCATATTTCGGCATGGCAGAAACCTAGGTAGCCAGTAAAAGACATTTAATATGCTTATTCTCCTTATATAAGCCTGAATGAAAAAAATTTAAGAGACTAAAAGATAAATGAAGAGCAAAATAAAGTCAGAAGAGTTAGACAAACATGGAACACCCTTCTCCTTCCCTAGAGGCAAGTTTTCCCAAAGGAGAGATAAGATAAGAACCTTGTCAAAGGGGGATAGGGAATATTCTGAATTGAATTCCAATGAAACCCAATTAATCTCTTATATTTATTTCTTATGTATATATACATGTTAAATTCTACAATTTACTTCCTTTCATAATGAATAGGTTCATTCCAAGTCCAGTCATCCTTCTTAGAAGATAAATTAGAAGAATGAAAAACAAAGAATTGGCCTTTAAAATGGCCACCATCTCCCCTATGTGGGCCTCCAACCCACTGAACTTTCAACTCATTTAAGTTAACACTTTAGCATACATTTTTTCACATTTTAAAGTGGAAAATTCATTCCATTTATCTCCAAAATAAAAAAGTTATTTGGGTCTTGAGTATTTTTGCTGTTGTTATTGTTTAGTTGAGTCTGCCTCTTCTTGATCTTATTTGGGGTTTCTTGACAAAGATATTGGAGTGGTTTGTCATTTCCTTCTCCAGCTTGTTTTACAGATGAGGAAACTGAGGCAAACTGGGTTAAGTGACTTGTGGAGATAACACTGCTAATAAGTGTCTGAGATCAGATTTGAACTCAGAAAGAAGAATCTTCCTGATTCCAAGCCCAGGGCTCTATCCATTTCGTCAATTAGCAGCACTGTGAGTATATCTCTGCCCAATAAAGTTAAAGAAGGGTTTAGAGAAGGCAGTAGCAATATTTCATCAAAAAAAAAAAAAGTCACTTCTCTCAGTCTTTTCCTCAGTAAAATGAGGGTATTAGAGTAAATGACTTGTAAGGTTCTTCCCAGCCCTTATAAAATGACCTTTTTACAAATGTGTCAAGCTGGATTATGAGATCATGTACTAGTGATTTTCCTATTTGCAGTTTGTATCAGAATCATTTGAATGGAATCCTAATAAAGCTGCCCCCAGCCCTAACATTCTAACTTCCTTAAAAGCCCCACTGAACAGCAGACCCACTGCACCTACCTAGCCAATCACCCCTCCACTACACACACACACACACACACTCCATATCCTAACTTCTTCATATATGCCTCACTGTTCACTAGGACAACAGGTGTGTCCATGAACTCATATTTCTCACAAAACAGGAGGCGTGTCCATGTGATGGGATCCCAGCCACTGCCTCTAGCTAGCCACTGCCAACAGACCCATTCCTCATATTTCTCACAAAAACAACAGGTGTGTCCACGCATTCAACCACAACCACATCCTTCTAGTCTCAGACAGGACCACAATACTCCACCAATCAGAAGCAGGACCACCAGGATGCCCAAGGAGAAAATGGAGTCCAAAACAATGGAAGGGACTTTGCCTAAGTACCTGCACAGTAATAGTAAAGAACTGACCTAGAGTGAACTCATGACGTAGAGGCTTATTATAATATTATTATCATATATACATACACCCTTAAATGGATTTTTCTATATGCATTGTAGGTCATATGCACAGTTTCACTGAGGCTGGGACCCTTTTCCTATTATTTAATCTCTTAACAAACCCCTCCTGCCTTTTTAATACTCATAATTTCTTATGTAATTGCATCTTTGCCCCATAAAAATTCATCTTTCTTCTTCTGAAGCGAATTTAGCCTGCTTCATGAGAGGTGTCAATCTCAATAAATGCCCATATTTGGATTAGAGGTGGTCTGACTCTGAATTCTTTGAGATGGTTCCACCACAACAAATCGTGAAACCTCAACACTTTTTGGCATCCCTGGGTGGGCAGAGTAACTCCAACAGTTCAGAGCCTAAACCACAACAATTTCACATTGATTACAATCACAACAATAATGGAAACCATGAACTGTGAGAGCTAAAAGGGCTCAGGTTATTTCAGGTAGCTCAGGTAGTGGAACTACCTCATCTTCCAGCAGAAAAACCAAAGCTCCAGAGAAAGGAGAAAGGAAAGTGGTATTTACTCTCGAATCAAATGAGAATAGGCTATACTGAAGACACTACTGGAGGGGCACCAGAGTTCAGGGGTGCTTTATTTGGAGAAACTCCAAATGGATGATAGTGGCAGAAAGTTATCAGGGGCAGAATGCCAAGAAGCCACCTGTGTTGGTGGTGAGCATCAGGCATGGCTGTGCTTTAGCTAAAATGCAAAAGGAAAGGTGAGTGGAAGTTTCCAACTGGGAAAGTTTCCATACTTCTCAATATTTCCAGGATACTCCTGTATTTAGATAATGATCAGAACAACCCATAAATTCAGGGCTAGAAGGAACCTCAAAATTCACCTACTCCAATCACCTCATTTTACAGAAAGGAAAACTGAGGCCCAGAGAAGTTAAGTGACTTGCCTAAGGTCAGTCTTTCAGTTCATCAACTAGCATTTCCTAAGTGTCTACTAAGTGTCAGCCATTGTGCTAAGGACTGACAAGACTGATAAGTCCTCTGACTCTAGAGTAAGTGCTTCACCCACTATATTATACTGAAAAGAAAGTATTAGTATTTATTTTATACCTACTATATGTACAGTCAGGCAGGTAGGTGACCAATGGCTAAAGTGCTGAGTCTGAAGTTTGAAAGACTAATCTTTGTGAGTTCTCATATGTAAGAAAAAATAAACCTGTCTGACCCCAAAGGAAAGAAATTAAAAGGGAGAAGGGAAGAAGCAAAAAGAATCTAAGAAGTGCTCATCATTTGGAGAATGGCTGAACAAATTATGATCTGAATATAAAAATAATATTACTGTACCATAAATGACCAAAGAGATGCAAAGAATCCTAAAGAGTAAAAACTGACGTAGAATGAAGTGAATAGAATTATACAAGCATAACACTGTAAAGGAAAATACTTTCCAATACTGACTAAGAACTATACTTTTCTGGGCAAAAAAGAGTACAGTATGACTTTCTACAATCTACTAAACTAAATACTTATGAAAATCTGAAAATATTTCAAGATGTTTGAAATCTAAATGATCTTAAAATGAGTGAGTGTTTAGAGAAGTCTAACATGGAAGACAGACATCAAATTATGTAAACTAACAGGAAGCATAAATACAATTTCAAGGTAAAAAGAATTATTTGGCCTAAATTGAAGGAGAAAGGATAAGTGTAAAGATCTTTTTGTTTAAGTTTGACTGAAGAGCTAAATGGTATAATGAGGAAGTTGTTGGGTATGTTTTAATTTCACTGTTGGACATTATGACTCTTGGCTACTGAACATCATCAAACACTAAAGATTGGGAAGACAGCATCTTGATGAGAGCCTAGAAATCAAAGACAAAGGGATCACCATATGAATAAGCAACAAAACCTATCTGCTAGTTGAGTTGTAATTCAGAGACCTTCTCGGTAAAGAAATATTTTGTGAACAACCAGAATAAGAAATTTCTGAATAAGATGTTTCCCAATTCCCAGTAACCAAGATAAAAATAATTCAAGTAAATTGCTTTAAATTAAGATAGCTGTCCTACTCATGAAGAACTGAGTCCTGAATCTTCCCTGTGACTTATACTGGAAAGGAACTTAAGCTCTTCATGTCCCAGGTAACTAAGATTATATACTGAAAGGAGAGCAGAGGCAGTTTTTACAAGAGCTCTTCACACTAATTATAGGACCAGACCAAAAAACCAAAACCCCCAAAACTAATAATAGTATCTAGCCATCGTATTTCAATTCCTGCTAATAAGACAAAAAAATCACAAAGGATATCACACTCCTTAGTCACTTTTAATTTTTAACTTGCAGCATTAACAAAGACAAAGGCTGGTAAGTTAATAAATAGCAAGCTACAGAGGGTATAACATGCTGGAAAAGGTTAAATACCTAGTGTAATAAGGGGTATATTAATATGTTTTAAATATACATATTTTTACTGTTAGGTATTTATGATTTTTTAAAAGCACATTTAGCAGCACTTTTTCTATCAAAAAGACCTGGAGACAAAGCAGATACATATATCTATAAATACATACATCTTTTTTATTATGTCAAAATTTGGGCCTTCTACATCTATGCTTTTAGGGACTTTTGGGGGTTTTTTAAAACATGAATGTTATATTTTTTCAAAAGCTTTTGTTTTGCATCTAGTAACATAATCATGTGGTTTCAGGTGTCTTTGATTTAAATGTTGTTAATTTTCTTTTTCCAATGATGAACCATCCTTACACTTCTAAATCCAATTAGGTCATAACGTATACTTTTTTATTCATTGCTACAATCTTTTTGTTATGATTTTATTTTTAAAATTTTACTCCTGTTCATTAATGATACTGGTCTACAGGGTTTTTTTCGCCTTAGTTTGGTTATAAGGGTCATATTTTTTTCTCATTAAGGAAGTTTGGTAGTTTTTTTCTATTTTGAGAATAATTTGCATAGTATGGGTATTAACTGCTTTTTTAATGTTTGCTAAAATCATTTTCTAATATTGATTAAAATTTTTAAATATTAAATGTTTAAAAATATTTTATGTATTAATTCTCTACTAAAAAGACACTTTTCTGTTTCATTATCCTTTAATTTTTTTCATCACTATCCTTCCAGTCACCCAGATATGGAACCTCAGACTCCTTTTCCCTTTTCCCTCAACTCTTTTCTCATTTAATTCTCCATATCATTTCATACATCTGTCCATTATATCTAAATCACTACTGCAGGATTCACACCCTTAGCACTTCTATTCTGAATTACATGTAGTGGTCTTCAAATTGGTCATCCTGATTCTAGTCTCATCCCTCTCTGATCTACTCTCCACATAGCTGTCAAAACAATTTTTGAAAACCACAAGCCTATTTCACTGCCATGTTCAAAAATCTTAAGTGTCTCCCACATTACTCAGAAAATAAAACACAAACTCCTTAGCCAGTAGTAATAGGCATAACATCAGGCCCTCTATAATCTGGCTCCAAATTATCTTTCCAAACTTATTTCAACCTATTCCCCTTCCCAACTAACTATATCCCCAAATTTAACATGTCCTTCTGTGAACTCACAGAAGCAATTGCATAGAATGCACACTCACCTCAATCCAGAATCCTTTCAGAATCCTTGTCATTTATTCAAGGCTCAGTTAAAGAATCACTACTTCTCTGAAGCCCTTCCTGATGGGCAAGCTCCAGCACTGTTTTTAGTGCCCTATCTCTTCATTCTTCTTGTACCATACATGCATACATCTAGCCCTCTAATGGTATTTAAGTGCCTTGAGAGCACTTTGTTGTCTTTGCAACCCTATCACCTAGCATAGGGCCTCAAACATAGCAAGTACTGTCTGTTGAACTGAAACCCAATGACTTTTATATATAAACCATTTCACCACATCTCCATAGGCTGTATGTGAAAACAAGTTTTTGAACCTAAGCATAAGACCTTACATGTCCTTGTTATATCTTATCATATTAGATTTAGTCCAAAGTTCTAGCCTGCCAAGATTTTACTGGATCCTGACTTTTATCCAATAGATTAACTAAATACCCTCCTAGTTTTGTGTCATCTGAAAATAAGTATGCCTTACATTATCTTTATGTAAATCACTAACAAAAATGTGAACAGCAAAAGCCTAAGCATTGATTGATCCATTAAGATCAATTACTAGAGACCTCCATCTAAACTGTCACTGAATCCTTAATGAATATCTTTGGGTCCAGTCATTCAGCAGTCCTAAACACTCCAAATTATACAATTCTCTAGACCACAACTTCCAATTTGCCCACAAGAATATTACAAGAGATTTTTGTCACACTTTGCTAAAATATAGGCAAATTATAGCTATTCCCTTGATCTCCTACTCCTGTAACACTGTCAAGGAGAAAAAAAATCAGGCACAAGCTGCTCTTGATGAACCATGCTGATTCTCTGCAATCACCACTCTCCTTTATCATTATGCTCTTGAATTTTGCCAGAAATCAATGTTAAGCTCACTAGCCTAAAATTTGCACATCACTCTCCCACTCTCCACAATCTTACAAAGATTCTCCACAACAATTTAACCATCACATCCACCAGTTCTTTCAGTACCCTGGGGTGCAATTCATCTAATCTACTGATCTAAAAATCATCCATTACAGCCAAGATCTCTCTTATTATCTTGGGTTTCAACTCCCAACCAGTTACTTTTATTGTTTTTCTCACCCAAAAATTGTACTCCTTGGCAGATAAGACAAATTAAAAGTTAAAGAGCCATTCTGACTCCTCTCAGACATGTGAAACCATGGTCTTATTCCTTTCTTTGATTCTCCTTTTTTTCCTTAATATAGCCTTAAAAAAGAAATCAAGACTTTTTGTCAGCCTTAACATTGCTAAGGAGCCTAAACTTTTTTCTGGACTTTAGTCCAGAAACCTGAAACTATTCTTCAAGTCCTAGGTTATACTTCTGTGTTCAGCTTTTATTGCCTCCTTTTCTTTTTATTGTTTGTACATTTTAAAAAACCAGTTAGTCACTGAATTGCCTGATAAATACACTTATCATACTCTTTATACAACTATACTGTTTTTTCCTTATTAAAATTGTTTCTCTTGGTGTCTTCAGAATTTATTTCTTGACTGCTCTTTCTTCACGAGATTCTACATATCATTTCTTTGATCCCTTTGAAATCTACTCTCCCAAAATATAGAGTTCATATTAAACTATGCTGAGCTTTCTTCTCCTCTACAACAAATCCTAGAAAGGAGCAGTCATCTCCTGTGCCTCCAAGATTTCTGTCATTTTCACTTCAGCAACCAGTGTCTCCTTGTTAGTAAGAATCAAGTTCAGAATACTGCATACACCTTCAGCTATGATTAATATGTTCATTAGTTTTGATGAACTGTTTCTCCCTAGTTTCTTTTCATAATTTGTCACAAGGGATAGGGATGTGGAAAAGGAGGAATATATTAGTAATTAACAGTGATATAAAAATATGAATAAAAAATAAAGGTTTTAAAGACAGAGAATCTGGCCCAGAAATTCCTATTGTTTCTTCCTCTACTCTCTGGACAAAATTATTATTAAAGGCAATTCTGGAAATTATTAGCTTGGCTTTTAGGAAAGATAAGTAGAGTTCCAAGTCCTTTAAGTCTCTTAACATTACTAAATCATGTCTTCTAATCATGCTTATTATCTGTTATACAAATTCTTCATCTATTTTCTCTGTCTCCCTCAGTGATTTATAATATACATCTATGAAAGTATCACTTCTTTCTACTACTACTTATCTTGATTCAAATAGTATCCACCATACTTCCCTGATCCCAGACCTTGGATTTCTTTACATGGTTATATCTCAATATATAATACAATGGATAGCATTGTAAAAGGGATAAAGAAGTAGCCTCAGAATCAGGAAAACTTGGTTGAATTTGAGTTTGACCTCTGACATGTTGGCTATGTGACCTTATATAGATCATATAAACTCTTAGCACTCCAAAACTTTTCTAAGAAGTGACAAAAAGGTTGAAAGGCAACGTTGGTATAGGGAGTTTCCTACTGGGGATCCCCTGGACCAATGAAATTATACATCTGGACCAAGTTAAAAAAAAACACAATGCTCATCTTTTTAAATATCCTGTTCCTTCCAGAGTCATCTTCAAGTCATGGATTCTATCACACCTATCTGCATTAGGATCACCAATTCACCTTACATATGAGTAACATTTTAAATTCAATAATTCAATTCAATAAACATTTATGAAGTGCCTACTCTGTGAAAGGCACTGTGCTAAGTGATGAGGAAATAGTCTCTGCCCTCAAGGAGCCTGCAACTTAATGGGGAAGATAACCTCCAAAAGGAAGCTAACAAGGACGTGGGCCACCAGGGGCACAGTGTTCTGCAGAGTCAAAGCCAGACAGCTGCTAGTGTTGGGAGCCTGGCATACCTCTGCTACCAGAGGCTCACCATATTGGTCATAGGTAGTCATGTGCAGATACCCCATTGGCTTTAGCCCTACTGCAGCTCAGAATTCCTTGAGTTTGTTTGGGGTTTTTGGCCTGATGTGGTTTTCTCATTGCCTCCATGTACACAGAGCTGTCTTCTGCAAACCTCCAGGGTCAAACACAAAACATTCAAGTTTTTACTTCTCAGGGGAAGAAATGGAAGGGGAGGTAGAAAGGGAAGCACTGAGATACTGTTGGTCCCTCAAGTGCCTCCAAATAAATAAGGGGGGCCAGGAGGAGGTCCTGTCAGCCTCCTAGGTCCTGTATCTGAGGGAACGTCATAGTTCCAGAAAAATATCCCAGTGTAAGGGTCAGTTTCAGGTTCCTCTCTATTTCACTTCTGACATTCCCTATTCCCAAGAACCATATAATTAATATTGCCAAGATAGGGAGGAAGTGAGAAATGTAGAAAGAGAACCCAACTAGGCTCAAAGTCTGGGTGTGCTTATTAGGTTCTCAAGAGACTAGATACTTACCTCAAATTAAGAAAAAGGGTGTCATCAATATAAAACAATACTTTAACTGCAACTGGCCAGAAAGATACTATACCTCCCATGCCACAAAGGAATATCCTGGCTTTACCACTACATCTCTGAGCCCCTCTAGGATACAGCAGGAGAGCCTTGGCAACTCAGAAAAGTGATACACAGTCATCTTGAAGGTAAAAAGAATGATTATATAGCAGAAGGGTAGATTAGTGGGGCATAAAAATGAATGGTAGGAAACTACACTATTTCCTAAGGTGCCTTTCCATACTTAAAAGTTGGAAAAGGATAAGAGAAGGATTCAGGAGTTCCCTTCACCCTTTTATAGTACAAAGGAGTAACAGTGAGGAAGGCTGAGGTCAAGGCTGCAATGATACAGGCTTCATCAAAGCCTTTATTTCCAACTCACACAGAGTTAACTAGTTGACTTCTAACAATTCATAATTCTGGGCCCTTGAGAATTACACACCCTGCAATTCTAGCCCTTCTAAGCGTACTTAAATGGCATGGATAAGGAGCTAGGGCTACTACCTAAACATTCTTACTTAAGTTCTCCTTAAAGATCATCTGGGTGTTTCCGTCCCAACAACCAAGGCCTCCCTAGGCTGATGTGCAAATAAGGTTCCCTTCTAGCTCTGGGATTCCTAGAGCTCCTGAGCTTGTAATCCACCAGCCTCAGTTTCCCCAATATCAGGGATAGGTGGAGAACACCATGCAATGTGCCATTTTCTTCCTACATGGTATTTACTCTATGCTATCAAACTTATAAGATATACTTAGGCAGTCAACTCTCTCACCTTTCTTTTGCAATATAAAGTATTTTAAATTACAATGATAATACTCTAGGATAATACATTGTTATCTTCTTAGGTACACTCAAATATTAGCCAAAAGTCCAGTTTCCAGTATTTTAAACTGAGGCTCAGAAATCAAGAATCAATTCTCAAATTAATTACTTTCTAACCAACCATATTTGCACCTCTCCTGAAGCTCTTACTTCAATTAGCATGAGTAACAAAAATAGCACCTGTGCTCCAAAATCTTCAGCTCCTTGACCATGCACTTTACCAGTTCTTTATAGTTTCATTCTGATAGTATCATTTGCCCTCACATTAGTCACTAGAAGTAGTTAGTAGCCATCAAGTTTGACAAGTCTTGAGAGAGACGCTCTGCCACATCCTGGATATGTGCCCCAAGATGACACTAGATCTGTTACTGGTATCAATCAACCAACAATCAAAAAAGATTCATTAAACACTTTTGTGCCAAGCCCTGTGCTAGATTTTTGGGATACAAAGACATATGTATACATACGTATAACACTAGCATCAACAGCCTCTTCCATAGAGAATATAGATAGTGGCACCATATCTTTGACAGCCTTTAAAATATTGAAAGGGGAAGTTTTAACTGTCATTCTTTGAGAAGTCATTGATAAGAAGCCTATTAGAATCAATGGCTTGAAAGAAACTGGAAGAGGGAGAGGAATGAAAGAAGTTAAAGAGCTTCTTTTCTAGAGAAAACTATTTTAACTTTTTCCCTGCAAAGAGATTGAAAAGAAGTCTTGAGAAGAAATTTGACTTGGTATCTTAAATGAACTGAAAAGCGGGATAGGTTTTAGAAGTCATCTGCATTTAGAATTATAGTTTGAGGTAACTCTGGCAGTGATTTTTCTCAACACTAAAATATAGTAATTATCTGTATCTCTGGGCTAACATTTATAACTGTGCTAATAAATTATATAGGTAACTATTAATTTAATTTAAGCCTAAAAGATCAGGTTGTGTGTGTATATATGTATGTTGTGTATATACACATATACATTTTAACTTCATATGTATACATATATGTGTATACACACACAAACACATATATACACACACTCACACATAATTAAAGAGGGGGGAACATAAGGAGGGAGAGAGATGAAAACATGCTTATGAGACAAGAGGGTCTTTTATTTTATTAACTAATAAACTGGAGTGGGATCTCTAAGATAATATGAGGTGTTATAATTTTAGCAATTAATAAACAAATATTAGAGTGGTGATTTTGCAAGTAATAATAAGATTGATATGAGATGTGGAGGAAGAAATGACCAAGATTTAGCAGCTAACTATATAAATGGGGTGAATGAGAGTGAGGAGTTGAGGATGACATTAAGCTTGTAAACTTGAGTAAATGGAAGTATGGGGGTGCCCTTAACAGAAAGAAAGAAATTAAAAAGAATAGGTTTTGGGGAAAAGATAATGAGATTTATTTTAGACACTCTGCATTTGAGATACCTACAAAGAGCATTCAGTTTAAAATAGGTAGTTAGTGATGTGGGACTAAGCTCAGAAAAAAGACTAAAGCTAAATATATAAAAGTGGGAATCATCTAAATAGAGATGGTATTTAAACCTATAAAAACTGAGGAGGTCATCAAATAAGAAAATAAAAAGAGAGGACACGGTGGGTCCCGGACAGATCCTTGAGCATATACCTACAGTTAGAGTACAATACTGATGATGATCAACAGAGACCAGGAAGGAACAG
Organism: Notamacropus eugenii; assembly: GCF_028372415.1. Classification (NCBI taxonomy): domain Eukaryota; kingdom Metazoa; phylum Chordata; class Mammalia; order Diprotodontia; family Macropodidae; genus Notamacropus; species Notamacropus eugenii. The sequence goes on along the minus strand of NC_092873.1, from coordinate 322,864,204 downwards.
TTATTAGAACTGGAGAGATTACTGTCAGGAAAATGCAGAGAACAAAGAACCATTCTGTTGTAAATAAATGAGTGGTTCAGTAGGGAATGACCAACAACCACTACTAGTTTCTTCTTTTAGTCCTTACTAGATGATCTTTTCACCTACTGGCACCTACAGTTCCACATCAAGCAGTTGTTTGCTTCTCAGAGCATCCATTTCTTTCCTATTCTGTGAGAGCTTCACATTTTGTACAGCTACAAATATTCAGGAATCTTCTAATTCCCTAAGATACCTTCTATCCTCCAATCTCTGACAATGGTCAGGATTCCCCTCTACCTCTTCTGATCCTTACCTGGAGAGCAAAGGCATTCCCTGTGCCTTTTTCTCCTCTCTTCTAGAGAGAAGAGCCTACATTTTGAGCACAGACAGCAGTCACTTTGCTACAGCAGAAATACTAAAATCACAATCACGAAAAATGCTACATACTTCCAAAGACAGAATTGATGACCTCTGAGTAGAGAATGAAGATCAATTTTTTTCATTTTATTTTCCATGTTTTGTTTTGGTTTTTCTGCAGCATGGCATATGGAAATATGGAAAAACTGGAATAGATGTAAATATATTTTGTGTGATTTCACATGTATAACTGATATACTGCTTGCCTTCTCAATGGGTGGGGAAGAAATGAGAAGAAGAGAATTCAGAACTCAAATTTCATTGAAACTGAATGTTAAAAAGATAATAAAATTATTTTTGAAATAAAGAAACCAAATCAGTGAATGAGCTTACCAAGAAAGTATAAATGGAAAAATATAAGGGGCTCTCTGGAGATAAGCCAAAAGTCTTTACAGAACACAGTAGAATCATACTCACTTTTTGTGTAGTTCATATAAAATCTGAGTGGACATTACCTTATCCTTATTTCCATCAGGTAAACGTTCACCAGTATCCATTGCCAAAGGAAGAGCATCTTCACCTTTAAGTTCTTTTCCACATTCTGTTTCCACTTCCAAAGTTAGCTGGGATTCGCCGTTCTCTATAAAAGGGAGAGGCAAATTATGATAGGGAAATAAAATTAGTTAAGGAAAACTCTCAATATAAAATTTTCACTGGCTAACCAAGAATGCCATCTTCTATCAATCAAGGAAGCACTTAGTAAGCAGCTATGTGCTATGCCATGTATGAGATACTGGAGTTATAAAGACAAAAAAAGAAATCCCTGCCCTCAAGGAACTTATATTTTACTTGAGGAAACAACATATAGAGACATAAATGGATATAAAAATACATATATGGAGCCAAATTAATAAGGTCAACCCTTCCCCTCATGTATAACAGAGTTCTTTTCCAGTTCTACTTAATGGTAGTGCCTTCCCTCCAAACTGATCTGCAAATATTGTGTTTGTATATGGCTATTTGCATGTTGTCTCCTCCCATTAGATTGCAAGCTCCCTGAGAACAGAATGATTTTGCCTTTCTTTGTATAACCAACACTTAATATGATGCCTCATTGTAACGCCAACCTATAATAACAGCTGCTATGAATATACACATGTATTTCCAGGGTTGGTTAGCAAAATACAATGAACTCTCTTCATCCAAAACCAAACAAAAATATTTATTTAAAACATCGCTATGGGGATACGAAGAAAAGATTTAGCAAGGTACTCATCACCAATCCAGGATGCGCTGACATCTCAAATGTTTTTTCCATCAAACCTCCCTGAAAGCAAACTCCCTAGGCAAGTTCCTCCATCAACCCGTTTCTCTCTCCATCCATACCTCTCTCCACAAGCACCTCCCTCCAAGCCATACAATATATATACTGTTTGCAATCAAAGACTAGGCGTAAGTGTTGAGAAGCTTTGAAATCAGCACTTAATCAGAAAGGTATAGGAATCCCTGTGACCCAGAGCCTAATTGGTTGTGCCAGGGCTCCATGTGAGGCCAATTAATGGGCAGGGAAGATTCTATATCCCATTAACCTTATACAGATACATAATAAATGCTTAATAAATGTTTGTTGACTTGACTTGATCTGGATCACCAATCTCACTTGTAAATTACCCCTAGGTTACTATCTGATTCATTCTCATTTAATTTAATCATTCTTAGCTCTTGAGGAATCCATATCCAAAGGGGTATGTTTGTCTATTTCCTCAATAAAATTTCAACATGCTTCGCAATTTCATCAATGAATCTCAAATCCCCTACCTTATTTCATCAAATATTATTTAATAAATTAAAGGAACCTCCTTTTTCAATTCTGGTTAGATAGGAAAGGAGATGAATGGTCTAAAGAACTGATGTCAATACACAGTAAACTCATACAGTTGATACTTTTAAAAGATAGATAGCTAAAACTAAAGTAGATAAAGAAAGAGGATCTCAAAAGTATTGAGGTAATGCTATATTAATAATTTCAGGAACACAAAAGCTCTGAGGTTAACAGGAAAAGTCAAGGACTAAAAGAAACAAAGGAGAGAAACCTAAAGTTATACCCGGAGAAAAAGGTAGATGAAAGAAGATACAGGACCTTGACTATCTTTTTGATGAGGTTACTAAATTGGTATAAGATCAGGAGTATCCCTCAGATATAGTATACCTTTATTTCAACAAGGCATTCCAGAGACTGGACAAGGAGACAGAAATGTTAGATGTTAGGTAGATTCAGAACTGAATGACAGGACATAAAGCAATATTTACATAGAAGTCCATGCTCAATCCTGATCTGTTCAAGTTTTATTGCTGAATTAAATGAAGGCATAGATAGCATGCTGCTCACTTTTTTAAAATGTTTATTTATTTTTAGTTTTCAACACTCATTTCCACAAAATTGAGTTCCAAATTTTCTCCCCAATTCTCCTCCCCCCACCCCAAAATGCCTTGCATTCTCATTACCCATTCCCCCAATCTGCCCTCTTTTTGTCACACAGATCCACCATTCCCTTATCCCCATCTTCTCTCTTTTCTTTTATGGCAAGATAGATTTCTACACTCCATTACCTTTATTTCTTATTTCCCAGTTGTCTGCAAAAACAATTCTCAACATTCGTTCCTACAACTTTGAATTCCAACTTCTCTCCCTTCCTCCCTCCCCACCCATCCTCACTAAGGAGGCAAGCAATTCAACATAGGCTACATATGTGTAGTTTTGCAAAAGACTTCCCTAACAGTCATGCTTTGTAAGACTAACTATATTTCCCTCCATCATATTTTGCCCCCCATTTATTCTATTCTCTTTTTTGACCTTGTCCCTCCCCAAGTGTTTACTTCTAATTACTCCCTCTTCCCATTTGTCCTCTCTTCTATCATCCCCCCCACCCCACTGATCCCCTTCTCCCCTACTTTCCTGTAGTGTAAGATAGATTTTCATACCAAATTGTGTATGTTATTCCCTCCTTAAGTTAAATGTGATGAGAGTAAGTTTCACTTTTTCCCTCTAACCTCCCCCCTTTTCCCCTCCATTGAAAAAGCTTTTCCTTGCCTCTTTTATGAGAGATAATTTGCCCCATTCCATTTCTCCCTTTTTCCTCCCAATATATTCCTCTCTTAGATATCATCCTTTACTATTCAACTCACCCGGTGCTCTCTGTCCATAGGTGTATGTGTATAATCCCTCCAACTACCCAAATACTGAGAAAAGTTTCAAGAGTTACAAATATTATCTTTCCATGCAGGAATGTAAAGAGTTTGACTTTAGTAAGTCCATTATGATTTCTCTTTCCTATTTATCTTTTCATGCTTCTCTTGATTGTGTTTGAAAGTCAAATTTTCTATTCAGCTCTTGTCTTGTTATCAAGAATGCTCTACATCAATGAATGACCATTTTTTTCCCCTGAAGGATTATACTCAAGTTTTGCTGGGTAGGTGATTCTTGGTTTGAATCCTAGTTCCTCCAAGCCCTTCAATCCCTTAACGTAGAAGCTGCTAGATCATGTGTTATCCTGATTGTATTTTCACAATACTTGAATTGCTTCTTTCTAGTTCCTTGCAATATTTTCTCCTTGACTTGAGAATTCTGGAATTTGACTACAATATTCTTAGGAGTTTCTCTTTTTGGATCTCTTTTAGGAGGTGATCTATGGATTCTTTCAATATTTATTTTACCATCTGGTTCTAGCATATCAGGGTAGTTTTCCTTGATAATTTCATGAAAGGTAATGTCTAGGTTCTTTTTTTGATCATGGCTTTCAGGTACTCCCATAATTTTTTAATTGTCTCTCCTGGATCTATTTGCCATGTCAATTGTTTTTCCTATGAGATATTCCACATTATCTTCCATTTTTTCATTTTTTTTGGTTTTGTTTTGTAATTTCTTGGTTTCTCAAAGTCATTAGCTTCCATCTGCTCCATTCTAATTTTTAAAGAACTATTTTCTTCAGTGAGCTTTTGAACCTCCTTTTCCATTTGGCTAATTCTGCTTTTTAAAGCATTCTTCTCATTGGCTTTTTGAACCTCTTTTGCCAATTGAGTTAGGATATTTTTAAAGGTGTTATTTTTCTTCAGAATTTTTTTGGGTCTCCTACAGCAAGCTGGTCATTTGCTTTTCAAGATTTTCTTGCATTGCTCTCATTTCTCTTCCCAATTTTTCCCCCACCTCTCTTGCTTGATTTTCAAAATCCTTTTTGAGCTCTTCCATGGCCTGAGACCACTGCATATTTATTTTGGAGGTTTTGGATGCAGAAGCCTTGACTTTCAGGTCTTCCTCTGATGGTATGCATTGTTCTTCCTCATCCAAAAGGATGGAAGAAAATACCTGTTCATCAAGAAAGCAGCCTTCTATAGTCTTTTTTTTCTTTTTTGGGGGCATTTTCCCAGCCAGTTACTTGACTTTTGAGTCCTTTTTCAAGAGGAGGGTCTCTTGGAACCTCTAAGTTCTTAGTTCCTCCAAGGTGGCAAAATTAAGGGACTCCTCTTCTGGCCTGCCCTCTGGTTTGGGAGCAACCACAAGCACTCTTGTTCTGCCCAGGATCTGCCTGTAGGATTCCCTGTCCAGAGCTTCCACCAGCTCCACCAAGGCAGCACTCCTCCTCCTCACCCCAGGGCTGCCACTCAGGGCTGACATCAGATCAATGGCTCAATTCCCCCAGGGTCTTTAGGCTAAGGGCTCCAAAAATGGACCCTGCTGCTACAGTTGCTGCTCCCAGTGGGGTCAGATAGCATTCCCTTCTCACCCAGATGAGAGAGCTTTCTCACTGACCTTTGAAGCTGTCTTTGTGTTTGTAGGTTGAGCAATCTGGGAACTGTTGCTGCGGTGGTGCCCTCAAGCCTGCTTGATCCTGTACCTGCCACGCAGCACAGCTCCACTCTAAGCCCAGTGTGATAGTGTGTGTCGGCCTTCCAGGCTGTCTTGGGCTAGAAATCTCTTTCACTCTGTCATTTTGTGCCTTCTGCTGCTCTGGAATTTGTTTAGAGTCATTTTTTACAGGTATTTTATGGGCTATGGGGGGGAGCCTCTACAGGTCCATCTTTCTACTCCACCATCTTGGTTCTGCCCCCCATGCTGTTCACTTTTGCAGGTGATACTAAGCTAGAAGGGAGAGCTAAAATAATGGACAACAGAGCTGAGATCCCAAATAAGCTACAACACTGGGCCAAATCTAATAACATGAAGTTTCATCTACAAATTACAAAAACTAAGTCCTACATTTATTTTTGCTTTTAAATCAATGAAATAAGTATAGGATCACAAAGTTTGGAAGACAAAGGTTTAGCAGTTTTAGAGAACTGCAAGCTTAGTTTTATTCAACAGAAATAGACAAACAAAGCTAATACCACCTCAGGTAGCATCAAGACAAACAGAAGGGGAAAAGCTTCCTTTTTAAACAAAAAGAAAAGCACAGAGTTCAAAACAAGGAAGATGTTAGCCCTACTGCACTCTACCCTAACCGGAAAAACTGTATTTACTTCCAGATGCTATGTTTTAGGAAGGACCTAGATAAGTTAGAGAGCCTATCTTAGGAAAAGAACTTATAACATGACATATAACCATCCGTTAAAGGACTAGGGATGTTTAGCCTGAAGAAGAGAAAAAAATTATATTCTTTTCAAGTATTTGAAAAGTTAACACTGTTAGATTAGACTTTATGCTCAACATCTGAGGGTCAAATAAAAGCAACAGACAGAAGGTACCCTTCCCCATGCTTCTCCATCTTCACCAGCAAAAACCCTACTTCTCCTTCAAGGCTCAATTCTAATCCTATCTCCTCCATAAAGCATTCAAGTTTTTCCATAAAAGTATCTCACAGGCAGTTTTCAATCTCTCTAAGCATTTAATACTTCTATGGTACACCCATCAGTTCAATTAATTCAACACCTACTATGTCTATGATTGTAGTATTTATTTTGTGTTATAGTTATTTGTGGATTTGGTATTATTATAATCTCTCATATAGTATAATCACTTATTACATGGGTCTTACTTCCTTTGACTACATTTATCCACTTCTTTGAAACAGAGACTATGCCTTACTTCTTATCTTTGAATCCCCTAGTACCAAGAACATTGGTTGAGTTGAACTGAGAAAGCCCAACTTTTCCCATTCTTCTCTAGATCACGTGAACCACTCAATTTTAATCTCCCTTATCCCCACCCCCAAAACCCATTTCTAGACTTTTCTTGGATCTTCCCAAGTTAAGGTACCCATTCCTACAAATATTCATAAAATATTCAACTATATACAATACAGTTCATTTTATTCAAGGAAATCAGAGCCCTTTGTAAAAGAATAGCAGCATTCACAATCTTGAATCAACTTCTACTGAGCAAAATGCTTTCTAATCAGGGATAACAGTCATCTACAGAGGAAATATCCCATTCGCTGTGTCCAATCTGATGGTTATAAGAGGCTAAGGTGCTGGCAATGAGAAAAGAGAAAATGGTACATGTTTTAGAAATATTCCAGAAATAGAACTGAGCCCCAATAAATAAACGGTCATATACATGAATAAGGAGTTTTGAAAGACGTAAGCTATCAACAACCACATGAAAGGTTGTTCCAAATGACAAAATAAGAGAAATGCACATTAAAGCTTTGTATTGTTTGTTGTTCAATCATGTCTGACTCTTCATGACCCCATGGACCATAGCATGCCAGGCCCTTCTAACCTCCAATATCTCTCAAAGTCCAAGTTCATATTCATTGCTTCCATGACACTATCTATCCAACTCATCCTCAGCCATTCCCTTTTCCCTTTGCCTTCAGTCTTTCCCAACATCAGAGTCTTTTCTAATGATCTTGTGAGTTCCTCTTAAATCCTTTGAAAGATGATGGCAAAATGAAACTAGTCAGTGTTGATGGAGCTAATGAGAAGACAGGCATATACTAATCCAATGTTCATAGAAGTACAAATTATCTAACCTTGCTAGAAAACAATTTGGAATTATTTAAGAGAAATCATTAAACTATTCATACCCTTTGACCTAGCAATGCCACTAACAGGCATAGACTCCAACGAGTTCAATCTGAAAAATAAAAATGGAAAGAGGAACAAGAGGCAGATATGATTACTTAGCAAGCTCATAAGAAACCTCTCTGACCTTTAAATTTTATTTCACAATGGCCTTAGCCAGGAAGTTGGCTAGAGATATCATTTTATCACCAAAACACTAATCTTTCCTTTTATTCATTAAGTCATAAAATGTGAAACATTCTCAGAAACAAAAGGGATCTCGGTGGCCATTTAGCTCAACCTACACTAGAACAAGAAAGAATCTACAGTAAGTACTTATCCAGCCTTTGTTTTAAGGCTTCTACCAAAAGAGAAAAACTGCTCTGTCCTGAAGCAGCCCACCCTCCTTGGGGATAACTTTGCTCAACTAAAAAGAAAGTTTTGGGTTTTTTTTAACATTAAGGCAAAATCTCCCTCTTTGTAACTTCCAAATATTTCTAGTTCTACTCTATAGAGCCAAGCAAACAAGTCTAGTAATGATGATGATGATAATAGTAATACCTGGTATTCATAAAGTTTACAAAGTTTTCTATATGCATTAAATCATCTGGTCTTCACAACAACACTATGAAGAAGGTATTATTAAATCTATTTTAACAGATGAGGAAACTGAAGCTGAGAAGTGATCTGTCCAGGATCATAATGCTAGTGAGTATCTGACATGGGTCTTCCTGACTCCAAGTTCATACTCTACTCAATGCAACATCCAGCTATACCTAATTCCTCTTCCATATGACAAAGCTTCAAATACAAAAAAAATAGCTCTCCTATCTTTTCTTCTACAGAAGAAACACCCCCATTTCCTTTAAACTATCAAACTGCATAATTTTGAGGCCCTTCACAATCCTGGTTGCCTTCCTCTGACTATATTACTAAGGACTTAGTTGTATTAAAGTAGCAGGTCACATTCATATTGTTCCAGTATCAAAGATGATAACAGTAAATTCCTGAGAGAGCAGGGATTTAATTACCACTCTTTTTACTGAGACAGCAAAAACACTACTGGGTTTGGAGTTCAAGGTCTGTTTTTGCCACTTACAAGTTCTACAATCTTCAGCAACTTACTTAACCTCTGTTTCCTTCAGTTTCCTCAACTCTAAAACGGACAACTTGGCATCTACCTTCCAGGATTGTTGTGAGGATCAAATGAAATAATATTTGCAAAGCACAGTAAGCACTATATAAATGTCAGTCATCAGCTACTATCATTGTTATAAAAGAACAATTTAGTAATTCAATCAGCTTATACTCCTACTATTTGATAACAAATTTGGACCCAATTTTTTTTAAAGTGAAGCTGTGTGTTCATATGTATATATGTATATATGTATATATATGTATATGTATATATGTATATGTGAATATATGTATATGTGAGTATCCATATGCATATATATCTATTCAAACACACAATCCTCTCTAATTGATCCATTTATCTCCCCTCACCTGGTAAGCTCTCTCGTACATTTAGGAATTTAGAAATGACTTGATGGGTTCCTACAACTAAGAACCTATTTTTGACTGAGGGCTCAATTACCACAAAGCCTATTTTTTTATTTTAATTAATTTTATTTTAATTTATAGTACCTGGCACACAGTAAATGTTTGTTGATTGAATTCGCTATACCCCTTTGAGGCAAACCAGGAAGGGTTAATGCCCATCTGAATCTGACTGACTTTTCAGGACTTTTCACAAAAGCCCTTTCCTGGGGAAACGTCCTTTTCCTAAATAATGAGCATTATGTACAGCTTTGCTCAAATATAATGTTTTCTTTTGGTTTCTAGTACCAGGAGATAAAAGACAAATGAAACTGAAAAGTGTTGCTTTAAGGAACTACCCAAAGATTCAAATAATTTGGACAGTAAATCAGTTCTTTCCAAAGATTAAAACTGTTAAGAGAAAAAAAAGGTTTTTTTCTATAATCAGTTGCAAGATATGAACCATGAAACTTTGTTACAATAGAATTTATCCATCCAAAATAATTCTCAGTCCTGAGTTCTAGATTAATGCACAGTAGTACATGTTCAGACCAGATGTTCTAAACAAAACGTTAAAAAAAAAAAAAAAAGGCTGGAATTACACTTTCATGCCACTATTCAACCACTTCAATCCTTAGCACATTCCAGACCACCCCAATCACAATACCTATTTGAACTTACTCTCTGAGTTGGAAGGAACGAAATAAGAGGCACAGTGACTGCAGACCTTGGGAGCTTCATCTTTGGAGATGAAGTGACATTTAGGACACTTCATGTTACAGCAGAAAGATCTCAAGGAAGAGCAGCTTTCCCCCTAGAAAGTTTGCAAAGAAGAGGAAGAATGAAAAGGAAGGACAGTCACCTAAAAAACTAATGTCATGTGATCACATCACTGCTTAAGTTTCATTTCCTAGCAAATAAAACTATACAGAGAATGAATTTGTTCTACTAGAAACTGAAAGTTACAGTTATCAGAAGGTGCAAATCAATGAAGCATTCCATATTGCTCAGCTGTCTTATCTCCTGCCTTTTAACTCATAAGGCACTGTCACATCTTACCTCTAATTAATTATATAATTATATGTTAATTATATAATCATGTAATTAATATTATATATTGTGTGTGATATAATTATTATATATTATGTATATTACATATATAATTACTATATGATTAATCATATAATTATATAATTATAACCATTTAATGTCACTGGATCCTAGATTTAAATCTGACAGGTTTATTTGTGCAGTCTAATTTCTCCCACTGGACTATACATACATACATACAGAACCAGCAAGGACTAAAAAGAGGACTAAATTTGTTAAAAGGAGTTTTGTTTTTTTCAGGGAGGTGAGAAGGGGCAGGTTTAACGAAGGGCAGGTCTGGAATGAAGAGAACCCTGTAGCTGTATGACCACAGTTGTCAACTCCTCGGAGTCTCTTTAACATCAATAAAATGGGGGAATACTTGCCCTTACCTCTCAGAGGGTTACAGTGAGGAAAGTGCTTTGCAAATCTTATTGCCCAATTATTCATTTTCGTGGCTCTCACAGCACCTGGAGCAAAATCTTCCATATGATATCAACACTGGTAAGGTACTTTGCATGCACTGTCCTATGCACCTCACCACAACCCTGGGACACTTACAGGTATCATTACCATCTTTTTAAATAGGAGGAGCGGGCTCAGAGAGAGGCATGGGATTTGCCTCAGGTCACGCATACTTCATCTTGCTAATAAAATGAAGAAATTCATTTTATGACTTTTTGACGCTGCGGCTTCACCTCCTTCCCCCAGGGGATGGTTCGGCGGACGCCGAAAGCACGGACCGGGGCCCCGTCCTCGTGACCACGTCCCCACGCCCACGGACACCTTCCCCACCCCGCTCCCGGGGACTCCGCCGGAGACATCAAGGGGCTGTCCGGAAAACGAAACTATTCCAGGCCAGGAACGGGGCGGCGAAACGAGATGGCGAACAAAAAGCGAAACCAAAACCTCAACACATGCACCTGCAACCCTCCCTCCGCGGGACCGCTAAACCCCGAAGGCTCCGAGCGCACAGCCCACAGCGTACCCCGGGGGGAGGGAGTGGGGAGGGGCTGGAGAGCCTCGCTCGGGCACGCGCCGGGATCCCCGCTCCCACCCGCTAGGTGCGGCACGCGCCCCTCAGCCCCGGGCCCCGCGCGTCCCTCACCGGAGCCGGGGCGGGAGGGAAGAGCGCGAGGTCCCCGCCGCAGCAGCCTCAGCCACCTCCGCCCAGCCCAAAGGGTCTCGGTCCGGAAGCTCCCTACCCGCGGAGCATCCTTCCCTAATCCTCCCTCCTCCTCGCTCTGAACCCAGGTTCGGTTTCGTTTCCTCCACTCCCAGAAGCCAGCCGCAAAGCCCCGCTCTACCCCGTGACCTCCTAGAACTGCCCGCCCCCTCGATCCCGCCTTCCGACCCTGACTCCGCCCACAGGCTAGGGATGCGACGGAAGGGGCGGGACCAACCTGTCAGACCGAGTTACTTCCGGCTGGCGCCAGGATCCGTTTCCTAGCAACAGCCAGTCGGAATAGGGCTGCACATTTTTAAAGGGGTGGGGAGGGGGAGAGGGTAGGAGATTCCCAGAATGAAAAGGCCTAGCCTGCAGCTTGACCCCCGGCAAAAACGCATTTCTGCTGCTTCCTGGGGATGGAATCTGATTTGCAGAGAGGACGCTAATCCACCTGCTAGGCCTATGCCCTCGCTAAAACCCCTCGCACTACCATAATATTATCTGGATTTAATCAGTGAAGACGTACGGGAAGCCCCAAGATGCCGTGGAAGGAGCATGAGTCTGAGGCTCTCTGGCGTTCAAATCCCATCCTGCTGTTCAGTACCTAGGTAACCTTGGGCAGATGACATAACTTCCATGCGTTGTCGTGTCTCCTTGTCTGTAACATGGAGGGGGTGGCATTAGGTCCCCTTGGAGGGCCCTTCTGGTTTTATGACTGACGAGGAAATGAAAGCTTGGTGACCTGTTCGAGGTCACACCCAGGTGTCAGTGGCAGAGTCAGGATTAACAACTCCTAGGCATTTCTTGACTCTCAGTTCCATCTTCTACATCCCAAGTCTTCCTGACACCCAGACCACTTGACTCTCTGTCCACCAAGCTACGTTATCTCTCCACATACTTGCACATATGTAACTTGCACATACTTGATAAACTTTCATTGAAGTAGTCCATAAAAGCTTTAACCCATCACACACCAAAAAAAAAAAAAAAAAAATCAGGTGAACTCAGACCAGTCATGCAGCTAAAGCCAACTGTGAGTTATCAAAAAGTTTGAGAGACATAATTTCTGTGTAATTTAATCATTTTATGTATTACACCCAGTGAGTAATTAATAAAAAGATGGTCATTTGACCATCGATCTCTCATACACCAAATATCCCTGATGGAACCCACTCAACCCTTATATACCTTTGAAAGAGTGAGTGATCCTGAGAGAGGAAATCAACTCTTACTGATTAACAAGTAATGAAAGAGTTAATATTATAATGAGAGTTGGGCTTATTCTAATGAGGGTCTGGGGGAACCTAACTGATCACTCAGTCATCCCCCATGAGTCTGGGGCAGTGGGGGGGAATCTTTGACCTTGAGGCCAATGGCCCTTTAGGTCTTCAAGCTCAGCCTTTTGATTGAATCCAAACTTCCTAGAGCATTTGAGACCCTAGATGTGTCCTAGGTGGTCCTAGAAGGCCCTCCCTTGGTAGGGCAATCTAAACAAAAGGTGGAATCCACTTTCATTCAGACCTGTCTGACTAAAACACAGTGGGTTTCACCACTTCTGCTACACTAGAATTTCTCTACCTTTTGATGAGATCTAAATTTCCCCAGCTGAGTGAGTCTTGTCCAGTATTTCATCTTGTTATCAATCCTACCCTTCAAATGCTTGATGGATTACTTACAAGGGCCGATTTCTGAATTAGGAGATAGGATGGGGGAAAAGCTTTGTTCAAATTCAATAATTGGTTATTAATTATTAATGTAAGAGAGAAATAACAATTTCTCTCCTAACCAGGCTTCCTAAACTTATTTACCATGGTGTCCAGTACAACAGGAGGTCATGGTGTTGTTCTATTATCTTTTCAAGTGAAACAGTTTGAAGGAAGTAATCCTTTTTCAAAAGATTTTCTGTAGGCCTATAGCTACAGGAATTAGCAGTTAACTAGTATTTAGTAAGCAGCTTCTATATGCCAAGAACTGTGCTTAGTGCCAGGAATGCAAATAGAAATAAAAAGAGTCCCTGTCCTGAAGGAGCTTCCGTTTTAATGGAGGAAGACAAAACATAAAAGAAAGCTGTGCTGGAGGGGAGGAAGTGAGATGGGAAACAAAAGTACCTGAAAGGTAGCAAAAGTCCTGAGTGTAGCCAGGAGAAAAAGACATGGCTGACCTATTGTATCAGTAAGCACGCCACCATACACTGGGGGGCTTGTTATCACAGGTTCTTAGATCTGTGTTCAAAAAAGGAAAGGCAACTTTTGAGGGGTTAAAAATCAGTTTAATCAAGCATATGTATCATTCCTTTAACCAAGCACATATATCATTCACCTAATTCAGGGGAGTCAGCACTCTGGACTTCAAAGAAAATATAGAGAAATCAAAAAGTCAACAGACATGGCTTCCTCTGCCTGAATTCAACAGACAATTGCACCCCAACTGTCTGACCATAGTTACCAGATAGGGAAACACAACAGCTTGGTTCTCAAAGTTGAGGGGGGGGGTTCCTTAAGCAGCTTTCCACAGTCCTCATCTGGCACTCAAATCTTCTTGCAAAAACTAAGTCCCAAAGTAAAACCTCATGCTCAGAGTATTTATACACTTTTTAGAGCCAGAGGGCATCATAACCCTTTGATCCAGTGCCTCAATAGAAAAAACAAAAGGTACTTGGAAACAGCTCCCCAATCTAGCTTCCCACAATGGACAAACCCATCAATGGGTAGGAAAGATTTTATTTAATCACATTATTCAATCATAGCCACTTTTAGTAAAACAAAAACAGAAAAAGATCCTAATTTGATTGCCATCACACCTGTGTACCCTCCTTAGATGGAGGTTTGAGAAAGACCCATCAATCAAACAATTTGCCACAAGAGCAGAGAATACTTCCGAAGTTTGAATTCCAGGGCTAGAATGAAGCTTCAGAATACAGAACTGGTTCATGGCAGAGGACCTTGCATCTCTGGCATGACTGCTTTGTTTTGTCTCTGAAGGCCATACACTGGAGGATGTTCTTAATAGAGCTTCCCAGTAGGAATCTTTCTTGGTAGCTTGGCTCATTCCTTCCATTATGTAAACTAAACCTAGCAATTTTTCAAACCCTAATGGGTTCTGTAGAAGTTCTCCACTGCTCAACTGCATTCTTATTATTTAATAGTGTATCAAACCACTCTTTTTTTGGTCTAGCCTGATCTCATTCTTTTCATCAGGTCTTATTGCACCTAGCACTATCATTCTCGATTATACAGAATTCACACAAACCACAAAGATGATTTTTCCCTTTAGTACTGAAATGCAGTCTCAACTAATCCAGAATATGCTTGCCTTGGTTTTTCACCACCCACAAAATGCTTCCTAAGTTTTTATAAATAAGTCTGCCTCATGATGTCTGGAGGAGCAAACTTCAAATCATATGCTACAAGTCCCAAGTCATTCTTCTAAGACTCTTCATTCACCTGGTCCTCTTCTGAGCCAGGTGCCTGCCAATTCCATATTGCCACTGACATACATGTAATACAGGTTTCCTATGGTTGTTCCCCAAGAGGATATGGGTCTTTTCCAGGGAAAAATCCTAATTTAGATATGCAGTATCCCTCTATTATGGCATGTCAAACCTCAGTTAATAATTAGTCACTATTTATTAAGCATCTACTACTCCACCTGGTACTATGCTAAGCCCTAGAGATACAAAGAAAGGCAAAAAATAGTTCCTGTTCTTAAGGAGCTCACAGCCTTATCCCAGACATTCTTTCTACATAAGGTATGGGTTGAAGAGGGATTAAATTTGTTCAGCTTGGCTCCAGAGGATAGAACCAGGAGTAATGGGTAGAAAACATGAAGAGGCATATTTAGGTGTCCTGTAGGAGAAACTTCCTAAGAAAGCTATCCAAAAATGGAATGAGCTGCCTCAAGAAGTGGTAGGTTTCCCCTCCTTTGGATGTCTTCAAGTTTGATATTAGATGACCACTTGTTGAATATTTTACAACATATATTCCATTCATGTATGGTTTAGACTAAGTGACTTCTGATATTCCTTCCTACTCTAAAATTCTGTTATTCTCTTGGGAAAATTGTGGCAGAGCCTTTAGGACTTCCCCTGGCATAGACTTCCATAAGGTGCCTTAGAGGGAGGGAAGGGACTAGTACTTATAAATTTGTCATGTGGATCTTATCTTTTGGAGAGGTCAGCAGGAGTTAAGACCTAATACACTCACCACATTGGGGGTTATAGATTTAGACCTCCTAACCCTTCTAATGATAAACAATGAATCAATCCCATTTTATAGATGAGGAAAATAGCCTGAAGTTTGCCTAATGTCACAAAGTTAAGAAGTAGAAAGGCTGGGACTTTTGAGTCCAAACCTGAGACCAAACCCAAGCCCAGTGTTCCTTCTTTTACACTGCTATAGCATATTAAATATTCCTGATGTGGATATAGCATAGGGTGTGCTAAGGGTTAAAAAGAATATTAAGTGTTACTTTCCCAGCCCCCCATTCACAGATCGGTGAAAACAAAGAGAGGGGTGAAGAAAAGAGATAAGTTTATCACATGACTACAGTGGCTGGTGTCTCATAAAATAGACACATCTATAGAAACAAAAACAAGCCTTAAAAACCTATGCCCACTACAAAGTCGTTCCCCTGTCTCACCACTGGCTGAGTAACACAGGGTATACAACTTTCTGATACGCCTATTACACAGTTCCCTTTGATATGTTCCCTCTTCTGCTATATGCATTGTATGACCATTTAAATGAACATTGAGTCCTCTCAGAGGAAGAAAAGTTAATATTCATAAGCCTATTGTGCATGAGCATTCCAAGCTAGACTTAACTTTTACTCTATTTAGCTGATTTCTAACCTGAAAACAAGAAAAAACAAGTTGCTTTACCCTCTATCTTCTGTTTGAGACAAAATTTTTTCATTACGTCTCCTATCCTGATGATTATTATTCTGAATTTATGGGAACAAATTTCTCTGTTTTATCTCTCAATTTCTCTCTTCTTCTGCCAGAAGATAATCTAGTACTAATCTATGCTGATAGTGTCCTTGTTTAAGTATCTCATTCTTAATAGCCATAAGCAGAGAAATTCTCTTAAGTATGCTGATTAACCTGATGAGTGAAAATGTTTATTCAACATCCTCCACTGAATTTTTCCACAATCAATTTATTTTCCTACAAGTACTGCAAGTCAAAAGACTTTCCGGTATGTCTGGATCCCGTAGATATCATAAGTCGTGTATTACATATTTCTGTGGAAACAAAAGTTTTAATCATTACTCACAACTTGTTACCAAAAGAATTGTTTTTGTCTCCCTTTTCCTTTGTTTCCTATCCTATCATCCAGCTTTCTCAGCCTGTGTCATGACAATTCCTCCTTATCTTGTAAGCAACCATCTTCCTTATCCTGTACCTAATCTTCAACCCCATAAGAAACCCTAAAATTATATCATCATTCTGAAACCTCTATATAAGTTCAGTTCCTAATATTTCAGTACCTTTTTTTTTTAACTCAGCCCTGTTATTACAGTAAAAAAAAAAAAAGGTCTGTCTGTAGCTTTCAGGTAATAAAATTCCCATTGGTTAAGAGAAAATCATCAAAGTGAATTCTTTCATACCCAGGCCACTGTCCCAAATCTGACCTCAACCCTCTCTTTAAATGAATGGGGGGAAAAATTATTAAGCACTTCCATATTCAAAGTGGAACAGCGGATAGAGTTCTGGGCCTAAAGTAGGAAGACCTGTGTTCAAATTCAACCTCAGACAATTACTAGCTGCGTGACTCTGGAAAAGTCATTAACCCTGTTCGTCTCAGGTCCTCAACTGTAAAATGAGCTGGGGGAGGAAATGGCCCACAGCTCAGTAGCTTTACCATGAAAAGGGATCCCAAAGAGTCAGGCACAACTGAACAACAGTAATAACAAATATTTAAAGTATTGTACTAAGTTCTGGGAATACATGTAGAAAAAACAAGATAATCACTGCTCCGAAGGGAGCTCACAATCTAATAGGGAAGAAACTACACAAGTTATCCCTTGTGTTGCTGTTTATCTTGTCATGTGGTGTGTAGGGTAGGTTCAGGGAGGACCAGTGCCTTTGCTGTGATGGCTGCCGAGCCCTTTTCAGGAATTTTTCCACCTTTGGTGTCTACCTGTTCCACCCAACTCTCACCTGTGGCTCCAAGAAGCCACAGCATGCTCAGCAGCCACACCCTGGCAAACCATTTCGGCAGATGGGCCAAACCAGGTTGAGGGTGAATAAGGGGTCTCAAACCCATTGGTGAGTTAGAGGGATGTCTACCCCAAGCATGTGAAGACTTCCTCTACTGGAATGGGGGGATGAGAACAATTTGTTCCAATGGCCATGAAGGTAGCTGAAGCAGATGATGTGGAGAACTTAGAGTTTGGTTAGACACCAAAGACACCAAGGTCATCCACTGCATCCTGAGCCATTGCCAGCCATCTTGACTGTGTCCTGCCACTGGACTGTGATGACTGGTGGAGAGAGTAAGGCTGACAATTTCATGCAACTCTGCCTCACTTAAGTCCAGTTTATGCACGAATCAAAAGACATCACCCATAGCATTTTACTATTTTGCCTCAAAGTCCTGTTGAGACAGGCAAGTGATGAAGCAGCAGGGGCGGATCTTGTCATGTGCATATTGTATCTCTTCAGCTAAACTGTCATTTCTCTGAGGACTGGGGAGGTCCTACATTGTTTGATATGCTCAGCTTTCTTTTCTTCCTTTCTTTATTTCCTTCCTTTCTTTCATTCTTTCCTTCCTTCTCTTAACCTAGGTCCACTTAGGGTATTACACCCTTACCTATGGATGCTCTGCCCAAAGAGAATGTAAATTTTAATCCCTGAAATCTTTTTTTTCTTCTTAAAAGCCAGCCTTAACCCCAAATCATTCTGGTTCTCATTGATGAACCAACAATATGTCCTAGGCTAAACCCTTCTTGGTCATTGTTTGGGCCGGGATTGACTCAGAATGAATGTAAATAGCAATTGTTTCTGTTTTAGCCAGAAACCCTGAGGATCTTCCCCTCCCAGATCAATTACTTTTTGACTAAGTAAAGAGGCCATTCTCTGCTTCATTTCTTTTTAAGTCTTAATCACTAAATGGGCATTGCCTCAGTCAAACTGATATCTGTTAAAGACCTTAGCTTGAAAAGGCCAAAGTCCCCCATTGCATCCTGGGCCATCTCCAGTTGTCCTGATCTATAACTGGCTCCTAGAATCAGATGGCTCCAGAGGAAAAAGTGAGGCTGGTGACTTTGCACAGCCCTCCCTCACTTAAATTCAGTTCACTTGTGTGTGGGATGGCTCGGATCCCTACTTAATTAATTACTCAGAGGCCTCTCAAAGTGATTCTTTTGATTCTCCAGAAGCAGGGCAATCCTGTACCAGTTCACTTGGAGTAGGAAAGCTGAAGACAAAGGAGAAGCAGTGATATTTATAGACCCTAATGCAAGACCCACCTCCCTCCTCTGACCATTATCCTCATTGGCTGAGAATATGATCTTACATTTTAGACGCGAAATCTAACCAATCCCTTTTGAAATGAAGACATCGAAGAATTATGTAAGTTTCATCCAATCACTGAGACCCTAATGTACTACACAGTTTTATACCCTTATATGGAATTATTCCACTCTAAAAATATTGTAACCTTGAGCCTCTTGGTCTTACCTCACCCCTGGGAGAAGAATTACAATCTGAGAAGTCTTCACTAAACCTATTCCACTCACTTGCATGTCATGATATCACCTCCCTGATGCCATGGTCCACTTCAAGAAAGAATGACAAACAACAACAACCCCATAGTCTAGCAGGGAGCCTTACACATAAAAGGCATTCAGTCTTTGTTGAAGATATGGACTGACCTTGATTTAACTATGCTTTCCTGCACATTAAGGGGTCTTTGATGTAAAAATCTACAGTACAAACTGAGAAAATGGTCTTTTCTCTTTGTAGCACTAACTTGGTCACACATCAAGAAAATGGATGCCTATGTATATAGGAAGAATTCCTTTGCTGTCATCTAAAAGAAAAGCTAGGATGTGGGATGTTGCAAGACAGAGGGTTGAGGGCACACTAAAAGCTTTCATTTTCCCTTTACTGGGCGTAGAAACCTTTTGAGCAACCAAGAAACTGAATGCAGGGCTTGTGATAGTTAAGACTTATAACCTTGCCCTGACCTGAGATCATACTGTTCCTGAAAGTGGGGCTGACATTGGAGAGTATGTCTGGTACTTTGTAACAGAGAACATTCCTGCCCTAACTTATGTACCCTAGTATCTTTTTGCTTTTACCCAATCTCACAATGCTACAGTCCCCTCTTCATCTCTCCCCCACTTCCTCTGCCTATACAGGCAAAGCTCAGAACTTCTTCCGCTTTTCATAGTAGTTTTTCTTTGAGGGGAAAAGGATTTATGATGCTTTCTGGGAACTTCATAGAAAAGACAGTTATCTTGTCTATGTCAGTTACATTTTTATTTGAATGCACACAAGAGTTTGGATACAGAGAAAGAAATCCTGGAACAGAGATCTTAAGGATGGGTAGGTAGGGGAGATCCCAAGGTAGGTATCCAAGTTAGCATTGGATAACTTGGAGGTATCCAGTCAGAGCAATTAATCTAGCTGGAGGTTTAAGGAACCAGTGATTAGAAGAAATGACAGTTTATTTGAGAAAGAGAACAATTCTCAGAACTCACAGTCTCAGTAGCCCTGGAGGTGGGTAAGATGATAAATGGCTGCTGCCATTTCTACACTTTGCCCTGACGACCCTCCCAAGATCTGAAGAAAGAAGAGCTTACTCAGGAAGACTTTACCACTGTAAGGGTATAATACTAATTTAAAATGGAAAGATCTTTCTTATTAATTAATAGGCCCATATGATCTGCTTAAATTGCCTGGAAGCCTGGGTCACATGTGGTGGGAGGAGCTTGCTGAAGAAGTAGAACAGGAAGGGTGGAACAAAACCGGGAGGAAGTGAGTGAGTGGGGTCAGGTCAAAGGGGAAAGAACGCAGGCCAACTGACACAGGCCCAACTGATGAAGACCCAGTTGACACAGTGTGACAATTGATAGTGAGAAGGCCCTGGTTGAGGGAGGGGAGGTTTGAGAATGGCTTTGCCCCCTGCTGTGATCCTGATTATTAACTTCTTGGTCACCATGATGGATTTTGCTTTCTGGTTCTGGGATTTGGCTTTCTGGTGCTTAAATAAATGTTTTTCTTCTGCCTTTTGTATGGAGAGCCTTTTATATTTTACAATTGAGAACTGCGCTGACATATTCATAGTCACTACCAGTGCTGTGAATATTGCTTTGGCATTACAAAGAGGTATGGGGATGCTAGAGATATTCATCCCTCCCTACATCTAGACAGAATCCCTACATCTAGACAGACTCAGATGGACACACATCTCACATGGGCAAAACACAACATACAACCACACCGTATACCATTAAAGGAGAGAAGGAATTGCATGAAAACATCCTTTAGGTCTCTAGCTCAGTCATCCTAGTAACTGCTAGTATGATCATGTGAATTTTGCTGCTTTTCTTCTGAATTTCTCACTCCAGTTTCGAGGATTGGTGAAATGGGAGAAGAGAGAGACAGAAAGCCTACTGAAGTTCAGTCCTTCCCTGGGAGAAAGTGGTTGGTTGTTCCCATAGTAAGGGTAGATAATGACCCACTCGGTCCTGTCTTCCCTCCCCTATTCCCTATCCCCCATGAGTAGACACAGCTGGCTGAATGGGGACCCAGCTAGCTGGGTAACTCAGCTCCTCCTCTCCTGTCTGCCTCCCCCTCCCCTTCCTTCTGCTCCCCAAAGGAAGGTAAATTGGGATGGCCAAAAGATGCCCAGTCGACTTGGGTTTCACTGACTCCTCCCCTCCCCTCCCCTCTTCTCTCCTCTCCTCTCCTCTCATTTTTTCTCTTTTCCTCTTCTCTCCTCTCCTCTCCTCTGTTTCCTCTCCTGTCTTTTGCTTTCCCAAAACCTTAAACCTACAGCACTCTGAAGTTAGGATGCCAATGGGCCCCTGTTCAAGGGCACTTCTGGACCCTCCTAGCTTTAGAATGATTATCAATAGTAACTGTTGCTGTTTCCCTTCCAGCCTGCTGTCTTTCTTTTTCTTGGCCTCAGATAGGGAGCCATGTCCTGGCTACCTCTTAAACAGTCATATTGGATGAATGGGCGTTACCTCACCCTAAGTGAGTATCTGCAAAGACTTTGGCCTTAAGGGCCCAAGGTCTCCCAGTGCATCCTGGGTCATCTCCAGTCATCCTGATGAATATCTGGTCACTGGATTCAGATGGCTCTGGAGGAGAAGTGAGACTGGAGACCTGCACATCCCTCCCTCACTCAAAACAAAGTCAAGTGCAAGTCATGTCATCATTTCTCTGATGGCAGGGTCTTCTTGGGCAATGAAGGATGAACACTATCCCCTCTTCATCAGAGGAGAGGGAGAGGATAGCCTAAAAGAAGAGACACACACACACACACACACACACACACACACACACACACACACACACACACACACACACACACACCCCTAAGCATCTTTAAAATGTGAGGAATGAACAGTGTTGTGGAGAATGAAGCATAGATCCCATGGCAGGGGCGACCTATTTTCACATTCTAGATTTCATCTGTAGGGCATGTATGTGGATGATTTAGGAAGAAATTGAGGTAAAAAAAGGTGGAGGGGAACAATGAGCCAAGATCTAGACAAAAAGAGCTAAGGCAGATCAGAAGCTCTATACACTACTTTTTAGAGCATAGGACTCATATCATGCCTCCCTTTCTCCTCTTTCATATAACCCAGACCTAAAGGAAATATTTGTCATTTCTTCCTATCTTTGCTCTATTGCACATTGGGGAAATTATTTTCGCTGTCTGGGCCTGTTTCCTCATTTGAAAAATGAGAAGGTTGGTCTAGAGCAAGTGTTTTTTAAAATATATTTTTATTTATTTTATTTATTTCATTAAATATTTCCCAATTACATGTAAAAAAAATTAACATTCATTTTTAAAAGTGTAAGTTTTAAATTCTTTCTCTCCCTCCCACCCCTACCCCCACCTTGAAAAATTTAATATTAAGTATACATGTGAAGTCATGCAAAATATATTTCCATATTAGCCATATTGTAAATGCAAAACACCAAGAAAAATTTAAAAAGAAACAAAAAACATGCTTCAGTCTGCACTCAGAGTTTATCAGTTCTCTCTCTCTGGAGATAGCTAGCATTTTTCATCATGAATCTTTTGGAATTGTCTTGAATCATTGTCTTAAATTATCCAAGACTTTCACAGATAATCATCCTTACAATACTGCTGTTACTGCCTACAATGTTCTTCTGGCTCCGCTCTCTTCACTCTGCATGAGTTTTTATGTCTTCTTGGGTTTTTCTGAAGTCATCCTGCTCATCATTTTTTATAGCACAATAGTATATCATCATAATCATATGCCACAACTTATTCAGCAATTTCGTAATTGAGGGACATCCCTGTTTCTTTACTACCACAAAAAGAATTGCTAAAAAGTATTTTTGTGTAAATAGATCCTTCTCCCTTTTCTTCGATCTTTTTGTATTATAGACCTAGTAATGCTATTGCTGGGTCAAAGAGTATGCAGTTTTATAACCCTTTGGAGATAGTTCCAAATTGTTCTCCAGAATGGCTGACCTGTTCACAACTCCACCAACGGTGCATTAGCAATCCCAATTTTTTCATGTCCACACTAGCATTTGTCATTTTCCTTTTCCGTCATGTTAACCAGACTGATAGGTATGAGTTGGTATCTCAGAGTTCTTTTAATTTATATTTCTCTAATCAGTAGTGATTTAGAGCATTTTTTCATGTGACTATTGATAGTGGTGATTTCTTCTTCTGAAAATTGCCTGTTCATATCCTTTAACCATTTATCAATTAATGAATGGCTCTTAATTCTATAAATTTGGCTTAGTTCCCTATATATTAGAGAAATGAGGCCTTTATCAGAAAAAAAAAACTTGCTGTAAAATTTTTTCCTTGTGTTTCCTGTTTTCCTTCTAATTTTGGCTACATTAGTTTTGTTTGTGCAAATGCTTTTTAATTTCATTTAATCAAAATTATTTGTTTTACTTCCCATGATCTTCTCTCCCTCTCTTTTGATTATAGATTTTTCCCTTTTTCATAGATCTAACCAGTAAATTATTCTTTGCTCTCCTAATTTGCTTATGACATCACCCTTTATGTTTAAATGTATTGTAAAAGGAATTTGATAGGACTCCACCTGTTTTTCCAAATAGTTTATATAGTGTTGGAATTAATTGTTTTTCAAATGTTTGGTAGAATTCTCCTGGAGTTGTTTAAGCATCCTATTTCCTCTTCTGTTAATCTGGGCAAATTATATTTTTGTAAATGTTCATCTATTTCCCTTAGATAGTCAGATTTATTGGGCTTACAATTGGACAAAATAGCTCCTAATTATTGCTTTAATTTCCTCTTCATTTCCTCTTCACCCTTTTCATTTTTGATATTGGTAATTTGGTTTTCTTCTTTCTTTTTTTTAAATCAAATTAATCAATGGTTTACATATTTTATTCTTTTTTCCCATAAAATCATCTCCTACTTTTATTTATAGATTCAATGATTTGTTTGTTTTCTTACTTCCAATTCTATTAATTTCTCCTTAGATTTTCAGGATGTCTAGTTTACTGTTTAACTGGGGATTTTTAATTTTCTCCTTTTCTATTTTCTTAGGTGCATGGCCAATTCATTGATCTGCTCTTTCTCTATTTTATTGATATAAGTATGAAATATAAAATTTCCTCTAACTACTGCTTTGGCTACAAACCAAAAATTTTGGTATGTTGTCTCGTTGTTGTCATTCTTTAATGAAATTATTGGTTGTTTCTTTAATTTGTTCTTTGACCCACTCATTCTTTAGGATTATATTATTTAGTTTCCTATTAATTTTAAATCTATCTGTCTGATGCCCTTTACTGAATATAATTTTTATTGCTTTACAATCTGCAAAAGATACGCTTAATATTTCTGCTTTTCTGCATTTGATTGTGAGGTTTTTGTGTCCTAATACATGGTCATTTTGTGTGGATGTGTTTAGAGGCCATGTACCACTGAGAAAAAGGTATATTCATTTCTACTTCTATACAATTTTCTCCTGAGGTCTATCATATCTAACTTTTCTCAAATTTTACTCACCTTAGCTTTGTTTGTTTGTTTATTTTGTGGTTAGATTTATTTAGTTCTGAGCTGAGAAAGTTAAGATCCCCCAGTGGGAGAGTTTTACTATTTTCTCCTGTAACTCATTTAACCTCTGTTTTAAAAATCTGAATACTATACCATTTGGTGCATATATATTTAGTACTGACATTACTTTATTGCCTGTGATACCTTTCAGCAAGGTATATTCCTTATCTCTTGTTTTTTTTTTTAACTTCAGCTGAAACATAATAGATTCTGTTCCAGCCTTTTACCTTTACTCTGTGTGTGTCTCTGTGCTTCAAATGTGTTTCTTGTAAACAACATATTGTAGGATTCTGGGTTTTAATCTACTCTGCTATCTGAGTATGTTCATACCATTCACATGAGCAATTATGATTACTGTGTATTTCCTTTCATCCTATTGTTCCTCTCTCTCTGTCCCTCTCTCATCAAATTTGGCTTAAGGAGGGAATAACATGCACACTCAATCTGGTATGAAAATCTATCTTACAATACAGGAAAGTAGGGTGGAAGAGGATAAACTGGGGTGGCAGGGAAGATAGAAGGGAGGGCAAATGGGAGGAGGGGGTAATTAGAAGTAAATACTTTTGAGGAGGGACAGGGTCAAAAGAGAGAACAGAATAAATGGGGGCAGGATAGGATGGAGGGAAATATAGTTAGTCTTTCACTTCATGACTGTTATGGAAGTGTTTTGCATGACTACACATGTATAACATCAAATTGTTTGCTTTCTCAGTGGGGTTGGGTGGAGAGGGAGAAAGGGAGAGAAGTTGGAACTCAAAAATTTCAAAAATAAATGTTGAAAATTGTTTTTACATGCAACTGGGAAGCAAGGCATAGAGGCAATGGGGTATAGAAATCTATCTTGCCCTACAAGAAAATAGAGGGGAAAGGGATGAGAAAATAGAGGGATGTGATAAAAGGGAGGGCAGATTGGGGGAAGGGGTAATCAGAATATATGATCTCTTGGGGTGGGAGGAAAGGAGAGATGGGGAGAAAATTTGGAACTCAAAATCTTGTGGAAGTGAATGCTGAAAACTAAAAATTAATTAATTAATTAAAAAAAACATTTTATTTGCTTGATCTATTTTCCAGTTGTTTTTCCAATGGGATTTCATATTTTCTTCTATTTTTTCTATTTTTTTTTCAATTTTGTTTGATTGATTCTTGATGTCTTATGGAGTCATTAGCTTCAACTTACCTGATTCTAATTTTTAAGGAATTATCTTCTTCAACTTGCTCCTTCTCCATTTGGCCAATTCTACTTTTTAGGGAGTTGTTTTCTTCAGGGAATTTTTGAACATCTTTTCCCATTTTTCCTTTACCAAGCTGTTAACTCTTTTTTCAAGATTATCTTGCATAACTCTCATTTTTTCCCAATTTTTCTTCTACTGCTCTTATTTAATTTTTAAAAACATTTTTGAGCTCTTCTAGGAGTTCTTTTTGGGCCTGAGACCAATTCATATTTCTCTTTGAGGTTTCACATGTAGGCATTTTGAGATTGTTGTCTTCTGAGTTTGTGTTTTGATCATTCCTGTAGCTTTCTATGATTAGGCTTCTTTTGTTTGTTTGTTTCTCATTTTTCAGCCCATTTCATTACTTTTAAAGTTGAGCTCTGCTCCTGGGGTATAGCTCTCCCAGGCTTCTTGTGCCAAAGCCCAGGGACCTGACCTCTGATCTGCTGCTGAGCTAAGCTGCACCTGCTGCACTGAGTCTGCCAGGTCTGGCTGCTAGCTTGCTGTGCCAGGACCATGGAGCCTCAATAGCTGACCTGTACTGGGATTAGGGATCTACTGCTAGCTTACCTGGACACTACTTGTGCTGGCCTGTACTCACCCTTTACCCAAGTAAGACAGATCTTTCCTGCAGTCTTTCTAAATTGTCTTGGGTTAGAAAATTGTTTTATTTCATCCTTTTGTGGATTCTCCTGCTCCAGAGTTCATTTTGAGGTGCCATTTAAAGTTTTTTGGAGGGAAATTTGGGATATCCCGGGCAAGAACTTGCCTTTTCCCTGTCATCTTGGCTCCCATAATAATGTTTTTAAATACATAAAATAAAAATTCAAATTTAAATTTAAATTAAAAATTTAAATACATAAAATAAAATTCATAGTATTAAAAAGGAAACCAAATTTATTAAATACAAATATCAAAATATTCTAAGAAGAACAATCAACCCAAAAATAAATTCACAGACATCAGGTTAAGAATTTCTGGTATTAAAGAACTCCTGATGCTATCCACTTTCTAAAGAAAGAATCAATGAACTCTGAGTACAAATTGAAGTATATTTTTCCACTTTCTTTATTTTTCTTGCTCCTCCTTCCCCCTCCCCCACCAGGGTTAATGTGGGAATATATTTTGCATGACTTCATAACTATAGTGAATATTGTATTTCTTACCTTCTTTATGGCAGACGGAGCAAAAAGAGGGAAAGAATTTGGAACTGAAAAGAAAAAGAATCTCCAGTATAGATCATCATTTTAGAATTAAAAGGGACCCTAGGTTTTATCTTAGTCTAACCCAGTAATTTCACAGATGAAGAGACTGAGGCCCAGAGAAGGTAAAGGATTTGCTCAAGATCATAAAACATTAATGGCCAAGCTGGAATTTGAACCACCATATTGTAATTCCAATTCCATATTTCTTTTCTCATTGCTCCTGATTATAACTGCTTATTCTTCCACCTCTCCCATTCTTTTACTCACATTAAACCTATTTTTATCTATTGTTCTATTCCCTTTGCCTGTCTCTGTTCTCTAAATTAATCTTTCTCACTCTAACCTCAAATATCTCTAAATTTGGCCTTGACTCTGTGTTTCTTACTACTTTAATATTTCACTAGCTACTACAGAGCTCTTTGTTCCACTGACCTTCCACTGCTCTGGACGTGCTTATTCTCATCCTGGTGTTATCTTCACCATCAGATTTAGATGTTCCTGTGCCTGTGCTAAAAACCTTCTCTAGAGAAAGTCATGAAATTGAACTGATTTCACCCACTCAAATAGATGGGGCATAATGACAGATGGGCCATCATTACTGCCTAACAATCCATTTTCCTAGCCCCTTTTAAAGTCTCCATCTCATTGTTCACAGTTGCTGTGAACTAGAAACCATTTTTTCTCTGTTCAAGCCCCCAAGACCATGTATTTCTCCTCTTCCTCACTCCTCCACTACCCTTGTAACAATGACTCAGCTTCCTAATTAATTGAAAAGATTGAATCAATGCATCCAGAACTCCCAAGGAGATAACATGTTAATTACTGGGTCCATATAAGATGAATACAGAGTAGATGGCAAGTAATCTGAAAGGAGAGGGCTCTAGGAGCTGGGATGGCAAGGAAATGCCTCTTGCAGAAGGTAAGGTTTGAGGTAAGTATTGAAAGAAGTGGGGAAGAGACTGAAAAGAGCCAGAGGTGAGAAGGCAGGACATTCCAGGTTGAGCGGACACTCAGAACAAAGGCACAGAAACAAGATATGGAGTGTCTATGATTGAGCATTTTTTTTTCTTGGATTAGGCTAGCATAGCTGGATCATAGAGTATGTAGAAGGAGTATCAGAAAACTGGGATGCCAGTCAGAGCAAATCATCTTGGAGGAAACAGAGAGCCACTTGAGCTCACTGAGCAGGGGAATGACACAGTTAAACATATGCTTTAGGAAAATCACCCCTGCAGTTACATGAAGGATGAATTGGAGTTCTCCAAGCATTGGATGCTTGATGAGCTAACCAGAATGTTTGCTATCAAACCATCCAAAGGCCTCCATAAGCTGAGGAGTGCCTCCCACTCATCATTTTCCTCTAAAGAATGCCCTGGTGTGGGATGAGGTTAAGATGTACATGTAGTTGTTCATCAAGATTGATGAAAAGGCCCACATGGATATGATCTTTGTGTTTTAATAACCAGCTTATGATATGCTCAGCATGGATATGATGGTATACAAAAACTGCTCTGAGCAATCATTTTCAGCAACCTTACATAGGTTTTCGTTACACAGACAGGAGAGGTATAATGGAATTATACAGAGGGCAGAAAGGGAAGGTAAAAGTTTACACATCAAAGAACATAACAGAAATGGAAGATCTTTATCAGGCAAAGTTATAAACTGGTCAGTAAACACTATGGATGTAACTGAAATTTGCAGACTAACCATTAATACCAGAGTTATACCTAATTACTTGACATATTTATCTTAAGTGTTATGGGAGAAATATCTTCTCTCTGAGTTCATGTTGTGGGTAACTGCTGCTGTATACATATATACATACATGCACATATATGTGCATATATGCACAATATGTATACATATATTGGGCAGTAACAACCTAGGTTTTATTATTATGCTTAAGCATAGGTTTGATGAGGGTGGGAAGGTGGGGGGGATGGATTCTGAGACCCCCCCAAAGATTGGAGTACAGGGGACGGCCATCTGGAATAAATTCTTGAAGTCAAAGTGGTAAAGATTTATTGTTATGCTTTTCAGCAGGCAAGAATTCTTAGGGACCTACAATCTGAAAGGGGTACAGTTAAAGTAGTATATTCCATAGTATAACATGTGCCAAATATGCTAAATAGGTGATTCAGGGAGGGATTAGGAAGTGGTTAAGGAGTGGTTAGTTTTTAAAGGACTTTGCACTTTTAATATCTACTGGGCAGGTATTTTACCCAGAGTTCATCACTAAATCAACTAACAGTCAGGGCTGACTAAGAAATACCCAGGCTGCCCCTATCAATATCTTGTTAGGCAAGATAAATGTGAGGGAGTATACATATGTCTAACTCTAGAATACATATGATAGGTCAGTGAATAGTAAATATCTTTATGACCTAGTACACATACAGTTCAGTCAGTATATAGTTGGTTCAAACTATAAATTCTCTAGGTGCAGCTGGCTACTGTATCAGGAAGAGAAATAAAAGTTTTCCTAGGGCAGGCTGTCCTTGGGCTGGGGAGAAACTGTCAGGGATAGTGTTTTGAGGCTAGAGAGAAATATGATTTTTAGAGAGAAATGTGATTTTAGAATTGGAGTCTAAGCACAGGCACCCAAGCACCCCATTAGGTTCAGGCCTCAACAAAAACCTGAAGAATTATTAGGATTCTGACAAGTCTTCTTAATTCATTTATATATTGCAATCTTACATTCCTTTTAGTCCATAAAAGTTAAAGAAAAGAGAGATCCATAACCCTATAGTTCCTTCAGTGTTATAAACTTTAAACAAACTTAAACAGTTAAGCAGATCTCCTAGATCCCCTAAGAAATAAACTTTGTCAAATAAACTCTATGGATAAACTGTCAGGTTTCAAATTAAACTACTTTAGAGGATTAACAAATAGATTGGTTAAAGAGGAGGGTTTACATGTGACCAGGGAGTCAGAGAGTTGAGATTTTTCCTCTGGCTTCTTATCTAAGGAATGTTTTAAGCTCTTAAATAAATTTTCACATTCTGTGGGACAGGTTTGGGTCGGGTGAGGTTAATATTAACCAAAAGATGAAGGGAGAATAAAGGGAAATTTAAAATTCTCATAACCTAAGTGAATAGAGGTAATAAAGCTGAGCTTGAAATTCTCTTATCATTAACAAGTTAATCACCAGAGCTAAAGTTTGATGTCAGCTAAATTCTGCATGCTCTAACTAGTGATGTATCTCACTGTCTTGAACAAATGGTAGCAATAGATCCAATACTAAAATTCTCTTAAGACATCACCAATTGAGGCAGCTAAGGAGTGCAGTGGGTAGACCACAAGCCTAAGAGTCAGGAGGACCTGAGTTCAAATGTGAACTCAGATACTTCCTAGCTTTATGACCCTGGGCAAATCATAACCAAGATTGCCTCCCAAAATCTGTCATCAACTAGAAGAGACATACAGGTTCTTTTGATGTACTCCACTTGAGGGAAGTGAATGGTAATAGCCTTGCCACCAGACTTTCCAATAGTTTTGTTACTGATAAAGGTATAAAGCCTTGAATTTCTCTGTCCTGAGAAAAAGGTATCCATCTTACCACTGTAGAGGAGACAAGAAGTTGGCAGCCAAACAGAACAGTGGATGAATGTTGGCAGATTGCAATGGAATTTCTCTGGACAAATAAAGACCTTGCAAAGTACTTTTTAAAAAGGGAGGGGAAGAGGATGATGAGAGACTAAACTAGGGTCATATCAGTATGAGTGGAGTTCATACTGAGCTGAAAACTGAGAAATACAGAGCATACAAGATTCTGCCTTGTATATTATCCATTAATAATGCAGAGAGAAAACACCCTTGTTATCAGAATGTTCTGTTTGTCTTATAAGAGCATATTCAAATACCACCTTTTTAGTTTCCCTAAAAATATTTAAGAAAGAATTTTTTTTCTAAAATCCTTTCCAGACTTCAGGGAAAAGCTTCTTTGAAAGCAGGATGATAGGTGAAGGACAAAAAGACCTTTTTTAGGGAAATAAATGAAGGGTCATAAGTCTGAACTCTAGTCCAGAAAAGATCATAGACCTTCCTACTTTATAAGCGATTGTCCATGAGACACTTTTGACTTCTTCCAGTTGGATTTCCTTGTAGATCTCTGAAAAGGACCTGATTGATTTCTGGAGGGAAGTGGTCCAGGAATAAGAGAATTTAAGGTAGCAACTTGGGTACCTGACAAATTCTGGAATGTTAATTTGAACTGTTGATGTTAATTTGTACTTGAAGTTATCTTTTCCTCGTTCGAGATTCCTATAAAGATTACCTGAAATTTTCCTGAGGCAGAGAATCATGCCAGAGCACAAAAGAAGAACACTATACTAGTCTGGACATCTCTACATTCAATCAAGAAACATTTATCAAGCACCTATTATGTCCCAAGCACTGTCCTAAACACTAGGGATACAAAAGGAAGAAAAAACAGTCCCCAGCATCAAGGAACCTAATCAGGAAGGCAACATGCAAACAGGTATATATAAAATAAGCAGTATACAGGATAAATAGGAAATAATGGACAGAGGGAAGGCTCTGGAATTGAGAGGCTTAGGAAGGCTTCGTGAGAAGGTGGGATTTTGATTAAGACTTCATGGAAGTCAAGGAGGTCTAGTCAGAGCCAAGGAGGGAGAACATTCCAGGCATGGGGGACAACCCTAAAAAAATGCCCAGAACCAAGAGATAGATTGTCTTGTTTGTGAAAGTCAGGAGGTCAGCATCACTGGATCAGAGTATGTGTCAGAGAGTAGGCTGGAAGACTAGAAAAGTAGGAATCAGCTAGGACCTCAAGGGTGGGGAACCTGCAACCTTGAGGCCACATATGATCTTCTGGGTCCTCAAAGGTGGCCCTTTGACTGAATCCAAACTTCACAGAACAAATCTCCTCAATAAAAGGATTTGTTCTATAAAATTTGGACTCAAGGGGAGGGTTTAGAGGGAAAGATGTATAAGATATAGATTATATATATAGATAGATATATAGATAGATATACATATATGACATAGGTAAGGTATACATATTGATAATGTTTAATATAAAATTTTGGAATGATCTCTTTGTTCTCTCTGAAGAAAACTCAGAAGGTGCCTCTTCCTATGTCAGCAAAAGCCAGCCAAGGCTGACTCTACATTCCTTAGGAGACCTTTAAGACACTATCTTGAATAATGGAACTTTCCTTTATATCTTATTATCTATAGATACATACTATGTTATGGCATATTAATGGTAAAGAAAATATAGACATCTTAGGTCGTAATTTCTATTGAACATTGTTTACCCTTTCCTATGTTAGTTATCTGTTTAGGGCAGGAAGCCTGCCACTTACTAGTGGTGAGATTTCCTTCCTTGTCATTGAAACATATGTTTACCCAGCCTGGAATTGCAAGGCCTGACCAACATTACTTTGTTAATTGTCTTGTCTTACTAAATTTATGATTTGTTCAACTAGGAGAGTTCCTTTCTCACAGAAAAATGTATATAAGCCAGAAGATTTCTGCACTGGGTAGCCAGAACATTTCTGGCTCCATAATGCATTATGTTACCGTTTTCTTTAATAGGGAATTGATTAATTAATTAATTAAATCATAAAATGTATGCATTGATGCTGGGGATGGAAGCTCAATTCCATGTGGACAGTCTCGGGCGGGTAAAGGTGGGAACTTCTAAATCTTAGAGTTCTCATGAGGCCCCCCAGAAAACAGCAGGGAATCGAGGAGTGAGACCAAGCAATCTCGTGTATTTCCGCCTCTTCCCGTGAGAAACGTGATGGGAGGAGCATCCCCCTCGAGACTGTCCCGGATCTGGGCACACCTATTGTTATCTAACAGGCACGGTATTCAGGTGCAAACTATGCGGCTGGAGAGCTTAATTAGGATCAGGAAAGCCTGAAGGCTCTCTTAGCTCGGGAGGGGTCATTACAGGACAGAAGGCTCCGTTTTTCCTCTCTTCGCTCTCCCCTCCCCCTCTCTCCCCACTTACACTTCTACTTCCAATCTCTTATTATAAGATCTTTGCCTCCTTGGGAGATTCCTCGCTCCCTCCTAAGGAAGAATTCCCCCTGCACTTGTAACCAGGACCCTGAATAAAAGCTTAACCCTTGTTCGACTCCAGAAAGTCTCTTCTCTCATACATTTATCCGGTTTGGCCAACCGAAGACCTGCGATAGAGGTAAGGTAAGACTCGGGTAGCCCTCAGGCCTCTAGGCCTGGCACATTTAGCCTGTTGCCTTTTCTTTAACCAAGTTTTCAGGTCAACAATATATATAAAAGAGTTCTCTCTTAGACATATTGAGTTTAAAATATCTACTTGTCCACTTCAAGATGTTGTTATTGTTCTTGGTTCTTTATTCTCTAAGAGGACCAAAGACATCAAGAGGATGATGTCTTGCTTTGCAAGTGAATTGGATTGAAGTGAGGCAGAGCTGTGCAAAGTCATTGTCTTCACTCTCTTCTCCAGAGTCAGTCAAGTGACAATGGCCCCTTTAATCCAAAAAAAAAAATCAAGCTGGGAGAGGAAGACCCTTAGAGTTGTTGAGATTACGTAGGGAGCTAGCCCTTCTTCTCTCCTCTGCCAAATGATCAAATAAATTTCTTTCTAAAACTATTTCAGATTTAAGGTTTGTTCTCAGAAGAAAGTAGTATCTTAAAAACCTGAGAGAATAAAGCGTCAAGGAGAGAGTGACCAAGTGTGAGCAGTTGCAGAGAGGTCAAGGAGAATGAAGATAGAATGGTAATTGAATTTGGCAAGTAAGAGATCATTAGTATCTTTGGAGAAAGAAGTTTCAATGGAATGATAAGGGTAGAAGCTAGATTATAATGGGTTAAGAAGAGAGTGAGAGGAGAGAAAGTGGAGGCACCAGTTGTAGACAGCCTTTTTGAGGAGTTTAGCTACAAGGGCAGAAGGGATGTAGGATGATAGCAGAGGTAGAAAGATCAAGTGAGGGTTTTTTCAGGATATAGGAGACTTGGGCATTTGTAGACATTAGAAAATGAGCCTCCAGGCAGGAAGAATTTGAAAACAAAGTGAGAATAAGGATGACAAAGAGGGGCAGTCTTTCAGAGGAAATGGGATGGAAGGGGATGGCTTGTATATCTATCTATCTATCTATCTATCTATCTATATATGTGTGTGTGTATGTATGTATGTATATACATTGAATATGTATTATATAGTAATATATAACATAAAAGTAATATATATATATGTAGAGAGATAGAGAGAGTATGAAGTAAAGTCACTTTATGTGAGACAGGTGAATGAGGAAAAACTGTTAGAAATGGCATGGATATAGAATATGATAAATTAAACATAACTGTTTCTGGTACATTTGAGTCTAAATCATGGTATAATATTAGTATTAACATCTTTTCTTTGATAATTTTTAACATCACCTTCATTTCTTTATATGTCCCTCTTTCCTTTCCTGCATAATGATCTATTCTTTTTAGAAAAAAAAAGATTAAAAGAGAAAAGCAGGGAGGGGAAGCAGTTCAGCAAAAACTATATATGCAATATTATACAATTTATCATACCCACAGTCTCCCTCTGCTGTAAAGAGGGAGAGGAAAGGAAATACATTTTCTCAACTTTTTTTTCTAAAGTCAAACTTGCTCATGAAAATTAGATTGCTTTCAGTTTCATCTTAAGTTTTTCTGCTTATGTTGTAGTAGTCATTTTGACAGGGTACAGGCCCAAACTGAGACCTTTGCCCTTACTCCAAAAGAATTTGAGTACCAATTGTCCATAGGTCCTAGAAAACCCAACCTTGAACTCTCCTTGAGTCTTCTTACTTGCTTTGGCTTTTCATGCCCAAGTCTGTTAGCTTTAACCTAGCCTAGCCCTCCACTATCTTTTACCTCTGGTTTGCCTCTGACTACTTCCCTCCTTTGACCCCATCAAAATCCCATTTTCTTGGTCTCTGATCTCTAGTCACCTCAGCTAGTGGCCACTCCTATCTAGACCCTCCCTAAATCCTTCTTCTAGTTACCCCAGATTACTTGGCCAACTCTACATTCCTTCGACAATCTTTCTGTATGTAAGATCCATCTTGTCTCCATGAAAACGCTCAAATTCAAGCTAGCTCAGATTTTATCTAGCCTACTTGTCAGTACAGTGTCACAGATGTTCAGATTTCTTGAGTCTGGCCAATATGGAGGATCTTAAATAAATTTTGTTTTTCTTTGACTGAAAGAAGGCTTAAGTCAAATTCATTCAGCAGGACCTGGTACATCAGTATTTTGAAGTCCTAAGCATGCCTAAACCTCAACAATTATATATCTTATTTTCTTGACTTTGCTTACTTTATTCTGCATAAGTTCATAATCTTCTCATGTTTCTGCTTCTGAATTGTTCATATTCATCATTTCTTATGGTGTGGGAATTCTGTTATGCTCATGTACACCAATGGTTCTCAAAGTGTGGTTGGAGGGCCTCCTGGAAGTCCACCAGGCCATTTCAGAAGATCTTGAAGTCAAAACTACTTTCATAATAATATTAAGACATTATTTGGCTACTAAAATATTTCTCCATTTTCCAACAACATATCTGTGAGAGGCTAGATTTTCTTCATAAACTAAAACCAAAACAACAAATTGCCACAGATTAATGTAGAAGCAGATACAATAGCCAATTGTCTTCTATTAAGACAGTTAGAGAGACATTAAGATATTAGAGAGATTTGCAAAACTATGTTAAAAAATGCTACTCTTGTCACAATTTTTTTTTGTTTTGGAAAATAGTTATTATTTTTCATAAAATATATTGTGTTAATATATAATAGTTTTATTGTTTTTGTTTTTAAATGTTTTTAATTGTTTTTAAATGGATCAATAAATATTGATTGATAAAATTATCAGTTTTAATTTCAAACTTGGTAAATATCAATAGGTATAACCCACATAAACAAAACCTCTTTGGGGTCCTCAATAATTTTTAAACATATAAAAGGCTCCTGGGACCAAAACATTTGAGGACTGTTAATATACAATGTTTTCTTAGCCCTTCCTCAATCAATGGGCATCTTCTTTGAAGTCCTGAAGATCTCATTTCTCCAATATCAATATTGCCATAGTATATAGCTACAAGTCATAGAACATACCATCCTGAAAGTGGATTTTGGGGAGAATTTATGATGCAGTGAAGTTTAGGACAACTCTTAAGCCATGTAATGGCTTAAGTTGAAAACAACTTTTCATGGCTCTCTCTTAACTCTAGGATAAAATACAGCTTTCATTTAAAGCCCTTCCAGGAGTTGTTCCAAGCTATGCTTTCCCTTCGTAGATATAGAAAGTTCTCTCTTTATGTAAATGGACCTTTCTGCAGTCCTCTATATATAAGCAGATTATATATAAAGCAATATATATATAAAGCAATTTTTATATAATGCAAATTTGCCCAGGGCCAAAGGGAGGGATGGAAGAGAGAGAGGGAAGGAGACAGAGAATCTGGCTCAAATGGAGGGAGGGGAATGACCCAAGATTCACAGGGCTGAGATCGGAGAAGTGAGAGGAGGGGGAGGGACATGAGGCAGACCCAGCTATGCGGGGGCCTCACTTGAAATGAGAGGAAGGAGGTAGGGAGGGGGCGGGCTCATGGGAGGTCAGATATGGACACACAGGAGAGGACAGCGCCCGGGACAGACATGAGGTACCCAAGCCCAAACTGAGGGAGGACAGACACTCCACAAGGAGAGGCTGGCAGGAGGGTAGAGTGGGGCAAAGGTCTCCTTTCTCAGCCCAGGAGATCTCAAGCCAAACCCCTGATCCAGCAGTGCCTACTGCAGCAGCAGTCTCTCTGGGCATCCTTCTTCTGTCTTCTTAGAGGATTTTTTTTTTTTTTTGGTTTTTAGTTTAGTTTTGTTATTTTGTTATTTTATGTAATGTTAGGTATTGTAAAGAGATATTTTTAAAAATTTAGTATTTTATTTTTCCCCCAATTACATGTAAAAACAATTTTAACATCTTTTCTTTTTTTCAATTTGAGTTCCAAATTCTCTCTCTCCCTCCACTCCTTCCCATTAAGAAGCAATTTGACATACATTAAACATGTATAATCATGCAAAATACATTTCCATGTAAGTTGTGCTGTGAAAGAAAACATGCTCCTTCAAAAAATAACCAAGAAAAATAAAGAAAAAGTATTGACCAGACTCAAGAAATCTGAGCATTTGTGACACTGTATTGATAAGTGAGCTAGATTGAATCTAAGCATTTTCATGGAGGCAAGATGGATCTTATATACAGAAAGATTGTGGGAGGGATGTAGGGTTGGCCAAGTAGTCTGGGGTAACTAGAGGAAGGATTTAGGGAGGGTCTTGATGGGAGTGGCCACTAGCTGAGGTGACTAGAGAATTAAAATTAATTAATTATTTGCAATATGTTCCTGCCTGATTTGTCTATTGGCTAATCTCCCAATTGAGCATTCCTATCCCTCCCTCTCACCTCTGCATAGGCTATCCCGTATGCCTAGATTCCATCCTTCCCTTAGCTGACCTCTACCTCTATGATCCTTGGTGTCTTTAAAGGTTCAACTCAAGTACTCCCTTGTATGGGAAGCATTTCCAAAACTACCTAATCATTAGTGTTCTCTTCTTTTCCAATTTTATTCATTTGCCTCCTTACATGCTTCATCTCTTTCATTAGAATTTAACCTCCTTGAGGGTAAGGTCTATTTTTCATTTTGTCTTTTTATCACCATCATCTAGCTTGTCCATATCCCTTGACTGCTTATCTGCTGAGAAATGGGTGTTACTCTTATAAATTGGTGTCAATTCCTTTTGTACTTTTTTCAACATAATAAAGTAATTTAAAAAGAAATGTTAGCTCCTGAAATTTCTAGGACTCTTGACTAATCAATAATTGAAAGCATTATGTCAGAGGTGGCAGGATCTAGCAGAATTTGCCAACCTTGCTGTTTTCCACAGTTGTTTAAAAAGCTTTCTCCTTCCAACAGTCTTGTCTTTCTGTTAATTGATAAATTTTTCTGGGAATACAGTTTGTAGGATGTTTGTTTGGGTGTCAAAGGATCTATTGGGAAGGGCATGTTATGTCAAAATAAAATGCAATGTAAACCATATTAAGAAGAAATAAAAAGGCTTGCTCTTTCCAACTGAAGTAGGCAAACTGGAGGAGTAATGTTAGGTATTGTAAAGAGATATTTTTAAAAAATTAGTGTTTTATATTTTCCCCAATTACATGTAAAAATAATTTTAACATCTTTTCTTTTTTTTACATTGAGTTCCAAATTCTCTCTCTCCCTCCACTCCTTCCCATTAAGAAGGCAAACAATTTGATGTACATTAAACATGTGTAATCATGCAAAACACATGCGCTGTGAAAGAAAACATGCCCTTCCAAAAAATAACCAAGAAAAATAAAGAAAGTAAAGAAAAAGTGTACTTCAATGTGCATTCAGACTCCACCAGTTCTTTCTCTGGAGATGGAGAGTACTTTTCATCATAAGTCTCTGAGGAGGTATCTTGACACACGTATATGAATATAGTTTAACATTGCCTATCCCAAGCCCCAATTGGGGGCCACTACCTGAAGGCCAGGTAGATTCGATTGTAGTCTTCAGGAGGTTTGGGGGGAGGGTGGGTTTAAGCTCTCTGCAAATGGCTCCAGTTCCCACTGATGGTACTCCCCCAAACAAAGGACAAACACAAACACCTCAAATGTGGGAGGTCACCCCCTGAAACACAGTTCCATTTAGTCATGACAGTCACATTAGCTTTTACAAATACATATTTACTTCAAAAGGTATAATCAATCACAAAGATACAAAAATTACTCCCCCACCATGTGGGAGGCATGACCTTCCTCCCACCTTAGTCTCTAGGGAGGGGAAGGGGATTAGGTTAATTCATCAACCTAATTCTCAGTGCTCTTAGATATCATTATTATCATAGAATATTATCATAGAATGTCAGAGCTGAAAAAGACCCTAGAGATTACCTAGTCTAATTCAGAATATTACAGATGAGGAAATTAAGGTTCAAGAAGTTAATTCATTATTATAGTTATAAAAGACATCCTTATTTAGCACAAGAGGAGGAAGGAAAAGCTTTCTTTGCACTCCTCTTGGTCTTCCCCTTTCTGAGGGTAGCTAGAATCCATGTTAGCTGGTAGGAAGCCAGCATTTCAGAAGCCTACAAGCTTGAAAAACAGCTTTCTCATAGCAGCCCAGGAACAAAGAAAGCTGCTGTCTGCTCCAGGCAAGCTTCACAAAATCCTATCCTAGACTCGGTGAATTCATATGTTCCTTGGATCCTTGATTTTTCTTGTCTGATTTCCTCCTTCCTCCGTTTGCGGGGCACTTAATTGTGTATTCTTTTCTTAATTCTTAAGGATTGATTTCTGAGTAAAAGATATAGACTCAGACCTCAGATTGCCTGTCTCTGTCCACCAACTAGAGCTGCAGGCAGACAGGACCTTAAGAGAGAAGCAAAAAAAAGAATCCTCTGCATAAATCTAGCTACAAAGCTAGCATGTAGGAGGAACAGGCCATTGCCTTGAAAGATTTTTTTTTTTATTACACACCATATATTTCTCAGCATGCAAATAGCGTCTACTTTAAATTCTGTGCATTTAACACGCTATTTTTTTTCTTTTTCCCCAGAGGTTCTCTTTTTTGTTTGTTTTATTTTTAATTTGTGGAATAAAACAAGTGTTTCCATAACATAGTAATATAAAAAGATGATTGCATATAAAACTGCAACTCTATCCTTTTTAAATATATAATAAAATTATCATGTAAATTTCTTTTTTTCCCCTCCCCTTCCCCTACCCTAGAGATGGCTATCATTCAACATAAATGTGTGTGCATGTATATATATATATGTATATATAGTCATATATACACACATGTATACACATACACATATATATGTATGCATGTATGTAAAAATCATTCTATACATCTATTTATCAGTTCTTTCTCTGGATACAGATAATGGCTTTCTTCATATATACTTTCTAGTTAATTCGAGTATTTATAATACTCAAAATGACTTATTTGTTCAAAGCTGTTCTTAAAACAATATTACTGCTACTGTATACAATGTTCCCTTGGTTCTGCTCATTTCATTCTTCATTGTTTCAGCAAGTCTATCCATGTTTTCCTAAGATCATCAAGCTCATCATTTCTTATAGCTCAGTAATATTCCAATATAATCATACACCATAATTTGTTCAACCATTCCCCAATTGACAGACATCCCCTATTTTTTTCAATAAATACTTCCCAATCATTCCCAATAGCAGCCCTATTTTAAAGGCAGTACATTAAAATCCTTTTTTTTAGTAGCAAGATGATGCAGTATTTTCACCATTCCACTTTAGGGATGTTGCTCACTACCTGAGTTTTCATTCAGAATAACATCACTATACAGCAGTAAATTAGCATAAATAAAATAGCATAAATATCCTTTAAAAAAAGTTTTATTTTCTTATTTGTAAAAATTAATCTGTTCCTTCACCCCCTTTCCTCCAATGAACAAATTAAAAATAATTTGTAAATACTAAAAAAAAATACATAGTTGCATAATCCAGAAAAACAAATTCCCACATTGGCCATGTCAAAAAACGTATCTTTTTTTACATTTTAAGTTTATCACCTCTGTCAGAACGTGGACGTGTCATCTTCATTCTTTTGAGTATGTGGCATTGATCAGAGTTCTAAAGTCTTTCAAAGCTGTTTTTCTCTATAGTGTTGTCACTGTATAAATTGTTCTCCCCATTACGCTCACTTCGTTATGTATCAGTTCACAGAGGTCTTCTTGTTCATGGCAATAATCTTCCATTATATTCCGATACCATGCCATATTCAATTATTTAGAAGAGCTGCTACCCATATTGTTTTTGTCTTTCTGCTGATATGTATGGGTTTGTTTGTATTCTGCTGCTTTGCTAAAATTGTTCATTGTTTTATTTAGTTTTTCAGTTGACTCTCTAGAGTTCTCTAGGTAAACTATCGTGTCATCTTCAAAAAGTGATAGCTTTATTTCCTCATTATCTTTCCTTATTACCTCAATTCTTTTTCTTATCTTATTGCTCAGCTAGAATTTCTAGTACAATGTGCTATATAAATGGGGATAATGGACATCCTCACTTCACCTTTGATTTTATTGGAGACTCTTAGCTTAACCTCATTGTAGATAATGCTGGATCTTACTTTTAGATAGATCCTACCTATCATTTTAAGGAAAGATGATTTATTTCAGTGTTTCAGGTGTTTTGAACAGGATAGGTGTTGTACTTTGTCAAAAGCTTTTCTACATCTATTGAAACAATTATTTGTTTTTTGTTGTCTTTGTTATT
The DNA here is from genome assembly GCF_028372415.1 of Notamacropus eugenii. Classification (NCBI taxonomy): domain Eukaryota; kingdom Metazoa; phylum Chordata; class Mammalia; order Diprotodontia; family Macropodidae; genus Notamacropus; species Notamacropus eugenii. The sequence goes on along the minus strand of NC_092873.1, from coordinate 322,823,040 downwards.
AACATGACCAGTTATGTCCATGATTTTCCTAATATTGAACCAGCCTTGCATTCCTGATATAAAATCTAGCCTGATCATAATATATGATCTTTGTGATATACTGCTCTAATCCCCTTGTTAAAGTTTTATTTAACTTTCTTGTATCAATAAATGTTAGGAAAATTGTTCTATAGTTTTCTTTCTCTATTTTCACTCTCTCTGGTTTAAGAATAAAAATGAATTTCGTGTCATAGGAGTTTGGTAGAATTTCTTTTTTACTGTTTTTCTAAATGTTTATGTGGTATTAGAATGAATTGTTCTTTAAGTGTTTGGTAGAATTCACTTGTAAGTTCATCTGGCCCCAGAGGTGTGTGTTTTTTTTAAAGGGAATTCATTTGTGCCTTATTAAATTCTTTGCCTTAGGATAGAGTTATTTAAGTATTTTGTTTCCTGTTCTGTTCATATGAACAATTTATGTTTTTGTAAATATTCATCCATTTCATTTAGATTGTCAGTTTTATTGGTGTGTAGATGGGTGATAAAACTTCTAATAATTTCTTTTATTTCTGTTTTATTTTTATTTATTTTATCACTTGTGAATTCATATTTTTCATGTTTGATGTTGGTAATTTGGTTTTATTCTTTATTTAAAAAACATATGACTTATCAATTTTATTGTTTTTTTAATCTCCTAGTTTTATCTATTATTCTATTTTTCTGTTCTATTTTTAGAATTCTATTTTAGTTATCTATTATTATTAGTTCAGTTTTCAACTTTCAATTTTGTTAAACTCTCCTTTGAGTCTGAAGATTTTGATTTTGGTTTTATTTGGGTGTTTTTAATTTGTTTGTTTCCTGGGGTTATTTTTTAGCTGCATACCCAGTTCATTGATTTGCTCTTTCTTTTTTTTTTTCACTGATGAAACATTTAGAAATGTAAAATTTGCCCCCAGTATTGTTTTGACTATAACCCACAGATTTGGGTATGTTGTCTCATTCTTGTCATTATCTTTAATGAAATTAGTGACTCTTTCTATAATTTGTTTTTGACCTACTCTTTCTTTGGAATTAAGTTAGCTTTCAATTAATCTTTAGTATTTGCTTCAAAAGTCCTTTACTGAATTTAATTTTTATTGCATTATGTCTAATAAAAATACATTTAATATTTAAGTTTTCTTAAATATTATTTTCACTATAAGAGTAGGGAGCTTCAATTTACTCTTCTCAGATGTAGATAAATTTAATAATAAATAAGCAAGAAGCAAGTTAAGGAGATAAATAGAATGCTAGAAAAATTACATATGATAGACTTCTGGAGAATTAGTGAATGGGAATAATATGTGTGTACACACCTACACACAGACACACACACACTTATTTTCTTCTATAAGTCATGTAACATTTCCTTTAGGCATTTAGATGCTATGAATATACGTCCATATATGTTTAGTCTTCATATTAATTCATGATCCATGGTACCTTTTAAGCAAAATGTAGCTTCCCTATGTTTCTTTTAATTAATTCTATTTTTCTTTTGCTTTGTCTGAGATCATAATTGCTACTTTTGCCTTTTTTAATTCTGCTGAAGCTTAATAGAATATGCTCCAATTCTTATTTTAACTCTGTTAATCTTTTTTTATATGTGTTTCCTATAAACAATATTTTGTTGGATTCTGATTTCTAATTCATTCTACTATCTTCTTCCATTTTGTGAGTGAATTCATCCTATTCACATTCAGCTATTATTGTTAACTGTATATTTTCCTCTGTACTATTTCTTATACTTTTCTTTCTCTTTATCCCTTTATTCCTGCTTTAAGATTTTGTTTTGCTTCTAACCACTACTTCCCTTAACCTGTCCTCACACTGATTCCTCTTCTCCCATTTCCATTAATCTTTTCCCCTCCTATTTCCCTGTAGGATGAAATGTATTTTTTTGTACAACTATGTGTGTATGTGTATTCTTCCTTCCCTTAACTAGTTCATATGATAGTTAAGTTCAAGTGTCTCTTACTCCCCTCACACTGCCCCCTCCTTATATAAACTCACTCTTGTTCATTTTATTTATTTTAGATAATTTCCCCCATTTTTCCTTTCCCTTCCTCTATTTCCCAATGCATTCCCTCTCCACCCTTTCATTTTTTAAAATAAATTATCCAAATACAATAGAATCACACTCAGGCCCTTTGTCTAATTAGACTCTCTCTAAGATCCCTGGTGATGATAAAATTCTGAAGGGGTGGGGCTATATCCATCATCTTCCTATATAAGAATGAAAACAGTTTAACCTTGTTTACTCCCTTATGGTTGCTTGCTCATATTTACCCTTCCATGCTCGCCTTATCATGTTCGTGTGTCAAATATTCTATTCAGCTCAGATTTTTTCATCAGGAATGTTCAGAAATCCTCTATTTCATTAAAGATTCATTTTCCTCCCTAGAAGGATTATGCTCAGCTTTCCTGGTTAGGTTGCTCCTGACTGTAAGCCTAGATCTTTTGTTTTCTGACTATAATATTCCAATCTCTCCCTCCTCCTCTGTAGTGGTGGCCACTAAACATTGTGTAATCCAGATGGGGGCTCTTTAGTACTCAAATTCTTTCTTTCTGATTGCTTGCTATATTTTTTCCCTCTACTTGACAGCTCTGATTTTGGGCCATAGTATCCCTGGGAGTTTTTATTTTAGGCTTTATTTCTGGAGGTGTCTGGTGGTTTCTGTCCATTACTACTGTGTGCTCTGGTTTTAAGATATCTGGACAGGGTTTTTTTTTTTTAATGATTTCTTAAAATGTGATGTCTAGACTTTTGTTGTTGCTGCAGCTATTCATGGCCTTCAGGTAGTCCAGTGATACTTAAATTATATCTTATTGATCTGTTTTCCTGGTCAGTTGTTTTTCCTATGGAATATTTCACACTTTCTTCTATCTTTTTCTTGAGTCTTTTGACTTTGTTTTATTATTTCTTGATGTCTCATAGTGTCATTAGCTTCCATTTGTCCAATTCTAATTATCATGGGGTTAATTTCTTTAGTAAGGTTTTGTATGTCTTTTCCCAAACTTTTTCCCCAAAATTTTCTCTTCATAACTTTCTTCCCTAACTTTTGTTTTCCACATGTTTTCTCTCTACTGCTCTCATTTTTAAAAGATTTTTTTCAATTATAGGTAAGAACACTTTTTAACATTCATTTAAAAAATTTTTAAGTTCCTAATCCAACCATTCTGTAGAACAATTTGGAACTATGCCCAAAAGGCAATCAAACTGCGCATACCCTTTGACCCAGCAATGCCACTATTAGGTCTGTATCCCAAAGAGATCATAAAAGGGAAAAGGGACCACATGTACAAATCTCTTTATAGCAAATCTTTATGTGGTGACAAAGAACTGGAAATTGAGGAGATGCCCATCATTTGAGAAATGGCTAAACAAGATGTGGTAGATGAATGCAATGGAATATTATTGCTTTTTTTTAAAGAAATGAGGAGCAGAATATGACTAAACAGGAAAATGATAAATGTTGGGGAAGATGTGGGAAAGTTGGCACACTACTTCATTGGTGGTGGAGCTGTTAGCTAATCCAATCATTCTGGAGAACAATTTGAAACTATGCTGAAAGGGCTATAAAAATATTACATACGCTTTTACCCAGCAATACCAGGTTTAGGGTTGTATCCTAAGAGATTATATAAATGGGAAAAGGCTCCACATGTACAAAATTTTGTGTTTATAGCAGCTTTCTTTGTGGTGGTCAAGAAATGGAAATTGAAGGGATGCCCATCAGTTGGGGAATGGCTAAACAGGTTGTGGTATATGAATGTAATGGAATACTGTTGTGCTATAAGAAATGATGAAAAAGTTGACTTCAGAAAGAACCTGGAAAGATTTATATGAACAAATGCTGAGTGAAGTGAGAAGAACCAGGAAAACTATACATAGTAATAGCCATAGTCTGTGATGACTGATTTTGATAGACAGCCCTTCTCGTCAATGCAAGGATCTAAAACAATTCCAAAGGACTTATAATGGAAAATGCATCCACATCCAGAGGAAGAACTATGGAGTCTGAATGCAGACTGAAGTAGACTCTATTCTTTTTGTTTTGTCTTGTTTTTTTCTTTCTCATGGTTTCTCCCACTCATTATAATTCTACTATACAACATGACAAATGTGAAAATATGTTTAATAGCAATGCATACATATGAAATTGTATCAGTTTGCAGGCCATCTTGGGGAGGGAAGGGGTAAGAGGGAGAAAAATTTAAAACTTATAGAAGTAAATGTTGACAACTAAAAATAAATAAATTGACAATAAAAAAAAATTTTTTAAGTTCCAAATTCTCTCCCTCGCTTCTACTTCTCCCCCTCCCTAAGACAGCAAGCAATTTGATATGTTATACAGGTGGAGTAATGCAAAACATATTTCCATATTAGTCATGTTGTGAAAGAAAACACAGAACAAAAACACACACACACAAAAGAGTATGCTTCAATCTGCATTTAGACTCTATCAGTTCTTTCTCTGGAGGTTAGTAGCATTTTTAATTATAAGTCCTTTAGAATTATCATGGATCTTTGTATTACTTAGAATAGCTAAGTCATTCATAGGTGGTCATCATACAATATTGTTATTACTGTGTACAATGTCTTCCTGGTTATGCTCACATCACTTTACATCAGCTCATGTAAATCTTCCCAGGTTTTTCTGAAAGTATCCTGCTCAGCATTTTTTTTTAGCACAATAGTATTTCATCACAATCATATATCACAACTTGTTCAACCATTTCCTAATTGATGGATACCCCCTCAATTTCCATTTCTTTGAAACCACAGGAAGAGTTGCCATAAATATTTTTATACATATAAGTTCTTTTTTAATCTCTTTAGTATACAGATCTAGAAGTGCTCATTCATTTTATAGCCTTTTGGGCATAGTTCCAAATTACTCTCCAGAATGGTTGGATCATTCACAACTGTACCCACAGTGTTTTAGTGTCTTAATTTTCCCAATTCTCCTCCAACATTTGTTATTTTCTTATTCTGTCATATTAACCAATCTGATAGGTTTGAGTCCATGTCTCAGAGTTGTTTTAATTTGCATTTCTCTAATTAATAGTGATTTAGAGTATTTTTTTCCTATGGCTATAGATAGCTTTGATTTTTTTCATCTGAAAATTGCCTGTTGATACCCTTTAACCACTTATCAATTGGGTAATGACTAATATTCTTATAAATTTGACTCAGTTCTCTACATATTTGAGAAATGAGACCTTTATTAGAGAAATTTACTGTAAAAAAAATTTCCTCAATTTTGTGCTGTTTTTCTAATCTTGGCTGCATTGGTTTTGTTTGCGCAAAACCTTTATAATTCAATGTAACCAAAATTATCCATTTTATATCTCATAATGCTCTCTTTTGCTTAGTCATAAATTCTTCCCTTATCCATAGATCTGACAGGTACTATTCCACATTCTCCTAATTTGCTTAAAGTATCATCCTGTTTGTTTAAATCATGTACCTATTTTGACATTATCTTGGTATATGGTGTGAGCTATTGGTTTATACATAGTTTCTGGCAAACTACTTTCCAGATTTCCCAGTAGTTTTTGTCAAATGCTCAGTTCCATTTTGTCAAATGCTTGTCCCAGAAGCTGGTATATCACTTCCACCTGGAATACTAATCATATTTACAGAAACCAAGCAAAGAAAACACTGACATATCAGGAAATGAAGGAGCCAATTTAAACTGTCCACTTTGCCTGATAGAATAGAAACAACTTCATCTGAAAAGAGTTAGTATGTCCATCTCCCTTCCTTCTACCTCAGAAAACCAAAAAATGAACTGTCTTTCTATAACTTTTGCTTTGCAAGGTGACTTTTATTCAACTTATTTTTAAAATTGTTTCTCTTTTTGATGCTACATTACTAGTTTGGGACTCAAATCTGTTAGTGTGTTAGGAAAATGTTGTAATGAGAGTTAAAGATCTTTCCCCACCAATTAATCAACCTCAAGTGGAGTCCATTAAGGGAAGTTTGATTAGGGGAGGCTTGTTTTGTAGGAAGGTCCACATCTTTTGTTAATTTCTGATGAGGCACTGGGTCACAAGAGTCATGATGCCCTCCATCTCTGAAAAGTGTATGTAAACTCTGAAGTTTATATACTTTGGGGCTTGCTCTTTGGAAAAAGATTCATGTGCCAGATGAGACTCTGGGTAGCTTTGAAAACACAACTGTTGATGTTTCTCTCTCTTGTAACTACGTGTATATGTAATGGTCAGACAGTTGAATCTGTCTTGCTCTACAATATATGTCTTGCTTATTGTCAGACAGAAGCCCTCTCTGTTAGTCTTTATTTCTCTGCTTGCATCTTCTCCGTTAGTATATGTAATTAAAGATGATTGTTAATCCCTCAAAAGTTGATTTCCTTTTAGAAAAGCAGATCTAAGAACTGGAGCTAGCAGGTCATCCTAGATATAACAGGGTGTTTGCTACTACAGGTGTCTATCCCAAGCATGTTTAGACTTCCCTCAGAATGGATGAATGGGAACAATTTGTTGCAGTGGCCATGAAGGTGGCTGGAGAAGGTGAGTAGGTGCTGTAGAGAGCTTAGAGCTTTGTCAGACTTTGGGGACACCAAGGCCATCTCCTGCATCCCATGCCATCAGCAGTCATCCTGACTTTTATCTTGCTGCTGGACTTCTATGATTCCGAAAGACAGAGTGAGGCTGACAACTTTTTGCAACTCTGTCTCACTTAAATCCAATTAACTCAAAAATCAATACATCACCTTGGGGACCTGGGGGACCTCATGGGGGAGGGAGTAAGGTAGAAGAAGACTGGAAAGATGTGACAGAAGAGCAGGTTTTTGAGGAGCTCTAAACTAGAAACAGAGGATTTTATATTCTATCCTGGAGGTTATAGGGAGCTATTGGAATTTATTGAGTGGAGTATGCATGTGACATGGTCAGATATGTATTTTAGGAAGATCACTTTAGCAGCTGAGTGAAGGATGGATTAGAGTAGTGTAAAATTGAAAATTGATTTTAATAGTGTTTTTAAGACTTAGTCAATCTGACATGAGTCAAGCTGGACCCCTTCTCCCATCACCCTAGACTACTTGGCCCTTCTAGTCTTTCTCTATATAAGATCCATCTTGCCTGTATGATGAGGGTGCTAGGATTCAATCTGAGGGAGAGGGTACTCTAGGGAGATCTTGAGGAGGAGTCTCAAACTCGCTTAGTTTATGGTGCTCTGCCTGTATTTGAATAGGATCTTGACCCCCTGTATATCATTGGAGACAAACAGAGACAGAGACAGAGATTGACCCCATCTGGTAGTTTTGAAGAAGGCTACTCTCACCCATGTGGTGGGTAAATGCAGGATGTCTTCTCCCAGAAGCAGGTTCTTGTCATCTCTCACATTGGTTACTTCTCTCTAAGGTGATTTAGATATATATTAAAACCTTGTTACATATCTTTCCCTTCGAGTACACATATGAGAATTACCAAATCATATTATGGGCCATCTCAGTTATCCTGATCCATATCTGGCCACAACCAAATCACATTAAAAAGATAGACAGTTTTACAAAAAAATTATGTAAGTATAGATTTTATAATTAGTGACATAACTAGTATCTTTCCTCCCTGAGTTAAAAAAGCAACAATGTGGCTTTGGGTTAGGGACTTTCTTATTGTTGTTCAGAAATTAAGAAAAAATGCTCATTTACATCAGAAAGAGTAAGTTTCAATCACTGAAACTAACATTTAGGATGTAAGGGGAAAGGAAATGGTGACAGTGCTTGAAATGCAAAATTACTTTTCAGAAAAAAGCTTTTGTTAAAGTTTTAAAATAAATTCATACCTGGAACAACAAACCACCACCAGCAACTAAAAAGACCTAGTATCCAGGTCTAGGGAAATAACCATCTTTCTGTGCTCTACCGTGGTAAGACCATATCTACTAGAGTTATCATGTTTAGTCGTGAAAGTCACATTTTAGGAAAGACTGGACTGTGCCTAGAGGACAGTGTACAGAATGGTGAGAGGCCTCAAGATCACATTGAATTGCAGATTTGTTTGGAAGGAAGCAGAAACATTTATTCTAGAGAAGAGAGGACTTGGGAGTTGGGATGTGGGGGATAGCAATCTTCCAATATTTGAAAGGCTGTTATATAAAGAGGGAATTACATATTCTTGCTTGGTTACAGAGGGCAGAACTAGGAACGATGGGCAGGAATTGTCAGAGGTAAATTTAGGTTTGGTGTTTGAATAATTTCTTCACAATTAGAGCTGTCCCCAAAGTGTCCTGAGCTGCCTTTGGAAGAAGTAGATTCAAGCAGAGAATCCATGGCTTATTGTCAGGTAACATCCCAAGACAGATTCTTCTTCAGGTACAGGTTAGATCAGATAACCTGTGAGATTCCTTTCCTCTCTGAGATTCTGTGCTCTTTCCACTCCAGGGACCAGGTGCTGAGATGGAGCCAGAGATAGAGGGTTCAGAAATACAGGAATGCCAAGTTTTAGAAACATTGAGATCCCATCTTGGCAGCTTCTTCCTGAGTGGGCACAATCACTCAACTGGATGTTCTGGGTCACAGTTTCCTCACTTGTCCAGTAATTCCTGAGTCCTCCAATTCTAACTTACTGTGGTTTTATTATCAAAGCTCCAGCTATTGAAACAAAGCTGGGCAGGGAGGAGAGGGGAATGGAAACAATAATTTCATTGATTTACCTGGGTATGATACCCATATACCCAATATCTATAGCAGAGAGTAAGGGGAGAAATGGATCAAATCAGGTTCGTACCACATTCCTTCCTGCTGGATCGGTTAATAGTCTGTGAAAAGAAGCATCTTCCTTTTCTCCCCTAAGTCTTAAATTAGGCAGGCAATACAAGATTGTTGCCTTTATGAACCATTTTGAAGTCCCCATAACCTGAGAAAGGTCTAAAACCTAGATTGGCTAATCAGGGAAAGACATTTTTGGCCTACTCTGAGCTTAACCCATCATAATGCTTTGTGTGCCTGGCATAACAGACGTGATTTGCTTTGTTCTCTGAGGGAACCCAAAATTCCCCTTCTTGTATCAGCACCGACAAGACCAAAAAAGGTGACCAGAAACATTCTTCTGTTTATGACTGCCAAGGACACTATCTTGCATAATGGGACTTTTCTTATGTTATAATATGTCATGTTAATGATAAAAGAAACACAGACATCCCAGATCTACAATTTCAACTGACACCTTGACATGCTTTTATCTTATTGTATTTACAACCTATCCTATTAAGAAATTCCTTTCTCATACGATGGCTAACACACATGGAAACTCTAATTTTGGTTGACATAGGCATCCTGAGTTGGGATTGCTCTAAGTATATAAAGAGTTTCCTTCAGCTTATTTACTATGAGTTCAAAATTATTTTCTGACTCCATCATGCATGATTCTCTGGCTTAATGAGAATAGATAAGCATGTTACAGCACATGTACAGACTGATTCTGTTTGTTCCTTGTTCAAACCTTTGGTAAGGTGAACCCCATTCTGTTTGCTCTTTGGACAAACTTTCAGTTAACAGAGTTCCCATGCTGTTTATTCTTTTGACAAACTTCTGTTTAAGGAGGAAACTGATTCAGTTTGTTTCTTTGGACCAAACCCTTAGTAAATGGTTAACACCTTTAACAGCATGAAATTTCCCTTCAAGTTTGGGTTTCACTTTCATTGCTGGGGTCAAGCATCATGAGTTTCATAATTCTGTGAAATCCTGCCCTCAAAATAATACCCCCCCCCCCAACATTTTGCAAGAAAGTAAGGGAGAAAAAAGAGAAAAAACTTTATTGTTCCAAGAGGGCTTGAAATCTGCTGAACATATAGAGGGGCCTGTGGGCAGGGAGGCAGGCAGCAGATTCCCATTCTAGTCATCCCCCCAAAGCCTTAAAGAGACTGGGAAGAAAGGAGCTGGCTTAGAAGAAGGAAAGTATGTCCCATCATTTTCTCTTCCTAATAAAATCATTATTCCTAATGACTCCATTGTATGAGGAGGAAGGAAAAGTTTGTTATAATAGGGATATTTGTCCCTCTCGGGCAGAAAATGAGAATTCAACAGCTCAACCTTCCCCTCCCCCCTCGTGTTCTGTGATTTAGGTCCTCATGTCATTTCTTTCCTGTGTATTATTATTAGGCTTTAATAATCTAGATCACAGGGGTAGGGAACCTGCGGCCTTGAGGTCACATGTGGCCTTCTAGGTCCTCAGGTGTAACCTTTTGACTGAATCCAAGTTTTATAAAACAAATCCTTTCATAAAGGGGATTTGTTCTGTGAAGTCTGGATTCAGTCAAAGGGCTGCACTTGAGAAGATAAGAGGGTCACACGTTGCCTCAAGGCTGCAGGTTTTCCACCTCTGATATTCTAGGGCTTTCCTCACTGCTGTGCCCTCCCCAATCGAAATACTTTCATCAGGGTAAAGATGGCAGTTGGATTAAATCCTTCAACCAAGCATCAAAAAATAATAGTAGCTCGCATTTATATAGAGCTTTAAGGTTTGCAAAGTCCTTTAGCGATACTATCTCATTTTTTCCTCACAACAACTCTGGGACGTAGGAGTAGCTGTTATTATCCCCGTTTAGAGATGAGAAAACTGAGGTAGAGGTTGTGAATGCACTTAAGTGCACAGAGTCACAGTTAGTTTCTGAAGCTGGATTTGGGCCTGTGTGTTCCTGACTCCTGGTCCAGTGCTCTTATCCATGGTGTCACCTGCTTTTTCTCTGCAGCTGAGATTTCTCCTGCCAGGACAGGATGGGAATGTAGGGGGATAAGAAACAGCAGCAGTTGCTGGTGAGGATGGAATATCCAATCCTTGGAGTGAGAGGTGGGGTTGGAGGGTTAAGAGGGAACTTGGAAACAGCCCTTAACAGTTGGATAGAAGGTGCATCTGTCCAAAGGACCAGGATCTACAAGGCTTTCCGATTCTCCAACATGATTAGGCCAATTTTTCCATAAAAGGCTCTGCGCAAGTCACTTAATCGTGTTTGATCAGTTTCCTCATCTGTAAAATGAGTTGGAGAAGGAAATGGCAAACTACTCTAGTATCTCTGCCAAGAAAATACCAAATGGGGTAGTGGAGAGTCAGACATGACCGAAGCAACTAAAAGCAGCAGCCAGGACTTGGGTTAGGGCAAAGCTCAAGCTGTGCCTCCCTTGAGCAGCTTCCTGATAGCCTCTGGCTGTATCACTGTGGTTTCCTGATCACTAAAAGGCATAAAACAGCTCACCCAAGACGGTGAGTGGGCAAATGTCTGAGTCTGTGGGAGCCATCACATTCTGACCAGCTGAGATGGGGGGATGAGGAAGAGATCACACTTACAAGTACAAAGTATTACATTCTTCTTGTTGAATATCATTTCTATGTTAGGGCCAAGTAAAACTCTTTTTGTCAATTGTGCAATGACTTAGTGAATTTAAACTAGTAGCATGCTGGCCTGAGTCAGGCCTGTCCCTAACAGAAGGCAAAAGGAAAGAAAAAGAAAAGCTTTACTTTTTCATAGCAGTTAAATATGGAAGGCTGCATGGTACAGCTGTAGGAGCACTGAATTTCAAGTTGTTACTGTTGTTTTTAGTTGTTTCGGTCAAGTCTGACTCTCCACAACTCCATTAGGTATTTTCTTGGCAGAGATACTAAGGTAGTTTGCCATTTCCTTCTCCAACTCATTTACAGATGAGGAAACTGATACAAACAGGGTTAAGTGACTTGCCCAGGGTCACACAGCTAGTAATTATTTTGAGGCCTGATTTGAACTGAGGAAAATGAGTCTTCCTGATTTTGGGGCCGGTGCTCTATCCACTGTGCCATGCCATCCCAGCTCTGATATTTACTATCCAAGGTCACTTTGGTGGGTCATTCCTTAACTTTTCTGGTCTTCATTTTCCTCACCTATAAAGTGAGAGGGCTGGGCCAGACATTTCCTTAGGTCCTTTATGTCCTTAGGCCCAGTTCTGATTTTATTATCTAATGACCAGGAAAATTCAGGGAGAGTTATTATCCTCCCTCTAATGCTAGAATAATATTCCAAGGGAATCATTCCTGATAAAGTCTTTCTCTGCCTTCACTGCAATGCCCTCTCCCTTTTCTATAGACCTTCCAAAGTCCAAAACCCAACCCAACCCCCAGTTCAAAGGGTCTTTTTCTATCTACACAACTCAGTTCTGAGGGCAAAGCTCAAGGAAAGGCCATTGAATTGCTTGAAAGTTGATTTGAAGCTCTCTTACTATTTGGAGTAGGCAAGTCTAAATATGGAGGAGCAGCAGGAGCACAGTAAGGAAGTAAGAGGAGGAACAGGAACCATTTTCAATTAGAAGAGGAATTTTCTGAGAAGGCTAGAAATTATCACTTATCCTAGCCAGATGCTCCAATGGTTGCTCCCTAAAGACCAAGTCCATTTTAAGATGAATAAGTTTTTCTTCCATCATTTCTCCATAGTGCCACCTACTGGGGTTTTCCTTGAGTACAGTGGTCCAAAAGATGCATCACAAGAGTCCACAGTGATAGGATCAATGGCCTATGCTGATGGAGAGGCCTTTTTACCATCTCTTGTCATAGATTAAGGTCCAATTGGTTGGCATGAATGGGACAATCTTGGGTTCTGGTGGAGTCTTCATTGACATTTATAGGACTAGAAACTTCACTCTTCACTCAGGTATTTCTCTGAAAGGAAGACAACAGATTACAGGGATTTGGGAAGAATAAAGGAAGGTCAAGACAGAATTATATAAAGTGGCTCTCTTGGGGTCCTTATGCTGAAAGGGATTTTGAAAGTTCAAACTCCTTTGCCTGGCACTGAGGGGCCTCCAAGATCTAGGGGCTCAACTGGTTCACAACAAAAGCCACTTGACCTCCATGACCAGCAATTGGTGAAAAATTGAACTGATGAGTGTAAGGTAAGGGCTACCCTCTCCACCTGTTTAAGGAAGAGCAACCAGGGACTCCAGTGGATTTGTTCTGAACCTAGATCATCAACATTTAGGGGGGCTCATGTGAATATAATTCTAGTCCACTATTCCTCTCTCCAAGGGAAACTGAGCAGTCAGATTCATGGCCTGGAATCACAGTCTCCCTTGGAGAGTGGAAGACAAAATTGTAGAGCTATCTCTCAATGTCTCCTCTCAAGCTACTTGTTTGTACATTTAGACATCCCTCGTGGATTTACACATCTTACAAAGGCATGTATGTATCTTATTGGAGCAGGCAGTTCTAAGCCCTCCCATGGCAATTTATTCCACTATTCTGGAATCCATTTTATTGTCTAATTTCAATCTGCTTCAAGGTAGGCTATACCTCTTTTAATTTATTCTGCCTGCATTGAAAACAGAGGAGAGAGCCAGTATGTTGATCTGGTGTTGGGCTGAATCACACCAACCTGCTTCTTCAAGGGTGGAGAAATGTTGGAATCCCTTCAGGTCAGCAGACAGTAGATCAGAAAGAACAGGAGCCTAAGGAAGAGATGAAGGCCAGTAGTTGGGGAATGTAGTTAATTCTTTCATCCATAAAGTAGGGCAGAGAGTTAGATTTAACTCTTACTTCTAAAAGATAGTGAAGTATCATGAAAAAAGTACTGGACTTAGGTTCAGGAGGACTTGGATTAAAATTACGTGTCCAATATTTTCTAGGTATGTGATCATGGGCAAACAGCTTCAGCAAGTAATTCAGTTTCCTCAGGTATCAAATGGAGAGAATAATACCTATCATTCCAATCTAAGAGGGTTGTGGTGAAGATCAAATGAGATCATGTATGTAAGATCACTCTATAAATATCTATTATTAAAGCTTTAGTATGACCTGGATAAATCACTTGACTTTCTCAAGCCTTCAGTAACCCCCTCTGTAAAATGAAGAGAATAACCTCTGCTCCTTTTCTGCTTCACTGCGATGCTGAGAAGTGAATAATATTTTAAAAGTTAATAAAGTTGCTGAAATCCATGAAGATAAGTGCTCTACAAAGATGTCATTATTAATAAGGGTAACTGCTTTTAAGTACAGTTACATAACTATTTGTTGGAAATGTCCCAAAGGCCTCTGACTGCTAAGAGAAATTGAAATCTCCAAATCAAATGATGTGAGCAATTAACGTGGTTGGATTAGGTTGCTACTGAATTTCCTTCCAACTTTCACGTTTTATCCTCCTCTGATTCTCAGCCTCCTTTACTGGATTATTAACCATGTCCCTACCCCTTAACTATAGGTGTCCTCTATAGTTCTATCTCTTGCTACACACACTCTTGACTATCTCCTTAGCTCCCTCGATTTCAATTTTCATCTCTACACAGATAATTCCTTCTTCATATCTGCCTCTCAGAATCTCTAGCTTTATTCAAGGTTTACCTTCTAATGGAGTCTTTTCTTACCATCAACCCTCCAAGTTCTTAGTACCCTTTCCCTCCTAAAATTCTTACTTATCCATGTATATGTAGTATCCTCCCCACCCACAGCAGAAAAAAGCAAGCAAGAAACAAGTAATTATTAAACCCTACTATGTGCTAGGCATTGTCCCAAGTGCTGGGGCTATAAAGAAAGGTAAAAGATAAACCCTACCCTCAAGGAGCTTACAGTCTAACGGGGGAGACAACATGCAAACAACTATGCACAAACAAGACATAAACAGGATAAATGGAGGATAGTTTCAGAGGGTTAAGGAGGATCAAGAAAGACTTCTTGCAGGATGTTAGATTTTACCTGAGAACTGAAGTAAGAGAAATTAGGAGGCAGAGATGAGGAAAGAAAGACTTCTGGTCATGCAGAACAGCCAATAAAAATGTCCAGAGTCAGAGGCTGGAATGTTTAGTGTGAGGAAAGGCAAGGAGGTCAGTGTCACTGCATCATGGTGTATGTGGAGAGCAGTAAGCTATAGGAAGACAGCAAAGGTGGGGAAGATTATAAAGGGCTTTGACCTCCAAAGAAGGATTTTACATTTGATCCTAGAGGTAATAGGGAGTCACTGAAGTTAAAGCATGCACCATTTCAGTTTTATCTTTTTACTCCAGTACTTTCCTTGTCATAGGGCTAATTAATGATCTGTTGAATTGTACAAAATATTGTTTCTTTATCTGCAAAATGAAGAAATGAGCTGCATGACATCTAAGTAATCTTTCAATTCTACTTCTATAATCCTATAATCTTATTTATAGGTGCTGTATTTGTAATACAACAAAATAAGCATTTTAGTTTTGTAAAGGACTTATCTCCTATTATATTATTTTATCCTCCCAACAACCCTGAGAGGTAGGAGGTATTATTATCCCCATTTTACATTTGAGGAAATTGAAACAAGCTTGCCCAGAATCATACAGCTACTAAGTGTCTCAGACAGGGTTTGAACTCAGGTCTTCCTAAGTCCAGAACTCTTACCCACCTAGCTGCCTCTAAAAAAAATTCTCAGTAACTTTTAAGACCAAAAGTTGGAGAATGGCTGAAAAAGTAAACTTATTATTATTAACATTAATGTAATTAAATATTACGGTAATATAAAAAGGTGAACTTTGAAGTACTCAAGGAAATATAGACATATCCATAAGAAGTAATGAAAAGTGAGATCAACAGAACCTAAAATCCATACACACTGACTACACTGAAAGAGAAGGGGAAAAGAAATCAGAGGTGATGAATGTCAGACAGAACTAGAAGGAGACATGGAGTAAATATATTTTAACAATTTGTTGTCCATAGATCAGGACCTAGAGCTAGAAAAGATCTTAGAGGTCACCTAATACCTCTCTTGTGTTCTCCCTCCATCAATTTTACCAACGAGAAGTTAAGCGACTTGCCCAAAGTCACACAGATAATAAGCAGCAGAGCTGGAATCTGAGCCCACATCTTCTGACTCTCAAATCCAGAACTCCTCCCATGAGAGTTCTTCGACTCATTCATTTCTACCGTGTTCAAAAGCAGGTAGGTGGCACACTGAATAGAGTCTCCATGACTTCAAATCTGGCCTCAGACACTTACTAGTTATGTGATTCTGGGCAAGTCACTTAACCCTGGTGGCCTCAGTTTCCTCATCTGTAAAATGAGCCAGAGAAGAAAATGGCAAACCAGTTCAGTATACTTACTAAGAAAACTCCAAATGGGGTCACAGAGAGTTAGACACTACTGAACAACAAATCCTGTTCAATGCCTAGAGTTTTATATAAAATTATACTCTTTATTTCATGAATGTTAATTAAAATCCTTAATAACTATTAATATATCATTGCTTGTTTTGTCAGCAGTCATTCAGTTTATCATGAATTTTGTTTGACTGCTGACTACTGATTATGTTGTACGCATAATCCCAAGACAGTCTCCCCAAAAAAAACATACCTGTAACTTGGCAAAAACCAATGAGGCCCCATGATTTCTAAATTCTTCTATCAATTCCTCAAGTCCTGTCACCACTGTATAATCAATGTTGCTGACATGGGTACAGTCCAAGATGGTGCAATATGGGGGTGATGCTTGAGGAACAATCAAAAAAGAATTTTGGTTAGCATTTGTTCATTCAACAAACTCAGGAATGCCTAACCAATCCCTCCCAAAGGTGCTAAGTAGCACCTGACTTCTGCCTTTGAGGAATTCAAGTTATCTGACCCTGAGGAACTACCTCCACCAGTGCTGAAAGAACTGGCAGATATGTTTATTGAGAAGAGATATTTGAAAGCACAAAAAATGAAAGAAGTGTGACAGATTAGAGAAGGGCAAATGTTCCAATTTTTAAATACGGGAAGAGAATGGTATTTGCAAACTACAGGTTAGCAAGCTTAGCTTCAATTCTTGGTAAGGTTTTAAAAAGGACCATTAAAAAGATAGTTGGCAAACATCTAGAAAGTGGGAGAAAATAGAATGAAGCCACTTGGGAATCACTAGCAGAGCCCTTGTAGTAGAAATGCACACATGGAGGTAAGGTAAGTATGTATACTTTGGTATACAGTAGAAATTTCCACATCATAGCCCCAGATGAATTTACCTGAAGAGAATTAGTAGGCTAGATTCTCAGGGTTCGAGCATATGTCCTCCTTCCATAGATGGAAGAAAGCAATAGAAACGGAAAGAACTATTTTCACCCCCCACGCCAACCCACAGTCTCTAGAGTCTTACCTGAAAGAGCCTGGCTATGTATAGTCTCCTGAAGAGTTTCAACTACTGGAAAGTGAAGGCCGCTAATGGGCCGCAGGACAAGCACAGGGCCTTTTGACACCTGATAGTGGACAGGGAGATGAGAGATCAAGGGGTGAGGGGATGAGGGAAGATTAAGAGTCCTAGGGTCTTTCTGTTCTTGCCTTGGGCTCTGACGAGGACACCAAATATGCTCACCCCATCACAGAACCATAATAACAACAGCCTATGTGTATGGGTGTGTAAATAAATAATGTATACATGCATGTGTGTATGTATATATATACATATATAGTATGCATGTATAGTAAATATTTGTATATATAATACACAGTGTGTTTATAGTATATATTGTTTATATAATATGTAGTATATATGTGTGTATATTTTTTGTGCATATATTTTATATGTATATTATATTAAAAATCTGTATATATAATATGTAGTGTATATCTAATAGTACATATATGTATATGTACATGTGTGGGAGGTAATCAGATGTAATAAGTCTGGAAGAATAGGAAGTTATGAAGTTTTTCTTTCTTTTTTATGAAGAGTATTGAGCACCAAACAGAAGTTTTTATATTTGTTCCAGGAAGTGATAGGGACTCCACTCTCTGTCTACCTTTTCTGTGCCTTCTTTACCTGGAAACCTATTTCCTCCTCCTTTCTCCTACCAGGGACCAGTCTCCAAAGCTCAGTCCTTTCTGCTCCTCTCTCTTCTACAGACTCTCCCAAAGTAAACATCACATTCTTCAGGGCCTGCTGGACCAAGGCTGTTGTTCATTCATTCATGTTCATTAAACAGTTGGAGGAAACACTCTTTTCAAACCCTTGATCCTGCCACATTCTGGAGGCAGCCAGGCCTCTAAGAAAGACTCATTCAACTGCTATTTCCTCCCCAGCTAGAAAACTGAAAATTCTACTTGATGTCTGGAAATGTCAGGCCCTGGATAAGTCACCAAAAAAGAGGCTAGTATCATCAAAAGACAGCTCCTTTTTGAGACAGTCAAAGCATAACCAGGGAGTACCTATAAAGCTACAAATATAAAAAAAAATAATGTTTATCTAATGATCCTCATATCGATTATTCATTTACTGAATAGGTATTTGAGAGGAGGGTGGAAGAAATAACTAGATAAATTACCTAGAAATAACTAGGGAAAAACCAAACCACCTGACCATCAAGTAAAACACAGTTTTACTTCTGTGGAGATTAATGGAGTAGATGTGGGCTTCTTGATCACTACTTCAGACCCATAGTTGTTTTTGGAAAAGGGTTCTGGACTAGGTCTATATCCCAAAGAGATTTTAAAAAAGGAAAAGGAAAAGGACCTGTATGTACAAAAATATTTATAGTTCTTTTAGTGGTGCTTGGAGAGGGAGAATTTGTAACTCAAAATTTTTAAAAAGGATGTTAAAAGTTGTTTTTACATGTAATCAGATAAAAAAAAAGAGAAAAGAAAGGGTGCTGAGTCTAGCTCTAACAAATAGTCAAAGATTCTTTAGTTCCAATACTGAATTGTGACTTACTCAAGTGGGAGTATAGCCAAGCCACTTCTCACTCTGGCTGTTTTCTCACTTGTATAATAAGGATGAGAGCCAATGTGGTCTAGTAAATGGCAGGACAGTTTTCCAGGTCAGGAAGACATAGGTTCAGGTCCTGTCTCTGACAGACTCATGTGAGCACCTCTCTTAAGATGGGGGTTCTTACTCTGGAGTCTGTGCATTCATTCATTTATTCGTTCATTTATTTTTGTGCATTTATTTTAATAACTAAATTTCAGTATAATCTGTTTCCCTTATAATCCTATGTACTTTGTTTTGTATATTTTAAAAAATTATTCTGAAGGGTTCATAGACTTCACTATACTTCCAAAGGGATCCATGTCATAAAAATATTAAGAACAGCTGCTTGAGATATACATAGCTATGGAGAGGTAGTCACTCAAAGAAGCTTCCAGTATTGGGATTTTTGGCATCAGTGAAAGGAGCTGGGTATGGATTCAAGAGAACTAGTCCTGGTGATTGAGAGTTTGGCTACAGAGAGGGCTGTATACAAATAGAGAGATGAATTATGAACTATGAAGTACAAGAAAGGAGTAGCCTTGACCACATGTTTCTTACATGTGCTCCTCACTACCATTGCATTCTAAATTTGTGAACACTGTTTCCATGGACTTTGTGTGCATTATTGGGAGCATTTGCCAAGATTTAACTGGGGAGAATTTTTTACAGCTACTGATTTTACTTTGCTTTATCAGTAAATGCTTTTTGCTAAGCACTAGTTGGATCTCCTGGCTTACTAGTAATGGTAAGGAACTGTTGAGAGCTCATGAGTTACATGGCAGAAGTAGCCACCCATGGCGCATTCCTACCCCTTGTACCAGAAGCAGCAGCTACACTTTAAGACTAGACTAGAGACTCAACTCATGAATTCAAGTACAAGTTGGGAAAAGAATCCCAGAGGAATTATACAAACATCTGATTAATCCATATACAATTAACTTATAATTTTCCTCATAATTTATAAACAAACAAAAAGTATCCCACTTGAGCGAGCATGTGCATGTGTGGGTATGTATCAGGGTGTGAGTATAAAAGCAAGTTTATAAACAGGAATTTTGGACAAGGAGCCATGCAACTTCAGGAAATCCACAGTGTCTGAGTTTAAAACAAAGGTTTCTAATAGGTTTCCACTTTAACTTCATTTTTTTTAAAGAGTGAGGAAAATGGGATGGTAGAAATTAGTTGGTTATTGTTTGGGGCTCTAACTAGGGATTGGGGAGTTTTTTTCTCCAGTGACTAAAATGGGAAGTTTTAGGAATAACCCTAGAAATTTGGAAAATCTCTATGTTGCTCATGTATTACAACTATTCTCTCCTGTGGCACAAAGAGGGAATTTCTTTGATCATGAGGTGACTGTCCATTACTGTCTCATATCGCAACACAACAAAGCCATAACTCTTGAGAGCTGTTGGGCTGGTGTGCTCGTTAATGGCAATGCCAGGGAAAGTCAGGGACAAAAAAACACAAGGTGTTCCAAAAGTCTTAATGCAGTTGTAAGCTTATGAAAGTTTATGTCTGCTAAAAGTAACACTAGAACTATTTCAATATTTTCATTTCCAGGGCTTAAAATTGTACTGACGTTTAGGACACCATCTCTTGTTACTATGGAAATGAAAATATTAAAAAAAATATGCTGTTACATTTAACAAACAAAAAAGTGAGGTTCATGTAATGGGGTAGTCTAAGAAATGAAAGCAGTGAGTTCCGTAAGAGTAAAAGAAGTTGCAGTTTCTTTTTTGTTTCGTGG
The DNA here is from genome assembly GCF_028372415.1 of Notamacropus eugenii. Taxonomy (NCBI): domain Eukaryota; kingdom Metazoa; phylum Chordata; class Mammalia; order Diprotodontia; family Macropodidae; genus Notamacropus; species Notamacropus eugenii. The sequence continues at coordinate 322,802,612 of NC_092873.1, read as the reverse complement.
GCACTTTTAAAAGCAGATCCTAGGGCAGATAAATACAAAAAAAGTGTTTACAAAATTTTAACTGTTTAAAAACAGCTAACATCTCTTTATCCTCTCCAAAAGATTTCTTATACTTTTAGAATTGTTCCCCTTGAAACAAAATATTTAAGTTGAAACTATGAGAGTTCCCATGAGAGAAGCCGTATGCCACGGTGGGATAATCTTACAGTCAGGAGGAAATGAATTAAATAAAGTCCTGCCTTTGACACATGTGTGATCATGAGTAAGTCATTTTACCTTTCAATGCCCTGAGCAACTCTTCCATTATATGTTACAGATGAGTCATTTACCTGCATCAGTAAAGGCAGCTTCCTTACAAGGCACTTCTCAAAACAATGAAATCTCTGGTCCAAACCTCATCCCTGCTCACAAAAAGATGGTAGCTAGGTGACAGAATGGATAGAGCGCTAGCCTTGGAGTCAGCAAGACCTGTGTTCCAATTCTACTTCATATATTTATTAGCTGTGTGACCCTGGGCAAGTCATTTAATGTCCTCGTGACTCAGTTTCTTTATCTGTAATAATAATAATATATAATACTTACCTCTCAGAGCTGTTGTGAGGGTCAAATGAGATAATATTTGTAAAACACTTTGCAAACCTTAAAGTGATTAACTGTTATTATGAATGGCACTGATACATAAGATTTTTATATTAAACTTATTAGAATTTCAAATTAGACTTGTTAAAAGGGAAAGACTGAGACAGAAGCAAATTGATAAGCAACAGAGCTTTTGCAGGGAATGAAATATTATTACCAAAGTCTACAAAAGGATTATTCCTAGGTTTTTTATTGCCTTCCTTGAGAGAAAACTGCATTGGTTCTACTGCATTTTTAAATCTGTTAATAACTATTTTCTAGCCTGGTGTCAGTACAATTCTTATATTAGGCATGTCACTGTTCAGATTTTCTGTGTCCATTTTGGGGGAAAAAACCATCTGCAAGTGCACACAATATTTGTCTACAATCATACACTTGGAATAGAGTCGCTTAATTTTAAAATTGAGGTTTCAGAAGCCCATAAAACAGTGATGGAATATTGGCTTTAGAAAGCATAGTCTGTAATGGCTTATCTGGGTCTGAATCTACAGTGTGTAAATGCATTTCAACAATGGGTAATGAAATCTCCATATATAATTTTGAAAATACACCTAAAATAAAAACCATTAAATGGGAAAAATATGAAATATAAAATTGTGTATGGGTCCAAAATATTTATGTGTAGCAATTTCTCAGTATGAAATAAAACTTAATTTCTCCTATTTTGCTCCCAAATCTCCCTCAACTCCTATTTATCCTAGCAAAGTTCTATAATCCTAGGTCTCCAGGACCATTGTTTAGGTACCCTGTGGCAAATTTCAAGCTTTAAGGTGTTCTAGTTCGTGGAAAACTGAGCTAGAAGCATATAGATAAGTAACATTGCTTAACATTAAACTTCCCCTTCCCCTCCCATCCATGGCCAATCCCTTTTATTCTACTGTGGTGGGGGGGGTCCATCTGTACCAAGAGTCATCACCACCACAAGGGGTTAAGATAGTACCAAACTGAGCACCTTTTCTTATAAATAATTGATCTACTACAATTACAATAATGATGATGAAACTGAAAACTGTTATTATAATGATCAAGCTTGGACCTGAGAAAGAGATGAGAAAATTCACTTCTTTCTCTTTTTAGCAGAAGTGGAGGGCTACAGGTACAGAATAATGCATAGACTGTCAGATTTGGTTTATATTCTGCTAAATATTTTGCTAAATTTCTCTTTGTTCTCTCTATTCTGTCAGAAGGAATGACTTCCTGGATATGTGAGAGTGGGAGGGATATATTTGGAAATGAAAGTAATGTAAAAACAAAAGATATCCATTAGATAAAAAAAAAATAGCTTAGACATTTATTAGCTGTGTGATCCTGAAGTTTCCTCATCTGTAAAATGAGATTAATAATAGCACCCCTTCATACAGCTGTGGGGATCAAATGAGGGAACATGTACAATGTTTTGCAAACCTTAGATATATATGTATGTGTGTGTATAAAACATTTTATATATAACACATAGGACATATAAATTATGTATAACACACACAAATGTGCATATATGTATATATAGCTTTATATGTATAAATATATATGTATAGAATTAAAGTAATCAGACTGATACTGTCTTTTATATTAATTCTGTTTGTAGTCATTTGACTTTGTCCTGTAACTGCCTAAGTCATGATTCTTAGTTTAGAACTTATGAACTAAGTTTATGAACTCATGAACTTAGTTTAGAAATTCAGTTGTCTTGTAATGAGATAAGTTTAGAAATCCAGTTCTCTTGTTAATCACTGTTCTATTCTTGTGTCCAGGAAATCTATTACCCTTAAAGGAGACAGGTGGACTATGGGGAGTCTGATCTAGTACCTTCATACCACCCAGCTATCCTTCAAGAAGTCTGGTTTGTTATCTCTGTCCTTACGGATGTACCTGAACTCAAATGATGAACATTTCCTAGTCAAAGGAGGGAAGGAGGGAGCTATTTCTAGCCCTCATCCCCAATTTCTATCTAATCGTATTGTCTTCCACCTATGATGCGAGCCTTCCTATTTTCTGTACTCCTCAAAAGTATAAAAGAGAGTTCACAAAAGAAAGCTAAAATAAGACCTTCATTTGGGGTCTAATCATTGCTGAGGAAGCTGAGATTCTTTTATTGATAAATTTGTTCTTTACTAATAAACTGACTGTGCCTCAGTCTACCTCAATTTTAACTGCTACAAAATGTGTATATATAATATATATATGCATGTATGTGTATACATATATATAGAGAGAGATAATATATGTGTATATATAGATGTGTATATATGTATATATACACATACATTCCAGCTATTATTATTTTTAAAAACAAATGTTATTAATATATCAACAATCCCTTTCAAAATTGTCTATTTTCCTTAGGGACAATGGTCATAATCCATTTTAGCATAATTTTAGAGAGATTCAGATGTAACAAAAACCTGTGAGGGCAAGGTTTCATGTCCATAGATTTGCTTCACAGGTACTTGCCTTCCCTGTCACCAACACTTACTTTAACAAGAATACCTCCATTTTATTTATGTTTAAGGCACTAGAAGGTAAGGAAGAGAACATTAGGAGGGAAATTCATTCTACTTCTTGATTAGGGGTCTTTACCTGAATCTGGGGTCTGGCTACATGGTAAAGTAGGAGTATTCCAGACACCAGGATCCCAGCCAGGATACCATACTGCACTTCCCAAAAACAGAGTAAGAAAGTCACACACAATGGCACCAAATCCATCCCTGGAAAAGAGAGATGGAAATAGTCAGCTGAGTGGATACTGGGAGAATATCATGGCTGAGCTCACTTGATTTTAGTCTGCCCTATACCTAATGCCTGAGTCAGACAGGATGACAGTTCTTTCTGATCCTAGAACTAGTCCATTCCCTTGCTGGACACCAAAATGTCATTGTTGCCTCTGACATACTGGAAAAGTGAATTCATCCCCATCCCAGATGCTTACCATGATGGTTTTGAAAGTCAATTCTGAATGAAGTAATCATAAGAAATGACAAATAGGAAGAATTCAGAGAAGTATGAGAAGACATGTAAACCAATAAAGCAAAGTAGGTCGAACTATGAAAATAACATCCAAAGCTATTTCTGCCGTCGTTCAGTTATTCAGTCACGTCCTACTTTTTGTGACTCTGTGAACCATACTGTTCATGGGGAAAAATACTGGAGTGGTTTGCCATTTCCTTCTCCAGCAGATGAATGTAAACAGAGGTTAAATGACTGCCCAGGGCCACATAGCTAGTAAGTGTCCAAGGTCAGATTTGAAGTCAGGTGTTCCTTACTCTTAGCCCAGTGCTCTATCCATTGTGTCATCTACCTGCCCCATACACAGTGACTACAATAATATAGAAGGAAAAGAACAAAAACCTGAAGTTTAATACTGTGTAAAGCTCCAGAAAAGATGTAAGAAAATGTACTTCCCTCCCTTTGCAGAGCTGGGGGGAAGATTTACACATACCGTCAGACTAGGGGGATAATGTTGGTTGGCTTTGCAACGCTGCTTTTTTTTTAACCTTCCTTTTCTGTTCTTTGTTATAAAGGTAACCAGTACATGGTGCTGTGGAAAGCCACCTTAGCTCATTCATTCTCTCCACTTCCCTCAAGGGAAAGGGGCAGAAAAGAATCCTTTGAGACTTATACTATTTTTATCTGCTGATGACCACAAAGGCACGACCTTCCCTTCTTGTATCTATTTATTCCTGATCTCCCCCTCCCTTCTGGTGAGGGGAGGGGTGAAGGAGATATATTCTGCCTCTATGACTCACTTTCTTCTCCCCCTCCCCCTTCATACTGGTTGTCAACCTCAGTGTTGGGGATTTAATAAGCCACACTGAGATCACATGTCTGACTCAGTCATCTACAGACAATGGCCCTAAATTCAGTTTTAAAATTCTTGTCTAGAGAAGTTTATAAAATTATAAATTATTGCAGTAAATAAAATACAATAACAGCTCATTTTTGTACCCAATTAGGAATCTTCTAACAACTAGACAGAGACCAGGATCTCTGCTCTATGTTATAAAGGGAGATCTAGGTCATCTAACAATCAGTTCTTCCCGTTTACACACTCTGAATACAGTTAAAGATGTATATATAGAACAATTTATATCAGTTTCATCCTTTATCTAGAGAAAGACAGATTTAAAGTACTATCGAAACAGTAGGAATCAGCTTGAAAGGAAACTAGGACCTTTGCATCTAAACTTCTTCTCCCTTTGGATGGAGAACAGAAAGGAGAAAAGAAAATGAAAGGGAGAAGATGCTCTTTCAGCCACTTGAATTCTTGGTCAGGGAAAGGTGCATTAATGACTGGGCTTGCCTCTCATGCTAATCACTATCGTCCTGCCTGTCTCCATTAGATGAAGACTGACTTCACTCCTGGTGGAGCCTGGACATAGTCAAAACCATTCTCTGTCTTTGCCATCTATCTTCCACATGTCTTCCCAGACTCCTGTTATAGACTAGTTCAGTGGTGGGGAGGCTGCAGCCCTTTGAATTCAAACTTCACGGAACAAATTCCCTAAATAAAAGACTTTGTTCTGTAAACAGTGAAAAGGCTGCACCTAAGTACCCAGAAGGCCAAAGTCGGCTTCCTGACACTGGGTTGTCACAAAAAAGGCAGGGACAGAGCCAGTTGCCATGGATTACTGCATCTTCATTCATTGTTTGTGTAGCTGTAAATGTTCCAATCATTCTGGAAAAAAAATTTGGAATTAGACCCCCCAAAATTCAATAAACTAAGATTATACCCAGTAAAAGATCAAAGATAGAGTGAAAGGACCCACATACACAAAAATATTTATAGCAGTTCTTTACTGTAACATAAAGTTGGTGCCCATCACTTGGGAAATGGCTGAACAAATCACAGTTAATGAATATAATAGAATACTATTGCAATATAGGAAATGTCATATGGATTCAGGTACACCTTAGAGGACTCGTATAAAATGATGCAGAGTGAAGTAAATAGAACCAGAAGAACAATCCACATAATGCCTACCACACTGCAGGAAAACACCAGTGAAAGACTTAAGACCTATGATCATCACAATGACCATTCATGACGCCAGATGACTGATGTTGAGTCATGCTTTCCACATCTTGGCAGAGAGGTAAGGACCTAGATGTACAAAGTGAAACATTGTATTTCCACACATGGCCGTTATGTGAATTGGTTATAAGGGAGAGATTTTCTTTTTCCTTTTTTGTGTCTCAGTGTTCAACTTGAGTTCATCACCTCTCTATGAGGTGATGGGTAGCATGATTCATTGAACCTCTGGTCACTGTACTGATCAGAGTTCTTTTTTTGGGGGGTGGGGCAGCAGCAATTGGGGTTAAGTGACTTGCCTAAGGTCACACAGTTAGTAAGTCTGAGTCCAGATCTGAACTCAGGCTCTTCTGATTTCAGGGCCAATGCTCTACCCACTATGCTACCTAGTTGCCCCCTGGTAAGAGTTCTTCAGTCTTTCTAAGTTGTTTATCTTTATAATGTAGTTATGACATGAATTTTTCTCTTGATTCCTCTCACTTAACTCTGGATCACTTTATACAAGTCTCTCAACCCATCCCTTTTGTCACTTCTCAGAGCACAATAATATTCTATTATGTTCATTTACCATAATTTATTCAACTGTTCTTTGCTGCTACAAAGAGAGCTGCTATAAATTTTGCATATCTTAATTATTTTCCAGTTCTCCGAAGCAGATGACTTTGGCCTAAAGGCAGGGCAGAAGAGGGATGGAAGGAGTAGAAGAGAATACCTGAAGGGCCACATGCTAGAGAATTGACCTAGGGATCCATGGAGAGTGGGTCTCTCCTCTTCCCATTTCACAGCAGGACTCTATCATGCAAATTCCTTCCCCATACAAATTCCCAGCTTACAACTCTGGAACTGTGAACCATAAGGCCCTATTCTTGATCTACTACAAACTCCATTGTAATCTTGATCCCAGCATCCATAATTGAGTTAGCAAAGAGAGTAGAAATACATACTTTTCACACGCCAGACCATCCAAAAGATTTTGGCATCAAACAGGGGGCCAACAGCTGTAATAATGACAGCTGCCAGTGCAGCTTTGGGAATATAGTAGAAAAGTGGAGTCAAGTAGGCAAGAGATAACATGACCAGGAATCCTAGGGAGACAAGAGAGTGAAAGTAATACAGACTGAATATGCATGACTACTGAAAACACAAAGACAAAATTCACATAATTCTAAGTCAACAGGTGAAGATTCCAGAGGCTCAGACCCAGAATCACAGAATGTGAGTAGTAGAAAGGACTGCAGGGGTCAGTTAGTCTAACCCACATACATCAAAGGAATTTCTACTATAACACACCTGAAAAGGGGTTAGCCAGCCTCTGCTTAAAGATTTTCAAGGAGAGGGAACCCTCCATCTCTGAAGGTAGCCCATTCCGTTTTTGGACACCCCAATAGGATGTTTTCTTTATTGTTGTTGTTAGTTCAGCAGTCACATCTGACTCTTTGTGATCCCATGGACCAACTGTCCATGGAGTTTTCTTGGCAAAGATAGTGAAGTGGTTTCTCCATTTCCTTCTCCAGTAGATCTAGTGGATCCTTTTATCAGGCAATCAGAGGTTAAGTGACTTGCCCAGGGTCACACAGTTAGGAAGTATCTGAGGTTGGATTTTAACTCTGGTCTTCCTGACTCCAAGCCCAGTGCTCTATCCACTGAGCCACCATTGCCTTTTTTTTTTTTTTTTAATGACATCAAGTCAAAAGTGGTCTCTTTACAACTTCCAGTGAATATTGTTGCTTCAGCCCTCTGGGGGACAAATTAGACCAAATTTAATTTCTCCTCACATGACAACCCTTCAAATATTTAAAGACAGCTCTTATGTTCTGAAGTCATCTCTTCTCTGGGCTAAACATACCCAACTCTTTCATCCCATCTTCATATGACATGAATTCAAGGTCCTCACCCAGACTGTCTTCCTTTGGACAATCAGTGGCTTATCAATGTCCTTCTTAGGTTGTGTGGCCCAGAACCGAACACCATACTTCAGATGAGGACTGACAAGGGGAGAGTACAGCATGTCCTTTCTCCCCCTTTCTTAATGCAGCCCAAGACCTTATTAGCTTTTTGGTCTGACTCATAATGACCTTGAAGTCCACTAAAATCTTCAGAATTTCTTTAGAACAACTACTGTCTAACCATGGCCCTGCCATCTAATAATTATGAAAACTGACGTTTTTGTACCCAAGTGTAAGACTTTATGCTATACCTATCAAAGCTCATTTTATAAAATTTGCCGCAGTGCTATCCTGATTGCCATTCTTGTGTTAGTTAGCCTTCTTAGCTTGGTGTCAGCTGCAAATTTGTTAAGTATTTTACTATCTATGCCTTTATCCAGGTCATTGATAAATATGTTAAACAGTACAGAGACAAATACAGATCTCTTAGGAAATCTACAGAGACCTCCCGTCCAACTAATATTAAACTATTAATAATTACTCTCTGAGTCCAGCTACTTCTATTTCTTCCTTTACTCTACCTCAAAAAGTGACCTTGAGGTTTTAAAACAGATAAATCTTGCTTCCCCAGGATTGTCACCTACAATGATGGAATGGACTAAATTCCAGCACCAGAAGACTAAACTTGTTTCTCCCCCCATCAAGAAAGTGATCAGATGGGGGTGACAGGGGAGCACCTAGTCAACTGGATGCACATCTGCACGGTAAGTTACAAACCCTTGGTGAGGAGATGGGTCAACAGTAAAACATGGTAAAAACAGGGATAAAAAGAAGATAAAAGAGAAAAGATATATCCTTGAAGATGTTTATTTAGTACCTTCTACTTGACCACATGGAAGAAACAGTTTTTGATACAGTATAAAGCTGATAAAATAGCAAAGACAGAAATCTGCTGGAGGTCCCATTCAAATAGCCAGCAGAATATTCAATAAATTCTTAGCTTGCCTTGCTAGTAGTTTCACCTCTTAGAAAGCAGGAGAGACAACGGGAGGAACTGCTGTTCTGGATCCACTACTGGATGGATAAAGCAGAAGCAAAAAGACTGTATCACCGTGGGATTCATGATAGCAAAGGGAAGGAATTCTAGGTATACCCAAGAAACTTTAGGAAATCAGGTTGCAGTGAATTTGTATGATAAAGAGAAAGAATCCTATGGCCTGAGATTCTGAAAGAGATCATAGAAAGAGACAGATTTAAAGTTCTCAGTCGTGAAATTCAGATGATAAAAGTATAAGTGATTAACAAGGGGAAAAATAAGGGTATCTAAGAGAAGTTGATGAGGCTTCACAGGAAGTTCTGTCACCATGTCAGATTTTAAAATAATAATAACAGAAAGAAAGTACTCTAAGGTTTACAAAATGCTTTGCACTTTTTATCTCATTTGATCCTCACAACTCGATAAGCTAGTATCAATGGTGAGATCTGAACCTAACTGGGGCAGTTAGGTGGCACAGTGGATACAGTGCCAGGCCTGGAGTCAGGAAAACTCATCTTCATGAGTTCAAGTCTGGCCTCAGACACTTACTAGATGGGCATGTCACTTAACCGTGTTTGCCTCAGTTCCTCATTTGTAAAATGAGCTGGAGAAGGAAATAGCAAACCACTCCAGTATCTTTGCCAAGAAAATCCCAAATAGGGTCATAAAGAGTTGAACACAACTGAAATGTCTTAGTAACTCTACTGACTTCAGGGCTATTAATCATTCTACTATCTCACATTTTAAAAATTGTATAATTCAATAAGCATAACTGATTATGTACAAAAGGTGAAAGCAAGAGTACAAAATCCAAGAAGTGAAAAAAATTGTCTTCCTATAAAATAGAATCAGGAAGGCTAATCTTGAGAATCAGCTATGGCTATCAAAAATAGTTACTAAAGACAACAAAAAGACTTTTTTGTCCATTTGTAGGGCCAAGATGAAAATCTGTTTGGTAGAGAATGGGTAACAGATAGAAAGAAGGTATAAGTATTCAACTTCTATTTTGCTTCTGTTTTCTCTACCAAGGAGAATTCCTACAGAAGTTTAAATGCTATAAAACAATCAACACAACAGAGAAACTGCCTAGAAACTATCACATTCAGAAAACACTTGATTTTCTTGCCAAGTAGATATATATGGCACTCAAGTGTGGCATAGGTTCTAAAAGGCCAAGGTCTCCCATTGCATCCTGGGCCATCTACAGTCATCCTGATGAATATCGGCTTACTGGATCCAGATGGTTCAGGAGAAGAAAGTGAGGCTGGTGACTTGCACAGCCCTCCCTCACTCAAAACAAAGTCAAGTGCAAGTCATGTCATCTTTTCTCTGATGACATGGTCTTCTTAGGCAACGAAGGACAAAAACAAACAAACAAAAAGGTTTAGAATATTTTAAAAATCTTGCAATATTTGTAAAATGGAGGTGGCAAAGGATTACGAACAATATCACATAATAAAAGATCAAGAAGCAGCAGAGGGAAAATGAGTTCAAAGAAAGCTTGCTGTGAGATCCAATTAAACCAGATTTTTGCCAAGAGCAAAAAGTGCATTAAAGATGAAACTGGCAGGAGGTCAACAAACATAAAAAATGTTTGACAGAAAAGATCTGTCAAGATTTCCAGAAAAAGTTATTTTCTTCATTAATGATAAGGAAGCTTGCTAATATTATAGAGATGCTTGCTATATGAGAAAGTAGAAATGACATTAATGCAAAGGAGGGGAAAAAATGAGAAAGAGCAACTACACCAAGCAAACTATACACAAAGAAGGTTCATTCTGGAAGACAAACAGTTCTGAGTGTGTTGAAGGGTCAATACTCAAGATAAGTGAACGATATTTCAAACCAAATATTTGGGGAAAAAAATCACTAATATTATTACTACTGAAAAGTATATTTTAAAAAAGATACTAGTAATTGCAAATCCATACCCCTACTTTCTCATTTCTATATATTTTGTATCCTCACATTTCAAACTTCAAAGTTTCTAAGTCATGCCACCCTAACTTCAATTTATTTCATGACATAGTTACCATAATGTTAGATCATCATAATTTCATTGGCAAAATTTACTTGGAATTTAGGTTTTTAACAAAGTCTTTTACGATGACCTGTAATGGGAGTTAAAAATCTTCCTTGCCCATTAATAGACCTCAGGTGGGGTTATTGAGGGAGGCTTGATTAGGGGAGACTTGTTGTGTATGAAGGCAGAAACAGATTCATGAGCAGTCATGCCCACTGGCTCTGAGAGGTGTATACATATGCTGAGGTGAGGTTTTGCTTTGAGGCTTAGTTTTTGGAAGAAGGTTCATGTGCCAGATGAGACTGAGTAGCCATTAAGAAGCACCCTGGCTTTGAAAACCCAGATATTGGTGCTTTTATCTCTGGTAATAACGTATGAATGCATTGTCTATGGTCAGACAGCTGAAAGCCCTGTCTGTTGGTCTCTCTGTTTGTAATATCTGCTTGTAATTTCTGTTTGTATTTTCTCTGAAGTTCAAGATGCTGACTTTTTCCCCTGAACTAAGTGAATGATACATGTGCTTGATTGAAGTAGATTGTTGATCCCTCAAAAGTTGCTTTCCTTTTAGAAAAGTAGATCTAAGAACCTGTACTAGCAGGTCATCCTGGGTGCCAGGGTGCTTGCTGTTACATAACCTTAAGGACTAAATGATGGTACAGTTAACTGGATTTGGAATTGGTTGAAAATCTGGTCTTAGTGTTGATTAATGAACCAATATAAACCTGGAAGAGTGTAGTCTTCATCCAGAATTCCATTTATATATTCATATATATGTATACATATGTAATATCTGTGTGTCTACATTACATACATACAAACATACATTTATATAAAGGTAACCAAGAGAAATCACAACTAGCCTATGTGCCTACTCTCTCATCTATTCAAAATTTTTATGAAGGCAATATTGTATGTATATGCATGTGTGTATATAAATATACATATGTATATATGTGTATACACATGCACACACATATACTCACACAAGTCAGGGACTGTGATGTTAGGCATTATGTTTGATTGAAAAAAGTTTGTTGAAATTTTTTTGCAAATCTTTTCTATTTTTCTTTGGCTGTAGTCCTTCTTCTTTTACCTACACTATACCAATTATATTCAAAAACTGAGAAAGAAAAAACATCATCAACTTCCATTTATGAGATAAATATAATCCTAATACCCAAACTAAGGAAAGATAAAGCAAAAAGAGAGCTATAAGCCAGTATCACAAATAGATGCTAATTTAAAGATGTTAAACAAAATCTTGGCAAAGAGAAAGTGGAAATAAATTTTGGGGGGTAGAATTGATTTTTTTAAACAATTATTGGATGTTTTAGAGGCAAATTTCATTTCAGTATAAGAAAGAATTTCCTAATACCTGGAATTTTGTCAAGTTGAAAAATGCTACTTTGAAAGGTAGAGGGTATTTCTAATCATTAGAGGTTTTCAAGTGGAGACTATATAAATAGTGCAGTGGATAGAGTGCTGAACCTGGAGTGAGGAGACCTGAGTTTAAATCTAGCCTTAGACACTTTCTAGCTGTGTGATCCTGTGCAAGTCACTTAACCCTGTTTGCCTCAGTTTCCTCACCTGTAAAATGGGGATAAAAATACCACCCACCTCCTAGGGCTGTTGTGAGGATCAAATAAACTCAGTAATTGTAAAGTGCTTAGTACAGTTCCTGGCACATAGTAAACACAATGTAAATATTAAGCTATTATTAGCTATAAAACAACCAGTGAATATGTTATAGAAAGGTGTGATAGGCAGTATTTACCAGGGTCCCCATCAGGAAGACTAGGTTAGCATCCTCTGTTTCTCCTCCTTCCCCCCTCAAAAAATGTTTTTTAAAAAAAAACTGTTCTTACTAATTCATTGTTGGTGGAGCTGTGAGCACATCCAACCATTCTGGAGAGCAATTTGGAACTATGCCCAAAGGGCTACAAAAATGTGCATACCCTTTGACCCAGCAATATCGCTACTAGGACTATATCCCCAAGAGATCATAAAAATGGGAAAGGGTCCCACATGTACAAAAATATTTATAGCAGCACTCTATGTAGTTGCCAAAAACTGGAAGTCAGGGGGATGTCCATCAATTGGGGAATGGCTGAATAAATTATGGTATATGAATGTAATGGAGTACTATTGTGCCATAAGAAATGATGAACAAGAAGACTTCAGAGAGGCCTGGAAGGACTTATATGACCTGATGCTGAGTGAAAGGAGCAGAACCAGGAGAATTTTATGCACAGCAACAACCACAGTGTGTGAGAGTTTTTTCTGGTAGACTTAGATTTTTGTAATAACACAAGAACTTCTGAAAAAAAAAAAAAATCCCAATGGTGGACCTCAAGGCAAAATGCCTTCCACACTCAGAGAGAGAAATATGGAAGTCACTCACATAATGTAGCAGATCATGTTTGTGTATGTGTATCTGTTTGTGTATCATGTTCTGATTTGTTATACGGATTCTTTCATTTATCTTAGTCTGACTACATAGCATGACTATAGTGAAAATATACTCAATAGGAAAGTATATGTAGAATCTATACAGAATTGTATGCAGTCGTGGGGAGGGAGGGAGGTAGTGGGGGGTGGGTGGGGAGGGATAAAATCGCAATTGTATGGCAGTGATTGTTAAACATTAAAAAAATAAAAAAAAATAAAAAAAATAAAAAAAAAAAACTGTTCTTGAGACTATGGGCTAAGGTTCAAGTCACTGACACTGCCAGATTGCCAAAGGGCATAAAAGAAGCCAGCCCAAGAAAGGAATCAGTCATTCAGACTTAAGGGAATTCCCATAGCCTTAAGAGTCATTACTCTCTGCCCTGCAGACCAGATGAGTTTTTGTATGTAAGCCAAACATTACATCCTTGCTCAGTATCTTTTCCATGCAAGGCTTTAGCAAACCTCCTTCAAGTGCTTCATGAGTACAACCACACACACACACACACACACACACACACACACACACACACATGAATGTTGCAAAATTACAGGCTGCAAACATGGCCCCAAAGGAGAAAGGTGGGAGGTCAACAACTGTGGAACATTGTATACATTTTCAGAGTTTTTAAAAATATACTGATCAATTTTGATGATTTTTTTTCTTCCTCTTTTTCTTGCAAAAATAAAGTCTGTTCTATGAGATGGCTCTCTGCAAAAGGAGAGGAGAGATATGGGGGAAAATATGGCCAACGTAAAACCAAATGTTACCAATAAAAATTTATTTTAAAAAATAGCTCTCAAAAAATGCTCCCTAAGTTTCTCATTTTGTTCCAGTCCCAACCTGAGTCAGGCTTAGTCTACAACAAAAGTATTCCTTGGATGCCCTGCAAAATTTTCCCTTCCCTCAAGTAATACTTGTTTACCAATGAAATGAAGAAAGAAACGTTCCCTGCCAGGGGACTTCCTTACCTGTTACTAGTCCTCCGGCTGGAGTGCATACCCCTGTCTGGGCATTCACTGCTGTCCTGGAAGGCAATTCAAATGCTTACTTACTACAGAATGCTGGAAGGAAGATGCTTGGAGGTAGGGTGTGAACAAAGAACTCTAAATTGAAGGCTGTTTCTCTAGCCAGTTAAAATGCTTGTTGAATTGAGCCAAGCTAAGTGCTAATTTTTAAAGAGAAAGATTCATTTGATGGCCAAGGATTGAGAGGCAGAGAAAAAAGTTAGTGTCAAAGCTCTTGGAATGAATGAAAAAACACTTATTAAGACATTTTTTGTCATATTGTGCTAATCACTGAGATAATGTATGCAAAAGCAAGAAAGTCCTTGACTAAAGAAGTTTTGGTTATAATCAGGGGAAGACAACCTACACATGTCTATATAATATATATGTGTGTGTGTTTGTGTGTATGTATGTTTGTATGTATGTGTATATGTGTGTGTATGTATGTATGTATATATGGTAGAATGAGGAGAAGGAGAGGGTCTAAGGAATTCTGGGATTAGATAGAAAAGACTTAGTGAAATAAAACCCATGACCTTTGACTCTTGGAGTAACTCTTAGGTTGTCAACAAAACCAGAACTCAAACTGGGATCCTAGAGGAGCAGTAGGTCCATATATTAGGGTGGAGGGCCTAGAAACCAGGATGTTTAAGTCCTGAGATGAGAAAGTGAGGAAGGGAAGAAACTTGAAAACCAGTTTCTCTATTATATGAATCAAATTTGAAGAATCTAAGAAGCATGTGCTATGTGCTGTGAACCACAGGAGATGCAAAGATATATTTATTTTATTAAAAATTAAGCATATTTTATTAAAAGCAACAATATAAGATTTAAATAATAGTATATGACAATAAGAATGTTGTTACAAAGCAATGCAAGATTAATTGGCAAAGGGAACATTCACATAAGGAGGGTGAAAGGAGCTCAGAGGCAGGAGAGATCACTGTGGGCTAGTAGGTCTAAGGAGGCTTTCTAAAGAAGTTGGCATTTAAGATGATCTTAGAAGTGTGGGTAGCATTTGGACATGCAAGAAAAACTAAAAGAGGAAAGGACAGAGGATGGCATCTCAGAGAAAGAGAGTACACAAAAGCAGTTGTGAGGGACCAGGTTGTCTCTCCCAACTCAGCCCCTACAACAGGACCTTGACCACTTCTCTGTCCCTGCCATGTATCATCTTTAAAAATACTAAAATCTTGACCAAGAACTTGGCAGGCTCAAGTGACAAGGATTCTACCTTTCTTAAGAGCTGGGACTCAATTCCCTCAGCTGGAGAGGGCACGAGTGGGGATTACTTGTCTTCAATACATGGAGTCCTCTGCTAGGGAAGACAATGAGGTTACAAGACCCATAACACTGGGAAAAGTAGGAATCTGATTACTCACCGTCCAAAGCTGCCTGTGACAGGGTAGGAGGAAACAAAGGAGCCCAGTAAATTGGTGAGGCCTAAAAGAGAAGAGAGGGAGAATTTGATTAGTATGAATAAAGAGCATCTCTAGAGGCAGAGGTGGGGTAGGGAAGTAACTATGACTGGCCAAGAAGGTCAAGACTAGGATATGGAGGCAATGACATCACGGAAACTCTAACTTTGGGATTTCCCACTAGCTCTTCTAAAGGAAAGACAAGCTACTTACTATCTGAGTCAGTTCCATGAAAGCCATGTCCTTGGTCAAGACTCACCAGATAAAATTGTAATGTAGTTTTATTATTTACTGTGTGACCTCAAGAAAATCACTTATCCTCTTTGTGCCTTAGTCTGAAATGTGATAAGAACTGGTTGATACAAATGTGTATGTGACAAACACAAATTGTTTTGGAATTGAGATGCATCTTCCAGTCTCACATGGTTCTCTGTGTCTAAGAACACACAGTTACAAGCTATCTGGCCTAGAGATTCAAATTCTTATTGAACAAACACTGTGCTGGGCACTGGGGAAAATATAAGGATTAAATAAAAGATTTAGAGTTGGAAAAGACCCAAGGGGCTATCTAATCCAAGCCTCTCCTTTAACCGATGAGGAAACTGAGGTTCAGAGGCATTCAATGGCTCATCCATGGTCACACAGTTAGTATTAAAGGCAAGATTTGGACTCAGGACTTCCTGATTCCAAGTCTACCACTATCCATCATGCCACACTGCCTCTCTGACATCCAAGACAGGGATAATCACAAGTATCAACATACTTAACAGTCACTCACTGTCAAAACCACCTTGAAATTAATCCAAAATCCTTGAAAATAAAAATTCACAAATGGTTTCTGTTTTCATGGTGCTTATACTCTAGTAAGTTCTCTGTCCAAGATCAAAGATCTATCACCTAAGGTTAAGATGGAGCTTTTCTCTATGCAAAGATACCGGACCTGTGTAGACCTATAATCTGGGCCTTATTAGCTACAAGCTCAAACTAACTGCAATACTCAGGTCTGACTTTCAATAACCCCAACTTGGCCCAACCTAGGATCCAGTTTTCAAACTACAAACCCCTACTAGTTGCCACAGCTACACACTATCACACATACAATGAAACCCTTTTGTGTCCTGATTAGGAGATAGTTCAATATGAGACAAAGCTCCATACCCAAGGCACAGTTAGATCAGTTTAATCTGCCCCAAACTCCACATTTCAGTAAGACTTCTCTGACCATGAAGAAACCAAGACCAAGAAATGAGAATCAGAATGAGGTGAACAAAGGCATGGCTCCAACCTTGATCTCCCAGGAAGACATCACTAGAGTCTACATGTTGAGAAATTAAGAGATTTGAATCCACAGAGAGAATGTGGGCATTTCCATTCACAACTACTGATGCTTCTCCTTTGCTTTAAAGTTATGAAAAATGAATTGTTCCAGTTAGGTGAGTTACCAGTCCTTCATTCCAAATATTTCTGCCTCTGGTTTTCTGAGTTTTCTTTTCTGAGTTTCTTGCATCTGACCTTTATCTCTATCCTGTATGTATTACCTTATCCATGTATAACTTAATGTTGAAATCAAAGCAGAATTCATGTTTTCATATACAAAAATGGCACTCCTAACCCATCATCAAGTACACCAGAATGTTTTACTTCTGAAATGTAAGAATGAGTTGCATTGACCCAGCCAAACTTTCTCTTCTGGTCCCCCTTGGAGCCGATGCATATATTTGCAAAGATGGTGGTCCAGAGACACAGAATTTCTTCTTCATGAAGCCATCCAGTCTCTATACAAATCAAGTTCCACCTTGGGACTTATTGGCACTAATGGAACAAACTCACACAGGTGCCAAGATGCCTCAACTTAGGCTCAAGTACAATAACACCATGCAGCAGGTGGTAATTTGTTTACTGCTGGCTCTTGAGAAGTGAATGGGGGCAATTATGATATATTAGTAATTAAAAAGGACTAAACTTAGAACCAAAGATGATGATAGCTAGAATTTATACAACCCTTTAAGGTTTGCAAAGCACTTTACAAATGTTTTCTCATTTGATCCTCATAATAACCTCAAGAAATAGAAGGCTATTATTATCCCCATTTTAGAGATGAAGAAGCTAAAGTGGACAGAGGTTAAGTGACTTGCTCAGGGTTGCACAGCTAGTAAGTGTCTGAGGCTACATCTGAACTCAGGTCTTTCTGACTCCAGGCCCAGCACTCTTATCTGCTGTGGCACTCAGCAACTGATTCATTTAATTTTGCAAAAGTAAATCATCTGTGAACTCTCCCAGTCTTCATATCCCTTAAAAGCCCAGAACACTCTCTGATTTATCCATACTAGAAGTTGCTCTCTGGAAAAGAGCATCCTTCAAGATAGTAATAGGTTACCCTTGAGGCTTTTTTAAAGCACTTCCTCTAATTCCCAGCCATTCTTACTCCTACTATCTCATTTATAGCTCCACAGGGTCCAAGGTATTCTCCAAAAACACCTCTGAATCAGAAAGTATACTGTTCTCCTATAGCTGATTATTCCCAAACTCCACTAACGTTGATATCTTCACCTTGGCAATCATTTAAAAAAAAATAAACAACCCAACAATTTAAACCTCATTTGCCTCTGCCTCTAACTGCTTGATCTTCAAGATAACTTATGTTCGTTCTCTTTGCTTTGGCAAGAGCTTTTCCATTGAGCATGAGCCAACTTGCACTTCTGGCATTTCTGGTGCTACTTTCTTTCACAATGTACTTCAATAATCCCAATGGATCAGAAAGAACTTTCTGTTTATTCCAAAAGGGGAGTCCTCCATATATTTTAATCAAAATGTTTGCCCTTGTGAAAAAAAAAGCTTCCCACCAGTTCATTACTTTGTGCTTCCTTTTTTCCATTTACAAAATGGAATTTAACCTGTTCCTCATCTAAAAAATTAATTTAACCAGGGAGCCATTGCAAAAACCAAATAAACAGCAGCAAGTAAGAAAAACAGACCAAAAAAAAAATCCCACTTCTGACCATAAGCCAAATGTCATGGGCTAAGGCTAACCTTGGCCAAGTTCATAAGGGTCAAGGTTTTTCCATGTTTAAAACGTATTAAGAACTCATGAATTCATAAAAATCTAATTAAAATGAGTTAATGTGATAAAGGATGTATTCTTTAATCTTCTCCTAGACCACTAGGTGGCGAAGTAGATAATATACTGGGCTGGGAATCATAAAGAGCTGAGTTTTGAGTTCAAATGCAAACTCTGACACTTACTAACTGTGTGACATTGGACAAGGGAACTTAATCTCTATCTGTGTCAGTATCTTCAACTGTAAAATCAGGATATTAGCACCCACCTCCCAGAGTTGTTGTGAGAATTAAATGAGATAGTGTACAAGTGCTTAGCATAGCACTTAACTAATGCTTGTCGCCTTCCTGGGTTAGATACAGCCACATTCTTAATACAGCCTAAGTTAGAAGATTCCTTTAATTCAATAATTCAACAAGACCATCTATGGAAATCTGTGGTTAAGGTCTTACCAATGGCCAAGAGCTCTTGGTTGGAGTCAATGTGGTAACTGTTTTGAGATGCTAAAGAAAAGGGAGAGAAAGAGGCAGTTATTTATGTGAGTGAGTCCTTGGGACTCCCTCTACCCAAAGTGTCCAAGTGAAGGGGTGAAGGGTAGGTAAGGGCATTAGGGGAATTATAAAGGTGAATCCCAAAGAGAGGGAGGCCTAGATTCAGGAACATGCTAAGGAAAGGGCATTTTTAGCGAGCAGACCTTACCAAAGGTTTTGGCAATAGTGATGCTTTCCAACAGGGCCATTAGGGGTACCACAGCTAGGCCAGCACCCATATCCTGGGAGAAGAGAAGGAAAGTGTGAATATTCCTACCAGTTGGGCCCCACAAACCCATATCTTTATAGCTTAGAGGATCCACTGTTTCCTAATATCTCATGAGGAAAGGCTGACTTAGGATGCTAAGAGAAGGCTGACTTAGGATGCTAAGAGAAGAGTGACTAGCTGTCTTCCACCCTAAAGATAACAGAACAGGAAACACATTTTAACTACAATATGACATAAGATTTAAGTTAAAGATAAACGCAGGATTTTCTGATATTGAGAATTGTGAGATACTGGGACAAGCAGAGCCTAGGGCAGAGGGATTAGGGCTTTGATCCAGGATATCAAAATATAAAGAATGCAAAATTTTAAAACATGCCTTCTTTTAGTAGTTTAGCATCAACTGAGATAAGTACCTATCTGGCAAGAATAATTAGTTAAAATATGAAGCTGGCAGATGGCACAGTTTATTAAACAGTATTTATTAACACCCAAGTATAAAAATCTATAATAATTCACCCTTGCTGCTCGACTGAATTTGATTTAATTGCTTTTTATATTATTTTTCATGTTACAAATTACAAAACTGATTTGAGGATGCATTTCGTTTGTTTTCTCCCATGTGCCAAAATTGAAGAATTCTGGAGGAATAAATGAGGAGGGATGTAGAATATTTTTAATCTGAAGATCTTTCAAAGTAGCAATATCTCTTTACCATCTTCCTGCTTAGAGGCAAAAGAACAATTTCACCACACTCTTTTTCAGCATTCTTTCACCAATATCTTTTTGTCAAAAAGCAATGCTTCATCTCCACCTTCTTGCTAACAATTCAGAAATTTCAGCTGGGCCTTGGACATCACAAAACAACAATATTAGGGTCCCTAAGGAGTCCACCAGGGGGCAGCAAACAGAAGTCATGGTAGTCTGGGATGGTCATAATTTCTACTCACCTGTACCATTTGGTTAAAGGACACAGTCCCATTTGGGGTGGCCATGGAGAAGGGAGGAAGCTGGAAGGGAGGGAGACCTTCTGCAGTTTTCCCAGTCAGAAGGAACGGCTGAGATCCCATTACCTGGAAGGAGTAGGCAATCAGGCCAGCAAATAATATCACTAAAGCATTGCGGGCTAGAACAGAGGAGAAAAAAGGAGAATTAGCATGCAAGGAGAGAACAAGGTCTTGTTTTCCCTCTGTTATCGCCAAAGATATCTTACTGCTGCTTTTCCATGACTTAACACAGAGCCACTGGATGTACAACATATACACATGTATCGTGTTCATGTATACATCATGAATCCATGTATACTGTACTTTTGTGTGAATCTGTGGTATAGTGGGAAAAGATCTGGATGAACAGGCTGGAGACATGAACTCCAGCCTCAGCTCTATTACTTTAAGCTGTATGACCTTAAATTAGTTAATTTCCTCCTCTCTGGGCTTCAGTTTCCTCATCTGTAAAATAAATAGGCTAGGGGTGACCTCCAGGCCACATGTGGCCCTCTAGGCCCTCAAGTGTAGCCTTTTGACTGAACCTAGACTTCACAGAACAAATTCCCTTAATAAAAGGATTTGTTCTATAAAACTTGGATTTAGTCAAAAGGCCGCACCCAGGGACCTAGAAGGCCACACAGGTAGCCTTGAGGTCCCCCACACCTAGATTAGACAATCTCTAAGGTCCCTTCCAGTTCTAACTTTGTACGATGCTATTTGTAAGTGTAGAGAATTATGGAAACAGAAAATACCTGGACATAGCTTCCTAGTCTTTTCTAACCCCTCCAGTATGTAAATCTTTCTGCAAAAGGATCATCAGATGTTTGGGATGCTACAAAGCTAAAAAGAGTAAGGGGGGACAGAAGTGCTATCTCTTTGAGTGAAGATTTTGTCCCCTTTTCCTGAGATTGAGATCTGACCTCAGAACCACGACCTGACTTGAAGGACTGCATCTGACGCATAGTAGCTGTATAACTCTAATATTTCAGTGCTCTGGGCAACTCTCTGAACTTTAAGTTGTATAGAAGGTGCGTTGGCAGAGGCCATTTCCTCAGCTGAGGAGTTTCCTATACCAGTGAAAGAAATCACAGGTCTATTCTCAATCCTTATCCAGAAAGAACTGGCTCAAATTCTAGGGGAGGAGTGGCACTCAGAGTGTTAGAAAATTGCCTCGTTTGTTCTAGATCATTGATGGTTTACAGTACTGGTCTCCCAGGCGGAAGCTATGGGCTGTGCACAAGGAAAGTGTGATGAGCCAAAGGGTGGGAACATGGGTTGCATCCCACTCTCCTTGTGATAGCCAATCATGGAGCCTAAATGCTCTCTACCCCTTTTTATTTTGGGTGTGTTAGAGTGAATTTCACAAGATGATCAGGCATGGATGAGTTGTGCCCTGCATCACCAATCTCATGACTTTATCCCTCCCCAAATCCATTCCTCTTCTGAACTTCTCTATTTTTGTTGAGGACACCACTATCTTTCCAGTTATCCAGGCTCGCAATCTCAGTATCAACTTCAGCTCCACACTCTCATTCACCCCACATCTCTAAACAGTTGCCAAACCTTGTCATTTCCACCACTCCAACATCTCTTGCATCTATCCCTTCTCTTCCATCAGACAGCCATCAATGTTAGTTCATCACCTCTCACCTGGGCTATCCAAAATAACCTCCCAATCAATCTCAAGCTTCCCCACTGCTGCTAAAATGATTTTTTTACAACAGTTTTGACCACATCACTCTCCTACGCAATACACTCTAATAGCTTCCTATTAATTCTAGGATCAGATATTATTTCATTTTATCCTTTTGAAATAATTATAATTAACATGTATACTACCTTACTAAATTATAATCAAAATATCCTTTAGGCATATTATTTCTTCTTATTCTTTTAAAACTTCTATTCTTTTTATATGGTTTATAATGGCCATAATTATATGTATAATCATATCTACATAAAAATATACACATATTGGTAGTTTGTCCTAAAGAAGTTTTTACTGATGGGATATGTTGTAATGGCAATCAAATTAGGATCTTTCGCTGTTTTTGTTTTACTAAAAGTACCTCTGATTGAATAATGTGATTAAGGAGGATCTTTCCCATCCATTGATGGGCCTGTCCATGGTGGGAAGCTTGATTAGGGGAGCTGTTTTGTAGGAGGGTCCCAAGTACCTTTTTGTTTTTTCTATTGAGGCACTGGGTCAGAGTTATGCCCTCTGGAACTAAAAGGGGCAGGTAGGTGGTGCAGTCAATAGAGCACTGGTGCAGGAATCAGGAGGACCTGAGTTCAAATCTCACCTCAGACACTTGACACTCACTAGCTGTGAGACTTTGGGCAAGTCACTTAACTCCAATTGCCTCATCTTGGGTCATCTCCAGTACTCCTGATGAATATCTGGTCACTGGATGCAGATGGCTCTGGTGAGGCTGGTGACCTGTACAGCCCTCCCTCACTCAAAACAAAGTCAAGTGCAAGTCATGTCATTATTTCTCTGATGGCATGGTGTTCTTCTGCAACAAAGGATGAACACATACACACTGGCTCTAAAAAGTGTATAAATACTCTGAGGGTGAAGTTTTACTTTGGGGCTTACTGACTGGAAGTGTTTCTTTGACCAGGGAGACTCTGGGAAGCCATTAAGGAGTCCAGGGTCACACAACTATTAATTATCTGAGGTCAAATCTGAACCCAGCTCTTCCTGGTTCTAGGCCTGGCACTCTATCCACTACATCACAGAACTGCCCTCATTACACATTCATTTTCCTAAGCCCCTTACTACTTTTAAGTCAGTCAATTTAGCTCTAGTCAATTTAGTTCTAGTCAATTTCAGCAAGTCCATATGGTAAGATGGCGGCCTGGGCCTGGTCCCTCTCGATGCAAGTAGAGGTTGGATTTCTTTTGTGGTTTATTTTTCCCCACTGTCAGGTCCCTCAGTCCATCCTCCAGGGAGCTAGCTTACCTGTTGCAATGGCCCAGATGAGTAGGTGGCTGAGCTGAACACAAGGTGGCATCTGCTGGTGGAGGGGTGGCACCTGGTCCCTCATCATCTTCAGCACCAGGAGGAATATCATGCAGACCAGCCCCAAGACAGCGTCTCCTACCCTGTGCACGGAGAATCAAACTGTAAGGGCAGTGTGAGATGCTATATTTAGAGCAATTAAATCATCTCTGCCTGACTTACTCCTTCCCACATCTAAAGTGTGTCATTCTCCTTTGATGGAATATACCTTCCTTCATCTTTATCAACTCTTGCTTCTCTCCTCCCTAGCTTTCTTCACAACCTTTTCCAAAGCGAAGCAGAGGTATAGTGAAAAGAACACTGGAATGAATGTCATGAGCCCTGGGTTCTCCTCTTACCTAGGGCATCACCTGTCTTTGTGACCTGAGGGGATTTGGCTAAGTTACCCTCCCTTGGTCCGAGTTTCCCCTTCTGTGAAATGAGAGGGATTAGATCCCAAAGGGCTCTTTCAGCTCTAACCATCTATGGCTCTAAGCCTTCTTTGAACGGTTCAATCTATCTCTGATCACTCATTGCTACCAGAGGTTACCTTCTCAGTAAGAGAGGTACATTCTTTTTATATTACTTTCATCTTTACCTTTTAGCAGGCTGCTATATTCTTCAGTTATCCTACACATGCATGTTCTGTCTCCCCAGGCTCCTGGAGGACAGGGGCTACCTCTCAGTCCTCTTTTATCATCATTACTTTCCTCCAATGCTTACTGCTCACCCATTCCTCAAAGTGCCTGATTTTGAGCAATGATACTGAGGCAACCAGGTAGAACAGTGGGGGGCCTCAAGTCAGAAAGATCTGAGTTCAAATCAGACCTCAGATGCTTACTAGTTATGTGACCCTGAACAAGTTTCTTTGTCTTAGTTTCCTCATCCGTAAAATGAGGTGGAGAAGAAAACGGCAAACCACTCTAGTATCTTGTGCCAAGAAAACACCAGATGGGGTCACAAAGAGTCACACATGACTGAACAAAAACAATGACATGATACTGGTGATCACCCATGGGTGCTGACTGATTTCTCAATTGTTCTGAGGGCTAGAATCTAACCTGGTCAGGGCCCAAGATGGAAACTGCAACAGGAAACAACTGGGAAACAACATGTTACAGTGAAAAGAGGAACAGATTTGAAGTTAGAAGACCCAGAATCAAATCCCAGCTCTGTCACTTACTCAGTGGGTGACCTTGGGCCTCAGTTTTCTCATTTGTAAAATGAAGAGATTGGAGCAGATGACCCCTTAGGTCCCTTCTAGTTCTAAGTCTATGACCTCTGAGCAGTATTTCTTTTGGGGGTGAAGAACCTTCTCTCCCTCCTGCCCTTCCTCCCTTCCCAATAGACTGCAAATAAAAAAGCAAGAGACCAGCTGCTTACCTGGTCTGCCCAATTCTGAGGAAGGTGTAATACATCTGAAGGAAAAACTGCTGAGGGATGTCATGCAGACCCAGGAGGTTCTGTGTAAAGCCCAATGTTTTATAAATTAACAAAATAACTAATCAGTTAAATAAATAATGAAATGTTAATAAATTAACATTTATTGAACACCTATTATAAATAACTACAAGGCAATTTCAAGGGTGAGGGAGGTACTGGGGGAGGTCAGGGGGAGAACGGAATCAGGAAAGGCCTCACACAGGAGCTGACATCTGAGCTGAGCTTTGAAGCATATTAGGGATTCTAAGCGGTGCAGAGGGAGTACATCCATGAACAGCTTGTGTAAAGGTACACATGTGGGAGGTGGAAATGTCATGCAGGCCAGTTTGGAGGGACTATAGAGTCTGTGAAGGTGAGTTATGTGTAGTAACTCTGAAAGGGAGGCAGAAGCCAAGTTGTGAAGGGCTTTAACTGCCAAGCAGAAGGGTGTTCACATTTTATCTCAGGGGCGTTGGGGAGATCTGCCCTTTCAAGGGCAAGGATTAAGAGAACAGACCTAGAGTGTATCCTTTCATTAACATCTCCTCCCAATATGTCTGCTTCCTTCCACTCTCCCCCTCATCCCTACCCTCCCCTCCACCTTACACATACAGAGAAGCCCCTTCTAAGGAACTGAGAGGTGAGGAGAGAGGATCAGGAACCCTGCCAGCTCTCTTGGGGTCAGATGACAGCACAAACAGAGAGACCTTGGCACACATGCTGGGTGCTATTTGACCTCATATTAATTGCCTAGAAATCTCAAAAATAAATTAGAAAACAGTGGCAAATTGGTCCCCCAAAAAATGTATTAAAGGAATGTGCTGCAGAAACCCAGGATTGAAAAGACTTTAAGAGGTCAAATGATTCTTTTCTCTCCCTTTAGAACCACTGGAAACTATTCCAGCCAAATGAGATATTTCCTACTCTATAAATTCCAAAAAACAGTCTCTCAACTTCCCTCAGAGGAGAAGGTCTTTCTCAAAGCTTATTGCAAGTTATTTTTCTGAATTTTTCTTAACTCCAGTTAAAAAAAAAAAAACAACTGAGATTTTTAGACTTTTCCAAGCACCAATCCTCCAAGCACCATTTTGGGAGAGGGAAAAAGTCTCTAGGCCAGTTCTTAACCTGGGTTTCCCTGTGTCCCCTCTGTTGTCTGCTGGTGAGAGCTCCCTCTTAGTTATGTCCTTATTTGCTGAGGCCAAGTGAGACAATGATTGGAAAGTGCTTTGAGTTCCTAAGAAAAAAGGCTTGCTTTAACTTGGCATGTTACTGTTAGAGGAACTAGGGATTTACTGTCTCTCAGATACCTGGGCTTCTTGCTCACCAGATACCCCACAGAGACCACCTAATAGTGTGCAGCAGCACCAAGAAGGATGATGTTCCTACCTTGATCTGGCCAAACCCAATAGTGATGGAAGCAGCAGATGTGAAGCCTTTAATAACAGGGTAGGAAATGAAGTCCAGCAAGAAACCTGGCCAACACAAAAGAAAGTCATGGAGTGATACCTTCTTAAATTAAGAAGTTTCTGGTTCCCAGGAGAAATCAGAAAGTGGAGGTGTGGCAAGTAGCAGAAGTGGGGACAAAGGGTGACAAAGTAATGAACTGAGTGACAGAAAAGAACGGAATTACCCTGCATTGTTTATACGTTTTCAAGAAAAGGAGAAATAATTATTATGGCTAACAACTATATAGTTATTATAATAAATGCTAGCTACATAGTGCTTTAAAATTTCCTTTCTTTTTTTCTTTCTACTCCCTTGGTCCACGTAGGGAATCATACCCTTACCAGTGGGTACTCTACCCAAAGGGTATGTAAATTTTAATCTTGGAAATTTTCGTTCCTTTCTAAAACACCAGCCTAAATCCCATAACACTTCGAGTCCTGTGGAATGGCCAACAATTTTTGTGTTCATCCTTCATTGCCGAAGAAGACCATGCTATCAGAGACACAATGACATGACTTGCACTTGACTTTGTTTTGAGTGAGGGAGGGCTGTGCAGGTCACCAGCCTCACTTCTCCTCCAGAGCCATCTGAATCCAGTGACCAGATATTCATCAGGATGACTGGAGATGACCCAGGATGCAATGGGCGACCTTGGCCCCTTTAGGCCAAGGTCTATTCAGGTACTCACTTAGGGTGAGGTAACACCCATCCAGGGACTAGGCCTGTTTAAGAAGTAGTCAGGGGATGGCCCCTTTAATGAGGCAAAGAAAAATAATTACATCAGGCTGGGAGGAAAACAGCAACAGTTACTATTGATATACTCTTGAGCCAGGAGGGTCCAGAAAAAGGGAAAACGAAAAAGGAAAGGAAAGGCAATGGTCAGTAAACCCTAAGTTAACTGGGCATCCTCTGGCCATCCAAATTTCCTTTAATAGGAAAAGGAGGGGAGAGGGAAACAGATAGGAGAGGAAGAAATGAGTTACCTAGCTAGCTGGGTCCCCATTCAGGCAGCTGGGTCTACTCACAGGTGGTTGTATTCATGAAGACCATGCCATCAGAGAAATGATTGGTCATTGTTTGGGCCCTGATTGACTCAGAATGAATATAAATATCAATTGCTTATGATTCAGTCAGAAACCCTGAGGGTCTTCCCCTCCCAGACTGATTTTTTTTTTTACTATGTAAACAGGCCATTCTCCTCCTCATTTCTTATTAAGTTTTAATCACTGAATGGTTGTTGCCTCAGTCAATCTCAGACCTGTTAAAGATCTTAGCTTGAAAAGGGCAAGGTCCCCTACTGCATCCTAGGCCATCTCCAGTTGTCCTGATGTATATCTGGCCACTGGACTCAAATGGCTTCAGAGGAGAAAGTGAGGCTGCTGACTTTGCACAGCCCTCCCTCACTTCAACTCAATTCACTTGCATGTCATGGCATCACCTCCCTGGTGTCAAGGTCCTCTTCAGGAACAAAGGACAAACAACAAAAACCAAATTTACAGAGTGCTTTACCAGTATTTTCTCACAACAACCCTAAGAAGTAGATGCAGAATCTGAGGCAGATAGAGGCTAAATGACTTGCCCAGGGTCAAATACCTTGCAAATGTGTGGACTTAGATCTTCTGACTCCACCTTAGGCTTTACTAACTGCCTTTAAGAGGCAGAAATGGTATCCTGAGTATCCAGCCCAGTAACCTGGCTTGGAAGAGATTGGAAGAGATCTTTTTGGAGAAGATAGAGGTGGAACCATTGAGTGTAGAAGGTAGAAGCTGAGATAGGAAACCTTCCCAAATGGATCCAGAGAGTCCAGAAAGGAAGTTCTAGATGTCTTACCCAGCTGCAGGATCCCCATGGCTAACTGGATACAGCCAGAGAGGAAAGCTAGGAGCACGGCATAGGCAGGCTGGTGTAAGGCATAGAAGGAAACCAGCAAGGACATGATGGCTGTGGGCCCCAAAGTCACATCCCGGGAGGTGCCCAGGAAACAATACACAAAACATCCCATGAAGGAGGAGTAGAGGCCATACTGCTCAGAGAAACAGAAACATGATTACAAGCAAGATAAGGAAATCCCTGAGCTGGTCAAAACCATCAGGCATTGACTAAGTGACTAAGGCATGTGTGCCTAGATATGTGTACAGTACTTGATATGTAAGTACAGGTATATATGTGGTTGTGACAATCAATGGAATGCACATTTATTAAACATCTATTGTGTGCCCTCCATATACCAAGCCACACAGGGCAAAATATCCACTGAGAGCTCCTAAGTGTCCACAAGTAGATTACCTAGAATGACTGGGGGAAGGGGGGTTTTCCCCTCTTCACTAACGTCCAGCTGAGACCTAAGAAAGCTCATAGTAAGGCAGAACCAATTCAAGTTGGCATCGAATATGGAAGAAGAGTGAATCATACATGTAGGTATGTTTGTGTGTGTTCCAAGATGCAGTCCAAAGACTAATAACTGCACAAGAATTTGGATTGCCTGTGCCTTTGTTTCCCTCTTTTAAAATTTAAAATTAGGAGTTTATCTATTTATCTGCCTGTGTGTCTGTATGTCTAACTATACATAGAGACAGAGAGGTCTTAGACCTGTGATTTCATTGGTATAGGGATCTCCAAGATGAAGAGATTAGCACCTTTTCTACTATCCATGGTCTTAAAAAGTAGCCTGAGGTAATTAATAAGATGTTGAATGACTTGTCCAAGGTCATACTGTATTTATCAGAGGTGGGACTTGAATCCAGGTCTTCTAGATTCTGAGGTTGCCTCTCTATACTCATTTTAGAGTTACCTAGCTAGCTACCTACCTAGTTTCATATCTTTTTGTCATTACATATAGCCAGACAGTTTTATATAGCTATATACCTATAACTACGTGTGTGTATGTGTGTGCGTGTGTATGTGTATGTACAATGACCTATATTAGAGGTTCTTAACCTAGGATCTATGAACTTTAAAAAAATTTCAATAAATTTATTTCAGTATAATTGGTTTCCCTTGCAATTCTACATATTTTGTTTTATGTATTTAAAAGCATTATTCTGAGAAGGGGTCCATAGGTTTCACCAGATTGCCAAAGGGGTACAACGAACCAACAAGTTTAAAACCCTTGATCAAGACATACAGTATTTGTATTATATATGTATATATACACAAGCACTGTTTTTATATACAATCACAGATGTATAGATGGGCATCATATATGTATATGTATATGCATACACCTGTATATTTGCACACTGTGTATTTGTGTTACCCTGTGTATGCAAGTACACTTATATGTCATGGATTATTTCCAAGTATTTCTGCTCCTGTTGATAGAAAAACATGGATTGAAGGCCACAACAGAAATGGGTTGTGGGTGAGGGGTACCACAGTACTAGATGGAATGAGCTCAGCTATCTCACCTGGACAGGTAGCCCAGCCACCTCTGCATAGGCCAGAGCTTGAGGTACAACAGTCAGGCCCACAGTGAATCCAGCAATGCTGTCCAGTTGTAACCACTTCAGGGAGTAGTGGGGGAGCCATCCCAGGATGGGAAGCCTCTTCTGAACAATTCCTAGAAAGCAGCACCAGATTCTCTCTGTCATGCTGAAGTCTGCTGATCTGACCTAGGCTCCAAGGACAGTGGATGGCCCTGTATAAAACAGACAAATGGTCAGAGGAAATGAAGTCGAAGGGACCTCCAGTGGGGTCTTTATTACCAGTGATCCTGGAATTCAGGCAGGCCAGCTGTTCTCACTCTAGCTCCTCTGCCATCTAACTATGATTAGGTCCAGGTTTTCAGTTTAAGGGGAAACCAAAAGGCCACTATGGTTAGAAATGATAAGCCTCCTGGAGGTTTTGAGCCCTTAAAGAATTGGTGTCCTATATAACACAGGTAAATGGACTACACCTCTCACCCCAGAAGGCAGTAGTAGCTCATATATATTTTCTAAGAAAGATCATCTGCATTTTTTCTAGGCTGGAGAGCAAAGAGGCAAAGGCTGAGAGGAAACACCAGTTCTAAGCAAAAGCTATGAAGTTTGGCAAACCTGTCTTCTTCTACACTATCAACTTTTTCTTTCTTTCACTGATTTTTCCCCCATCAACATGATATAGCGGATAGAGCACTGGACTTAAAGTTAGGAAGTTCTGGGTTCAAGTCCTACCTCAGACAACTGAGAGCTATGTGATCCTGACCAAATCATTTGACCTTTTTGTGCCTCAGTTTCCTCATCTATAAAATGAGTGGCTGACTTCAATGGCATTTTTCCTTTAAATCACCCAGTCCTCCCTGCACAAAGATCAGCCATACAAGAAGAAAACAGGAGACCTGAGTCCCTAGTCATTTTTCCTATTCCCCTGACATCCAATCTGTCAGGTATGCTTTTGGAAAGTCATCCTACCTCCCCATTGTGTCACCTCCCCATGTACTTTGGTTTCCTGACTGCCTTCCCCTAGTACCACATAACTATTAATGACACCATGGTATCAGAATTGTAGATTTTTGATCTGGAATGGATCTTAAAGGCCATTTAGTCAAACATTCTAATTTTACAAATGAGAGTGAGGCCTGTGAGGCCTGAGACTTGCCAAAGTCACGAAGTTAGGAAGCGACATGTGTGCCAAGATTTGATCCCAAATAATGTGATACCAAATCTAGGGCCCTTTCTTCTGTAACAAACTTTAGCTTTGGTTTCAGAAGGAAAGCAGTTTACTATGTTGATCCAAATAGAAACCAAACCTCTTCACCTAAATTTGATTTGTATAAAACCTGAGTAGGGATTCAGTGTTATTTTTCATTGTAGGTATACATTAATACATACCTATGTGTACATATATATATATATATATATATATTTTACTGACCTATGATTTCATAGATGTTGGGAACTTCTGGTGAGGAACATCCCTTCACTGATGTAGATCAGCAACTGTTCTGCACCTTATAAATTAGTTTCCTGGAACTCTTAGAAGTTAAGTGATTTGTCCAGGGTTACACAGCCAGACTGTCAGAGTGGGGAGTAAATGCAGTTTCCTGACTCTAACTCTGAAATCAACTCTTCAACCACATACCATACTGCCTTTCATACATATGTGGGATCCTGTTATGTACATATGGAGGTATATATAGATGGATGGGAGATAGGTGGCACAGTGAATACAGCCAGGCCTAGAGGCAAAAGACTCATCTTCCAGAGTTCAAATCTGGCCTCAGATACTTACCAGCTGTGTGACCCTGGGCAAGTCACTTAAACCTGTTTGCTTCAGTTTACTCATCTGTAAAATGAGCTAGAGAAGGAAATGGCAAACCACTCTATTATCTCTGTCAATAAAACTCCAGGTGGAGTCACAAAGAGGTGGACATGACTGAACAACAACAAATGGATCGATAGACTACGTCTGGATGTGGATTGATGGATGGGTGGGTGCATAAATAAATGAATGAGTGGATGGATGGATGGATATCACATGTGTGAATACAGGGTATGCTGAGTGTGTCTAGGCATACCCTGTTTCCAAAAACTTGGCATTTTCTTCCCCCCCTCCCCACTTAATAGTATTTTTTTCCCAATTACAAGTAAAGGTAGTTTTCAATTCACTTTTACAAGATTTTGAGTTCCAAATTTTTTTCTCCTCCCTCCCTTCCACCTTCCGCATGACAACAAGCAATCTGATATAGGTTATATATATACAATAATATTAAATGTGTTTCCACATTAGTCATGTTGTCAAGGAAGAATCAGAACGAAAGGGAAAAACGGAGAAAGAAAAAAAAGAAAAAAGAGAAAACAGTATGCTTCAATCTACATTCAGACTCCATAGTACTTTTTCTGGATATGGAAAGCATTTTCCATCATGAGTCTTTTGGAATCATCTTAGATCATTGTATTGCTGAGAAGAACTAAGTCTATTAAAGTTGGTCATCATACAATGTTGCTCTTTCTGTGGACAATGTTCTCCTGGTTCTGCTCACTTCACTCAGCATCAGTTCACGTAAGTCTTTAGGTTTTTCTGGAATCTGCCTGCTCATCATTTCTTATAGGACAATAGTATTCCATTACATTCATATACCACATGTCATGTCACCATCCTGATGTCAAGGTCCTCTTCGAGAACGAGGGACAAGCACAACAATGCCACAACTTATTCTGTCATTCCTCAACTGATGGATATTCCCTCAATTTTCAGTACTTTGCCACCACAAAAAGAACATCTATAAACATTTTTATATACGTGGGTTCTTTTCCCTTTTGACATTTTCTGTTTTATTGTTCATTTATACTTCTATAGTAAGGGATAGTGACTGGATCTGAGATTTTATTAATATGAATAACTCCTGGATGAGGAAACTCGTGCCACCAAAGCAGTCAGCATTTCCTCTGCAACTTAGAGTCTCAGAGCATTCGCCAACTGTCACACAGGTTATATGCGTCAGAGGTGGGTCTTGAACCCAGAAGTGGGTTTGTCTCCAAAGCCTGTTATTTTTAATGATTTTATACCATGCTGCCTCTTCTAAAAGTAAAATTTAAGTTTACTTACATTAATTTGAGAAATATATATTATGTCTTCTATGACGATTGAATAAATGTTCACCTTAAAAAATTAAATTCTCTGGATATATGCCCTAATGAAACGTGTTGCTTAAATACATACATACACACACATATATATACATATATACACATATACACATATGTAGTATTGTACATATGAAGTATACCTACAACTATGCTGTAGATATAAAGTAATCCAAATTTAGGGCTGCAGTCAGTATTTTAATTAATATGGTAAATCCACCAACGGACTTTGTACTCACTCCTTGGCTCCTTTCCAGCAGTCTCATAGAATTTACTTTCACTCCAGCCCAGGAGCCCCCAGGTTCCAGCACTTTGGGGCAGTTCAGGTGGGTGCCCTTCATTCGGCAAAGGCAGGATCTCTTTAGAGTTACTAGAACAACTAAGAATAATCACATAGCACTTGAGAATTTGCTGCGCACCATCCCATATGACCCTAAAACAATTCTAGGAGGCAGGTCCTACAAGGTATTAGTATCCTCATTTTGTAGACAAGGGGCAGAGACGTTCGGTGCCCATAGTCATTATCATGCAGAATGCCAGCCCTGACTTTTCTGTCTCCACGTCCAGCACTCTGTCCACCGGAGGGGGAAAGGAAGGATTTTGAGAATGGACTCTGCTTCGCTCCTCCAGGTGGACGCCACACTTCCCGTGAGTTGTCAGGATCCAGGTCCTCAAACTCTTTCAGTCCCGACCCCACTCCTCTGCCAAGTCCTTTCTGCCCCCTCTCCTTAGGATCCGACTGCCCAGACAGCGGACTCACCTTGCTGGCACTCCCCCACCTCGGGCGGTCTACGGCCGGAGGATTCGAGCTCTGGGGGACACAGATGGGGGAGCCAGGGAGAGAGCAGTGCCGGGACCGGACTGGACTTGAGGACTAAGGCCCTGCTCATGTGATCGCGGAGGAGGAGGAGCTGGGCGTGGAGACAAACTCCCTGCCATCTCCGGAGGCTAGCGCGGAGAGGGCTGGGGCTGGGAGGAGGGGCTGGGCAGCTGGTACCCGCTGGGGTCTTCGTCATGCCCAGGTCCCAGCTGGCCTGCTGCGTCTTCCTCTTAGCTCTCAGCATGTGCCTGGGGCTGCGACAGGGCCACCGGAACGTGCTGCTTATCCTGGGTGAGTAGCTATCTGGAGGCCTGTCCTCGGTGCCAACCTGGCAATCCCAGGGATGCCTCGGGCATCTCTTAGCTCCCCAGGCAGGGGCAGAGCACGCCTTCAGCCCAGGGTCACCTCCGGTATCGGGTCTGTAACGCCACCCCGGAAGCATGCACGGCTAGCAGCTCCGCGGGGCCAGACCTGATGCCCTGTCATCTCTGCCCCTTCCCGCCCCACACACCCAGCTCGGCTCCCATCTCTGCCAGCACAAAGGTCCCGAAGGACTGCTTGGAATGTGGCGGGACCTGACTTCATTTCCTCCAGGCCAGGGGCTCCCCACTAAGGACCCGGTGCCACCGTCACCTCCCCTCCTCCCTCCTCCCTGGGGCACATCGGAGCCCCAGTATCACAGTCCACAGCCTCTGCGCTGCGCTGAATCTCCCCCAGGTTCCCTCGTCTCCTCGGTTCTCACCCTTTTCTCCTTCTCTCCTCTCCTTCCTCTCCCCTCCTCCTCTCAGATAATCTTCTCCACCCCTCACACCCACGGTCAGCAGCTTTCTGGCTCTAAGCCCCACCCCACGCACATAACATTCAGGGTGCTGAAGACTCCAGACACTCTCCAGCCCCACTCACCTACCCCCACTGAACCCCCAAGTTAGGTTAATGCTTAAAGGTGGAGCCTTTGTTTCCTTGCACTCTTTTCACTCTGCTTGGGTTTAGGGTTCTGATAGCAGGACGACGATCACTGAGTTGGGTGAGACATCTGTCCAAACAGGAGCACAGAGGAATCTGCTGTTGGCCATGAATCTCCTTTTCTCATTTGCTTCTTTTTGGAGGGTGGGGGGAAAGGGCACATTTACGCATGAACATGTCCACCTCCCCTCTTCCCCGACCCCACGCTCCTCTCCACTGAAAATCTGAAATTCTACCAAGGATCTGTGTTTTTCAGGGACTTCCTGTTTCGGTGGTCAGGGCTCTGCCTTTGTGATAGATCAAACCACAAAGCAGCTTATTTCTGGGCCTGGCCCCTTGCCAGTCCTTATCCCTGCTGTTAAATCAGTGTTAAAAATACACATTCTTTATCTCCAGGCAGAGTTTTCAGTTCCTTGCAAAACAAACCGTTCTTCAGTCCCCCCTACCCCACCTCCATAGCTAAGTAGGCTTTTCAAAAGGGGCATGAACCTTATGAACCACCATTGGCATCGAAGTCCCAAATCCCCCGCCATAGTCGCCTGCTTCTCAGAACTTGGGGGAATGGAGGACACAAGCCGTCAGTTACAACTTGGGATAGACAGGAGGCTATGTAAAGACGGCTTTGAACTATTCCCTCCTCGCTCATTTCCACCTTGGGTAGGAAGGAGCCTGTAGAAAAAAACTCTGCCATTCTTTCAGGAAACCTAGAATAGACAGTTCTCATAGCACACGCCCCCCCAGCTTCAGCTGCTCCACCAGGGTAAATATGACAATAAGTCGTATTTATGTAATCCTTTAAGGTTTACAGAGGATTTTTGTTACAGTACTTCTGTGAGATAGAGATTGCAAAAATCACTTCTCTTTTGCAATTGAGAAAACCCAAGACTCTAAAAGATTGTGTCTTGCTCAAAGAATCCCAGCTAATAGTAAATAGCAATGCTGAGACTC
This sequence comes from Notamacropus eugenii, assembly GCF_028372415.1. NCBI lineage: Eukaryota > Metazoa > Chordata > Mammalia > Diprotodontia > Macropodidae > Notamacropus > Notamacropus eugenii. The sequence continues at coordinate 322,767,162 of NC_092873.1, read as the reverse complement.
ATAAAGTAGGTGTGTAGATGACAAAGGGACTGAGACCCGATGACCAATGGGATTAACGCTTAACAGCAAGGCCAGGTCTCCATAATAATAGTAATAAATTAAATCAAACTGAGAGGGGAAACTCTCAAGGTTCCTGGGTAAAAGAAAAACAATTACTCTGGGCTAGGTGGGCGAGGACTTGTTGAGTCTAAGAGCTCCAGCATGAATTGGGTTTAAGGCTTGATCTTTGAGCAAGAAACGTAACCAGTAAACCCAAAGGATAAAAAGGCAGCTTTTGGCCATGGAGTTTATCTTCCCCTGGGCAGAACACCAGAGGAGAGGGGAAGGGAAGGAAGGGAAGGAGAAGGGAGGGGAGGGGAAGAGGGGAGCTGCTACTCACTCACAGGTTGTGTTTGTCCTTCTTTCTCAAAGAGGACCATGACATCAAGATGATGACATGACTTGCAGTTGACTTTTATTTGAGGGAGGGAGGACTGTGCAAGGTCACCAACCTCACTTTCTTCTCCTGAGCCATCTGGGTCCAGTGGCCTGATATTCATCAAGATGACTGCAGATGGCCCAGGATGCAATGGGAGACCCTGGCCCTTTCAGGCTAGAATTTCTAGTACAATGTTGAATTCTATTGATTATAATGGATGTCCTTATTTCACTCCTGATCTTACTGGGAAGGCTTGTATTGGGGTGGGAAACCTATGGCCTCAAGGCTACATGTGGCCTTCTAGGTCCTTGGAGGTGGCCTTTTGATTGAGTCCAAGTTTTACAGAACAAATCCTTTTATGAAGGAGACTTATCCCCATTACAGAGATTGCTTGCTCATAGTTTTAAGCATATGCTTCTTATCAGTTTAAGAAAAAATCCATTTTTACCTATGTTTTCAATTTTTTTAACAAGTATGAGTATTGTATTTTGTCAAAAGTTTTTTCTGCATCTATTGATATAATTATGTGATTTTTGTTACTGATATAATCAATTATGTTAATAGTTTTCCTTATCCCTGCATTCCTGATATAAATTCCACTTGGTCACAGCACATAGTGTTTGTGATATGTTACTGTAGCTTCCTTGCTCATCCTTAAGATTTCTGCACCAATATTCAATAGTGAGATTGGTCTGTAATTTTCCTTCTCTGTTTTTGCTCTTCCTGGCTTAGGTATCAGCACCATATTTGTTTCATAGGAGTTTGGCAGGATTCCTTCTTTGCCTATTATTATTCCAAATAATTTTTATTTAATATTAGAATTAATTGATTTTTAAATGTTTGGTAGAATTTGCTTGTAAATCCATCTGGTCTTGATGCTTTTTTCCCTTAGGAAGCTTATTTATGGCTTGTTCAATTTCTTTTTCTAAAATAGGTTTATTTAGGTATTCTATTTCCTCTTCTGTTCATCTAGGAAAGTTTATACTTTTGTAAGTATCCTACTTAACTTAGATTGTTAAATTTTTTATCATGTAAATGGGCAAAAAACTCCTAATAATTGCTTTAATTTCATCTTTATTAGCAATGTATTTAACTTTTTCATTTTTGATACTAGTAATTTGGTTTTCTCTCTTTTTTAAAAATTATATTAATCATTGATTTAGCTGTTATTGTTTTCATCATAAACCAGCTCCTAATTTTATTTATTAATTGAATGGTTTTCTTACATTCAGTTTTATTAATCTTACTTTTAATGTTCAAGATGTTCAATTCGGTGTTTTAATTGAGGATTTTTAATTTATTCTTCTAGTTCTTTTAATTGCATATGTTTTCACTGATCTGCTCTTTCTCTAATTTATTGATATAAGCATTTAAATATATAAATTTTCCTCTGATTACCATTTTTACTCCCTCCTATAAGGACCCAGATAGCTCAGGAGAAGAAAGTGAGATTGGTGACCTTGCACAGCCCTCCCTCACTCAAATCAAAGTCAACTGCAAGTCAAGTCATCATCTTGATGTCATGGTCCTCTTTGAGAATGAAGGACAAACAGAATAACAACAATAAATTAAATATTAATTAATAAATAATCAAAATATTTAATGAAATCATTGAAATTATAGCTGGCATTTGTGTATTATTTTAAAGTTTGCAGTGTACTCATTTGAGCCTTATAACAGCTCTGTGAGATAAATATTGTAGGTATTAATCCTATTTTACAGATGGGGAAACCAAGACTGAGAGAAATTAAACAGCCTGCAGACACTAACTAAAACAGCTAGTTAAGTGACAAAAGTGGATTAGAACCCAAAATTTCCTGATTCCTAGTTTAGTAGACTGTCCACTGGATGAGCCAGTCTTAACATTGACTCTGGGAGTGCTCATTTGAGCTCTGGTACCTCCATTCAGAGCCCCTGCATTGCACAGAATCTCCCCATGCCCTGAATGTGAGTTTCTCCTCCACTGCCCTACACCGTACATCAAAGCCCCAGCCCCTCACCTTGCTCAGAACTTCTCCACCAAATCTGGCCAGGCATCTACAAATTCAGTAGGACACCAAATGCCAGCATCCCTGAGCTCCACAGTGAATCCTCATATTTGGCTTTATCCATCTCACCTCCCTCAGCTCACGGTGCCTTCTCTGTTTCTCCTCCTGTTGGCAGCGGATGATGGAGGCTTTGAGAGTGGTACATACAACAACAGTGCAATCTCAACCCCACACCTGGATGCTTTGGCACAAAGGAGCCTGATTTTCCATAATGCCTTTACCTCAGTCAGCAGCTGTTCCCCAAGTCGTGCTAGCCTCCTGACTGGTTTGCCACAGGTAAGCAGATGTCCATGCTAGTGGAGTAGAGAACAGTAGAAGAAAGAAAATTGGAGAATCCCCTGAGTAGGGTACACTCTTGGGATTCTGAGCCTATAGTAGTATCTTGGAGTGAATAGATCATTGGCTCCCCACTTTCATCAAAAAAAATGCTAATGATACAGTGTGTTCCAATAAACCCATGTCCTTCTAACTTCTCTCGTAATCTCCCTGACCCTTTCATCTTCCTGAATCAGTCTTTCACCAGAACTGCTTCGTTGTAAATCATTTTATAATTTCAAACAGAAAACTATCAGAGTCTACATTTAAGTCAGCCATACAGAAGAGTTTTGTGTTTTGGTCATTGCCACCTGGGGAGTCTGGGTTAAAGAAGTTTGTTAATATGTTGTTTCCATGCTAATAACATGGAACTCTTTTGGACCAGGACAAATGAGATGGGGGTAGGGTGGAAGGAGAGGTACAAATGCAGAACTTTCATATGCACTGGCAAGCTAAGTTCTGAATCAAATTGGGGAACTAGGAAGAGGGTTGCTATCGTTGATCTGAGTGATGGAGACAGCCTGGTTGAGAGTCCTGGCCTCCTCAGACTTACAGTCCCTTTCCTTACAGCATCAGAATGGGATGTATGGCTTACACCAGAATGACCATCATTTCAACTCCTTCGACAAGGTGCAAAGTCTGCCTTGGCTTCTCAGCCAGGCTAACATCCGCACAGGTTAGAACTTGGGTGCATTTCGGGGAGAAAGCAGCTGTTTCTCATAATTCCTGAGATTCCTCCAAAGGGGGTAAAGGGGGTAAAACCATTGTCCAAGGTCACACAGATAATCGACTGTACTTCCACTTACCAAAGTCCAGGCCTGCTTACTCTATGTATGCCATTTGTTTGGGTCTGGACCTATGACTTTATTGGTTTACCTAACACCTAGGGAAGAAACTCCTTCAAGGTAAATTGGTCCCTGTTTTTCAGCTTGTGGTCTTGGAGAGTCACCTGGGACACTGAGAGGTTTAGCGACTTACCAGGAATGGCACAACCAGTATGCCTCAGAGGCTTAACTTGAAGCTCTCTTTTTGACTTTAAAACTGTCTCCTCTATCCACTATACTAATCTGCCTACCAAAGATAACAGGGAACTATAGAATTTCAGTTTTGAAATTAACCCTCAAAGGATATCTAGGTCTAACCACATTTAAGTAGGATTCTCCTTTATAGCATCCTCCACAAGTGATCATGTAGTTTCCATTTGAGAACCTCTAGTTATGGAGACCTTGCTTCTGATTCAGGTTGTAATCTGGAAAGGAACCAGACAGGGGTGATGTAGGTGTCGTCCTTGAATGAACATTCTGGAAGGATCCAACCCATCAGTTCCAGAGTACAACCTGGAAATGAATAAGTATGGCCTCTGAGGTCCTTTCTAGCTCTCAAATCTATGATCCTGCAATTTCCTTGATCTTATTTTCATATTATATGATTTCCCAGCCCCTCACTGTCCCAATCATCCCCTTCTGGACTGTTGTTGGTCATTCGTTTTCAGTCATGTCTGACTTTTCATGACCCCATTTGGAATTTTTTTGGCAAAGGCATTGGAGTGGTTTGCCATTTCCTTCTCCAGCTCATTTGCCAGGAAATTGAAGCAAACAGGATTAAGTGACTTGCCCAGAGTCACCAAGCTACCCCAATGGACCCAACTGGTATGAGGGCAGATTTGAACTCAGGAAGATGTGTCTTCCTGACTCCAGACCCAGAGCTGTATCCACTGCATCACCTAGTTGCCCCTCCCCTGGATGCCCTCCTAGTTATCGATATTCTTTCTAAAATGTGGCACCCAGAACTGAACTCAATTTCCCACATGTGGTACAGACATGTCCCTTGCGTCATTTGTGATCATAATGTATCTAAACTCACATTAAGTTTTTGGCAGATACTCTCCAATGTCCACTCTCAAGGAATGTCCTCCTTCTGTGTACATGGAGAAAACACAGCTTCCAGGCTGACTCAGGGCACAGCAGCAATAATTAGAAGGCAATAGGCTTAAAGGAGAAGGGAGGTCAAATGGATCATGGAATCATAGGTCTAAACGGATCTCAGAAATGATCTAGCCCAACTTCCTTACTTTGTAGGTAAGGGAACTGAGGCACCCCATGCTTCCTGCTCTTTCTCCTGACTGTGGGCTTGTTGGGTCATCTTTTCCAGGCATCATTGGGAAGAAGCATGTTGGGCCAGAACCAGTGTACCCGTTTGACTTCGCCTACACAGAGGAAAATGGCTCCATCCTCCAGTTGGGGAGAAACATCACTCGCATAAAGCTGCTGGTCCGAAAATTCCTCAAGACCCAAGATGACAGGTGGGTGTCTGTCCCTCCACCAGCCCTCAGATTCCCAGTTTGTTGCCTCAGAACTTTCATTGAGATTCATTCTTCTATATCTGTATTACTAGATTACCTCTGTGTGGAGTTTGGAGGAGAGGAAGGAAGAGTGTACAAGCATACACTATGTTGTTATGCCCAAGTTTCTATGTTTAGGCATTTTTTTGTGTCTAGAAAGTTTCTCCTCCCCATCTCTGTCTATTCAATTGCTTTTCATCCTTTAAAGTCCAACTCAAATGCTTCCTCCTCCCAAAAGCCTTTCTTAATTCCCCCCAGTAGATAACTACTTTCCTCCTCTAATTTAACATAGAACTTGGCTTTGTAACTCATTAATCAACAAGCATTTATTTCTCTTTTCCTCCCTCGTCTCCTTGTCCAGTGTTTAGCACAGCGCCTGGCACATAGTAGGTACTTACTAAATGCTGGTTGACTTGACTGATGCACTTAACCATGTACTGTTTTGTAATATACATACTGATATGTGTGTCTTAATCCCTTCCTGGACTGCATGCAATTAATCAGGAAGCCAAGCAGAGATTTATCTACATTTTAAATCTCCCCCAGCACTTGACTTTATACCTCACATATATTAAGTGTCTGATAAATGTTGTATTGTGTTATGTAAGGTCCCAGTTAGAAATTGGAGCATAGGGAAGCCCTAACACTGGAGGAAATTGAAAGAGTGTTGAGTAGAGGGGAATAGACAGTGCTAAGAGGGGGACCTAAGCTGACATAATAGAGTGATGTGGGTTAAGAGGCAAGAACATTGGCATAGCTGGGTGGAAAGAACTGTAAGCAGCCTGTGAGGAACCTTGTCCTGATCCTGGTTTTGATTCATTCCTTTCACTTCTCAGGCCTTTCTTCCTCTATGTTGCTTTCCATGATCCCCACCGGTGTGGACATTCACAGCCAATGTATGGACCCTTCTGTGAGAAGTTTGGCAATGGAGAGAGTGGGATGGGGTGGATCCCTGACTGGGTGCCCCAAACTTATGCCCCAGAGGATGTGCAGGTAATTTAGGACCTCCTCTATCTCAACTCCTTTTACCTCTAGGGATTCCCTTGGACTCAAACCCTCCTTGTGAGCCTGTAGCCCATGCTCCAAGCAGGTATGTGGTTAGCCCAGCAGAGCTTCTATGCCTGAGGAATTTGGACCCAAGGACCAAGTTGACCCTTGCATCCTGGGTCTATACTCTTATTAATGGTAGTAAATAGAATAAGGAAATAGGATGCTTTATTCATATGAGATAATAAACCTTTCAGACCAATGTGCATAAAGAATAAACCATAGAATCATGGGATTTCAGAATTAGAAGGAACTTCAGAGGTCATCTAGTTCAACCTGTGTCCAAGTAAGAATCCCCCATAACATCCCTATCAGTCTAGGTTCTCTAGAAAAGTTCAGTTGCAACCATTCCTCCTGTTCATAGCACCACTTTAGACTTTACTCTGCATCTCTTCCAACCTTTCCCATTCTGTCTATGACCTATCACCTACCTGTCTTTTCCAGGTCCCTTACTTCATCCCTGACACCGCAGCAGCCCGAGCTGACTTGGCTGCTCAGTACACCACCATTGGCCGAATGGACCAAGGTATGGGGAGGTTAGGCCTGGGAAGCTAACCAGGCTCACTGCTTTATCTCAGGCAGAGAGGGGTTACCCCAAGGATCATCTAGGTCCAAACTTCCCTACCAGTGCAACTGCAGCCCAGCTCAGACAGAGCGTCGATCACCATCATGGATTGAGTTCATCTGTGTAGACCTCTGTATTAGGTCCTGTCAGGGCAGGATCCAGAAGGAAAAAAAATGCATAACAGGATTGCCTGCCATAGGAAACTCCCATTCTCACAGCAATGTTGGAACCAAAACTATAATTAGGGTGAGGTGACTCCAGCTTTGCCCCAGGATGGGAAATTTAAAAAGAGGGAGTGGAGTGCTTTATTTTTCTAAGGAAAAAGGTGAGAGGCAAGAGTAGAGCATGAGAGATGGTTCAAAGGTGGGGAAAATGTTCCACTCTTTCATAAAGTTCCTCGGAGAGGGATAAGAGAGGGAAGAAATCACAACAGGTGGGACCTGAAACTTGGTCTAGTCTAGGAATAGGACAGGAAACCTGGCAAATTGGTCCCTTAAATACAAACAGCATTGGCCCTCTGGAACAGGACATTTTGCTACTCCAAGGGAAAGGGCAGTGTGAGGAACGGAAGCAGGACCCCTGTCTACAAGTCACCTTTAGGCGAAGGAAGGGAAACAGTAACTCAGCTCCTGCTTCAGGGCCATTGCTTCCTAAAGATGCCTCTATCTCCCTTATCCCAGACATCTCACCTTTCTCCTGAAGCTCTTAACAACCCAAGCAGCTCAAACTTTCATGGGGAGAGGAGTCTGGGGTGGGGGCACCTGGAATGATTGAGGGACCACTCCTCTTTATTCAGTGCTTATACTGATTAATGAGGCTGGGGCCACTGCTCTAAATGGGGTGGCACCTCTGTTGTCTCAAAGAAGGTCAGATTTGAACACCTTAACTGAAAAAATACTGGCTTAGGAGTCAGGTTCTAATGCCTGCTCTGACAGTTTTTTTGTTGTTCAGTCACTTCTCCGTGACCCCGTGTCCTGGCATGGTTTACCATTTCCCTTTACAGATCCTGGGATGAGGGTGATGGAAGGGACAAAGAGAGAGCCATATCATTTAGCCCCAAAATCTAAGCACCCACAAAAGACAGATACCCAAAGTCGTAGAGAATTCAGCTGAACAGGGAGGTACACAAAAATGCCAAGCAAGACCAAAGTGAAGAATCAAAGCTAGTAGCATCAGTCATGGAAGACTTCCTCAAGAATGGATTTTAAATGAGTATAAAGGTCTGGAATGGAAAAAAGGACTAGAGAGGACACCTTAGGTGAGGATAATAGTGTTGATAATGACTCATAAATGGCAACAGGAAAACTGTGGGTGGGCTTGGGAAGTGAGGGAGAATTCCTCAAGTTACTGGGCTGACTATTCCCTTCATTCTTGACTTTCCCTACAGGGATTGGACTTGTGCTGGAGGAACTGAATGGAGCTGGTTTCCTGAATGACACCCTGGTGATCTTCACTTCAGACAATGGCATCCCCTTCCCGAGTGGCAGGACCAACCTATACTGGTCGGGCATAGCTGAGCCCATGTTGGTGTCTTCTCCAGAGCACCGAAGCCGTTGGGGCCAGGTTAGCGAGGCCTACGTCAGCCTCTTGGGTAAGGCCACATTTTACCATCTCACCATCTGCCTCCTTGTTGCAAAGGAATCTGAAAGCACACTCATTTTTAAGTAGACCTTGAGATACCTTTTAATTTTTATGATAGTTGGAAAAACTGGAACTGAGCAAAAAGTTTTGTAGTAAGCCATGATGGTAAAAGGAGAGTAAAATTATGCATGCCTGGTTCCCAGGGATCTCTGGATCCTTGCCTTTTAGGCAGAAGAGGACACTCCCTTTCTCTTTTTGTAACCTGTGGGTGAGAGATATTCTCGTTAGTCGAGCAAGAAGTACTTAAGAACCAGCTGTGTCCCAGGCAATGTGTTCAGAGAACAGGGCTCCTTTCTGTGGCTTCTTGGCTTACGCCCACCTGCCAACCAAGAGATTTTTTTTTTAAAGTCTGAAGTAATATTGCAAATGGACAAAGAGAGATGTTTCAGCTGTAGCATGGGATCTAGGTAAGGCAGGAGGGATAGCTTCTTGAAAATGAAAATTATTGAGCACCAGGGTGGGTTCTGAGAAACTGTGGAATATCTTCATTTGGAGACATGTCCCAAATCCAGAGGCATCCTACTTCTGTGGTATAATTTTAATTTAATTTCACATGAAGGTAAAGGATTGCTCTTGGTAACTTCCGTAGGTCTTTACCAGACTGAATTCATAGGATCATAGTTTAAAACTGGAAGAACCCTAAGAGACAATCTAATCCTTCTCCTTCATTATAGAAACAAGGAAACAGACCCAGAAAGTTTAAGAATCTTGTCTAGTTCAAACCCAGGTCTTCTGACTTCAAATCCAATGGCTTTCCACTGGATTCCTTTGGTTCCTTTCCAGAGGTTGCATTGATATTAGAAGACCTGGGTTGGACTCTTTCTAGCTGTGTGACCTTGGAGAAGTCATTTTACTTCCTTTCACACACTTTGGGATGTGTGAAATTCTTTCTAAGCATCAACTCATTGAATCCTCACAAGAGATATACAGGAAATAAGAGTAAGGCCAAGAGACTTGCCCTAGGTTACACATCCAATAAGTGGCAAGAAGTGTGATTCTAACCCAGGTTTTTCTGATTCCACCTCTAGCATTCTGTTGTTACTCCACTGTCCCCTAGCTACTAGGGTTGTAGTGAGAATCAAATCTAATGTATGTAAAGTGCTTTGTAACCATGAAAGTTTGTGCAAATGTCAACTAATATCATTATTATTTTTAAGACCTCGTGCCCACCATCTTGGATTGGTTCTCCATACCATACCCCAGCTATAGCATCTTTGGTACCAAGACAGTCCATCTCACTGGTCACTCTCTCTTGCCTGCACTACTGTCAGAGCCACCCTGGTCCACAGTCTTCAGTAGCCAGAGTCACCATGAAGTCACAATGTACTACCCCATGCGCTCTGTACTCCATCAGAATTTCCATCTAGTACACAACCTCAACTTCAAGATGCCCTTCCCTATCGACCAGGATTTCTACGTTTCCCCCACCTTCCAGGACCTGCTTAATCGCACCAGGTCTGGCCAGCATACAAATTGGTATAAGGACCTTCACCAGTATTATTACCGAGATCGATGGGAACTCTATGACAGGAAACAAGACCCCTGGGAGACCAAGAACTTAGCCACTGACCCCAACTATATGGAGGTACTGGAGATGTTGAAGGTCCAGCTGACCAAGTGGCAGTGGGAGACTAATGACCCCTGGGTATGTGCTCCAGACGGTGTCTTGGAAGAGAAGCTCTCTCCCCAGTGTCAGCCACTCTATAATGAGCTATGAGCTTTTCCACGGAGAAAAATGCCAATCTTCTCCAAACAGGGCCTGCTTACTGATATTTGAGTAGGACCAAGGGAGAGCAGCTTTTTATCCTGAGAAGAATAAGTCCTGTTAAATGCTCATTCCTCTCTCTGACTGCGCATTATTATAGGGTCAGGCAAGCAAGGTATAAGTCTTATTCCTTGCACTGACCCTTTAAGTGCCCCAAAGCCATCATAGGGATATGGTTGAGGCACCACTGCCAATGTGCCTGACTTGGACGTAAGTGAACTGTGAGGTAGTATGAGAGTGTTAAGCAGAGGCCCTAGCAGACAGCAGGGTTACTAGTAGCCATGGTGAAAGTCAGATTGTAGGTCAAAATGGTCCTATTTTTTCCTGTAGTCCTAGGTCTTAACTTTTGGAGGACCTTATGACTTGAGAGCCTCTCTTATAAGAAATTTTGAGGAAATCTAGTAAATAAAAAAAAAAGAAAAAAGGAATCAAGGTTCCATTACCTTTGGTAATAGGTAGCCATCCACCCACCCATAAGTTTCTACAGGGTGAGGGAGTACAAGAGGACTCAGGTGTTTGCATCTGCCTATTGGGATGGTTCACATATAACTTTCTCATGGTGAGAAAAATGATGTATTAATTTCAATAAACTCTCATCTAGAGACAAACTCAGGTTTTTATTCTGAGTTGTGCGAGTGTGAGCTTGACAGCCTTTCCTGTATTACTCCCCATTGTCAAATTTATCACCCTTAGCAGAGATTCCTTTTGGGCCCCCTGTGTTTACTTGTTTAATATTATTATCTCTATGGCAAACGCATTCAGCTTAATTCAACAAGCATATATTACACTCCTTCTGTGTACTTGACATGGTAGTAGGTGATGAGGATATAAAGACAAAAGTGAATCAATCCCTGCCCCCCAGGAGCTTACATTCTACTGGAGGCAAATAACACGTACACAGATAAGAAAATACAAAATATTTACAAAATCCTGACTTTTTAAGAAATACTCAAAGACATCAGCACTCAAAGAGATGAAAATTTCCTTACCTCTGGCATGGTTTATTTATTAAGATAAACATCTATGACGTGAGTTGACATATGCTTGTTACCTCCTTCCCTGATCACTTGAAGTACTTCTAGAGAACGTAGGGGGGAAAATCTAGAATATCAGTCCTTAACCTTTTGGTATCATGGACTCTTTTGGCAGTCTGGTGAAGCCTAGGGACCCCTTAGGATAATGTTTTTAAATGCATAAAATAAAATACTTAAGATTGAAAAGGAAACAAATTATTTTAAAATATAGTCATATAGTCTAAGGCTCAATGGAATGGGAAGAGAAAGGTCAGCCCTCATACCATGGGCAACACAGGTCCAGATATGGATCATTTATAAAAAGTTTGCTCTAATTTAGCAAAACTTACAGAATTTCAGTCTTCGAAATCCATTGTGACAATTACCAAGAATTGCCTGCTTCCTACACCCCCAGGAAGCAAGGTTATTGTTTTTTGCTACAATAGTTCTGGGAGATAGGGAAAAGGAGAAACTAAACTCTAGAAGATCCTTTCTCACTCCACATCCCCACCTTAGTAAGGAGGAAGAGCCTACTTCCTACCCCACAGATCCTCAGTGGAACAGTAGAAAGCTTTATATGCTGTGGTGTCATAAAAAATACATCCCTCTTCTTTGCAGACAAGTCAGTAAATGGATATGAAATGGCGTGATGTCTTCAAATTTTGTTGCTCAGTTATGTTTAATTGCTTTTCTTTATTACAAAGGAGGGTTTAGTGGGGGAGGGGAATATATTGGAAAATTTACTATGGTGTTCGAGGAAAAAAAACACCAAGAAGAAAACAAGTATATGAAACTGGTAGTCAGTGGATCTGGATTCTAGTTCTGGCTTTGCCATCAATTATTTGTACTACCATAAGCATGTCTCTTGTGCTTCTATCTAGCATTCATTGGTGTAGAGTGGGAGTAATGATAAGATCACACACAAATCTCCATTAAAGCCTTCTTTCCTTTTAGCTTCCATATAGTTCTCCCCATCTCCATGCGGTAGATGTATGTTGAATAATAGATATAGGTCTACCTGTTTGGGGCAGTGGTTCCAAGAAGCCTTCTTCACAATCCTATACATCATCTGCCAAACTCTATTTTGGCATCAAACTCTGTTTTATCATCATCTCTAGTTTTTTCAGCTAATTATTCTCCAATATAGAATCGTATTACAGATTTAGAATTGAAAGGGGCCTCAGATCATGATTTTAGAAATTTGAAAACTGAGATGTAGAGAAGTTAAATAAGTTGCCCAAGATCACATGGATAGTAAATTTTTAAAAATTAAAACAAATTTCCTTTTTTCAATTTAATATTTTGTTTTCTTCCAACTACATGTAAAAACAATTTTCAATGTTCATTTTTAAAACTGAGTTCCACATTCTCTTCCTGCCTCTCCACCACTCTCATTGAGAAGGCAAGCAATTTGATATAGGTTATATATGTGTAATCATGCAGAACATTTCCATGTTACCCATGTTATAAAAGAAAACATTAGACCAGAATAAAAACCCAAGAAAAAAAGTAAAAAAATATGCTTCAATCTGTATTCAGATTCCATCAGTTCTTTCTCTGGGGATGGATAGCATTTTTCATCATAAGTCCTTCAGAGTTGTCTTGGATCATTGTATTGCTTAGAATAGCTAAGTCATTCACAGTTGATCATCTTACAATATTGTTGTTACCGTGTACAGTGTTCTGGTTCTGTATCAGTTCATGTAAGTCTCTCCAGGTTTTTCTGAGAGCATCCAGCTCATCATTTCTTATATTGCAATAGCTTTCCATCACAATCATATACTACAAATTTTTCAACCGTTCCCCAGTTGATGGGCATTCCCTCAATTTCTAATTCTTTGCCAGGGCAGCTAGGTGGTGCAGTGGATAGAGCACCAGTGCAGGAGTCAGGAGGACCTGAGTTCAAATCTCACCTCAGACACTTGACACTCACTAGCTGTGGGACCTTGGGCAAGTCACTTAACCCCAACTGCCTCATCCAGGGTCATCTCTAGTCATCCTGATGAATATCTGGTTACTGGATTCAGATGGCTCTGGAGGAGAAGTGAGGCTGGTGACCTGCACAGCCCTCCCTCACTCAAAACAAAGTCAAGTGAAGTCATGTCATTATTTCTCTGATGGCATGGTCTTCTTCTGCAATGAAGGACAGACACACAATTCTTTGCCACCAGAAAAGAGTTGCAATAAATACTTAGGCATAGTTTTAAATTGCTCTACATAACGGCTGAATTAGTTCACAGCTCCACCAACAGTGCATTACTGTCTCAATTTCATCACTTCTCCAACATTTATCATTCTCCTTTTCTGTCCTCTTAGCCAATTTAATAGGCATGAAGTAATATCTCAGTATCATTTTAATTTGCATTTCTCTAATCAATAGTTATTTAGAGCATTTTTCATATGACTATATATATCTTTGATTACCTTATCTGAACATTTGTCAACTGGGGAATGGATTATTTTTTATAAATTTAACTCACTTCTCTATATAGTTGAAAGATGAGGCCTTTATCAGAGAAGCTGGCTTCAAAATTTTCACATTTATGATTTTCTAACTTTATTTCCATTTTATTTCTCCCATTTATTCTATTCTCTCTCTCCTTTCACCCTGTCTCTCCTCAAAAATGTTTTGCTTCTGACTGCCAACTCCAATTTGCCCTCTTTTATATCATCCTCCCCCCTACGTACACATACACACTTTCCCTTCTGCTTTCCTGTAGGGTAAAATAGATTTCTATACCAAATTGAATGTGTATGTTACTACTCCCTTTGAGCCAATTCCAGTGAGAATAAGGTTCAAACATTCCCTACCACCTTCTCCATCTTCCCCTCCATTCTAATAAGTCTTTTATGTGAGATAATTTAACCCATTCTACCTCTCCCTTTCCCTGTCTCCCAGTGTATTCCTCTTTCTCTTTCCTTAATTTATTTTTAAAGATATCTTCCAATCATATTCAACTTACACCTATGCCTTCTGTCTATATATGCTCCATCCAACAGCAATAATAATGAGAAAGTTCGTATGAGTTACAAGTATCATCTTCCCATGTAGGAATGTAATCAGTTTAACCTTATTAAATCTCTTATGATTTCCTTTTCCTGTTTATCTTTTTATGCTTCTCTTGAGTCTTGTATTTGACAGTCAAAGTTTTTATTCAACTCTGGTCTTTTCATCAAGAATGCTTAAAAATTCTCTGCTTCATTACATGTTAATTTCCTCTCCTGAAGGATTACACTCAGTTTTGCTGGGTTGGTGATTCTTGATTGTAATCATAACTTCTTTGCCCACTGGAATATTATATTCCAAGCCCTCTGATCCTTTAATATAGATGCTACTAAATCTTGTGTTATCCTGACTGTGGTTCCACAATACTTGAATTGTTTCTTTCTGGCTGCTTGCAGTATTTTTTCCTTAACCTGGAAGCTGTGGAATTTGGCTATAATATTCCTGAGAGTTTTCATTTGGGGATCTCTTTCAGAAAGTGATCAATGGATTCTTTCAATTTCTATTTTACCCCCTGGTTCTAGATTATCAGGACAGTTTTCTTTAATAATTTCTTGAAAGATGATATCTAGCCTCTTTTTTTGATCATGGCTTTCAAGAAGTCCAATAATTTAAAAATTATCTCTCCTGGATCTGTTCTCCAGGTCAGTGTTTTTCTAAGATGTTTCCCATTGTCTTCTATTTTTTCATTCTATTACTTTTATTTTTTCTTGATATTTTATAGAGTCATTAGTTTCCACTTGCTCAATTCTAATTTTTAAGTAATTATTTTCTTCAGTGGGGTTTGTACCACCTTTCCCATTTGGCCAATTCTGCTTTTCAAGGCATTCTTCTCCTCATTGGATTTTTGTACCTCTTTTACCATTTGGGCTATTCAGTATTTTTTTTCTGTGCCTCCTTTACTAAGTTGACTCTTTTTTCATTATTTTCTTGTATCATTCTCATTTCTCTTCCCAATTTTTCCTCTCCCTCTCTACTGGATTTTTAAAACGAGCTCTTGCCTGGCCTGAGGCCAATTCGGATTTGCCTTGGAAGGAATTTTGACTTTGCTACTTTTTTCTGAGTGTGTATTTTGATCTTCCTTGTTACAATAGTAACTTTCTGTGGTTGGAATTTTTTCTGTTGTTTGCTCATTTTCCAGTCTATCTCTTGACTTTTGATTCTTTGTTAAAGTAGAGTTGTGCTTCCAGAGTGGAGGGCACACTGTCCCAAGCTTCAGGGGTTTTGTGCAGGTTTTTTCAGAACTACTTCTAGGAACCTGTAATTTTTCAGTTCTTCCAAGGCGGTATGATCTGAGGAGAGGTGTTTACTCCTCTCCTGACCTGTGCTCTGGTCTGAGTGACCATAAGCACTCTTCAAGTCTGGAACTGTGATGAGGGTCCCTTCTCTCCTGCAGCCACAAGTTCTGGTGTGCTAGTGTTCCTCCTCCCCCTGGGACTACCACCCAGAACTTTGATCTAGTTCTGAGTTTAGGCAAAGCAACAAAGTCCTGTCCCTAATGCCAGCCAAGAAACACCTGTAATCTACTTCTGAGCAGTTGTTCAACTTCCTTACCTTTTGTGGGCTGAGAGCTCTGAAAGAAGTTGTTGCCACTGCTGTTTCGGTGGCTCCCAAAGACTGCTCCTAGTTTGCTGGGGCTGGGACTGGGTCTGTGCTGGTATGGCCTTTGTTGGACTGTGCTCTACTCTCACCCTGAAGCAACAGACCTTTCCTCCCAATCTTCTAAGTTGTCTTTGGGTGGAAATTTATTTCATTGTGTTCTTTTGTGGGTTCTCCTACTCCAGGAATTGTTTTAGGTCATTATTTAAAGGTTTTTGGAGGGGTTTGGGGGAGAGCTCAGGTGAGTCCCTGCCTTTTTTCTGCCATCTTTGCTCTGCCCCAGTAGTAAATTTAAGAACTGAGATTTCTCAGTCCATCATGTAACCAGTTCCAAAGTTTTGATGAAAGAGTTAGTGAAGTCACCTTATATGTTAGTTTGCACCCAAAAAAAGGTAAAGTAAATGAGTTTGGATTGATCATTCAATTACCCACCAAAGGCAGGATAGAGACAAAAAAGCCCCAAGCCCTCCTGAGTCTCATTCCAGATCTCCATTTGTTTCTCTGTCCTTGCACTATTTCCAACCCAGAATCCTGATCTGAAAGTAAGTTAAAGGCTGAAAAAACTTGCAAAACATATTAATTGGAGTAAGGAATGTGAAGGGTCCTGCCATCTCTCATGGAGGAAAAGAAAAGAAAGGGGAAGGTTATCGAGGGCTTTGTTCTATCCATACAAATTTCTTCTGCTCATCAATGATGGCTAAGCGGGCACAGTTGACAAGAGAATCCACATCACTCCAGCCATCAGGGGCTAGACTGGTATATAAACAAGGGATCTTCTCCAGTTCAGCCTCCTCACGCTTGGCAATTTCCAGGACTTGTTCTTCTGTAGTTCCAAGTCGTTGCAGGGTCTTTCTGTTTTAATAAAATAGAGAATAAGATGGACTTAGATAGAGCCATGAGAGAGACCCCTGGAATACTAAATGGGGGGGTTGGAGTGACAGCAGGAAGAGGACAAAGGATGTATCCTTTTCTCCACCACTTGCACATTGGGAATCTTTTCATGTAACACGTAAGTCAGTTCCTATCTCACCACTCATTTTGAGCATGCCCAAATCTAAAGATCTCCATAGATCAAACTGTATTGTTCTTCCTAAAGCATCTTGGGTAAGTGAATCCTAGGATTCTAGGATACTGAGCAAAGTGTTCAAGGACTCAGGTCACTACTCCTCTGGGTTCCTCTGTATAGGCAGAACAGAGAGATGGAGATGTCACTCATTACATTGTGTTTTCTATAGGGAAAGAAAGGGCCCTTCGAATGATGAAGGCTATTTAATTTTTAAATTTAATAGTATTTATATAGAGCCTGTTTTGTTTAAGGCATCATGCTAAACTCTTTATAAATATTATCTCATCTGATCCCTCACAACAAACCTGGGGGGTAGGTGTTATTATGATTCTTATTTTACAGCTGAGGAAGCTGAGGCAGAGGTTAAATGACTTGCCCAGTCACAGCTAGTAAGTCTCTGGGATCAGATTTGAATTCAGGCTTTCTGACTTCAGGCCTAGCGCTCTATTTACTGCACTACCTAATTGCTTCCATGGAACTACAGAATAGAAATATGTCTGAGACTGAACCTGGGCCCCAGACAACTTCTCCAGTGGAATTGTAGGGGAAGGATCAATTTATTGTTTTAAAATAGAGGTGACATGAAATCCCCAATACTGTGGCCTAAAATAAAAGTTTCCAATATCTACTTTATTCTTGTACTGAGTTAACTTAGACTATCCATGTTAGCTAGAAATAGGGATAGGGATAGGAATAAGGACCAGATCTGTGATTTAATTGATATAGGGAACTCACAGATAAGTAAAACCTCCATAAATCTGCAATTTAGAGGCTTACAAAGTTGCCTAGAGAGACTAATGACAGATTAAGTGAAAAAAAAAGATTAAGTGACTTGTCCAGGGTCTCACTGGTATATGTCAGAATGGAGATTTTTGAAACCGGGTCTTTGTGGATCTGAAGCCAGCTTATTATCCATTATGACACAGTGACAAATTTACTGAAAACAATAACCAAAAAATGTCTTTGGTACAGAAATGACAAGTCCAAGACAGACTCCTCTTTCAGAGTTGTTCTCCGGGGTTGCAATGTAAACCAGAGCCATAACTAAAAATTTTAGCACCTGGCTCAAGCTTCATAAGATTCTTAGGGTCATAGATTTATAGCTGGGAAGGGACCTTATTGGTCCTCAATCATCCTTCCCTCTATTTTCAAGAAGAGAAGACTAAGATTCATAGAAATGAAGCAACATGACCGTGGTCACATAGGTTGTAAATGGTAGAGTTGAGATTTGAACTCAATCTTCTAACCTAAAATCCAGAATTCTTTGGACTATACTTCACTGCCTTCCACCTCGGACAAGCAGCATGAAATGTGTCCTTAAATCAAAATTTTAAGACAGTTGAGAGGCAGGAAGAAAGACAACATATAGGGCCCCATGGTGAGAGAAAGCCCAGGACACAGGACACCATAAGATTGCTACTGGACAATCCACAATTTAGGCAGAAGGAGCAAGGCTAAGGGGAGAAGGAGCTCAGCTGGAGAAGAGGCCTGCCAACTACTAGCTTCTTAACTAATTATTCTCACCAATTAAATGCTAAACTTATTTTTACAATGCTAAAAATAGAAGTGCAACCAGCACTCTCTAAATTTCAGTGTCCTATGGCAAAGCTCTCATCTCTCTGTCCTAGTTATGATGTCACCCAGAACTGCCTTCTTGGAAGAACTGCCCTTTTCAAATGGTGAAAGAATCTGTACAATTGTTTTTTTGTTTTTGGTGAAGAGGAAGTGAAAGGAACCTGAATCCTTCTCTGTTCCCCTAGGCATCATTGGAATACATCCTACCGGAAGTCTGAGGGGACTCCAGTGCTAGCTAAAATTACTAACCCCTCCCATGCCTAGAAGTATGTACATACTTGAGTTTCTTAGCATTCTTCTCAGTGACAGAGATGTGGACAATGATAGGGAAGATCTCAGTCCTATGTAAGGCTTGCACACTGTTCAGCCTTATGTCCAAGAGACAGTGTATATTCTGTAGGAAATAAGGAGAGGGTTAAAGCTATTGGCACCAGGGAAAAAATGACTGGAACTCGCAGGACCATCCTGTACTCTTTAAAGGCTGGGAGGGTATCTTTGTGTCCCTAATGTTTCACATAGAGTCTTGTCCAGAGTAACCTTTAATAAATACTTATTGGCTTCAATTGAACAATCCTGTGGAAGGTAGATAACTGATCCTGACTCGGACTCCCTAGGAAAGGACATAACAGGAAGGAATTGGAGAAATATAATTAACTTCAAATAGAAAGATGCTGTCACCTGTACAAAGCTATCACCTCTGTGTATTTCACTTGACCTTTGATACACCATTTGCCATAAGGAAATTAGTTACAGAATAGCCAAGCTTTTCTAGAGGGTTAGGTTTGGAAGGGTCTTCAGCTCAACCGTGTTTGGGTGCAACTCTGTCTGCAAAGACCTTTCTGCACTGACTTCTCCAGTTGCCTTGGGCCTTTCTCTCCACTCTCCCTCTTGGCTTATGGAATAGATCTCCTGTACCTTCTGTACCAAGGACTCTACTGCTTGGTAGGTTATGTAACTGTGGTGGCTGGGCTCCTCCTTTTCATGGATTATGTCTCCTTTCTGTCTTCGTTCTTCATACTCTGCTTGACTCAGATACTCTGAGGAGGCAAACAGGAATGGGAAGGAAAGGTCCATATAAATACAGGAATTTTGTACAAAAGGGGCCTATATCATGGGGCACATAAAGATGGAAGTAACCCAAGGAGTACTTGGGGGATCTTCACAGATAGGACAATACCCCATATAGTTATGGCCCTAGGAGAGAGTATTATGCACATAACTTCAGGCAGAGCTTTAAGTAGCCTGGAATGATCGGGTCTTTGCCTCAGGGCTCCAACAACCCACAGTAGGTTTCCCCATTTTCACCTTATGGTCCTCCTCTGGACCACTCTGAGATCACTACTCCCAACTACTCTGTTGTGTGTCTCTATTTAGTCTTATCTACGGCCCAACCCCCACTCCAAACCCTGTGAGGGCACTGGGGGATTCCCTGAAGGAAAAGGCCAGGTCACCCTCACTGAACCAGTTCTACAGATTAAAAAAATTCCTCTTTGTGGCTGAGTTTAGCCCCCAGGGATGTCTGTTCACAGAAAGCTCCTCAGTCTACACGAGATTTTTCTCCCCATATGCCACTTTTATAAACTGGGCTCTATTTCAAGACAGGAAAAAGCCTGGAGCTTGATACCATAGAGCAATGAATGCTAAATTATCTACACAAATGGAGGACAGCAGAAGTACAAAATCTCAAGTAACAAATAAAGCAAAAATAATTTCCATTTGGCCTTGAAATGAATTTTAACCAGATGGGAGGAATGGGGAATAGTTGTAGAGGTACTGCCACCATTATGCTTTGTTTAGGTTGAGTCTTCTCTCCAGTTCATTGCTCTAGCTTGAACAACCTTTTGGACCTGTCATCCAGCGTGTTAGCTATCCCTTCCAGCTTTGCTGATAGATGGCATTGTGGATAGAATGCCAGGCCTTGAGTCAGGAAGACACATCTTCCTAAGTTCAAATCCAGTCTCAGATACTGACTAGCTGTGTGATGGTGGGCAAGTCACTTAACCCTGTTTGCCTCAGTTTTCTCATTTGTAAAATGAGTTGGAGAGGGAGATGGCAAACCACTCCAATGTCTCTGCTGAGAAAATTCCAAATGGGGCCATAAAGAGTTGGACATCACTGAAACTACTAATCAATAACAACCACCTAGATTAGCATCATCTGCAAATTTGAAAAGTACCCATGCCTATATCCAAGTCATTGAGAAACATGTTAAATAGAACAGTGTCAAGAGCAGATCTCTGAGGTACTCCAGTGGATACTAGCTGTTAAGTTGACATGAAACCAGTAACAGCTAATACATCATTCCTGTGATCTGTTATCTTGACAATCCTATCCAAAAAGGAAATAAGGTGAGTTTGCTCTATTCTTAACCCAAAATTAAATGGGCATTTTAGTATGACACAGAAAAACCTTAGTGGTCTTTCGATCTTCCTCCACCATTAACAGCAGGTTGGTGCGGTGAGGCATGATGAAGGTGCTGTGTTAGTTAAAAGAAGAGACAGTTTCCTGTTCTGTCTCTTGCTTCATCTCTCCCATGTGGCAAGTAGAGCTCTGTGTCTAGGTTTGCTTTTAAACATGCAGTGAGTTATCGGCTTTTCCAGTCCAGCAGTCAATAATCATTTAAAAACCTTCAGCTCTGAGGCATATGCGACCAGAAGCAGGCCTCAAAGCTCTCAAATGTTTGAACCAGAAGGTAGAAGGGTAATTCTGACCATAGGCTCTGGGATAGCATCAAGTTATATGTGTAACCGGCATTCTCTTGCTTTCTGCTCCAAGTAACATCATGTAAATATGAGACTTCCAGTGAGAGGTTGGGGAAAGGTTGGCCTCAGCAGTATGGTGGCCTTGGCAATATGGTGGCTTTTTCAGGGTTTTCAACTAGTAGAGCTTGCTCCTGGGTCCCTGGCTCCTTTTTTTCCTCTTTTGCCATTTTCTCTTTCTTTCCCATGGCAATGGCTGCAGCATATATTGTCATGTGCAGATCCTGACATGTTTTTATCTTCTCTGTTAAGTTATCTTCATTATCAAGGGAGAATGCTATGGTAGATAACCAAATTTTTAAAAATTACTGTTTTGGTATCATCCGTCTATTAGATTGATTTGTATAATTAAATTCAAAAAGGGTTTTTGAAATTCCAGTCGAAGTGCACTCTTCTCCTTTTCAAAATCATTCCAAACATCAATATTATTTTTGCCGTTTGTTTCATTATTAGGGAATATGATGTCCCATTTGCTTTTGATGTAGTATTGGCATACAACAAAAACATTCATATCTTCATGTTTCACGTGCCCTTGTGGTTTGTCCACTTTAGTGGTCAATAAAATCTGCACTGAAGCATTAGTAATATTTCTGTTTTATTTCAATGTATTTTGCCTTTTTTGGATACCAAAGCATGGAGGGCCTCTCATTTTGCTTTCCTTTGTACCAGATTAATCACATACAATGTGAGAATGGTCAGCATACAACGATATGCTTTCCCATCTTAATTCATCTTAAATTAAATGAATCTAAATTCATAGGCCTACTTGCATCCCAGTGGCTGTACTACCAGTACTACCAATCAGTCGTACTACCAGAGCCAGTGGAGTAACTGACGTTCCTGTGAAGCTTTCATTGCACCAAAGTGGTCGTAGGGTACACAAAATCTTCATAGTACATCATTCTTTTATACTTCCCCCCCCCCAATCACTGGTTGGAGGAAGGGTTAAAAAAATTCATTGTGCTAAATGCCACTTCTGGATTCTCCATCTCCCACCAGAACTCAGCAGCTTCTCTCTTTTGAGGCTCATACTATTCATATTCATCCAAGTCAAATCCCAGTGTCTCTCTGACATTCTCTCACCTTTCTTACTGAGTCTAGTTCTTGGCTCATAATTTCCCTCCTACATCCTATCCTTATACTTTAGCAAAGATGCCAATGTTCCTTCAAACACCCTAACCCAACCCCCACCCCCAGTTCCTCAGTCTGCTCATTTCACTCAATTTACCACTCTACTCCCACCTCACCTACACACAAAGATGGTGACTTTGCCATCTCTCACAAGTATTCCACTTCCATGATAAAGAATTCTGAAATTCTTTTACCTGATCACAGTCTCCTATTATTCCTTCTCTCCCTGTTCCTATTACTTCTCCCAAAATTATTCTTTGTCCTCACTATGCTCTCCAATCTCTTTGTCTCTCAGTGCTTTCCCAGGCCATCACTCTTGTTCTGGCTATACTTTCCTCCCTTCCCAAATTCAGTCTTTTAATAATCTAGTTCAACTCTATACTATCCAAGCCTTTTGAATCCATTGCTCTCTTGTCCTATTGCTGCGAACACCTTACCAAATTCCAGCCCCGGAGCACTCTTATCACCTACCTTCTTCCCTCATACTTGCTTACTGATGAAGGGAGCTGGAGAAAATCATGCAGCTATTGTGTTTGAGTCCACTACAAACTAATGTTATCTATTCTCAAGTGACCCTCACTGGGGCAAGGCAAATCTTCTATTCCTCCTTAATTGATTCTCTATCTTACTCATTCTGTGGCAGTTCCAAACCTCTTCTCTCCACGAATCTCCCACAGCACTCTCCTGCTCACTCAATCAAGTATCTTACCTCATACGTCACAGAGAAAATTAATGCTATTTTCCATGAGATCTTTTCTCTCCCTCTCTCCCCACTGCACATCTCCTGCCATCCTCCACAATCTCCTTCTTTACTGCAATCCCTAAAGAAGACATGAACTTTTTCCCCACCAAAGCCAATGCCAGTGCATATATTCTTGCTTCCACTGCCTCCCATCTTCTCCAGTATATTGCCTCTACTATCACTTCTCCCTCTAATCTTCAGGCTTTCCTTATCTATTTCCTTCCTCGTTGTCTACAAATACTACCATCCCTTCCCCTTCCTTAAAAAAAAGCTATGGGATGCTTCTGTCCTTATTCATTATTTTCCTTTATATCTTCTTCCTTTTCTAGCCAAACTCCTTGAAAAAACTGTCTACATTTAGAGTCACACATTCTATGATCTAGTCATACTGTCTTACTTGCTGTTTCGCACACTCAACACTCCATCTCTTATCATCTGTGACTATCATCTGTTCCAATATAAATCTCCTTCCCTATGCTTGGAATGTTCTTCCTCCTCATCTTTGCCTCTTAGAATCCCTGGCTTTCTTCAAGGCTCAGCTGAAGGGCAATTTCTGCAAGAGGTCTGTCCCTTTCCTTTCAGGTGCTAATAATGTGCTCTCTAAGGTTATGTGTATAAAAATTGTATGTGTGCATTTTGTCTCCCCTGTTAGAATGTAAGCTCCTTGAAAGCAGGGACTATTTCATTTTTGTCTTTGTACTCCTACTGCCTTGCACAGTGCCTGACATAAAGCAAGTACTTAGTGAATACTTCTTGACTGATTAATTGATTAATTGATTAGGCAGGTATCTGTCTAATCCTATTCAGAAGTGGGACTTCCCCAATTAGACTTGCATTCACTGGCCCCTTGTAACATGTATTTTCTTCACCTTGCAGAGGTATTGAGGTAGCAACAGTGGCCTAAATCCCAGGAAATTATGTTTGGCACTGCCCATTTGCCTGGCTAAGAAGACAGATGCTAAGAAGGAGGACATACCTGCTGGACATTTCTCAAAGTCCTTGAGGAGACTCAACTTCTCGCTCAGGATCCTCCCAACCACCATAGGCACAAAGAGCACAGGTCGAGGTCTGACTGGTTTGTAGAACTTTACCAGTGTGTAAGGCACTAGTGTAAAACAGCTCTCGGCCCAAAAACACACCATAGATGAATCTGTGTAAGGAAAAAATAGTGGGTAAAACTGGGTCCCCAAGACTCTATCATCCTCCTGAAGCTTTTCTCATCTTAGTCCTATTTTCCAGTTTCTTTAGTTAAAACTATTATTCGTCTCTTTTTCATGAGCCTCTTTGTAACATAGAGCTCGTCATAGGGAAATGGTTCCTCCATGATGAAATTTACCTCTGGTAATGGTCCCTTGCTTATCCTGGAGCCACTCTCTGTGGGTCTCCCTTTACCATTGATGAACCCTAGCCATACCTTCCAACTTGCTGGGCTCAGTCTGGCTCCCATCAAAGGAGGAACACAGTGGGTTGGTCTTGGTCTTGTCCATGCTAATTATGCGCACTAATTTTTGTTGTCCCCCAGATGACTGCAGTGAGAGAGAAAGAAAAGGAAGAGAAGGAGGTTAAAGTTCCAGAGAGTGTGTTGAGGGGCCCCAGAGTCTTATCTCCAGAAAGTGTTCCAGGAGAGTAAAGGCCAATCTTGGCACCACTGAGTAAATTTCCTGTATTCCTCTCTCTCCCCATCCCACAGGTCACCTGAAAGTCTCCACACTTGTATCATGGGGTGGGTGTAAGGATAGGAAAACCAGAGGCTACAGGAAAAGGGAGAAAGAAAGGTGGCAGGAGGGAAGCCTCTTTGGAGGGCTGCCTCCAATACAATCCAACAAACATTTAGCAGGTGCCTTCTAGGTACAAGGCATCCTGTTAGGTGCTAGTGATGCAAAAACAAAATAAAACAGTCCTTCCCCTCCAGAGTTATGTAGAATTGGGGGGAGGGGGCTTGGGAGAGAGAAAAAACAAAAGAAATAAAAGTAGGGTGCAGGAGTAGCCAGAGAATGGTAAATTGAGGGCAAACAAAACCAGGAAATGATAACATTAAAGATTATGATATATGCAGATGCGTAAAGCTGAGTCAGTGAATAATGCCGTGCATTTGTGTAGGTAGTCACTGTCAGAACTCAGGATACTGGGGTCAGCAGACCAGCCCCACAGCTCTGGGACCAGAAAATAACAGCTACGAAAAGATATAGAAGGGCAGGGAGAAGGAGTTTATATAAACCTTCATTCAGGATGACAATTTATCCTTTTCACAGAGGCTATGCTACAGAAAACTCTAAGCTCCATCCTAGGAACTCCCTTAGAGGAAAAGTATTGCGGGTCAGATTTTTGCCTCCACCACTCCAGTACCCCAGCAAATGGACCAGGAGAGAATAACTGTAGGACAAGACGAAAGGACTCCAAGAGAAAGTTAGGTCTTGTGTCCCAAATCTCTACCTATGGATTTTGGGGGGATCTGAGAACAGGAACAACCAAAGTTAGCTTCAATGTTCCTGCCCCTCCAGCTTTCCTCACCTTGCGGGTGACTGTGCTCTGCTGAGTCATGTCCTGGATGAGGGTGATGAGTTGTAGCTGAGCCCTACCACAAAAACGGAAGAGAGGGAGTTGGTGACTCAACCATCAGGCACTCTTGTGTTGGTGTAATACAGTGGGGATCTGTAAAAAGAACCTGTTGAGGGAAAAAAGCTGGGACCCAAGAGGTATTGTCCAGTCTACTCTTGAACGTAGTGAGATATATAGATAGATAGATAGATAGATAGATAGATAGATAGATAGATAGATAGATAGATAGATAGATGATAGATAGATAGATATACATACACATACATATGTATACACACACATACACACACACACACACACATATAGCACACTCTTGTATAGCAGGAATTATATCCCATATAGCATGCATCAGAGTGAGCCTGTAGGGACCATACCACGGATCACTCATAGGAACTCCCCTGGCAACTTTCAGGGATATGTGTGGCTTGAAGAGCGTAGCATTTGAAAACGATGAATAATTCCCTTATTGTTCACTGGGTAAGAAAAACCATTGACTCAAGGGACCTTTAATAAGGCATGATCCTGACCACAGTTCTTTTCTCTCTTCCAATATGCTGAGTACATCAGTACTATTTGAGTTTCTCTCTGGAAAGGTGAGAGCAGGGATGGGACCTATCCCTGTCCTTGAAGCATGGCAACTACTCTCATGCGGCAACTGGATCAGTGGTTCACCTAGGCAAGTTTGAACCTGGGTCTCTGGCTGCCTTTTCTGTTTTATCTTTTTATTTCCTTTTTCTTTTCTGAGCTGAAATAAGTGACTGAATAGTGATCCTGAGGTGAACATTTCCACCATTGTAATCAGCCCAGTGAGCTCAGGAAGTTGGAGCTCCTGGGTCCCTCAGTCCAGGTTGTCAGGTAGCAAATGAATATTCTGCAACTCTGGTGCTTTTTGGAGACGATGATTGCCAGCAGGAAGATGAATCCAACAAGATAGGGACATGGATAGAACTGTTTGAACAGCACAGAGCTGAGATGGAATTTAAAATAACTAGCAATGCTGTAAACTACTTCATGTCCTGATAGTTTTCCTCAGGGTTGTAAAGAGCCAGATACAATGAGACAAAAGAACCTGGACTCTCTTCAGAGGGCAGGATTTACCCAAGAGCCTGGGTGCTCACCCTTTTTTTCTTTACCAAGGGGCCCTGGTCTTATATCTGGCTCTATATGATCCTACTTGGGAGCCCCAGGAAACATTACTTGAAGCTTGAGTTCAGCTCTTGTCTCTGGCTTCCCCAAAGTGGGGAGTGGAAAGATATTCAGTATTCAGTATATATCAAGTAAAAGACAGCTATTTATTTCCCATTTTAAAAGATTTCAATTAATTTATTTTTAGTTTTTAACATTCATTTCTACAAGATTTTGAGTTCCAAATTTTCTCCCCATCTCTCCCCTTCCCCTACCCCAAGATGGTGTGCATTCTGATTGTCCCTTCCCCCAGTCTGCCTTCACTTCTATCACCATAACCCCCTTCTTTTCTCCCTTTCCTCTCTACTTTATTGTAGGGCAAGGTAGATTTCTATACCCCGCTAGCTGTTTATCTTATTTCCCACTTGCATGTAAAAACAATTTTTAACATTTGTTTTTAAAATTGAGTTCTAAATTCTATTTATTTCCTCTACACAACAGAAATGCTTAATACACACAAGACGTAAAAGCATGCATTGACATAAAAAAAATTAAACAGGCAGTAATAGTACAACGACTACTGCTGTACTCTCCAGGGAGGTTACTTAAAATTATTAGGATGTGAAATAATTTGTGGGACTGCTAAATCATCACTTTGGATTTCATAGTGGCTTTTCACTGTCTGAATAATTCCCTACAGGTTCATATCTTATAGCAAACCAGACCAAGTACTGGGCCCATCCTCCTGCTGGTGGTCATGTTTTCCAAAAGTACTGGAGTACAGAACACTTACCTGCTGCCACACAGACTAAGAGACCCAGGAGCTCCAACTTCTTGAACTCACTAGGCTGTCTCCAGTGGTGGAAATGTTCATTTCAGAATCACTATCTGGTTGCTTATCTCAGCTTGGGAAAGAAACATAGAGCAAAAAAAAGGTAGCCAAAGGTTCAGGTTCTAGCTCATTTAGATGACCCATTGTTGTAGCTGCCACATGGGAGTAGCTGCCATGCTTCAGGGGTGGGGTGGTGGTGGAGGGAAGGGCCCCAACCCTCTTTTTAGCCTTCCAGAGAGAGGCTCAAATAATACTGATTCACTCAGCAGATTGAAAGAGAGAAAGGGAATGAGATAAGGATCATGCCTTATTAAAGGTCCACTGAGTCAGTGACTCTCCTTAGTTGACAAGAAGGAAATTGTTCAGTATTTCAAAGTGCCAAGATTTCTAAACCACACATTTTCCTGGAAATTGTTGGTGGAGCTTTTGCACCTAATCTATAGGACAGCCCCTACATTCATGTTCCATGAGTTGCAATTTTTGCTATGAGTGTATATAGCATCAAAAGTTTCATGGTGTACTGCTGTTTCTTGTTCTAGAACATGTATATGGCCCTGTAGTGTTTGACCATTTATACTTGAGTATGCTTAACCATAGTAATCTAGAGTATTTTTAGATTAGAAACGCATTCTCAACAGAATCATCTAGTGTTCAGTCATGATTCTGTTATGATTGATCTTTACATGGAAAAGACATGATAAATTCAGCTACAAAAATCGTGAAATGTCTCCTGTGTTTTAATTAGTATACTAGCTACTAGGGGAGATGAAAAGTTTATATCTGTTTATGGAACTGCAGTCTATAGAAGTTTACAATATATACACAAATAATTATATTATATATAATACATTATATATTACACAATAATATATAATTATACAATATAATATTAAAATATTAGCCAATAATATAGGATAAATGCATTACAAAGGTGCCCAAAAAAGTTCCCTGTAAGGTCTAAGGGAGAATGTTATTGCTAACAAGTACTTACAGGTAACAGGTAACAAGTCTGGCCAAAAATTCTTTGTAGAGAAAGTTATTTTAATCCTTTGGAATTCATGGCTCCTCATTAGCTTATGGCCCAGAGTCAGCTAGACTATGACAGGAAAGGGAAACCTTGTATTGTCCTAAATGGATATTGACTGATTCCCTGGGTTCCATAGCGCATTCTGGGCAAAGTTATGAAAATTAAGCCCAGAAAATACTCTTCAGGGATGCACTACATTTATGCCATTCTACTGATATAACAGGCACCCAATCAAGTTGTGTTGAATGAATGAGTGGCATATACATTTGGCATAGGCAACTCACTGTGAGTAGTTGGGGATGGTGCCATGATCTGTATCCTTCATGCTGTACAAATTGACTCGATGGGCATGCCAACAATTTTGGCCTTGGTACATGGTGTCAGTGACATGCAGGATGTCATTACATTGCACCTGTAGCTCTCCATCTGCCTTTCCCTCCATGGCCAAGTTGACCCGAATATAGAATGAGTCCCCTGAGGTGGTCACTTTGTTTTCTATGTCCTGGACCAGCCTCTTGTAACCTGGCAATAATGAGAAGAGAAGAAAAAACAATAAAAATGTGGAAGGGCAGCCACACATTGTAGACTGGAGGATAGAGATGCTAAAGAAACTCAAGAGAACTCACTGCTTCAGAGGAGAAGATGGCTATGGCTATTTTCCTTCATGCTCAAAGAGAACCAAAATGCCATCACTATGTCAGGGTCAAGGTACAATGTGTCAACTATAGTGATCAGACCAAGATGAGCTCAGAAGGCTCTACCACAGGTTAGGCACAAATACTTCATGTGAACATTTGGAGTGGAGATGTCTCTAAATTTGAGCATCTCATGTAATTTTAGTGTGAATCATAGCTTTAGGGCTGGAAGGGACCGTATAGACTGTGCAATCCAAACCCTTCATTTTGCAGATGACAAAAGAGAGGCGCAAAGAAATTAAACGATTTGCCCCATCACAGAGGCAGGTTTTGAACCAAAGTCTTCTCATTCTAGATCTAGTATTCTTTCTCCTGCTCGTTAGAGTTGGAATCAGTAGAAAGATTTCTACTGAAATGGGCAGTTAGGTAGCACATTGGATAGAGTATGGAGCCGGGAATCAGGAAGTCTTGAGTTCAAATATGGCCTCGGACACTTACTAGCTGTGTAACCCTGGGTAAGTCACTTAACTCTGTTTGCCTCAGTTTCCTCATTTGCAAAATGAAGGACATGTCCAACCACTCCAGTATCTTCACTAATAAAGCCCAAAAAGGGGTCACAAAAAATTACAGCTGAAAAAGACTAAACAATAACTAAAAAAAGGATTTCTAGCTGCTTTGATTGTCCATGGGGATTAAATCTGGGCGTGTGCTAAATTCTGTTTCTGATTCTGGAGTTGAGTGGTGAGTAGTGAGCGTGCAATGACCAAAGGAACAGAATCTTATGGAGAATAATATCTGGAAGGCAAAGGATAGGGAAGAGGAATATGGTAAAACTTTGGAAGGAAAATAAAGGATTGAAAGGAATATGTACCTTCCATGTTGACTTTCACAGACAGGCAGCAGAAACCATTCACCCTCTTGAGAAGCCCTATTGCCTGCTCCAGGGTTGTGTCCTCCAGAATAGCCTTGAATGTGATCTCCTTCGAGTCATAATCCACCTATGGACAAAGCCAGCAACACTTAACCGAAGATGATAGCTCAAGTCTGCAAGAGAATTTACTCAGTGGAATTCAGCAAATACTTAAGTGAGTACTATGTGAGAGGTTTTGCACTATTAACCATTACCAAAAATGAAAGGTATTTTCTTACTATTTTATTCTCTAGGGGTCCTTTGAGGTTGGCTTCCACTAATTCCCTGATTCGAGAGTGACCCAGAAAAGGCAGCCTCTCTGCCCAGCTGTTCATACATCCTGGCCACAGCAGAACTCAAACATAAACCATGCCTTCGTTATATTCTTCATGGGGTAAGAAATATCAGGAGCCTAAGACTTCTGCCTACAATCATTCTTAATTCTCTAACACAATCACGTCCAAGAGAACCATGAAGAGCTCAGATGCTATTTTCAATAACATTACTGCTGCTGACTGTCACTCAGAGTCATCATCGCTCAGACTCATTGGCATTTGATAAACCCAGAAGCTCAGGTAGTTCACAGGACAACCTGTTTCCAAGGGAAAAAACAGGCACATCCAGAGAAAGATGTTAAAGAACAGTAGACCCCTGGAGCCATATTGTTCTATCACTCAAAGGTCTCACTGCGCCCATCACTTGCTTTTCTTCTCAGATAACTAGCTCTCATTTCAGCATAACAGTCCATCCTTTAGAAAACACTAGTCTAGTGATTTCTCTTTGCTTTTATCTATTTCCTGCAGGATGGGAGAAAAGTAGATGGCCTTCTTAGGACCACTGAAAACAGCCGCTGTCTTCTAACTCCACCTCAACTGCCCTGCCTATATGGCTATGGCAATGAAAGAAGAAGTAAAATGGAGGCAATGAAGAGAAATTTCAGGATGAAATTTCTTATTTCATTGGTAGCAGAATATTTTGGACCTTATGAAAAAGCTTTTGCTCTCATGATTTAGTCCAATGTCTCATTTTAACCTTAAGAGGAACACAGGATAACCTTCTGTTTTTCACTCAGACCCTCAGTAGCAGCTTAGCGACTCCAGTATAAAACTAGCCATCCTTCTTTATGGAGTCCAACTTCTTGGCCATTATTTGCCAACAAAAGCTAACTTCTGCCACAGCTTGCCCGACACCTATCTCCCATCCCAGCCTTTCTTAATTCAAAAATCTCTCAGACTTACAGGGTACAGCAGAAGAAGGGACAGGAATGGAAGTAAGTAATAGTCTATGCAGGAAGCTAGGTGACTCAGTGGATAGAATGCTGAGCCTAGAGTCAGGAAGACCTGAGTTCAAATAGTATCTCAGACACTTACTGTCTGTGTGACCCTGGGCAAGTCACTTAGCCCTGTTTGTTTGTTTTCTCATTTGTAAAATGAGCAAAGAAAATGGCGGACCACTCTAGTATCTGTGCCAAGAAAACCCCAAATAGGGACAAGAAGTGTCAGACAGAATTAAACAACAACACAGATTTCTTTCAATACAAATTTCATAGTTTGATTATAAATTCTCCCTCAATGGGAACTCACCCCTGTAAGTCTGTAAAGGAAGACAAATAGGTGCACACGTGAGTGCATGTGCACACACACACGCACACACGCATGCACTCACGCACACAGAGGAAATGTGACAATCAGAAGGTAGCATTCTCCTTCTTCCTCACTGAGATCTCTTACAGGAAAGAAGGACCTAATGTTTAAGCACCAAAACCTTCTACATCAACAATCACTTGGGAAGTGAACAACTTGGGACTTCATACAAGAAATGAAGATGTCCCGCAGCAGAGAATGGGAGCCATATTAAGGGGGTGGAGGAGTGAGGCTGAGCACACAGCAGTGAATAGATAACACACATTGTTGGTACAACAATGAGGGATGCTTCATGGAGTTCTCGACAACAACCAGATCCATACAGAACACCAAAGGAAGAAGAGCCAGAGTGCCTGAAGACACACTAAACTGGTCATGGGACCGACCCAGGACAACAGTCCAAGAGGCAGAGGAAAGAGTTCTTCTAATTGCTTTGTTAAGGATTTTCTGTTCCTTATCGTCTCTTAGGTAAACCTGTCTTATCTTTAAGTTCCTTATTAACTCAGTGCCTGCAAAAGACCTGAGAGGGCCCTTTCAAAGAAAGATTCTTATGTTCCCAGAAGAAACACAGGTGGAGATGAAATGATCCATAGAAATTATTCTTCAAAAGAGGCTCCCAAGATTGAACCTGATCCATATGTTAGAGGGTATGGCCTCACACTAGCATTACACACTTTATGTACTTTCTATATTAGTCTACATATGTCCATGTGCTTATCTATTTAGATAGCAGATAGGCAAATAGATTGACAGATTCAAAACCAAATGAAAGAGACTTAAATACTATATAACGTTTTGGGTTGTCTACGGTACTACTTTCCTCTCTATACACCAGAAAATCAAATTATTCACACTGCCAGGGACCAGATGTCAGACATATATACCATCATGATCTGGGTGCCAGAACGCAAAGCCATCTCATCTGCTGTAGAGCCAGGGGTGACACAATGAATGAAGATGCCTGTGTGGTTTCCACCAATGATGCTGATTTGATCCAACAAGGAGTTCCCCTGGAAGGCCAGTGTTGTTACCTGACTCAGGATCCTCCGGGCAGGACGTCGACGCACTAGAACACTGCTGAATGGGAAATAAAATGTATTTTTCTTCTTCTGGTACAAGCCCTACTTAGAGGCAAATCAAGTTGGTCCTTTCAGGGCCCTCCTGGATTCCTCAGTTTCTCCCTCCAGTGATCCACCAGGTAGCCTGAAATACAAGCCATGTTCCTGCCCCCCACCACTACCTTAAAAAGTCTATCACCTACCTTGCCCTACCTAGACAGAAAATACAATCAGGAGTTCTTCCCTTTATCCTGCTTCCTCAACTTGATGACAATAAAAGAGTCCTGGAAACTCACCTTTCTGGGGGGCAGGGACTTGAGGGAAATGCCTTCTGAACACTCTCTATTCCAGAGAGACCTACTAAGAGACATAGAACAAGTGAATAAAGACCAAACTAGGTCAAGATGGAGACAATCGTACCTGAAAAAGGTCATAGAATTACACAACTAAAGCTGGATGGAACCCCACAGTCCAACTGGATACTCCGCTATTACAGTCCTCTTTTCTCACTTTGCAGTTCCCACAGGATGCTAAACCACTCGGAAGAATTTCTGATGGCTTACAACAACTGCTGATCCATACCACCCTGGAGAAATACAAATGGTCCCTAAGACACTGGACAATGTGGCCAGGAAGTCAAGAGAAATGAGTTCTAATCCTATTCATATCACTAATTAGCCTTGTTGTTTTAATTAAATCACTTAGCCTATTTAGACCTCTGTTTCCTCCTCTGTAAAATGGGCTTGATGATGTTTAAGGAACCCTCTAGCTTTAAAATTCAGTGATCTATGGTTTTCTCACAAAGCTTCTAGCATCCTTAAAAGTCTGGTTTCTCTGGTCAATGGGGCTCACCAATTTGATGGTGCACTAGCACCACCTCGTGGCTATTAGGATGAATCCCTGATAGGCCGGTATTGGGGAAGAACACCAGAAATGTGATGGCCTCTTCACCTCACAGCAGTTATACCTTGGTTGAACTTAGACAGTGGTGTGCTGGTAAATGTTTAACAACCAGCTCCCCAACCCCTCTCCCCAATACAATCAAGTAACACGTACTATGGTATACTTTTAAAGTTTAATCTGCACTATTATCATTTTCTCCACTGACTTCTTGAATATAGACAATCAATTAAACAATGAATTAAGTCCTTATTAGAGCATTTATTGATTTCTAAGGTGTAAATGCTCATGCTGAAAATTTAACAATTGGTTTTCTGTCTCTGGTGGGAGTGGGCCTTAGCATACACTGCCCTTGGATCATTAGAGGAATTGCCATGCTGTTTTACACACCACCTTTTAAATCACAGGGCATTCTCGGGATCATGAGACCTGAGGGGGACCACAGAAGCCATGAGACTTGTCTAGCACACTCATTTTGCAAACAAGGAAACGGAGGCCCAGAGATTGTGACTTACTCAAGGTCACACAGATGATTGAGTTGAGATTTGAATTCATGTCTGCTGCCAAGTTCACCCTTCAACCTAAGTACTCTCTCCAGTCCTCCCAATGATAATATGCACAAACAACTGTATAAATAACAACAATTATTACTAAGTCTTGGCCAAGAGTCCTGAATTTCCCACTTTCTACCGAGGATTCAAGTCCATTGTTCTCCTTCAAAGAATGGAAGGATAAGCCTGCCCAGACCCAGAGAGAAGGCATCAGCGGCAAAGAATGGTAAAACTAGAAGGAACCTTAGAGACTGTAGCCAAACCCTTCATTTTACAGATGAGGAAGCTGTGGGCCAGAAACGGGAAGTAACTTGCCTAAGTCACATGGTTGGTAATGGGTAGGGTCAGGATTTAATCCAGGTTGTCTGACTCCAATTTATTTCAGAGAGGGAGAGACAGACAGACAGACAGATACAGAGACAGGAAGAACAGAACTTGTACTATCTGTACACAGATCTCTCAGCCCGCACGTGAAGCAAAAAAAGAAAAGAGGAAGGAAGGAAGGAAGGAAGGAAGGAAGGAAGGAAGGAAGGAAGGAAGGAAGGAAGGAAGGAAGGAAGGAGGGAAGGAAGGAAGGAGGGAAGGAAGGAAGGAAAGAAATAAATGCCAGTAACCAGGATGACACTACATGAAAATGAATTTTAAAATAAATGACATGCCAGAAGTATTGCAATGAAAAGAATGCTGGGTTTGAAGTCAGGAGACCTGAATTCAAATTTCAACTTTGCCACTTACTGTCTGTGTGACTTTGGGCAAATCACTTAGCCTCTCTGGTCTTCAGGTCCCTCATCTACTTGGATTAGAGGACATCTAGAGTCACTCCTAGGTTGAAATCTTTACTCCCGTGATCTAACTTAAACTCTTCTAGGTCAGGGGTAGGGAGGGCAGCCACAGGGACCATGTCCCCAAAGGTCCCTTCTCATTACCCTTCTAACCTACAAATGGTCTGATATCATGGGAAATTTCCTGGTTAACTGGAGGAGATTTTCCAACAACGGTTGTACCTACCTCCCATATCTACCACCTCATAGTCCAGTTCTATGTCATCTATCTTCTCTCCTGAGGAGATGCCAAAATCTTTATCAAGAAACTCCTGGGAGCTGCTATAGAGAAAAAGGAAGTGGGATCTCAGAGCACTTCTCCCCAACCCAGAGAGGCTTATTGTTAACATCATCATCATTATTATTATCCATCTACACAGCATAAAATGTTTTCAAACTATAGACATCTAACAGAAGTAGTCAAAATAATATGCTAACAGTGTGAGTTACCTATCATTCCTGTCATCCTGTCTTCTACCATAGTGGTCTCAAAGATACTTTCGGTGAGTCTATAGAAGATGGGTTTATGAATCTATACTTTGATTTCATTATTTAAAAAGCCACTATTTTATCTACTTTAGTTCAAAGAACATTAAATATAAAAAAGTAATAGAAAGATAGTGACTTCTCCCAGAACCATTTCTAGCTGAAGTCCATTGAAAAAGATGAGAAGAATGGGATTCCATTTGTCTAATATTTTACAGCTTACAAAGTATTTTATTCACAACAAGCCAGTGAGGTTGGTAATCTCCCTCTGAACGCTTTTCTGTAGCTGTGTTCTATCACACTGACAACCTGCTATAACCAACCCATGGAAGACATGACATGGTGGCCCCTAGACTTCCTCAGCCTCATACCTTACAGAAATGGGATCTTCCCGGAAGTCCTCAGTGACTCGCTTGTAGAGTGATTGCTTGCAAGGAGGTACGGGGCTACTGGAATAGAAGCTTCCCATCAACTCCTGGTTTGAGGTGGTGCTCAGATCTGGCCAGTGCTACTCAGGTAAGCATGGCAGAGGGTAAAGACAGATAGATTCTCTGCACATGTCAAGAAATACTTACCTTCCTATTGCACATGTACTCAGGTTATACTTAAATATCAAATTGCATTGAAAGTCACATTTGTACTCATCCATGCTCAAGTAACAGTTACATTGGAAATCAAACATGTACTTGAATTTGTGGATATCTCACGTACTCTGAGTTCTCTACATTGGCATATAGACACACACATGCACTTAAGAACCATACACATATAAATGTACCTTTTCCCAAGTTATAATGATCTATTTCTCAAGAGTGGAGAGTAACTTAACTCCCCTGCCTCCTAGACCATGGTAAGATAGGAGGCTAAAGGATAGCTAGCTCTTTGGAAGGATATTTCTTTAGCAGTAGTCTCATGTGCCCCGAATACAAGTACTGCCTCTGCTCAGCCCTTCTGAACAGTCATCACCCCATGATAGGGCCTCCTGGTAATGCTTTCCCTAACCCCCATCTCTCAGAATTCCTGAACAACATTATAACAGAATTGGACCACCAAAGAAAGCAACTGCTTACCAGTGACACAGAAGGGGAAATTATTAGGGACTTCAGGGTCCTATAAACTTCTGAGAAGCCTATGCCTGCACTGTTTGGTGAAAATTGTCCTACATAGTCCACCAATGAAGTCAGGGATGGATGGACCTTTAATGCCCTCTAACCAGAAGCAAACTCAGTCTCAGAGAATGAGGGAGGATCCTAGTACCTCTGTGGAGCTTAGGTAGCTGAAGTCACTGTCCTCCTGAGGATTAATGGCATGCATCCTTATGAGCCTCTGTTTCCCCCACTTTGAAGGTTCTCCAGCAATCTCTTTGGTCTGCCAAAGAATGAATTAGGAGAGCTCACTAGTTTCAAGGTGTTCATCTTGGATGCTCTTGTACTTCCAGTCAAACTACTCCAAGCTATTCTCCTTTTACCCCCTTCCTGAAAACACCAGTTCTTTCTTCTTCTATCTAGAGAGTCCTCCTTGGACACAATAGGCAGGACCCTGGCACATCCCACCCCTAAGACAACCGGAGACACCAAAGGCAACTGGATTGTGAGATTTTAGTTCATTTAGGAGGAAGTGGGAAAGAATCAAAATCTTGCTCTTTTCTTTAGCCTAGCTCTACTTTATCATGTGATACTCTAGTTACAAATGGCACCCCAGATACAGACTAAAGCAGTAAAATTGCTCATCTGTATGTTATTTGTATGTAATTCACATGGTGTTTATTACTGAAGGTCAAAATGGGAGCCACGGATCAGATTGGAAAAATTACTTGTGGGACACAGAGATCCCGCCTCAGATTACCCTCTTCCTCATTCTCATTCTTCCCAAGCCATGGTGACTACAGAGACCTCCTTCCCTCTCCTCCCTTACCTCGTTCATCGGTTCTGCCTGCACCTTTTGGAGTTGTTTCCGTAGATCACAGACTTCATCAGTAAGCTCAAACACTTTTCTTCGGAGGGAGTCTTTTTCTGTCAAGCTGTGAGAAATGTCCATCTGGGCCAGATCCCTTGCCTTGTATGCCTATGAGAGCCCAAGAGGTCATGCACCACCCAGAATCAGTAGCTTTTAGCCCATGAGGCAGACGTAGAAAAGGCAGCTCAAGCTTGGAGCAGCTGCACAGGAATTAATGACCTTGTATAAGCAAGATTTCTTTCTTTCTTTTTTTTTTTTTTTTTTTGGACATCCTGGAATTTAATTAATTTGCACCATCATTTGTATTTTGGATTCAAGAACTTTTAAATTTAAGTCCGGAAGATATAATGCTTCAGTTTTAATCAAATCACTTTAAGTATGGAACAGATTCTCAACAAAATATTAAGGTATAAAGAAGAGTAGAAAAGTCAGGGTATAATAGTGGTTGATGGGAAAACGACCTGAAAAAGAGCCTCTTCTCCTGAGAGAAACTCTCTTCCATACCTCCTTTGAGGCTGGCTTCCTTGATCAGTTTCCCCAACTCAGGAGCAAACTGGAGCCAAGAATAGAGGGGCAAATTTTAGAACAAAAATGGGGGTACATTGGTTAGTTTCTCGACTTCCATGTTCCCTGGGGAGAAAAGCAGTAAGTCAACCACATTTCTTTTTCTAGCTCATCCAGGTTGTAGAAATGAAACCAACTGAGCAGAAAACTGATGAAATCCAAAACAAATATTTTCTTTCATTCCCAAGGGATACCTGGTCTCGTTCCTTCTGAAGCTCCACCACCTGGCTTTGCAGTGCATTCATCTTCTCCTTGTAAAGTTCAAAGTCCACCTTGATTTTTTGGAATTGAAAGAGGGTCTGCTCTTTTTCTTCCAAGTACTGATCCAGAGTAAGAAAACAGACAAGTTACTGACATCAGCAGGGGGCTGGGGGAGGACAGGGGTAGACAGAGGAGGTTAAGTGAAAGTGAAATTTTACATAGCATTAGTATTCAATTTTTAAAATGCCAAAGTTGCTAATGGCTTCTCCTTTGCTTAGATATTTGCATGAGGTGATTATTTTCTATGTATATTTGCATCGTGTTTATTTAATGTCTCAAAATACTAATATCTCTTGCCTTTCCCCCAATAACTCCCCAGCCTCTTTCTTAGGAAGTTTCCCTTTCTTGTTGAAATCACTGAAACAAGGTAAGTAAACCCAGATTAACAAAGAGTTGGTTAGCCTCCAGCTAGATACAAACAGCTTGACTTCCCAGAAAGTCCAGCTTCAATATTTGTCAATGTGGGCATATCTTCTGGGAGGGCAAAGGTGGAAGAAAGTAGACAGGATGGCAGTTACCTGCTTGCGCTGTTTCTCAGCAGTGACTGCTCTTTCCCTCAGAGAGTGGATCCGATCCACCAGTTCCTGCTTGCTCTCCAGTGCTTCATCCAAGTTCTGTTCCAAGATGTCCTTCTCTGCCTGGGACACTGAGAAGTCAGCATGCAGTACCTCAGCCCAGTGACCCCAACCTTGCCCAAAACCTACCTCCCTAGGGAGCAGGGAATATTGCCAACAGTGAAATCCTAAGAATGTCATTATTTCATTCAGGGCAGAAAAAGAAATAATATCATGTAAATTAGCATAAGTTTACAGCCCAAAATTTAAAAGGAAACAAGCTATGGGAAGGGTGTGTGTGTGTATGTGTGTGTGTGTGTGTGTGTGTGTCTGTGTGTGTGTGTGTGTGTGTGTGTAAGAGAGCGAGAGGTATAGTTTATAAAATGTTGTACTTGACCTGAGTTCAAATCTTACCTCTTACACTTACAAGTTATGGACCATGTGGAAGTCACTTAACCTTTCTGAGCCTTCATTGACTCTCTAAGAGCAGAAATTTGGTTGTACATACACATATATACATATATATATGTATATATGTATATATTAGGCAGCCAGGTGGCTCAGTGGATAGAGAGCCAGGCCTGGAGTCAGAAGAGTATATAAATCTGGTCTCAGACATGTACTATCTTTGTGACCCTGAGCAAAATCACTTAACTCTGTTTGCTTCAGTTTCCTCATCTGTAAAATGAGCCAGAGAAGGAAATGGCTAACCATTCTTTGCCAAGAAAATCCCAAATGGGGTCACAAAGAGTTGATCACGACTAAAAATGACTGAATAACAACGACATGTATAATGCATATGACCTCAGAAAGGATCACATTGATCTAGAACTGAAAGGTTCCTTAGAAACCATCTAGTCTAGCCACCACATTTTGCAATCAAGGAAACTGAGGCTCAGGGTTATTAAATGACTTGCCTAAGATTGCACAGATAGTAAGCATGAGAGACAAGGTTTGAATCTAGCTCTTCTGACTCCAGAGCTCTTTCCAATATATTTGAGTTTCCTCTTGTGGAAGTTATAGATAGGTTGATATTTCCCTCAGTAGAGCAAATTCCCACACCAATGAGATGCAAGTCCTACACACACACACACACACACACACACACACACACACACTCCAACACACAGGGCTTAGAAACAGCTCAGGCTTAATTTTTTGTAGTCCAAGAGAGAAAGATGAAGAATAGGATGTTGGAATCTATTGAACCCACCATTCTCATTTTAGCAAGTAAAGAACAGCAGTTTCAACTTTCTCCATCACTTGCCATGTAGGGATACTACATAAGATGTTCCCATATGCCAAGAGCTCCATGCCACAGCATGTTCCATGTTCCAGGCTGCCCATGACAATATTTGAATAGTCCAGCCCCAGTGGTTGGGGTCTACTCACCTGGCTGAAAGTCAGAGACCTAAGCTTTTCATTCTCCTCCTTGAGTCTATTGACCTCTCCTTCTTGTAGTCCCAGGTCATCATTGGTTTTCAGAAACCTCTCTCTAGACTCACGTTCACAGGAGGAAGTCATCTGGACCCTCTGTAGCTCCTGCTTCATTAGATACAACTGTGCAAAACAGAGAAGTACAGAGATCAAAACCTTGACCTCCATGATAGAATGCAGCTGGTTGTTGACAATCACATGGCCAGCTGAGACAAATAGAGTCCTTTCCACTCTGAAAAAATGAAAAGCTTTTCAAATGGACCAGAAATCACTTGTATTGTTTATTCTCCTTTAGTAGTGATAGTCATAAAATTCAGGAGTCCTCTCATCACAGATACCTCAAAATCTTTTTAGGGGTGTCAACTAATGAATAGTCTCAATTCCCTGTGACAAAGGCAAGGTATTGTTTGCTTTGTTTTGTGAATGAAGCACAGCCTTGGACTTGAGACCACTGTTAACACAGTCCATGAGTCCTGGAGAACAACTCAATTTATTCTATTCACTTACCCATTGTTTATCAACTACCAGTGTCATTAAGATAAATGATGTCAGACAGCACCTAGTAGCCCCCAAGACTTGTAGTACAAGGAATTATGTGTTGGGGGTGTAAGCTCAGTTCCATGTGGACAGTCTCGGGCGGGTAAAGGTGAGGACTTCTAAACCTTAGAGTTCTCATGAGGCCCCCCAGGGAACAGCAGGGAATTGAGGTGTGAGACCAGGCTATCTCGTGCATTTCCGCCTCTTCCCGTGGGAAACGTGCTGGGAGAGAGCATCCCCTCCCTCGAGATTGGCCCGGGGTCTGAGCACACCTATTGTTGTCTAACAGGCATGGTATTCAGGTGCAAACCATGCAGTAGGAGAGCTTAAGTAGGGTCAGGAAAGGCTGAAGGCGCTCTTAGCGCTGAGGGGCCCTTAGAGGACAGAAGGCCCCTCTTCCTTCTCTCCTCTCTTCTCTCTTCCCTCTCCTCTCTCTTCCACTTCCACTTCCATTTCCAATCTCTTACTGTAAGATCTTTGCCTCCTTGGGAGATTTCTCTCTCCTCAGGAAGAGTTCCCCCTGAACATGTAACCAAGACCCTGAATAAAGCCTAACCCTTGTTCGACTCTGGAAAGTCTCTTCTCTCATACGTTTATCCGGTTTGGCCAGCCGAAGACCTGCGATAGGTAAGGTAAGACTCGGGTAGCCCTTAGGCCTCTAGGCCTGACAATTATGGAATCGTGAAAATGTCAAGAAATTATTTGAAAGCAAATCAGAATAATATATTAACTTGAGAGCCACCTCTGACAATTCATTGTTGTTCAGTTATTCAATTGTATCTGACTCTTTGTGGACCATGCTGTCCGTGGAGTTTTCTTGGCAGAGATATTGGAGTGGCTTGCCATGTCCTTCTCCAGTGGATTAAGGCATATAGAAGTGACTCATTCAGAGTCACACAGATAGTAAGTGTCTGAGGCTAGATTTGAACTGATAATACATTGCCTAATGTATTCACACGTATTAGAAATAAGTACCAGTCACATATAAGTTATATGTGGATGCTTATAGCTTTAGAGGCAGGATGGCCTCTGAGTCAAGAATACTTGAATTTGTCCTCCTTCTGACAAATACTAGCTGTGTGGCCTTACGGAGATGACAACTTCTCAGTGGCCCCAGACAAATCTCTAGGACTAAAAATTGCAGAGTAGGTACAAATCTGCTTTAGTCGAGATTGTTTCCTTTTTGGAAAATTCTTATACCAATCTGTTCTCTGGAGAGAGAGAGAGAGAGAGAGAGAGAGAGAGAGAGAGAGAGAGAGAGAGAGAGAGAGAGAAAGAGAGAGAGAGAGAGAGAGATCTGTGGCTCTTCTAATCACAGTACTGCATCTGTTCATATGAAGACTTCAGGAAAATCCTATTGAAAACTATCTCATTAAGAATATGCTACTCTTAACTAGGGTCTGTGATAAAGGCCTCATTTCTAAAATATATAGAGAACTGAGTAAAATGTACAAAAATACAAGTCGTTCCCCAGTTGATGAATGTTTAAAGGATATGAGCAGTAAGTTTTCAGAGGAAGAAATTAAAGATATCTATAGTCATATGAAAAAATGCTCTAAACCACTGTTGATTAGGGAGATGCGAATCAAAACAACTCTGAGGTACCACATCACACCTATCAGATTGACTAACATGACAAAACAGGAAGATAATAAATGTTGGAGAAGATGTGGGAGAGTTGGAACACTAATTCATTGTTGGTGGAGCAGTGAGCTGATCCAACCATTCTGGAAAGGAATTTGAAACTATGTTCAAAGGGCTACAAAAATGTGCATACCCTTTGACCCAGCAATATCGCTTCTAGGACTGTTTCCCCAACAGATCATAAAAATGGGAAAGGGTCTCACATGTACAAAAGTATTTATAGCAGCTCTCTTTCTGGTGGCCAAAAATTGGAAATCAAGGGGATGTCCATCACTTGGGCAATGGCTGAATAAATTGTGGTATATGAATGTAATGGAATACTATTGTGCTATAAGAAATGATGAACAGGAAGACTTCAGAGAAACCTGGAAGGACTTATATGATCTGATGCTGAGCTAAAGGAGCAGAATCAGGAGAACTTTGTACACAGCAACAACCACAGTGTGCAAGGATTTTTTCTGGTAGTCTTAGAACTTCATTGCAATGCAAGGACTTAAAAAATTCCCAATGGTCTCAAGGCAAAATACGTTTCACATCCAGAGAAAAAACTATGGAATTTGACCACAGACTGTAGCAGATCGTTTTCTTTTGTATTATGTTTTGGTTTGTTTTATGATTTCTCCCATTCATTTTAATTCTTCTATGCAATGTGACTAAGGTGAAAATGTATTTAATAAGAATGTATATGTAGAACCTATATAAGATTGCACCCCATCTCAGGGAGGGAGGAAGGAATGGGAGGTAGGGGGAAAAAATCTAAGATATGTGGAAATGAGTGTAGAAAATTGAAAACAAATAAAATAATTAAAAAAAAAGAATATGCTACTCTCTTTCTTCAAGTTGGAGAGGGTCCCAAGAAAAGTTCTGAACTGAAACTGAACAAAACACTTTTTCCCATTCACAATGGATGTTGTGCGAATGAGAGAGAAAGGAAAATTGTTCCAGTGAGCCATGAGGCAGGTGGTTGTATATTTAAGGGCAGAGTCCATGAGTTTGCTCTTGGGACCAAGCCAAGAGACTCCACCTTGTACTCTTCTCTTACAGTAACAAGTCTGTCCTTCCAGTAAAAATCCTAGACTAGGGGATCTATATCATAACTGGAAACTGAAGGATTTTAAACCATAATTTCAGATCTTATGTAATCCTAATTAATTCATTTATTTTCTTGGGTGCCCTGATTATCCACCTGTGCATTTATCCATTAGTCTGTAGATTAACCTGTACTTTCAGTACTTTGGGTAGGTAGGAATCAAGGATAATTTAATGGAAATTTACACCACCTAATTTGTAGAGGTCAGCCTGGTGTACTAGCATTCTTTTAAGATGAGGGTGGGGAAACTTCTCAGATTCCTGCCATGTCAAACTTCCAGGAAATGAAATTTCTGAGTATCAGGGATTCCATAATAGGGTTTGTAAGAATGTGGATCACAGCTATAAAAGTCTTGGTGGGATCATTTAGCAGTAAGTGGACTTTTGTGTTGACTGCAGCAGAAACCAGGAGTCATAGAGGTAGGTGATTAATTTGTGCAGTAGGAAATAAGGAAAGAGATAGTGTGTGTAGGGGTACACGGGGAAGAATCCCTTTAGGGTACAGATTCTTAGGTCATACCTCACTTGAAGGCTTCTGTTCTTGCAAAATGGGAACATGAAAGGTAACCTTTCTGATATCCAGTAAATAGGAGGAATTCAAGCAGCTCTACATCAAGACAAAGTATGTCCAGTTCACCATAACTCAAGCCTCCTTTCACACAATAGGATTAATAAATATTTGTTGAATTTAATTAAATTTTCTTTTACTGCTCATAGTTGGTCTTTATTAATTCAATCCCTTCTCTAACTAGATTTCACCTTCTCCTAAAGCTACCAAAATTATTATTGTATTATTTGTCTAATCTACCTTTGTTAAAGTTTTTGTTTATCTTGATTTTCAGTTCCAAATTCTCCCTTTCCACTCATTGAGAAGTCAAGAAATATGATA
The DNA here is from genome assembly GCF_028372415.1 of Notamacropus eugenii. Classification (NCBI taxonomy): domain Eukaryota; kingdom Metazoa; phylum Chordata; class Mammalia; order Diprotodontia; family Macropodidae; genus Notamacropus; species Notamacropus eugenii. The sequence continues at coordinate 322,722,655 of NC_092873.1, read as the reverse complement.
CCCATTTCACATATGAAGTAATGAAAAAATACTTCCATATTTGCCATGTTGGGGGGGAAAACAAGAAAAATAAAGAAAGTTTTTAAAATGCTATAATTTTCTCTTAGAATCATCATCAGTTCTCTTTCTGAAGGGGGATAGCATTTTTTCATTATGAGTCCTTTGGAATTGTCATATGGCATAAGGTTCTTGAAACCGGAAACTAGGTCTTCCTTACTCTATATCCTTAAGCAAAAGTCCCACACTCAGATATTCAAAATAGACTTGGGAAGAAAAGTCTTGAGCAGATTGACTATGTAGGTGAATGTACGAGTGAATATATCTTAAGCTCATTATCAAGCCTATCTTTTTTTTCCATTCTGTTGTATTATCCATACTCCTCCTCCCCGCCCCCTCCCCCCACATATGCCCATAGAATTGAGAGCTGATGATACCTGTGTCTAAGTATTTAACTTTCTGATATATGATAATGGTTTTACCACTAGGGCAAAGAGATCTGATGACCTTAGTGAGTAAGTCCAGGAAGATAGGGTTGTGAGCATATCCTTAGAGGTCCCAGAAGAGAAAACAAAAACATTTTATAAAAAAACAAAAACAAAAACTCAACAAACCGCAAGCTAAGAGCTGGTGTGAACTCTGTCATCCTCACCTCTTCCTGAAGACTCTGGCAGCGGGTGATGGCCAAGTCCTTGTCCTGCAGAGCATTGGTGTACCTCATAGACAAGTTGTACATTTCATCCTTCAGCTTCAGCACCTGGTGGAACTGGGTACTGACTTCCCTCTTCATGCGGTTGTGCTCAGCTTCCATGTCCCTTAGGCTCTTATTCTGGGCCTCCAGTTTATTCAGTTGGTCCTTTAACTTATGACAATGCTGTTGCAGTGCCTGACTCCTCAGCTTCTCTTGTGACAACTCCTGCTGGAGGCTGGTGATGGCACCAGCAAGGCACTCAGTCAGCTTGGAAGTATCAATAAGGCCTAAGGGAAGAGTCATTGAGTGGGTAGAAGGCCTTCCTATGGAACTTTGGGATTCCCATGTAATTCCCTCTATGATCTGGTCCCTACCTACTTCCTCCTTCAACTTTATCACTGGCTACTCCCCTACACATAAACCCAGGGCTTCGGCCCAACTGACTGTACCAGATAGCAGGAATGAAATGAATGCAAATAGCAAAGAAACCCATTTATCTGAGTTGATAGCAAAACAGAAAACACAGAAAATATATATATAAGAATATATACCTGCTGCATTAAAAATTAGCATTAGTGATTCCATTTTGTTTTTATTCACCATTTTGTGAAGTTAAGTTTCAAATCCATGTAAGTCACCTGATTTAGGAGGTTTCACAAGAGTCACCTGACTTATAGAATATTACAAGAATACCCCTCTCCAGGGGCAGAGTCAAGATGGCAGAGTAGAAGGACTAACCTGTTGTAGCTCTACCCCCATAGCCCATAAAATACCTGTAAAACAAATTCTAGAGCAGCAGAAGCCACAAAACTACAGAGTGAAAGAGATTTCCAGCCCAAGATAGCCTGGAAGGCTGATAGGAAAGGTCTATTACACCAGGCTCAGAGTGGAGTACAAACAGGACTGGAGCAGGCTTCGGGGAGGGAATCATGGGTAGCAGCTGTGGTTCCCAGATTTCTCAACCCACAAATGCAAAGACTGCTTCAAAGGTCAGTAAGAAAACTCTTTCACCTCTGGCTCCAGCCCTGGTCCTAGGGTGACTGCAGCCACTGGAGCAGTAGCTTCTACTTTTGGAGCCCTGGCCTAAAGACTGTAGGGGAATTGAGCTACTGATCTGGTTCTCAGCCCTGAGGGGCAGTCCTGGGATGAGGAGGAGCACTAGTGTAGTGGAGCTGATGGTGACTGTGGAGAGGGAATCCTATTCACAGATCCTGGGCAGATAAGAATGTTTATGGTTGCTCATAGAACAGAGCACAGGCCAGGAGAGAAGTAAATACCTCTACCTTGATTGTGGCACCTCAGAGGAACTGAGAACTTACAGGTCCCTAGAGTATACCCTCCACTTCACAAAGGACTCAAAAGTCAAGTAACTGGCTGAGAAAATTCCCAAAAAAGGGGAAAAATAAGACTATAGAAGGTTACTTTCTTGATGAACAGATATTTTCTTCCATCTCCTCAGATGAGGAAGAACAAAGCATCCCATCAGAAGAAGACATCAAAGTCAAGGCTTCTACATCCAAAACCTCCAAAAAACATATGCAATGGTCTCAGGCCATGGAAGAGTTCAAAAAGGATTTTGAAAATCAAGTAAGAGAGGTGGAAGAAAAATTGGGAAGAGAAATGGGGGCAATGAAAGAAAATCATGAAAAGTAAGTCAACAGCTTGCTAAAGGAGACCCAAAAATGGTAAAGAAAACAACACCTTTAAAAATAGACTAACCCAAATGTCAAAAGAGGTCCAAAAAGCCAATGAGGAGAAGACTATTTTAAAAAGCAGAATTGACCACATGGAAAAGGAGGTTCAAAAGCTCACTGAAGAAAATAATTCTTTAAAAATTAGAATGGAGCAGATGGAAGCTAATGACATTATGAGAAACCAAGAAATTACAAAACAAAACTAAAAGAGTGAAAAAATAGAAAATAATGTGAAATATCTCATTGGAAAAACAATTGACCTGGAAAATAGATCCAGGAGAGATAATTTAAAAACTATTGATCTACTTGAAAACCATGATCAAAAAAGTGCCTAGACATCACCTTCCAAGAAATTATCAAGGAGAACTGCCCTGATATTCTAGACCCAGAGAGTAAAATAGAAATGGAAAGAATTCACCTATTACCTCCTGAAAGAAATCCCAAAAGGAAAACTCCTAGGAATATTGCAGCTAAATTTCAGAGTTCCCGGGTCAAGGAGAAAATATTACAAGCAGCCAGAAAGAAACAATTCAAGTATTGTGGAAATATAATCAGGATAGTACAGGATTTAGCAACTTCTACACTAAGGGATCGAAGGACTTGAAATATGATATTCCAGAGGTCAGAGATAGGATTAAAACCAAGAATCACCTTCCCAAGAAACTGAGTATATTACTTCAGGGGAAAAAATGGAATTTTAATGAAATAGAGAACTTTCAAGCATTCTTGATGAAAAGACCAGAGCTGAATAGAAAATTTGACTTTCAAGTACAAGAATAAGAGAAATATGAAAAGGTAAACAGGAAAGCGAAGCCTTAAGGAACTCATTAAAGTTGGACTGTTTACATTCCTACAATGGAAAGATGTTATTTGTAACTCATGAGACATTTTTCAGTATTAGGGTAGTTAAAGGGAATAAATATGTGTGTGTGTGTGTGTGTGTGTGTGTGTGTGTGTGTGTGTATGGGTAGGTATGTGTATATACATGGGTGTATGCATATATATATATGTATATATATACACACATCTACACACACACACACACACACACACATATATATATATATATATATATATATATATATATATACATACACACACATAGACAGAGGGCACAGGGTGAGGTGAATATGAAGGGAGAATACCTAAAAAAATAAAATTTACTGTTAAATGGAATGTACTAGGAGTAAGAGAAAGGGACAGGTAGAACATGGTAAATCATCTCACATAAAAGAGGGAAGAGTTTTTGCAATGGAGGGGATGGGGGGTGGGGGAGATGAAAGGAAATAATTGAACCTTACTCTCATTGGATTTGGCTTAAGGAGGGAATAACATACACTCAATCGGATGTGGAAATGTATTTTACCCTGCAGGAAAGTAAGGGGGAAGGGGAAAGGAGAGGGAAGATAATAGAAAGGACAGCAAATTGGGGAAAGGGATAATCAGAAGCAAACACTATTGTGGGAGACAGGTCACAGGAGAGAACAGAATAAATGAAGGGAATAAATGAAGGACGAAGGGAAATGTGGTTAGTCTTTTACAACATAACTATTATGGAAGTGCTTTGCATTGTTACACATGTATGACCTATATTGAATTGCTTGTTTTTTCAACGAGGGTGAGTAGGGAGGGAGAGAATATGGAACTCAAAGCTTTAAGAAAATTTAAAAATTGCTTTAGCATGTAACTGGAAATTAAGCTCTACAGGCAATGGAATATAGAAATCTTTTTTTGCCCTACAGAAAAATAGAGGGGAAGGGGGATGGAAGAAGGTAACAGGTAGGGTATAGAAGGGTAATAGAAGGGAGGATAGACTGGAGGAAGGGGTGGATGGGGTGCATGCGGTCCTGGGGTGGGGGTGGGGAGAGATGGGGAGAAAATTTTGAATTCAAATTCTTGTGGAAGTAAATGTTAAGAACTGAAAAACAAATAAATTATATATTTAAAAAAAATACCCCTCTCCCTCTCACTTTGGTGTCTCTCAACCGCCCTTCCATTAATGAGAAACCAGATGTCCCAATCCGTAAAATTCTGTGTTTCCTGTTTTTCCCTCCAAATTGTACGTTAACTGTGAGAAACCAAGCTTCTGGGTCTTTGGCTACCAAGAGCCTTGGACCTGGTTTGTTTTGCAGCTGCATGCATTGCCAAATAAATTGTTGCCTGAATGTAATTACTACATTTCTCTATTCCACCAAAACATACAGAATGAAGCAATTCTCTCATTGGGAGTGAGATATCTTAGCTGAACAGAGAGAGAAAGAGAGAGAGAGAGAGAGAGAGAGAGAGAGAGAGAGAGAGAGAGAGAGAGAGAGAGAGAGAGAGAGAGAGAGAGAGAGCCCCTGATCTCATGTAAGGGGAAAATTCTCTGAAGTCTCTAATGCAGCAATCTGAAGATAGGGATGTGATGGAGACTGCCAGCTCCTCTCTAATCTTTCTTACAAGGAATTATTCAGGAGAAACAGCATAAAAGATGAAAGAAAGAAAATACAATTAAAAAAATTTAATGCAAAGAGAGTAAGAGATAACAGATAAAAAACCTGCAGCTTTTGTTAATATCCTAGTGCAGTGTTGATATCCTAGTCATGTTAAGAGAACTTGAGGTATGTCCCCACCATGTTAGATATACTTTCTGGAGTGAACTTGTAAGAAAACAGACAAAGTCACTGGAGATGAACAAGTTTAAATAGATTGTGATCAGCATAATTGACCCATTTCATTGCCATCCCAGACCCGCGGGCTCAGATAAAGGGATCCTCTATATCTTTATTATTTCTTGGAATGGCTCAATCTTGAAACTAGCCTCCATTTCAGGATAGAGTGAATAGACACACACAATTCCTCATATCTGGATCTATCTCAACCCCAGTCCACTCTCAAGACCCCCCACAGAGAGCAACAAAGTTGCTTTTCTCCACATTCCCAGGCCAATTATAAATTATCAAGCTTCTGTCTTCTCCTTGAAAGATACAAACTGCTTTGTTCTGCTTCCAAGTCCAGCTGGAAGAAGTTTATAATCCTGTCTGACTGTCCGCCATTTTTCTTTTTTATTTTGCACTTATAAACACAAGTAGAAAATGGCTTGTAATCAGAGCCCACTTGGCCAACAGAGGATATTGTCAAAGCAAATTGTCAGTCAGCAGATGCCTGCTCCTACCGTTGCGCAGTAACAATAAAGCTTCTTTGTATTGTCTATACTTTGAGAGCTGGGGGTTTTTCCATGATGGATATAACTCGTTATCTGGGAGATTCTAAAATACAGGCTGTGAGATGTCATGAGCTTAGCACTTGTCTGAGGCATCTCGATCCCCCATTTGTTTCTTTGCTTATTTTTTTTAAACCCGTGAGTAAGACCCCTTTATTCCTGATTCTGTTTGGGGTTGTTTCTGTTTTGGATTGGCTGGGTCCCAGAGTCAGAACCCTGTTCTGCTTTGCGCCAGCTGAATCCGTACTGGAGCCCTGTTTTTGTCTCCTGTCTGGGCAGGTTCCTCGAAGTGAATGTGGAAGGAAGAATCTTTTTTTTTAAATCACCTGCACTCAAAACAATGTGCCACATTTAGAAATTATTGTTATTATTGTAGATTATTGTTGTGCATGGCACGGCCTATATTATCTGCCTATTCCAGGCCAAGTGTGTTTGTCTCTTTAAGGAGATGTGCTTGAAGGCTTGAAGCTTCCACAAGACTCAACCCTGGAGGCAAACATCAGCCACCAGACGGCCTGCTGTGAAAGCATCACAGTCTTGTATTAATGACTCCGAAGGTAGAAGTCCTGTAGATCAGCATACTCCTCTGCGGTCCTTTAGTCTCCTCTCCTGAAGTGAATCATCTATCAGAACTCTGACTCCCACCTTCCCAGAGCCTTTAGTAGGGGGAGAAGCTAAACCTTTCTTCCCCAGTGTGGGTGGTGAGTTAAGAGCTGGAGAATTCTAACTTCCACCTCCTGAAGGCAGAGGGCCACCTTGGCAGCTATTGCCATGGGCTGAGCTGTAAATGAAAGAAGATATCTGAACAAGCTTTTCCCTGTTTTCCCACAGATTTGTGAGGGGGACCAGTCTTAGTTTAAGTAAGTTATAGTTTCCTCTAATTGTCTCTGTGATTTGTTAATCTCTCAAGATTTGAAGGTTTTATGGACAAGTGCCATGATAGGGGCAACTTCCCACTAGGCAATTTCCCTGAAGGAGGAATGTTTGATCTCAACACTTTATGAAAGGAAACAAATGCTTGCAACCCTCAGTACTAAATTAAAACAAAAGAAAAATGAGAATCTCTCTTTGAACGGCACACTAAGCCTTCCACTGTCACCTATATTTTTTCTTCGGTCTCGTTGGTTTTTAAATATGAAAATGGATAAATGTCAACAACATTTGTCATTTTTCTTGCATTTATCTCAAAAGCAGAAGTAATGGATAGAATGGTTGGCCTGGGGTCAGGAAGACCTGATTTCAAATCCTGCCTCAGACATTTGCCAACAATGTGATTCTGGGCAAACCATTGAACTTCTTTCTGCCTCTGTTTCCTTATCAGTAAAATGAGGATAATAAAACCTCCTAGCTCAAAGAGTTGTTGGAAGGATACAATGAAATAACATTTGTAAAGCGCTTTGCAAACCTTAACGTATTGCATAAATGCCTGTTTCTGCATGGCAAGATTGGGTCAGTCAAGAGGACAATTACATTAAATTTAGTTTGAGCCAGTTTTATAACAAAAAATAACTTTTCAGTAGGAAGCTGTTATGATTCCAAACTGCCTGATATTTGAGTCCAGTTTTGAGAAATTTAATGTACTCTTTTCATTATGATATGACTAGTCAAAGTAAAAAGAAAAAATAATGGGAAATAAACAAGGAGAAAACCTCTCACTCATTCCTGAGATTTATTGAATTGAAAAAGACATGAGGACAAATTCAAAACTCCATAAGAGGAAAAAAAGCCAATAGGCATGAGCTTTGGAATACAAATTTGAAAATTAAAATGAGAACAAAAATTAAATAAAGTTTCTCTGGGTTTATTACAGATTATTATTGTTATTGTTAATTAGGAATTAAGAAATTTGAATATTTTCAGCCAAACTAGTAGGGGCTGATCCTTAGAAATAAAAGGGTATCTCATTGATTACTTTTTTTACAGTTTTACTGCTCCCAAATATTTATTATTAGAAGCTTCTTAAGTCATCTTTCTACTCTACTATACATCTAATCATACATGTTACATTTTCCAGATTGAAACTTTCTTCTGTTTTCAGGTATGCAAAATTCTATTTTTTGCAGCCATGACTGTATTGGGAATGCTGTTTTAAGTCAATATTCTCCAATACCCCCAAATTAATAAAACTTCTGAGCATTTTATGCTGAATCTCATAATTTTTAGTGCTATAAAGCAGAAAAAAGCAAATATTCCCCACATAAATCATCATTTCTATATATTATTAACAAAGCTCAGCAGCAAGAGATAGAAAGAGAATTTCCATTTAAAGTTACTATAGATATTATAAAATATTTGGGAGTCTACCTGCCAAAACAAACCCAGGAACTATATGAACACAATTATAAAACACTTTTCACACAAATAAAGTCAGATCTAAATAATTTGAAAAACATCAGTTGGCATGCCATCTTGGGGAGGGAAAAAAAATTTAGGACTTATAAAAGTGATTGTTGAAAACTGAAAACAAATAAATTAATAATAAATTATTATACTAATTAATTATAATCATATCAATTAATTTCTTAATAGTAAATTGATATAAATAAATAATTTTTAAAAAACCATCCATGCTTGTGGGTAGGCCAAGCTAATATAATAAAAATGACAATTCTGCATAAATTAATTTATTTATTCAGTGCCATACCAATCAAACTACCAAAAAAATTATCTTCTAGAGCTAGAAAAAAATAATATCAAAATTCATGTGGAAGAACAAAAGGGTCCAGAATATCAAGGGAATTTATGAAAAGAAATGCTAGGGAAGGTGACCTAGCCATATCAGATCTTAAATTGTTTTATAAAGCAGCAATCATCAAAACTATTTGGTATCGGCTAAGAAATAGAGGGGTAGATGAGTGGAATATGTTAGGTACACAACACACAGTAGTCAACGATTATAGCAATCTACTGTTTGATAAACCCAAAGACCTCAACTTCTGGGATAAGAACTTATTATTTTACAACAACTGCTGGGTAAACTGGAAAATACTTTGACAGAAACTAGGCATAGACCAATGTCTGACACCGTATACCAAAATAAAGTCCAAATGGGTACAAATTTAGGTATAAAGGCTGATACTATATATAAATTAGGGAAGTAACAAATAGTTTATCTACCAGATTTATGGAGAATGGAGGAATTTATGATCAAACAAGACACAGAGTACATTATGAAATGCAAAATAAATAATTTTGATTACATTAAACTGAAAAGTTTTTGCACAAAGATAATGCAACTAAGATTAGGAGGGAAGCAGAAAACTGGGAAAGAATTTTTACAACTAATGTCTGTGAAAAAGGCCTCATTTCCAAAATATATAGAGAACTGAGTCAAATTTACAAGAATACAAATTATTCCCCAGTTGATAAATGATCAAAAGATATGAACAAGCACTTTTTAGAGGAAGATATGAAAGCTCTCTATGTTCATATAAAAAAATTATCTAAATCACTGTTGATTAGAGAGATCCAAATCAAAACAACTCTGAGGTACCACATCACACCTATCAGATTGGCTAATGTGACAGAACAGGAAAATGATAAATGCTGGACAAGATGTGGGAAAGTTGGAACACTAATTCATTGCTGGTGGAGCTGTTAGCTGATTCACTGCATTCTGAAGAGCAGCTTGGAACTATGCCCAAAGGGCTACAAAAATGAGCATACCCTAGAAGCAATATTGCTTCTAGGACTATATCCCAAAGAGATCATAAAAATGGGAAAAGGAAAGTACAATAATATTTCTAGCAGCTCTTTTTGTGATGGCCAAGAACTGGAAATTGTAGTGATGCCCATCAAACGGGGAATGGCTGAACAAACTTTTGGTATATGAATGTAATGAGATACTATTGTGCTATAAGAAATGATAAACAGGTGAACTTCAGAAAAACCTGGAAAGACTTATTTGAACTGATGCTGAGTGAAGTGAGCAGAACCAGGAGGAGAATATTGGTCACACAAACAGCCATAGTGTTTGATGACTGACTTTGATAGACTTCTCAGCAATGCAAGGACCTAAAACAATTCCAAAGGACTCCTGATGGAAAATGCCATCCACATCCAGAGAAAGAACTATGGAGTCAGAATGCAAAGCAAAGCAGACTATTTTCTTTGTTTTATTTTTCCTTTCTCATGGTTTCTCCCATTCGTTTTAATTCTTCTATGCAACATGACCAATGTGAAAATGTGTTTAACAGGAATGTATATGTAGAGCCCATATCAGCCTGCATGCCATTTTGGGGAGGGAGGGGGAGAAAATCTAAAGCTTATGGAAGTGAATGTTGAAAACTAAAAATAAATAAATTGAAAGTTATAAAAAAAAAAAAAGCAGACATTCATCCACTTTGGAAAATAATTTTCTAATATTTTCATGTATACAACATAGTATTTCTAGAGTTATTTTGGCTTTAGTATCCAGTCTTTATAAAACAATAAAGACCTTGGGAAGTCAGAAATCTTATTTTTTAACTTAACTTTTGTTTATGCAAATTTTTTTATTTAATGTAATCAAAATTATTCATTTTACCTTCTGTGATCTTCTCACATATCTTTAAAGAAAAGTCTTTAAGAAAACCTTAAGAAAGAAAGCTTCAAGCATCTTAAACTGAAAAGCAAATTAAAATCATGAATGACCTTATGTTCTTATGGAAATTCATGATCCTTTAAAAATGGTCATTAAAAAATTGGTTTTATATTCTAAAACTTTTGTATCTAACAGTTGGGGTAAAGAGAGAATGACCTCTTCGGACCCAAGTAGCTTCATTTTTGACTTAGCTTCCATTTCAGTAAAAATTTAGCAATACTGCCTACTCTTAGTCTGCTTTTTCCTCCCTTCCTAATTTTTAAATTCTTTTAAAATGTTTTTAAACCTTCATTTACAGCAGCATCCTTCTTATCATTACAATGAGCAAGGTTTCAAGATGTCATAAAAACATATCTAAGGACTGTATATTTGATTCTATCTCTCTTTGAATGAAACATTAGCTTATACTTAGTAGGTTTATTACCTGGCAACTTGCCTTTGCTTTTTTCATTTTATTTTATATTTTTGAGTGGGGAGGTATCTTGTAGTCAGAATCTACTTTTTTGTCCATTGAGAATTTTCCTAGGGTGAACTGACCTCTCCTTGCCTTGCCATGGTTTATAACATTAATAAACAGTAGTTGTTACTGTTGTTTTTAATTCTAACTTGTAACCCAAACTTAGAACAGTGGGTCTTCTTTTTTTTAAAACCACAACATAGATACGTGGATCTCTGATTGGACAATTTCCCTCTATATGAAAGATATTTAAGGACTTTTCTCCCTTCCCACCAAATGGAAAGATAGTGATTTATAGCAGTTATTAAAAATTAATTTGTTCCTAAATTCATTCAAATTGTCTAGGCAGCTAGAGCATTGGACTTGGACTTAGGAAGTTCTGAGTGGTGGCAAAGAACTGGAAACAAAGAGAGAGTCTACCTTTTGGGGAATGGTTAAACAAATTATGGCAGATGAATGCGATGAAATACTATCATGCTGTAACAAATGATTTAGAGAAAGCTTGGAAAAACTTCTATCGAGTAAATGCAGGGTGAGATAAACAGAACTATGAAAATAATATGGGAGATGACTACAACACTGTGATGGAAAGCAACTGTGAAAGACTTAACTTTAAGGTGATGATCAATCACTAAGCCAGATGATTCGTGTTCTTTACCTCTTGGCAAAAAGGTGATTGAAAGTTCAGAATGAGGCATTTTTTGAATGGCCAATGTGTGTATTTGTTTTCCTTAACTCTCTTTGTTTGTTATTAGGATGGCTTTGGAGGGTTGAGGAAGAGTTAGACACCAGTGAGGGGTGGTTGGGAAATAGATTTTGATATGAAAAAAATGAAGAAATGAAAGAAAAAAATCAAAGAATCATAAAAAAAGAAGAGAGAAGAAAATTCAGAAGGGGCTGTAGACAAGAAGCATAGTGCTGAAAATGCCATATTAAATTAGATATGCCCTTCTTTTCAAAAAGATGTACACAATAAAAATTTATAGTATCATTTATATACAATACTCTTTGCTGTTCTTTGTATATTGAAGTGGTCATATTTGTTGGCATTTGTAAAATTTATAGCAAGTATTAAATTTTAAAAAAGAATAATAAACAAGCTTTTTTCTGGTTTTTGGTGAGCCCTATCATCATTTTTGTAAAATCTTACAATGTCATTATTTCATCTTTGTGTTTGTTAATGTTGCTCATTGACCTTTGCTTTGAAGCATGTTATAAGTGGAATGATCTGTTAATATATGTATGCAAGGTGGAATTAATAGACTGGAAAAAAAGAAGTTAGTATTTTGAACCATCTTACAAGGACTTAGTTGGTACAAAACATGGAAGTATTTAATGTAACATTATTACGTTTTTCCTTCAGCTGAAAAAAAAAGCCCAACATCTTGTACTATTAACATTAACATAGTGTTGCTGTTTTCCTCCCAGCCTGATTTAGTAATTTTTCTTTGCCTCATTAATGGGGACATCCCCTGACTACTTCTTAAACAGGCCTATTCACTGAATAGGCATTACCTCACCCTAAGTGAGTACCAAATAGGCCTTGGTCTAAAGGGGCCAAGGTTTCCCATTGCATCCTGGGTCATCTCAAGTCATCCTGATGAATATCTGGTCACTGGATCCAGATGACTCCAGAGGAGAAAGTGAAGTTGGTGACCTTACACAGCTCTCTCTCACTCAAAACAAAGTCAAGTGCAAGTCATGTCATCCTTTCTCTGATGGCATGGTCTTCTTCAGCAACAAAGGATGAACACAGCAACCACAACAACAACAAGTAACAACTTAGTTCTAAATTGTTAACAGTAGAACTTAATGTGTGAGGTGGAATATTTTGGAACTATTGATAACATTATAATTACATGTTATAATAATTCATAATTATTATGATTTCACTCTGATATTGGTACAAGCATTTATGCTGATGCATCAACAATCCATCAAGCAAAGAAAGACACCAATTGTAGTCTATAGGAAATGCTGCCTTCCATGTCCACATGCTAACTCAATACCAGATGAGTTTAGCTTGTTGGAAAGCTTGGGGTAATACTATCACAAAAAAGTGGTAAGGTTCTCTGACAAATTTCCCATGGTTTTGTTTGCCTTTGAATAGAAATATTTCCCATCTGTTAGCCTGTGGGTCTGGTTATTAAACCCCTTGCATAGTGTGGAATTATGACTCATCAATTGGCTATTACAAAAAGATTTCTGACCTTCAACCTAGATCAAACAGACCTAAGGAAAGCTTATTTCTACATAGATAAAAAAAGTTAGTCTATAACTTGTAGATTCAGGCTTAAGATTATGATTTTAAGATTAAGATTCAGATTAATTTAATTATAAAAATGTTCTTGCTCTTTCAGTATATTCCTTTTTTATAGGAAACATCCCATATACTTTATGATAAATTTCTCTTTAATTATGTATTTCTTAGTCCACAATAATGAGAATGTAGGAGTAGAAAAACTTTCTTAAAGGAATTAGACATTTTTAAAAAAACCCTAAGATTTACATAGCATTTACTATGTGTCAGGTATTGTGCTGGGTACTTTATTACTCTTATTTGTTTATTATTAATTCATTTTATTCTCACAAAAACTCTGAAGGGTAGGTGATTTTATTATCCTCATTTTACAGGTGAGGAAACTGAGGCAAAGAGAGGTTAAGTGACTTGCCCAGGATCACACAGATAGTAAGTATCCTTGGCCAGGTTTGAATTCCAGACCTGGCACTCTATTCTCCGTACCACCTAGCTGTCCCAATTTTCTAATTATTGTTTGTGCCAACATTTTAGTAACCTCAGGAATGCTGATGACAGGTATGAAGTCTATTAAAGGAAAACAACAGGTGAATCTTGGTCCACAAACCCACCTCAGAGGACCCTAAGGACATGGACTCATTCAAGGACCCCTTTGATCCATATGAAGAGAACCGGACTTTACTTAGGTGCACCAAGAGCAAAGGGGGAATATTTGTGATTGAAACAGTTAGAAGATATTAGTTGCTTCAAATTTCCTTTAGAAATTTAACATTATCTCTTCAACTCTCCCTGTATGTCAGGCAACTAACACTGGGAAGCCTGCAGAAGTGACTCAAGTAGTGAATCTCCCACCATAGGAAACTTTTGTATAATGGTCCTTTGAATATGTATTTGTAATTGTTTGATTATATTCAGGATGAATTGAAGCTTTCCTTTGGAAGAAAACTATACTGTTACAGTTACTAAAAGACTTTCAAAGGAATTTATTTTTGATTAGTTATCTATCAGTAGTGATGGATGCCGTTTGAATGGAACTAATTTCAAAGGAAATTTTCAAGGCTTTGAAGATCCAACAGCATTTTCATTGTCCATTACACTCTGAGTCTACAGGGAGCAATTGGATGACAAAACAAAATTCTTAAGAATAAGACAGCTAAGGTATGATTTGTGTTAACCCTGTATTTAAATGACCAGATGTTCTTTGTATCACTCCAATATGTATTGGGAAATCTGCTAACAGAAAGCAGAGCCTAGTGCCACATGAATTTTTCAGGATGAATCTGATGCAAATGGCACTTTGACCTGCAGTTACCCCACACCCAACAGCTCTCCAATAAACAGATGAGAGAAGAATCATGGCGAGGCACTAGTGAAATGTATTAAGTCTATTCATTAACGGATAATCAAAAATTTTGCCCAAACCACATGACACTCCCTGCCAATGATCTCAGACCAGAAGACCAGGTCTACATGAAAACTCATTAATGGGAAAAATGCACTTTAGCTTTGCTAGACCTTAGGACCCACTAATCATGAATAAAATTACCATTTATTATCAAGGCCATTAAGACATGTACCTTAGATGTGGATCCACACATCACACTACAAAGCCATCAGATACCTTTGTCTCCTGTTCTGTATCACTATACTCCATTGGAGTATAGGGCAAACAAATCCAGAATGAACACATTGGCCTGCTTTACTCTAAGTCACATAACAACCAAAGACAAAAGCTATATCCAATTATCTGATTTAGACATCTAGTCTTGGGTCTGCAATAATATCTATACCTATATTCATTTGTGCTTTTTGTCATCCCCTCTTTATCCTATCAATATCCTCCAGACAGAGGTGTCTGATTTAGTATGATGTGTGGATCCATATCTAAGGTGCCTGACCAGAACCTCTCTGGCTCAAAGTTGTCCAGTTACTCCCCTAGCTCCTGTTCCAAAAACTCTATATGTTATATTTATAAAGTTATCAAAGATGAATGTCATTGAGTGAAGTATTAACATTTCAAAGTAGGGCATGTGAAGGTTCAAAGAGAGAGACTCCCATTTCCTCTTCTGTTCTTCCTTGAAATTAGTCTTTACTTCAGCGAAAACTGAACAGACGTTTCTCTGCATTTGAGTTTGCTCTCATTCCAATCCATTTGAATGGCCGTGGGAAAACAACAACTAAACTAGAGAAGTTGCTTTGATCCTTGCTCTTGAGAACAACAAATTAAAACAAAAAATCTCTGCTCTTTACCTGAAAGAAACCATGTGTTCTATTCTGCTTCCAATGCCAGTTGTAGTTTAGAACACAAACTAATTTTTCTCTGATTTTATTCTTCATTTGATTACATATAATATATGCATATATGTGTATATATGTATATAATGCATACACATATATCCATATATATGTACACACACATCACACATATATTTAGGCATATTAGTAGAAAGAGCTTTTATATTGACTGACAAAGGAAATTGCTCATCAACTGGTGCTTCTCCCTACCATAGCTTGTAATAAAAGTAATATGGTTTCTTTATCTGACATGTACCCTAAACTTAATGAGTTGTGGGATTTTTTTCCATGACAAATGTTTCTTACAGCAGTTTGTCTATTCTCTTCCTTTACCTTTGTCATATTCTATCTTGAAATATGAGTTATGTATGCTTATATCTAATGTTGACTATAATATTGGGTATTCCTTGAGGAAATGACAATTGATTTTTATCTTTGTATGTCCAGGCTTAGCATAGTGCATCACATACTATAGGTGCTGAATAAAGATGTGTCGAATTTCATTAAGGTCAAGAAAATGCAAGAGGAACAGCCTACCCTCCATAACTGTGAAGTTTAGTTAAATAATTATAGTCAATCTTCTTTTATTTGTAGATTAACCATACTATGGATTATCTACAAAAAATGTTAGTCTCAGGCTATCTTCCCGCTGATGACCACCACATTTCCAGGTCATTGTCTCCTGTTATCAGTTGGTATATATTCAGGGAATGCAAACTTATTGTAATATAAGTATATTACATTACTGTTATAAGGAAGCATGTTTTATGTTTATGTTATATTGCATATAAGTAAATGTAGACTTATTTTAATGCAAGTATAAATCTACTAATATATCATTATATATGTGTATATATGTATATATATATGTGTTACATATATATATATACATATATGACATCTGCAAAGTCAAAGAAAAAGAATTTCATACTATCTACTATCTAGAATTAGCTAGGCCTTGCTCAGGATAGTTGAGAGTTGATTATCTAAATGATTATTGAAAGGGCTCAAATGTTTTGCCAGCCAAGACACAAAAATTAGTAAAACTTCTTTTCTATTAACTACATTTAAATTAAACTTGACTTGGGTGAGCAAAAGAACAAAGCTGTAAAATCTGGTTTGTAATATCTTTTTCTGTTTGGGGGGAGGGGACACCAAGCCCATAGCCCTTAAATATTGCCCCTTCCTAAATGGTTGGGACTATGTCTTCCCTCCCTTCTTCATGGCAGCTATGGAGTAGAGACGTTTGCTAAATGAATCAAAATCAAAATCCTTTCTTTCTATGTGCATGGTAGAGTGAGAAGGACAGAGGGAGTGTACAAAGGACTTGCTGCTACAAATATTTTCTCCCATGCTCTTCTTTTAGGGTGGTTTATTGCTAGAATATTGAAAATAGAAGGGGCAAAACAAAATTTATTGCAAGTTCAAATTCCTTGGTTTAAAGAAAAGCAAAACCAGAGTACTGTGGAAATAATGATGAGGACAATAATAGCGCTTATATAGAGACTTAAAGTGTACAAAACGAATATTTTTACATTTGATCGTCACAACCCAGGGAGGGAGAGAATATTTTTATCCTCCTTTTACAGATGAGACAACTGAGACAGACCAAGGTTAATTGACTTGTCCAGGGTCACACAGGATCTGAGGCTGAATTTGAACTCAGGTCTTCTTGACTCCAAGTCCATCATGCTACCTACTTTGCCATCTAGCAGCCTCTCAGCATTCAATTTGGAGTCAGACAATATGTGTTCAAATGCCAGGTCTGCAACTTATTACCTAGTGACTTGGACAAGTCACTTAACTTCTCTGGGCCTCAGTTCCTTCATATGTAAATTTAGTAGATTAGAACAGATGATCTCTGAGATCCCTTCCAGCTCTACATCTATATCGTATCTATGAAGCTTAGGTTGGTTCACTGATAGAATAGGACTTCTGCAAAGGGTATTTTGTCATTGACCTGCTTGGGAGGAGGGAGTATAACTTGCATCTAATCTGGTCCTGAGAAGTTCCTCTCAAGTGTGGATCCCTGAGAAGAGCCCCAGATCTTACCACAGAAATTGCCAGAATCAACAGAGGGCTCTTGTCCAGTGATCAGGGTGTAAATGTCAGGATTATGAAACTTCAAGCTCTCCAGAAAGGCAATGGCCCCAGTTTTTCCTCGAGTCTTCAGCACATCCAGCAAGTATCCTATGAAACAGAAGGATCATTTTACAGGCAAGAGCATGAACTAGTCTCACTACAGAATAAGTAAGGTAAGAGCATCTAGTCTTTGGTGGGGGTGCAAGGGATAGGTCTTGAAATGAAATCTGCCATCCAGGAATCCCTGAAAGGGGACCATACTGGCCCTTTACTATTACTGTATAAGGGAGGGCCAGGATTTGGTCTATCCTCCCCAGCAAGTCGATGTAACCACAGAAAGTAAGGGACAGAAAGGACTCTTCCCATGGGTACCATGTATATCTTCAAGAGAGTGCATCTCAAGTTTATTGGGGGAATGTTTTATAGCTATATTATACTTACCTACACTTTCATATTGGCTATACTTGTGCTTACTACACTATCTTAGTAAATGCTTGGCTTGTGAGTTGTATCACATACATGTTTGCTTTCCCACACCATGCAGAAGGATGGCATTCTTAATCCCCAATCAATATATTGAAATTCCTCAAGAAGTAATCCTAGGATTTTAGGATTATAGTTCTAAATGCTGAAAGGGACGAGGGAATCATATAATTTAGCCCTCCCCTCCTTATTGTACAGATGAGGAAACTGAGCCTGAGAGAGGCTAAGTGATGCTCCCAAATTCATAAAGGTAATTTGCAGTAGAATTGGGATTCAAATCCCTGATTCTAAATCAAACCCTCTTTTCTCTGTGTTGCCCTGAGTACTACCTTTTTCTCAAAATCCCATTTTTTACTAATGAGAGAGCTCTGACCCAAATTCTTTGACTTCCTATCCTACTAGAGATGAATCTCCAGTCTAGGTGAAATGGGTTGCAACATTTTCCCTTTTGTTTTGCCATTTTATGATCTTTACTTCAAACTATAGGAAGTCCATGGAAATATTTCAGATCTGCAGGTGATTCTCAGTATCAGGCCTGGATCCCATCACTGTAGATTCTATTACTTAGTCAATCTTATTTAGCATACATTTGGGCTTTCTGCAAAATTATGCTAACAAACATGAAAATATATGTCAAATAACTCCAAGAGTTGCATCTTCAGATTTTAAGGGGAGAAAATATGGTTATATTCATGTTAAACACACATAAAGCCTTACAAGAAAGAAAATAGACATTCTATTTACCAGATGCCTAAATGTACCTCCCAAAAGTAAATAATGTCCATTCCCTAATGTATCATTATATACTTATGCCACTGACCCAGGCATACAGAGAATTGTCTAGGCATAGCTGAAATATCTCCAAGGACATTTGCCTAAATAGACTATACGTTTTCAGGGAGATGGAATACCAAGTAGCAGCCACTACATTTGTAGCTTTAACCCCCTAGAATCTAAATAGGCAAAATATGCTTCCAGTTCCTAGAAGCCATGACTCAGAAGTCTTGTACACAGAATTCCATTCCCTTCCCCACCATCATCTCCAGATGCTCCAATGCTGAGCCTGGAAAGATAGCAATTCAATGGCCTGAATTGAATTGTCGAACCCAATGCTAGGCATGCAAAAGACACAATAAATACTTGCGAGCTCAATTTGGCTCGTGAGGAGGACCCCAGTCCCAGATTCTCACCTACTCTCATGGCATTGTTAGTGAACTTTGGACTGTGCAAAACTTCTTCCTCATCCAGCTGATCTAGCACCTTGGCCTGTCGGAGGTAGGGGGTTAGTCGACTGGGGCAGACATTGCGAACGATCTTATATCGGTGGTTCTCCATTATCTCCCACAGGTTCTCCTCATCCAGGGTTGTCAGCTCACAGTCTTTGGGCCATCGGTCTGCCATGGCTGGAAACTAAAAAAAAAAAATAGGAGAACAAGAGAAAGAGGTAAAAATAGGAGATCCAGCATCAGTAAAACAACACTAAGGAAGCAGAAAGGTTGTACAATTAAAGTCTATACTATTCAAATTCTCTTTCTACATTTCTGAAGTAGAAAAGGAAAGGACTGATGCAGGGGCCAGGGGTTAGAGCTGCACAATTGAGAGCCATTTATGACATTTATGTTTCTGGGGATACACAGACAAAAACCAAAATAGTTCCTGCCTTTAAGGACCTTACATTGGATCAAAGGGTACATGAATAAGTATAGACAAAAAATGCAAAGTAAATAAAAGTTAATATTGTCAGGGAGCATTACCAGTAGTTGGGAAAGGGGGAGGGAATGAGAAAAGGCCTTAGGTAGCACGTATTCACTGAAGTGAGCTTTGAAAGGAAGCTAGGGATTCTGGGAGGCAAAGATGAACAGAGATGTGGAACATAAAGAAGTTCTCTTTGGTTTGTGCCTGATGAGGAGTAATGTGCAATCAAGGTGGGTTTCTGTGTTCACTTCTGTGTCACTGATTTTGATGAAGATGATGAGAGTGAGACAATTTCATACGGTCTCAATAAAGGTCTCCCTCTCTACCCAGGACAAGAAGAAGTGAGTTGGATGGAGGTCCAACTGAATGACTGAGGGAGAGGGGTTGTGTAATTTTCTTTTCTGGATGTCTTTTGTTCTTTTTTATAATTGGAAAAAAATAACTTGCATCAAATGTAATGAGACTTTACTCTTTTTAAATTTCATATTCTGGATGTCTTTTTTGTTATTCAATTAATTGGTTAAAAACCATTCATATCAAATGCAATGCAACTTTATTCTTTTTTAAAATTTAGTATACAAAGGGACCCTTGTAGTCTTTGACAGAGAAAACCAGAGCAGTTTCATTTCATGAATGACAGTACAATTAAAGCTAAAACAATTTGAAAAATCCTTCCTATAGTATACCTTCAAATAAAGCAAGAAAAATAAATGGCAATCTTTCCTAATAGCCAAACATATATGTGTCTACTCTGTTGGACTTTGCGGGCCAGTTCCGTGTAACCCAAACAGCACATGTGTGTGTAGGTGTGTGTATGTGTGTGTGCATGTGTATTCTATAGGATAGAGGTTCTTAATCTATTCATTTCATTTTTTTTAATTGCTGAAGTACTTGACCAATGCAGTTTAGAGCACTACAGCATTACAAGATGGTTTTACTTAATTGTTTCTTAGAAATAGCAAGAACTTTTACATATGGTTTCCTTCAAGTCCCAGCTAAAGTCCCACCTTCAGCCTTAACCAGTTCACTATGTTAATCTTAGTGCCTTTCCCCTGAGACTACCCCTAATTTATCCTGTATATATCTTATTTGTACATAATTGTTTGCATGTGGTCTCCACATGTGAGCTCTTTGAGAACAGAAAATGTCTTTTGTCTTTCTTTATGTTCCCCTGCACTTAGCACTTAGCCCTGCTAGGTACACAGTAGGTGCTTAATAAATACTATTTGACTGATTGGATATTTGGTTTCAAGAGGACTGAATTATTATAGATAATGTACTTTGAGGCATATGGCTCTTCAGAACTGATTCTCTGAGTTCCAGAGTAAAAGCACCCCCCCATACTTTTTTTTCTGAAGCTCATTTGTATGTGATCAGTGGAGGGGTTGCCATTTTATAAATTTCTAAATTCCAGAGGTTCAACCTTCTTGGCCTTGGATTTCTATTGTCAGGATTAAATTTGTTCCTTGTAGTCTCTCCATTTGACCAGAAGAGGGCACTTTAAACAACTCTACACTGCTCAAGAAGCAGGTGTGGCAGGTGTGGAAACACTGTGATAACACAATACTGGATATGGTCCTATAGATATTTATTCTTCTTGTAAGTAAAAAAAAAATGTTTTAAATATAATGTAAAATTATAAAATGTGTACCATATTACAGGTTCACTCTGTATGTGAAAGCATAGAGAAGAATATAGATATTGCCTATACCTATGTAATTTAAAAAAGATTTTTTTCTTTTTCTCAGAATTGCTTTCTTTTTCTCCTAGCTATTTTCTAGTCAGTAGAGGATCAGTTTTCAGATTATTCGGTTGCAGTTTTCCTTTTTTTTTAACCCCTTCCTGCTTCCCACCCAAGTTTCTTTTTAAAAGGCACGGGTAAGAGAATAAAGATTTAACCCTTTATATCTCGTGCAATAGTACAAAGTGCTGGACTTCTATTGGAAATGCACTTGGACAATTCTTCCCCATTTGGAACTTGGTAGCCATCTTTCATTCCCCACATTAAAAACCTAGTCAATGTATCATTATTCCCCAGCTGATTTTTTTTTCACATTCACTAGTCAAAGGGTTACATGCAATTTCTAACTTACAGTGGCAAACACCAACCTTTTTTCTTACTCATCATGTCATGGCTTAGGGATATTTTAAGACGCCTTCAAAATATCTTTCTCATTTGGGCTAAAACTACCAACCTTTCCCAAGGAAGTTTTGCATTTCTGTGAAAGCACTGGTTCTATAGACATACTCCTAAACCTCCGTGTTTAACTTTTTGTTGTTGATTGAAGGTTAGTGTCAAAAAAAGATTAGAAAGGATATAGAAATAAGTTGGTTTGCTTTTTGTTTTTAGTAAAAGTCTTTTGTCCTTAGGGAAGTATAAAACATTTTTTCAGAAATTTGTTAATAACTTTCTTCTGCTTTTCCTTTCTTCCTTCTTTCCTTCCTTCATTCCTTTCTTTCTCTCTTTCTTTCTTCCTAGAGTTGACAGGTACAATTAGGATAAAGTATCTCAGCAACAATCCTTTGTGATGGAATTGAATTAGTCAATCAGTCAATAAAAGATTATTAAGCATCATCTAGTGCCAGACAACGTACTAATGATGTGGAGATCCAAAGAAAGACAAAAGATAGTCCCTGCTCTCTGGGAACTGGTCATCTAGTGGAGGGAAAACCAGTTCTGAGCTCTAGATCCTCACCAAAATAAGGGTCATAAACATATCGGTCTAATTATCCCTGAACTGCCACATTTTGTTTTTTAATTATTATTCTTAGCTGCACTATCTGTATGATTCTTGTGCCTTTAACTTTTGTCTGTTTTTTTCTTTTTTAAAATTAATTTATTATTTTTGTTTTCAACATTCACTTCCATAAGTTTTAAATTTTCTCCACCTCCCTCTCTTCCCCCGTCCCCAAGATGGCATACACTCTGATATAGGCTCTCTATATACATTCCTATTAAACATATTTTCACATTAGTTATGTTGTAGAGAAGAATCAAAATCAATGGAAGGAACCATGAGAACGAAAAACAAAATAAAACAAAAAAAGAAAATAGTCTGCTTCACTCTGCATTCAGACTCCATAGTTCTTCCTCTAGATGGGGATGGCATTTTCTATGGAGTCCCCTAGGATTGTCCTAGATCCTTGCATTGCTGAGAAGGGCTACGTCTATCAAAGTCAGTCATCACACACTGTGGCTGTTTCTGTGAACAGTCTTCTTCTGGTTCTGCTCACTTCACTCAGCATCAGTTCAAATAAGTCTTTCCAGGTTTTTCTGAAGTTCACCTGTTTATCATTTCTTACAGCACAATAGTATCTCATTACATTCATATACCACAGCTTGTTCAGCCATTCCCCATTTGATGGGCATCGCCACAATCTCCAGTTCTGGGCCATCACAAAAAGAGCTGCTGGAAATATGTTTGTACTTTCCTTTTCCCATTTTTATGATCTCTTTGGGATACAGTTCTAGAAGTGGCATTGCTGGGTCAACGTTGTGTTTTTTCTTAATGACCCTGAGTTATAGTTAGTTTCCTTCCAATACTGTTCAGCCTTACTTGCTTTCCTCATTTTGCTGACATAAGCCTCAAAGCAGAAATGACAGAATGAGGAGCAGATGATGTTCTGAGCATGAGAATGGCACTGGTCTTCCTGCATCCAGGAAAAGATCATTAGCAATAATAATCGATATAATACTCGAAGTTTTGCCACAAATATCTCCATTTGTCCTCAAAACAGTCATTGGAGATGATGCTGTTATTATCCTTATTTTACAGAGGAGGAAATTGAGGTAAACAGAGGTTAAATGACTTGCCCAGAGTTATACAGCTGGCGTCTAAGGAAAGATTTGAACTCAGTTCCTCCAGTGCTCTAATATGCTGTGCTACCTAGCAATCTTTAACTACTTACCCATCACCACCTGAGTGATATAGAACAAGGTGAAGAACATGACAAACTTCCACAAGATCCTGAAGCTTGCTACCTGCAAAGCATAGCAGGAGCACTTCACTACACACGAGTCATGAGTCAAACTCTGGTGCCTACATTCTCCTGTTACCTCTAATGGCTTTATCCTTAGAAAAGTACCATGAGTAGAGAAGCACAGAAATATGACAGTACCAATACAGGAAGACAAGATTTTCTTTCCTAGGAACAATGTGTGTGTGTGTGTGTAAACACATATAGGTATATGTGCACATGCGTGGGCATGCATGCGTGTGTGTGTGTATAATCCTAATTAGGATGCTTTGTTTAGTGTAAATGCATAAACCAAAATTGGCTGGCAGGTCCACTGTAAAAAAAAAATCTGATCACAAACTGACTCAGGCTTTTGTTCACCAAAATATATCATCTAAGCACCAGTGCAAAGCACAATCAATATACCGAAAAACACAAGGCTCAGGGGCCAGAGCACAAGTGGCTTCCCCAGTTCTAACTTTACCTGTTTGTTCATTAGGTGCTAACACTGAATATAAAGTCATTCTACAGAGCTAAAAGCAAGAATGGTTTCTCCTCATTCTCTTGCATCCACAGGATGACTTCATTCTTGTTGAATTGCTTTTCAAATTTACATTCTTGCAAAGTCAACACTGACATATTCATTGGAAGTGCTTTTCTGAGTCCCTGTATATTTTATATAAAAATATGTAAAACAAAATTTTTTTATCATTTCTAGTACTCTCTCTAATCCTTCCCCTTCTACAGTCTCCCATGTTCAGTCTCTCTCCCTGTTTAGTCTCCCTCCCTATTTAGTCTCTCTTGCTCTTTCTCTCTCAACTGTGTTCTTGATTTATCATTGCTTTTTCCTCCTTCCTATTTTCCTTCTGCATCTGACTGTATGTCTTTTAAAATGGTATATAACTCTGCTTGGATTGATCATGGATCTACCCTGAGGCAAGGGTACAATTTAATTTTATGATTCTTTTTTAAAGAGAGAGTTGGCAAAGTATCTCTATATATTCTCTCTTTATATTCTTCAAGACCTCTTAAATATTTAAAAACTATTTGTCTAAGAGCAAAAAATATAATCAACTTTTAAATAGCTGTAAACATATGATCTACTGTGTTATCTGCAACAATTTTTAATATTTGTTTTTACATTACCTTTATCACTTTCTTTTTTCAAAGAGTATAAGGCATTTCATTTTTACAACTAAAACAGTAAAATAAGTTTTTGATTAAAGATTCAACATTTAAAATACTTAATATTTAAAACCTAAAATTTAATTAAATTAAATAAACTAAAATTTTAAATAATTATGCATTTATACAGTGTTAATAGTAACCAAAACCAACCAAACCTATAAGGAAAGTAAAATCATCATTATTCTTGGTCCAAACAAGTGAAATTATTTTAAAATTGGTTTTTAAAAATACAGCATTTAAAATGACAGTTTCTACTCTCAGACAAGCTAATTTATAGCAAGAGGCAGCTGGTGGCTCATTAGATAGACTCCTAAGCCTAGAGTCAGGAAGACCTGAGTTCAAATCCAACCTCAGACACTTCTTTTATCTATGTGACCCTGGGCAAGTCACTTAACCTCTAATTGCCTGATAAAATGAATCTGCCAGAGAGAAAATGGCAAACCATTTCAGCTACCTTTGCCAAAAAAACTACCAATGAGGTCCCTACAGGTTGGACGTGACTAAACAACCACAAAATTTTACAGCAAAAGTCAAGTCAAGAATCATTTATTAAGCTCTTGCTGTGTACCAGGCCCTGTGCTAAGTACTGAGAAAGACAAAAACGATCCTTGCTCTCAATGAGCTCATAATCTACTAGAGACAACAGGAAAACCACTATGTTCCAACTATATGTGCAGGTGTATAGTATGTATACACAAATGTATGTGTATAAGTATATACATAAAGGTATGTGTTTATACATATACAAGGTGGGATTTTTGCTCAGACTTGAAGAAAGCCAGGGAAGCAAGGAAGCAGAGACAAAAGGGGAGAGGATTTCAAGCATGGGGAATAGCTAGTGAAAATGCAGAATTGGGAGCAGTGTCTTGTTCAAGGAACAGCAAGGAGGCCAGTGTCATCGGATCACAGGATACATGGAGGGGAATAAGACTTGGAAAGGTAGGAAGGGGCCAGGGTATGAAGGGCAGCTTTTAAAGCAAAGCAGGATTTTATATTTGATCCTGGAGGTAGAAGGGAGCCTCTAGAATTTATTGAATAGGGAAATCACCTGGTCAGATTTGCACTTTAGAAAGATCCCTTTCATATCTGAGTGGAGGATGGGCTGTAGGGAGGAGAGAGGTGAGGTAGGAAGACCAACATGAAGTTTATTGCAATAGTCCAGGCATGATGTGATAAGGGCTTTTACCAGGATGGTAATAGTGTCAGAGGAGAGAAGAGGTTTATACATGAGATGCTGCCAAGGGAAAAGAAAAAGAACTTGGCAACTGATTGGATATGAGGTATGAGAGAGAGGGAGGAGATGAGAATGACCCCTAGCTTGTGGATCTGGGAGGCTGAGAGGACAGTGATAACATCAACAGTAAGAGAAATGCTAGGAAGAGAGGAGGGTTCAAGTAAAAAAATCATGAGTTCGTTTTGGAACATCTTGAATTTAAGAGGTCTATTGGGAAATCCAGTTTGAGATATGTAATAGACAACTGGAGATATGAGACTAAATATCATTAGAGAAATTAGGGATAAATAAATAAATCTGAGAATGATCTCAATAGAGATAATAATCAAATCCATGGAGGCTGATGAACTAGTTCACTAAGGAAAATTTAAAGTTTATTAAAGCTTAAGATTCTCAGGATACTCTGAATAAAGAGAAAAGGGTCCGAGAAAGACCCTTGGGAGACACCTGTGGTTAGTTGACTCTACCCTGACGAAGATCTAGCAAAGAAGAGAGAGAAAGAACAGTCAGATAGACAGAAGAACCAAAACAGTGTTGAGAAAAACTAGAAAGAAGTAGGTATCAATGAGAAGAGTGATTGACAGTATTAAAGGCAGCATAGGAGTCAAGGACATGATTGAGAAAATGTCTCTTAGTTTTGGCAGCTGGAGATCACTAGTAACTTTGGACAGAATCAAAACAGAATAATCTTTTAAAAAATAAGATCTATTGTCAAAATAGAGGTTAGATTGCCATAATTTCTAAAGAGGTTTTCACTAGTTTGCTATCCACCTCTGCAGCTCAAGTTTCCTTCATTACTATTAAAGTATTCATTCAAGTTGGACAGATATTGGCTACTTTTTTGGTTTGGGGGGAAGGAAACACAGCACACTAGACTAGAACTTGGTAAACTAACATTTATGTTGTTGATGGTGTACACACAAAATAAAGATTCCCACAATGATGGTAAGGAAGCCGCTTACAGTCCCAATAATATTGTTAACAGGCATGTTTTGCCTCTCTTTAAAAAAGAATAACTAAACAGGTTAAACAGATACAGAATATATAATATATTAGAGTCAGTCTGAATGGTTTAAATCTATCCGGGACTCTGTTTGAATCATTGATTTTTATACTAACCCACAGTATAGGGCAGAATCAGTTGCCTCATCTGCAAAATGGGGATAATAGTGTATAGCTCCCAGGATTATTGTGAAGATGAAATGAAATAACTGTAAAGCACTTTGCACCTAGCACAGAGTAAGCACTACATAAATGTTAGCTATTATTATTATTTATCCAGTTCAGCAGGGTCCTCATAGGCTTTCCAGGAAAAACAATTATTGTAACAGCAGTTCCTGGATTCTTAATACAATAGACTGAAAATATTCCAATAACAGTAAATTGTTATATAAACAAGCCAGTTCACATCAAGCCTCCATCACAAAAATTAATATCAAAGACAGAAAACTATTAAAGCTGGATCCCCTAGCTTATGAGAGATCTTATTTAAAGTTTCTATTTTCTCCTCTTTTGGCATATGAGTTTCTGTAACAGTAGACCCTAGGACACTTAATCAATTTTTCCATAAGGATTTAGTCTTTCATTTGGAAAATATGATGAAAGGATGGCACTTAGAAGAGCACACACTAAAAAACACCTAATGGAGTTGCTAATAGGGCGGATGCAAATGCATAAGCAGCAAAGTTGGCCACTTCACCTATACCTGTTGTTAGAAGTCCAACCTATCACAACCAATCTTTTTTTTCTTTTTCTAAAAATTAATTAATTTATTTGTAGTTTTCAATATTCATTTCCACAAGATTTTGAGTTCCAAATTTTCTCTCCATCTTCCCCTTCCACCCTACCCCAGAAGACATGCATTCTGATTACCCCTTCCCCCAGTCTGTCCTCCCGTTTCTCATTCCCCTTCTTATCCCCTTCTCTTTTATTTTCTTGAAGAGCGAGATAGATCTCTATACCCTATTACCTGTATATCTTGTTTCCCAGTTGCATGAAAAAATAATTTTTTAACATTTGTTTTTGAAACTTTGAATTCCAAAAGGCAAGCAATTCAATATAGGTTATACATGTGTAATTAGGCAAAACACCTCCATAAGAGTCATGTTGCCATCACAACCACTCTTTAAGACATTCATGACCACCTAGACCGGCTCTCATTGAGCCCTTTCAGGCTAGCTACAAGAGACCCTTCTTTAAAAAAAAAAAAGTTTCTGCCAATGAAAATACTAGAGCTAATAGTTAATCCCTGACCAATAGGAGTCATATTTTCCATGACTTGAACTCATCTCTTTAACAATCAAAGTTTTCATATGAGTTACATTGATAACCAAAAGAGATATACTGCTAGTGCTAGAGGCAAGGTGGCACAATCTTCAGTTATGAGACTTCTATTCCCACACAGGATGCTGTCCCCTCTTCTTTAAGCTACACCTTTACCATCATCTTGGAATGGGAATCAACAACCTCAATTCCATTCATTTTCAATATAGTCCTCCCCGCTACTCAGAGGGCACTAAGGAAATAACTAAAAATAATAAATTAAGAAAAAAAAGTTCAACAATACTAACCAAGGCAGCAACTGAGTTTGACTATATGCCATATTCCACACCCAGAATTCCCTACCTCTACAAAGGAGAGAGGGAGGTGAACTTCTGCAAGTCCTCTCCAGAGCTTAGTAATTATAATTACATTCTTCTGAAAATTTTTGATCCAACAACTTTCCTAGCACCCTCCCAGATGCCTCCCTTCACCAATCAGCCAATATGTACTCAAGGAGCATGTACTGATTTTTAAAATTAACTCAACATTTCCCCAGGAAGGTTAACATGCTCCAAAAATGAATAATAATTCACTTTAAAAACAAAAAGAAGTTACTTCCAGGGCTTCACATTGCTTTTGTTTTATTTGTAAGATTTAGGAACTTAAACATCAAGAAATAAATATTTCAATATATAAAGAAGAGAAAAAGAATATTATATATGAAACTGAGTCTTTATCATATACAGCATGACTCATATTAAATTTATTTATTTTCAATTTTCAACATTCACTTCCACAAAATTTTGAATTTCAAATTTTCTCCCCATCTCTCCCCTCCCTCCCAGGACAGTATCTATTCTGACTGCCCTTTCCTTCAATATGCCCTCCCTTCTAGCGCCCCTCCCCTCTCTTCTCCCATTCCCTTCTATTTTCCTGTAGGGCAAGATAAATTTCTATGCCCAACTGCCTATTTATCTTATTTCCTAGTTGCATGTAAAAACAATTTTTAACATTCATTTTTAAAGTTGCTCTTCACAGCAATTCAAGACTTAAACCATTTCCAAAGGACTCATGATGCAAAAAAGTATCCACATCCAGAGAAAGAACTATAGAGTTGGAACATAGAATGAAGTGGACTATTTTTTCTTTTGTTTTGTTTTGTTTTGTTTTTTCTCATGTTTTCTCCCATTGGTTTAATTCTTCACATGACTAATTGAAAATGTGTTTAATAATAATGTATGTAAGATTGCATACCATCTTGGGGAGGGAGGGGGAAGGAGATGGAGGGAGGGGAGAGAGACAGAGGGGGAGAAATCTTATGGAAAACTTCTGGAAGTGATTGTTGAAAATTGAAAACAAATTAATATTTTAAAAAATGAATGCAAAAAAAGAGAAAAAGAGAAGATTTACAGGGAATATGGTTGATGTTTTTCCAAGAATTTAAAGGGCTTTTCAGTAAAAGGAAGAATTGATTTATTCCACACAGTAGAATACAAACTTCTTGAGGCCAGAGAATGACTTTGCCTTCATATCTGTAGTATCTGGTACAGTTCCTTTCACACAGCAGGCATTTAAATGCTTGTTGAATTCAATTAAATTCTACTTGACCCTAAAAGCCAAAACCAATGTGTATAAATAGCAGGGAATAGGATTTTAACCCAATATAAGGAAAAATGTATTAGTGGTTAGCTTTCTCTAAATGGAGTAACTGATTCTGTTTGTTATTAATATTCATCATTGGGGATACTAAAAAAAAAACTAGTTGATTGGTTGTCAGGGATGTTGTAGAGGAGGTTCAGGTTTAAGCTGGAGGTTGGCAAAACATGGCTAATGGGGGCCCTGAAAGGATGAAACCAAGAGAGCAGTGGCAGAGACAAGGAGGCGAGAGGAGGCATGAGAACAGGAGAGCACCATCCAGCACCAAACAGGCATGACTACAAGGTAACAATGCCCAGCAAGATTATAAGCCTAACAGAGTAGATATCACATGAGATGTGTGGAGAGAGAGCCCAGCAAGAGCATAATGACGTTTGTAAGAAGGCATCAGCAGGCTTGGAGATCAGAGATGGAAGATGCTTCTCTATGTTCGTATCCTGACCACATATCTTCACCAACCTGTGAGGTGGTGCACATTTATGGGAGATTGGGGGAGGGGGGATTTTTCTAATGCTACTTTTTGATTCTGCTGTTTCATTAAATGCCTTTGCTTTCAAATAATTGTGTCTTCTGCCTGAGTAGGTGAATAAGAGTCACAGTGTTCGATTGTTTTCGATAGACTTAGTCCTCCACAGCAATGCAAGGACCTAAAACATATCCAAAAGATTCATGATGCAAAATGCCATCCACATCCAGAGAAAGAACTATGGAGTTGGAACACAGAATGAAGCAGACTATTTTCTCTTTTGTTATGTTTGATTTTGTTTAGTTTCACTCACACTTTCATTCATTTTAATTCTTCTATGCAGCATGACTAATGTGAAAATGTGTTTAATAAGAATGTATGTGTAGAGCCCATATAAGATTGCATGCCATCTTGGGGAAGGAGGGGAAGAAAATTTAAAACTTATGGAAGTGATTGTTGAAAATTGAAAACAAACAAATAAATAAATTTTGGGGGAAAAGAGATAGCTAGCCCATTTAAAATAACTCTAGATAGTATAAAATACCTGGGAATATATCTACTAAAACAAACACAGGATCTGAATGACCAAGACCAAGAGAACATCATATACAGTTAACAGCAGTATTGTTTTAAGAACAACTTTGAGCAACCAGGTCATTCTGGCTGTTATAAATACCCAATAATCACAAACATCCTATGAAGCAGGATGCTGTTTGAATCCAGAAAAAGAACTGATATTATATGTGTGCATGCATATATGTATAGGTATGTATGTGTGTATACACATACGGAGTTAGATCTAATGGCAGCCATCTCAAAGTTTGGAGTGGAGCAGAAGGGAAAAAAAAGGTAGTCACATGATAACTCTGTTATATATTTGAAAAGAATAGCAAGCTGTACATAATGGATCTGCAATTTCAGGTGCAATTCTGTTTTTCTATCCCACTTTGTTATGAAAATGCTTGTGCTTTTCCTTAAGTTTAGAATAAAATAATTTTTTAAAAAAGAAAAACATTTAATTTTTAAAAGAGAGAATTACCTTTTCATACCCTTTGACCATTTATCTACTGGAAAGTAGCTTCTGTTTTTATACATCCATAACAATTATCTAGATATCTTGGAAATGAGAGCCTTTCAGAGAAACTTGCTGCAAAGATTTTTTTTGCTCGTTAATTATTTCCCTTTTAATTCTAACTATTGATTTCATTAGTGGAAAAGCTGATGGTTTTGTGGGGTAATTATATATTCTGCTACTTCGCTTAGGTTTTTTAAAATTAATTTTGAATTGAATCTTTAGAGTTCTCTTATTAAGCCATCAAATTAGCTGAAAAAGTGATCACTTTGTTTCTTCTTTGTTTTATGCTAATTGTATTCTCTTTTTTCTTCTCATTGCTAGTTAGCATTTCTAAAACAATATTAAACATGAATGGCAATAATGATTACAAAAAGAATATTAATAATTGCTTTACCTCTGATTTTATTGGAAAGACCTCTAGTATTTCTATGTCACAAATATACCAGTTTGCCAGGCCTAGAGGCCTGTGGGCTACCCGAGTCTTCCCTTACCTCTATCCCGAGGTCTTCGGTTGGCCAAACCGGATGCTCGTATGAGAGAAAGGACGTTCCAGAGTCGAACAAGGGTTGAGCTTTATTTCAGGGTCTAGTTACAAGTGCAGGGGAATTCTTCCTTAGGAGGGAAAGAGAATCTCCCAAGGAGGCAAAGATCTTACAATAAGAGATTGGAAGTAGAAGTATAAGCGGGGAGAGAGGGGGAGGGGAGAGAGGAGAGAGGAAAAGCGGAGCCTTGTTGTCCTGTCTGCCCCTCTGCCCAAGAGCGCTTTCAGGCTTTCCTGATCCTACTTAAGCTCTGCAGCGGCATAGTTTGCATCTGAATACCGTGCCTGTTAGGTAACTAGGTGTGCTCCAATCCGGGACAATCTCGAGGGTGGGGAGAGCTCTCTCCCATCACGTTTCTCACGGAAAGAGGCGGAAATACACGAGATAGCTCGGTTCACCTCGATTCCCAGTCGTTTCCTGGGGGGTCTCGTGAGAACTCTAAGATTTAGAAGTTCCCACCTTTACCCGCCCGAGACTGTCCACATGGAATTGAGCTTCCAACCCTAGCACCAGTTCTTGATTTTATATAAATATTAATTACCATATTAAGGAAAGTTCCAATTATAACTCTGATTTTTAAATTTTTTTTAAAGCATATATGGGTATTGAATTTTGTCAAAAGCTTTTTTTGCATCTGTTGATAGAATTTGCTCATTTTTCGCAGTATTACAGGAGCATAGATTTAGAACTAGAAGGACAATCTAGTCCATTCCTCTCACTTTACTAATCAATTGAGGCCAAAAGAAATTAAGTATAGCAGAATGGTTACTGGGGGCTCCATCCTTTGGGCATGTGCAATACACTCTGACTGCTGTCATTCTGAGTTGAAGTTTTGATGAGCCTGCTTTGATAAAAACATAATGGAGAGATCTATTCTTCCCTTAGAGCAATTGCAGATGTCTTGTACCTATTTGCTGTTCACTTACTATACAGTAGGAGAAAAAAACTTTTAAACTGACTTCTAAATAGGAACTGGTGGAATATTGTGTGGGAGTTTTATTTGAATGCTTTTATTTCTTTATTATTCTTGTTACAAGGAATGGCCCTCTTGATAGGGTAGAAGCAGCAATATATTTTTAAAATGAAGGTAATGAGAAAACGAAATATATCAATAAAAACTTTTAAAAGAAAACATAGCAGAATAAAGTAGAAAAATTAATTTCATTCAAAATAACTAACGAATTAATAAAATATCTAGAAGTCTATTTACCAAGACACAGATAGGAATTAAATGGGCAGCTAGAAGGCAGGTGCTTCATTCTATTACAATAATTAGCTTTGTTTTAAGACTGGGGTAAAAAGTCATAGCCCAAAGGTCCATAAGATTCCCTCGTTTACAGCTTTAAAGAGGTTATTTTCATTTAGGCAAAGAGTTATAAGCTCAATCACAATTGTTCCTAGCCTCTAGTTATGGAAATCCCCAACATTTAGGGAAAGGTTGGGCTCTCTTCCTTAGTTTATTGTATTAAATACATAATTATATTAACATATAATATTTTTATATCATACTACATAACATAGATAATATAATAACATTATTATATTTATGTTTTATATTTATATTAGTTTATGTTTATTTTTATCTTTAGTTATAAATTTTTGAAGATTAGTTATATATTTATAAAATTTATGATTATAAATATTGATATTCATTTTTATCTTTAGTTAAGCCCTGGTTTCTTTGTAATTGAATCAAAATTCAGTTTACTTGAAACATGTTGGTAATGAATCAGCAGATTATATTACAGTGTCTACTTATAGACAGCCACCAGGAAGGGAAATTGGGGAAAGAGCAGACCTTCTTTTGAGACTATTCTCATTTCTTGAAGTAGTGGGCTCACTGGTAGCATCGGCCCTAAGTCTTCTGAACTGAGATGCCTATAAGGCCAATGACTCTCCTCAATTTTCTGCCACAATTAGGTCCTACCTTCTGGGATTTTTCTTCCACTGGTTGCTGATAAGTTCTTTCTGTCTCAGCTCTCTATGGCCCTGCTCTTTTTCCTCTGCTTAACTCTTATCTAATTCTGCCATCACTCTTTCCTTTTACACACGTCCTTTAGGAACTCATTGACTGTCTCATATGATGGCTTTGATTGATTCAAGGAGACATACAGTCTCTGTTGAAAAATTCCTACTTAAAAGTTAATTTTAAGTGTGGTGGGATAATGAGTGGAGCCCCACTGTTGCACAGGTATAAATTAATAAGAAATTAGAAGAGTGAGAATATTAGTGAGAAATTAGAACTTAAGAAATTCTTCTGTCAAAGCTACAGATTAGTATAGGATGGTGCCTTAGAGCTCCCAGAAAATCACACTTGGGAAGTCATTCTACTTAAGCGGGAAATAGATTGGTGAGGGAAAAGATGACATGAGAGAACCTGTTGCCTTGGGGTGACAAAGGAATCTGAGGTAAATTTGGTTTGGACTTAGAGTAAAAAGACGATGGAATTAAGCAAATTTTCCTTGCAAATGGCCTGGCAGAAAAGGACATAGGACAGAAAGAAGATGGACTTGAATGTCTGAATAGAGGGGCCCAGAATCAAGGAATCTCTTAAGACTAATTTCTCACATTGAAAAAGGCTAGAGTCTGATCACATTCTCTCTGTATGCTTATTTACCTGATATTTTCTTATACCAAGGATATGGTATGGTATAGTATAATACATGGATAATTAATAACTACACCTTACTACTTATGACGAG
This sequence comes from Notamacropus eugenii, assembly GCF_028372415.1. Lineage (NCBI taxonomy): Eukaryota > Metazoa > Chordata > Mammalia > Diprotodontia > Macropodidae > Notamacropus > Notamacropus eugenii. The sequence goes on along the minus strand of NC_092873.1, from coordinate 322,688,138 downwards.
TTATAAGCAAAATAAAAACTAAAGGACTGTGTTTCAGAAGCCAAAGTACTAGTAAAGAATCAAGAAGACTTCAAGTGGTGTCAACTGAACATAATATTAAAAACATCCTGTTGGAGTCATTTGAGTAACTCAGTCTTCAATTCAGTATGAGACTCCTCAGAATACTTAAAAGAATTTTTGACCATTTGTTAGGGTTAGATCATGCATCCTTCTCTAAAAACAACTATAATACAGGAGGAGTAGTCCCATGCCTACGTCATTGATCTCCACAAAAGCAAAACTATACGGATGGTCAGATTGGTTTGTTTTCCCACTTAAATAAGTCATATTTTCTTCTTCCCTGGAATGTCGAATCAGTGCATGAAAAACTGGTTCAAGGATTGATGGATAAATATTAGATGGGTTGATTTTTTTTTTTTTTTGTATTTGTGGCTGCTCAGCAACTCTCACTTATCTAATAAGGGTGAGAGCCAGTGTGGTCTAATAAATAGCAGGATAATTTTCCAGTTAGGAAGACCTGGGTGCAAGTTCTCTCTCTGACAGTTTCACAGGGGCCTCTTGGAATCCCTTGCAATGCTCAAGACAGGAGTTCTTATCCAGGATCTATGAACTTGTTTTGTAAAATGTTTTGATAACTATATTTCACTGCAACTGGTTTCCTTTGTATTTTATTTTGTTTTATGAGAAAGTGTCTATAGATTCCTCCGACTTCTAAAGGGATTCATGACACAAAAAAGGTTCAGAATCCTTTCTCTAAGACTTTAAGTTATAGATAACATATTCCTATGAAATGATGATCGTTTCCTATGATAATGGATTTTGGATTAAACAAAAACAAAGAAACTAGAGATAATTGCCTTTTTTCTGTTTTCTCTCCCAGGGACATTAGGAAATCTAGATTCTCTGTTATTGGAAGACAATGTAGTTAATAGAAAGCTCACCAGATTTGGAGTCAGATCTCAACCTGACTCTAACCTTTATTAGTTGCGCGACTATGGGAAATCATTTTACATCACATCTTTGGTTTCCTCAGCTTTGCAATATAAATCATGTCTCTCACACTATCAGTTGTTGTGGGAAATGTTTCGAAAACCTCATAGCACTATATAAATACAAATTATTATTGTTAAGCTTTGGGAAAGATTGTTTAAGGAGATTGTATAATCTCCTCTAAAGAGCTTAAAGAACAAGTAAGAGATTATCAGAAAGTGAACTGAACTGAGTACCCTTTCTACCACTTAATAGTCATATGACTGTAGGCAAGTCACTTAACCTATCAATAAGCCTCAGTTTCATCTGCAAAATGGAAACTCTAATATGTAAGGGAGAAAGATTTGCTATCTTCCCCCTTAGTCCCTGTTCAGTTGATGTAGTCACAGGACATAATCACAGATAATAGGGCTTTAATGTACATCATACTGTGATTGAGTCAGAAGAGAGTTACAATTATTGACCACATGCCCAGATGATTAAAAAAGTCTGGTCAGTCTAAGTCAGTCAACAGTTGCAGGTAGAGATAGTGAAGCAGAGAAGTCAGAGAAGAACCCAGTTCTTCACCTCTTGGGAAAAGAGGAAGGGAATGCATTTTTTTCTCCTAGCTTACCCTCTGTCGTGACATCTAATAAGAAAGCTACTCACTCCAAGGGAGATACTCCATACAGAAGCTGGAGAATCAGTTAAAAAGAGTTTAAGGCACAGTTGAAGGAACAGAGATGCTCACTCCAGACAGATAAAGAATGAATGGCCATCTCTACAGGCAGGAAATGGCTTCAAGGAGAGTGACCTCTGGCAGCAAAAAAGAGAGTAAGCTATGGACACAAAGAAGAGTTAGTCCTGGCAATAGGAAGTTTTGGAAGGATTCTATGAATACTGCAACCCTGACGTTATGTAGTTGTCAGTTGCTTTGGCCACTTGGGGTCCCTAGATGAATGTCTCACTACCATTGTCCTCTAAGTTTGTGCCTACTGCCATATTTCACTGCATAATTGTCACAGATTTTACGCCATTTTTTTTTTTGCAAAAATGTAGGTGTGACCATTATGTGACACTTTAAAAAAATTGTGCTGGTATTACTGGTCTATTAGTTTCCACCCATCTCACACCAACTTTTCACTCACTGAAAACTGTCTTTCCACAGCCGCTTCTATGCTGTTCAGTGAACACAATCACTTTCAGCCTGAAGCTCACAGAATAGTTTTATATTTACCCATAATCAGAAAGAAATGCTTTACACATCAATGTATTGCTAGCAGATGAATTGTATAGTTTAGCTAGCCTGGGAAGATGCAAGTCTTACCATATCGTGTGACTTACTCATGACAGCTTTGCCTGCCTCCTCTCAGGCTCCTCATTCCCCTTTCCCCTACTGCTGTTCATTGGGTTGAGTGACGATATCCTCAGTACTGCAGCACTCCAAATAAACCATGCAAGTAGGCTTTCAGAAATATTGTTATTACTGTTGTGTTTGTCCTTTGTTTTTGAAGAGGACCATGACATCAGAGAAATGATGACATGACTTGCACTTGACTTTGGAAATATAGTGGCAATGTGAGTAGGCTGAGAATTCTAGGCTCCCAGTTCACAATGTATGAAAGATAAGTACCTCCATATGCCACGGGTGAATACATTTCTGCTCTGTTTAGCTTTTAAGTGGCATGACAAACAGAATTATACCATGCAATGATTATGTAATGAAAGGTTATAAACCAATTATTGGACTGAAAAAACAGGGTGTGATGATGATTCAGTTGTGATGATTACATGGTGAAATATGGTATTCCAATGGACACTGTATATGTGGGAAAGTCAGATTTGTGTTAGGGAGTGTTTTGCTACTATGCCACCTTAGTAAATGCCTTTGATAAGACTCAGTTGTGCTTGCTAGCTGACTGCTAATGGGAAGCAAACCAGTAAGGGGATAACGTGCTATAGTATTGGGAGTATGTACTCACAGTGTACCCTCTGAACCTCAAGGTAGTAGCCACCCAATGAGGAGTGGCTCCAGAAAGGATGTTACAAGTTAATGTACTACAAATTTAAGGGCAACTTGGTGGTACTGTGGATAGAACATGGTCTGGAGTCAGAAAGATCTGACTTCAAATACTGCCTTAGATGCTTACTACCTGTGTGATTCTTGGCAAGTCATTTAACTTGTTTGCCTCAGTTCTTCATCTGTAAAATGGGGATGATAAGAGCACCTATCTTTCATGGTCATTGTGAGAATCAAATAATATTTAGAAAGCTTGACTAATAGTAAGAGCTGTATAAATGTTATTTAAATAATAACTATTATTATCATCTATCTTAGAGAATTTGTGCGAGAAAAGCATCTTGAAAGCTCTAAGGGCTATAACTGTGAGCTGTCCCTGTTGTTTTTGAGTTTCAGCCTTGCCTAAAAGCAAAGAAATGTGTTCAATAATTTTACAAGGTCCAAGGATCCTATTTGCACAAGGCATTTTAAACAATTGAAAGGACTAGGGTAGTGGCTTTCAATATACAGGGCAGGCTAATCTAGAATCATAGACTACCAGAGCTGGATAACCTTACACATGGTTGGAACAATATTTCTCATGTATCCTGTGCTAACCTTTCTTAGAGCCCTACCCCACAAGGCTATGTTTACTTTGCCTTAAAGGATATTGAAACCATGTATAGATTAGTTGATAACTTTTTTTCTTCTCTAAAAAATACTATTTGTCATATAGGATGGTTCTCTGGGAGGGGAAGTGAGATTAATTGGATACGATAGCGACATAAGAAACAGAAAATTTCGATAAAAACTTATTTTCAAAAAGGGCATTTAAACCCTCCTCAAGACTTACTTGGCACAGGGGAGTAAGATTTAAGCCACTGACAAGGTGTCCAGGTCACCCAAAGGCATAAAAGATAGTTCATAAGGATACTGGCCTTTCACATTTACCAGAATGTCCCATTGCCCTGTGAGTCCACACCCTGCCCTTCTGTTCAGATCTGTTTCCATGTGGAAAAAAGGGAGAGTACTCTATCCTTGCTGAGGATTCTTCTATGCTATTGCTCAGGAAACCTTTTATTAACTTCTAGATGGGCTACCAGTGTCTCATTTCATTCTAATCTAGAATCTGAACTACCAGACAAGTCTGATTTAGGTCTGGCCTACAGCAGAGTTCATGCAGTTAATATAATCTCTCATCCAATTTTGGAATCCTCTCTGGTGTTCATGCCACCTGAGCTGCTTCATGACCTAAGGAGGCTTGAAAAGTACATGGTTTCCAAGCACTGATGTTACTTATCTGATAAAGAGCTGACGGACTCAAGGTAAAGAATGAATAGCAATGTGGAAATTTGTTTTGCTTAACTATTTTCTTTTCTTTCAATTTGGGGAAAAGGGGGAAAGAAGAGGAGAGCTAGTGATAAGTTGCCAAAATAGTAAAAGAGAAAAAAGAAAAAGAAAGTCACTTGAGGCTTTTTTCCTAAAACACACAAAAAGGAAGAGAAGGAAAGTCAAAAAGAAACATAGGCAAGCAGGACAGCTTTGAAAGTTACATGCCAAAGTTTACGTGTGTGTGTGTGTGTGTGTGTATGCACTCATATACATATATTATATATTAAGCTATACTTAAGAGAAATTCACCACTTCATGGCCATCTTCTTTCTGTGTTCTACTTTGTATATGACAAAGGTTCGTTTTATTTTGTGTTTCTTTAAGTTCAGGAAAAAAAAGCACATTGTTTCTAATAATGAGCTAATAAGGGCCTTGCCTATTGTGGCTCTAGATTCTCATCCAATTCTGTTATATGTTTCCTAGTCTCTTGATTCTCTCCCTAGACAACTGCTCAACAATCATGGTCTAATCCTCCTGGTGTACAGACGGAACCCCAGCCAAAGCCCGTGGCTTGAGTTTAATAATTCCCTCCCTATTTCTTAGTGTCTAATACTTATATCTCTCTCTCTGTCAGCTGCACCTTGACATAGATTGAAGACACCTCACCATACCTTTCCCCCAACAAGTTTAGCTACAAAAAACAATCAAATAGTGCATCTATTATTACATTAATGCTGATATCTATATTAATATTAATAATTAAAGTTGACATTCATATTGATAGTGATAGCATTGCTTTTGTTTTCTACTTTTGTTTCTGGCCTGGATTAATCATTCCATTTTAATTAATCATCCCCTCCACTGGCCTGTCATCATTATACTAATTAATTATGGTGATTTTGGTGGTAGAAAGAAGATAAGCAGAAGTACATAGAGCAAATAGGTAATCCATAGTACCTTCTGCTTCCCTATGGAATCTACTGATCTACTAATCAACTATTTTCATTTGAAAAGCACTACATTAAAAAAGCAATGTTGTTATGAATCAATATACACATAACTCCAACTCAATAAACTTCGGGGGTTCCCTATTACTTCCAAGATCAAACATAAAATATTTTTGACAAATATTTGACATTTAGAGTTCTTCATAAACTGTGTCCTTCCTTACTTTCCAATCTTCTTATTCTTTATTCTCCATATCCAGCATTTAGACTGACCTCCTCACAGGACACTCTTCCTATTTTAGTACCTTAGTAATTGCTGTTCCCCAAACCTGGAATACATATCCTTCTCACCTCCACCTATTAAATTTCCTGGTTTTCATCAAGAATAAGATCAAACCCTACCTTCTGCAGAGGCCTTTCCATTTATCCCAGCTGCTAGTATCTTCCCCTCTAAGTGGTGCAGTGGATAGAGCACCAGTACAGGATTCAGGAGGACCTGAGTTCAAATCTCACCTCAGACACTTGACACTCACTAGCTGTGTGACCTCGGGCAAGTCACTTAACCCTAATTGCCTCATCCTGGGTCATCTCCAGTCATCCTGATGAATATCTGGTCACTGGATTGAGATGGTTGTGGATGAGAAGTGAGGCAGTGCAAGTCATGTCATCATTTCTCTGATGGCATGGTCTTCTTTGGCAACGAAGGACGAACACACACCTTCTATCTACTCTGTATATATCTAATTATTTGCATATTATCTTCTCTATGAGCTTTCCTATACGAGCTCCTAGAGGAAATGGTCTGTTTCTGTGTTCAATGCTTGACACAATTCCTGGTACAGAGTAAGAACTTAATATCTGCTTCTTGACTGATTGTGACTGACCTGTATAGACTTGGGCAAGTCAGTCTCTCAGAACCTCAGTTTCCTCACCTATCAAATTAGAAGTAGACAAGATAATATCTAAGCACCCTGGCAGCTCTAAATCCTGTAATGTAATTTAGGAGAAATGGGAAATTAATTGTCTGGAGAACATTCCCTCCTTCCTGACCCCATAGAGTTTGTCCAAGTGTCCTGAATCCTCTAGAGGCACTCACCTGGCAGAAGTTCAGATTGGTATAAGCAGCAGCTCCTTGCAGAGGGATGTAGTACAATGTCCCTTCTGCTAGAACAGCAGAGGCTCCTCTCTCCCCAGCGAGGGAATAGAAGCAGTTTTGTAACAGGGACTTTGACTTTTTTCCCCAACAAGCTCTCAGTGCAGGATGGTGGTGGGAGAACAAAGGTTAGAGCACCAAGTGGGCCACTGGAATCTTCTGTGATACTGTGGTGAACTGACGCAGATATTTCAGTTCTTGGGACTTTCTCCAAGTCTCAAAGTCCAGTAGTCACAGAACTTCAAAGCATAAGGGGAAAAAAAACCCTAACCAGGAAATAAGTTGAAAAATCTTTGGACTCATTGAAATTTCTTTGGATGTTATGACTAAAGAATTATCATATGAACTTTCTTTAAAACTTTTTGGGAAAGCTATGAATTATGGGGCACAATTAACAACTGAGAGGTCAATAGCCTTCTGGTATCTTGGTATCACTTCTTTGAGTCTCAGATTCCCTATCAATAAAATTCTTCACCTAGAGATGATCTAAGTTCCTTTCCAGTTTCTACATTCTATTAATATACAATTATTCACCTGAGGGATTTAACCACAGAGTTAACACTATGGCACACTGAAGACACATGCCAGTGCTTGATCCAGCAGAATGAGAAAGAGCAAGAAACAGAAAGGTTGGAAGATAAGAGTTTTTCAAGTGTGAAATCTGTTTATGGCAATCTGATTGCATCAGAAGATTGCTGACTGATGATCACTTCTGCTTGCATAAATGGGAGGCAGGGAAATCTAATAGGGTGGAAAGAGGTTGTAATCTCTTTCCCTTGGAAAATGGTATATGAAGTTTGCTGTGGTCAGAAAATTCACCTCACAGCTAGTCTGAGGCTAAGCCTCTCCACACTTAGCTCAGCTGGTCCTCAGGTAATATATAGAAGCCACACAGATACACACTCTATCAATATATTTGTATTATAAAAGCTGTATCAGGAGGGAGGAGGGAAGGAGGGGGAGGGAAGGGAAAAATCTAAGATATATGGAAGTGACTGTAGAAAACTGAAAACAAATAAAATAATTTTTTAAAAAAAGAAAAAAAGCTGTATCACAAATATCTAATGGCTTCTTTGATGGAGTTTTCTGACTCCTTTGTGGCAGCATCATCTGTGTGTGTGTGTGTGTGTGTGTCTGTGTCTGTGTGTCTGTGTCTGTCTCTCTGTGCTGTGTCTGTCTCTCTCTCTGTCTCTCTCTGTCTCTCTCTCTGTCTCTCTCTCTCTGTCTCTCTCTCTCTCTCCCCCTCTTCCTCTCCCTCTTTTTATATCATCTTTCCTAGTCATTCAGGTTTATAACATCAACTAGACTCTCACTCATCCCTCACATCCAATCAGTTGCTAAGTCCTGTCAATTTCACTTCCTCAACAATGCTCATATTTATTCCCTTCTCTCCACTCACGTAGCCACCATCCTAATTCAGGCCCTCATCATCTCTTATTCTGGATTACTTCAACAGCCTCCTAATTAGTCTTCTTGAATCCAGTCTCTCCTCTCTTCAGTCCATCCTCTACACCAGTATTTGCCAAACTTTTTTGATTGCTCACCCCTATCAGTAAAGAGGGTTCATGCAGGCATCTCTAGTATATATGTATACTTACTTTTTATAAATTTAAGTTATATTTACTTATTTATAAATTATGCATAGTGTTTATGTAATGATTATGAAAATCATAAAATATAAACAAAAAATATAAATTTTAAAAGGAAAGATGAAATAATTTTAATGATGTTTACTAGTGGTACAATACATCTGGATATGTTTCATAAGTTTTGAAAATCTTGGTTTAATACTTTGTGCAATATGGAAATTTGGAGATTTGATTCCAAGTTCACTTTAGTTGTTGATTTTAATGACTTTCATAGCTTAGAAAGAAAACTGGCAGAAATATGTGGATCCATATATCTTTGGAAGAGAATATAACTTTGTTAACTGTACTTACTAAATCACGATATTTATCTTTAAGTTCTTTAAAACTTTTAAGTACTTTCCCACAAGATAATCAGCAAACTTCTGTGTGATACAAAAGCTGAACTTCACTCCCTATCTCACTGCAAAGTATTGAAAAGATTCTATTATTGAAAAGGCTTGTTTTTTTTAAACTAACCACATTAAAAACATCCTGTAGCACTCTGTACTTCGAGCCTCAACTTTTCTACTTTAAATAGCTTACTCCTGTGAATGAAGCTGATTTATGGTGCTATCTCTGTAACTTTATCCCAGAGTACTTTTATTCCATTCAAAGTAGCCACTACATTTAAGCAACTTTTCCAGAATGCTTTTACTAAAGAAGTATTGTTCTTTAGTACAGACCTTTCCTTTAGTGGCTTACAAAAACATTAATCTTCCCGTTTTTCATTACTGAAACAGAATCTAGCAAATTCTATGAGATGAGACATGTTAGAAGCATTTGAATAGCTAAACAAGTTGTGGCACATGAATGCAGTGGAAGATTTCTGTAAGAAATGACAAATATGATGAACATAGAAGCATGGAAAGATTTACATGAACCGATGCAAAGTGGAGTAAGAAAAGCCAGGAAAATAATATACATACACAGTTACTGCAACAATGTAAATTGAATGAATAGCCACAAAAGAGAATGTTGCAAAAGAATAAAAAACAAGCTTGGCCCCTAAGAAGAGATATGAAAAATGTTTCTGCTGGGTTTCTTACCTGAACTATTGGGGCCTGCTCTCTTCACAACTCTACTTTTAATTGCTAGAGCTAATTGCCAGTCAAGAAGTCAGTCAATAAGCTTACCATATATCAGACACTATACTAAGTCCTGAGGATACAAAGAAAGGAAAATTATATTTCTTGACCTCAAGGAGCTCAATTCTAAGGGGGGGTCAGGCAACATGGAAAAATTGTACATCCAAAATAAATTCAGTGTGAATTATAAATTCAGTCATCTCAGAGGGAAGATATTAATTGCTGAGATGAGAAGGGAAAACATTTCAAACATGGAGGAGCCAGTGAAAAGCTACACATGGAGAATCACATTTGAAGAGTAGCAGAAAGGTGCTGACTTACAGAGTAATGGTGAGGAATAAAGTATAAGAAGACTGGAAAGGTAGGAAGGGGTAAGAGCGTGAATAACTTTAAATGACAAGCAAATGATTTTATATTTAATACTGGAAATAATAAGGGAGCCACTGGAGTTTATTGAGTGGCATGTTTGGGGGGGGGTGACTTGGTCAGACCCATGGTTTAGTAAAACCACTTTGGCAGCTGAATGGATGATGGATTAGAATGGAGAGGGATCTGAGGCAGGCAGACCAACCAAAATGCTATGGCAATAGCCTGGGTATAACATGATAAACACCTGAACAAGGGTGGTAGCTGTGTCAGTGGAGCTCAAGGGCATATAAAGGAGATATTATGAAGGTAGAAATGATAAGACATCAACATATTGGATATATGGTGTAAATGCCAGTGAATGTTGAATATGATATTGAATTTGCAAGTCTGGGTGACTGGAGGAATTGCTGTACCCTTGATGATAATAGCAAAGTTGAGAAAGGGAAGAGTTTAGTCGTTGGTAAGGAGAATGAAGAGAAGTTAACGATTTCTTCTTTAGACATTTTGAATCTATAGGATGTCTGGTTCAACATATCTAAAAAGTAGTTGGTGATGTGAGGCTGGAGTTCAGGTTAGAAACCAGCATTGGATATATGGACCTGGAAATCATTTTCATAAAGATTATAATTAAAACCAATAGCAATACCATAGAAAGAGAAGAGTGCCTAGGACAGACCTTGGAGGATACCAAGACAGTTTTATGGTTTATGGGCATGACTTTGATAAAGATCCAGTAAAAAAGACTAAGAAGAAATGGTCAGGCAGACACAAAAAGAATGAAGATAGAGGTAAGAATAGAAAGTATTCATGAGAAGCATGTGAACAAAAGAGTCAAAGGCTGAAGAGATGCCAAGAAGGATAAGGATTGAGAAAAAGGCACTATTTATATAATTATATTTATATAATTTATTTATAAATATTGTAATATATTATATTTATATTATATTATAATGTATTATATGTTATAATATATTATATTTATTATATAATATAATATATTTATTTATTTATAAATATTATATTTATATAATTAAGATGTCATCGAGCTCTCAAGAGCTATCAATATAGCTGCCTGAACTAGAGGCAGACTGACTGACTGGTCTACATCAGTAATTCTAAAAGTACTACGATTCTAGAGCAATCCTAAAGTTCACATCATACAAAATAACAATCAAGAAATCTGATGATAAACTGGAAGCCAAGGGATAACAGAATTCTCTGAAACTGAGTACCAGAAAGAACTGAAGCAGAACGCTTGTAATCTGCAAAGCTTTGTACACAGAAGCAACAGGAGCAGAGGGCTCCCCTGAGAAGGCCCCAGGCTGTGAACGTTAGTCACAGTGAACCAGTGAAGTGCTGCCCAGCTTAATGCCACAACACTTAGATCGGAACAGCCAAGGTCCAGGGTTTTCAAGATCACTAATACAATGTCCTAAGATGACAAGAGGGACTTGAAGATCCAGTGCTCTCAATCTCAAAGATCCAGTAGTCCTAACCTCTGGAGATAGAGACTAGCATGGGAACTCAGGGTGAGATCAAGGAGGGCCAACTACACCACCCAAAAATGCAATAAAGGATAGAGCCTGGCCCTAGAACAAAGCTCCAGTTTAGGAACTAGAGTTGGAGAGGTCAATAGTTTAAAAAATTATTGTAAGACTAACTCCAGAAAAACTATAAGCAAGAATCAATGGGGAAAATTGGGTTTTTCACAAGGATTACACAAATACCTTGAAAAAAGTGAATCAAAAATTTTTTTGAAAAAAAAAATAAAAGCTCCAATGGAAAGAGTTAGATGGAGAATAAGTAACTTAGAAGAGCAAGTGGTAAATGTTACTCAAGTAATTAATTCCTTGAAAACTAGAATACTGTAATCAAAATAGAAATCAATGACTGCCTGAGACAAAGAGCAATGTTAGAACAAAATAAACAGATTTTAAAAAGAGAAAATTATGTAAAATATTGACAACTGATCCAGAAAGAGATCAAGATGAGTTCATTTAAGAATCATCAAATTCCTGGAAAAACATGATTTTTAAAAACATGATTTAGGAAATCCTGAATGAAAATTGCTCAGATCTATTAGAAATAGAGGACAAAGAAGAAATAGAAAGAATTCACCAACCACTTCCTAAAAGAAATTCCCAAAGGAAAAAAACCCAGGAATGCCACAGACAAAATCCAGAGCTACCATATTGTAAACTTATAGAAAGAAACAGTTCAAATACCAAGGGACTAAAGTCAAGATCATACAAAACGTAGAAGCATCTACCAAAAATGAAAAAAAGACATTGTAATACCATAATCCAGAAGACAAAGAAATAGATTTATAACTAGGAATAACTTATGCTAAGTAGAATAAAGGACTTTCAAGCATTCCTGATGAAGAGACTATAGTTTTAGCTTCCAGCCTAGTCTGACAACTTCAGGGAAATAACTACAAGAAACCCAGTCCAAAGTGGAGTCCAATATTCTGTCACTAAGAATCAGAAAAACTTTTCAGCTGGCTGAATCCAAAAGCAATCTGCTGGAACTCTACCAGAGGTCAAACCTTTAGCTCAAACTTAGGTCAACAACTTGTAGAACTCAGACCAGAGGGACAGGAAGCAGATTTTCCTCTGATCAGAACATTTTGAGAACACTGAAAACTTGCAGGTCCCCAAACTGAACTGTCCTTGAGATCCTGGAAAAACATTACACTCAGTACCCAGACAGCTGTTGTTGTTGTGTTCATCCTTCGTTTTCAAAGAAGACCATGACATCAGAGAAATGATGACATGACTTGCACTTGACTTTACTTTGAGTGAGGGAGGGACTGTGCAAGGTCACCAGCCTCACTTTCTCCTCCTGAGCCATCTGGATCCAATGACCAGATATCCATTAGGGCATGTCATTTAACCTCTATCTACCCATAGAGCAACAGTAGGACCAAAGAAGACACAAGCTCAGGCCTGACATTCCCTCTGGAATTGGGCAAAGCCCAGCTCTAACATAAAAATCTGAAGACAAGAAGTAGGGCAGATAAATAAATAGACAAAAAAAGGATTCCATAATAAAAACTATTATAGTGACAGAGACACTGAAACCACAAACCTAGAAAAGAATGATTCTAAGATATATACAAAACCCTAAAGACAAACATAGCTTGGGTACAAACTCAATCAGAATTCCTGAAAGAGATCAAAAATTGCTTGTTTTTTTTTAAAGAGGTTTACATTTAAAAAAAAATAAATGAAACAGGCACACTAGAGGAAAAAATGGGGAAAGAAATGGGAATTATGGGAGAAAGGAAAGAAAATTAACAGGTTGACACAAGAAGTATAAAAATCTTACCAAAGCAGCAAACTCCCAGATAATTACAATAGACCAAATAGATAAGGACTCTATGAGACAACTAGAAACATTAAAAGAGTCAAGAAAAGTTGAAAACATAGAAAAAAATGTAGAGTATTTATTTATAGCAGCTCTTTTTGTAGTGGCAAAGAATTGGAAACTAAAGGGATGTCCATTGATTGGGGAAAGGCTGAACAAGGTGTAGTATATGATTATGATAAAACACTATTGTTTTATAAGAAACAATGAGCAGGAGGCTTTTAGAAAAACCTGGAAAGACTTACACTTATCGGTAAAAAAAAAAATGAAGTGAGCAGAACTAGAACAGTGTACATAGTAAGAGCAATATTGTGCAATGATCAATTGTGAATGACTTTGCTCTTCTCAACAATACAATGATCTAAGACAATTCCAAAGGACTCATGATAAAAAATGCTCTCCAACTCCAGAGAAAGAATTGATGGAGTCTGAAAGCATCAGTCCTGTAGAGAAAGAAGAAACAAAAGGAAAAAATGGAAAAAACAAAGTAAGTGAAAATATTATGCTTCAATTCGCATTCAGTCTCCATCAGTTCTTTCTCTGGATGTGGATAGCACTCTCCATCATGAGTCTTTTGGAATTATTTTGGATCATTGTATTGCTGAGAAGAGCTAAGTTAATAAAAATTGATCATCACACAATGTTGCTGTTGTCCTCTAAAATGTAACCCTCAAAGCCCTATCATCATAAGGGGGGGTCATAGAAAGAGTCTTATTGAATATGTGGGAGTAATTCTGTTATGTTTTGATGACCTTAAAGGAAGAAATGGAAAGGGAGATGAAAAGGAATACACTATTGGGGAGAAAAGGAGGAAAAATGAGCAAAATCATCTCATATAATGAGGATACAGAAGTAGAAGTTTATACAAACCAGGAGGAAAGGATGGAAGGGAGTAGATGACACATAAACCTCATTCTCATCTGAAATCAAAAGAGAGATGACTACACATAAAGTTGGGAACAGAAATACATTTTACTCAATAGGGAAAATAGGAGGGAAAGGAGAGAAAGAAGAAAGAGAAATAAGGGAGAGGATAGATTATGGGAGGGAGTAATCACACACACACACACATACACACACACACACACACACACATATATATATACACACACTCTTCCATTTTTACAAAAGCTCTATAAAAGTTGCCTATAAATGAATCAAAGATGATGAGGAAAGAAATAGATGATCTTCAATAATGAACCACATTTTTAAGTGACTGAAAGATGTAAAGAATACAAGATCTCACTTATATCTGAAATCTACTTTTAGAAATTCATTTTTTTGCTTTTAATTAGATTTTTCCATATCCTTTTAGTCCCCATGGAAAATAGGAATACTTTTGAGATGAAGTAACTGTAAGATTAAGATCTGAATAAGAATCTGACATAGATACTTGCTAGCTGTGTGACTCTGGGCCAGTTACTTAACCATTACCTACCTCAGTTTTCTTATTTGTAAAATGGGGATAACAATAGCATCCACCTCTCAGGGTTGTAGTGAGGATCAAATGACATCATACTTTCAAGGTGTTTTGTAAATCTTAAATCTACCTATACCAATGCTAGTTATTATTGTTATCGTTACTGATGAGATGGGGGTAAGGAGAGGATGAAGTAATTCTGTTCTGCTAGACAGTATGGACAGTAGCTGATTGGGCTTAGGAAGATGCTTATGTTGAGTATTTTGCAGAGTACTGCCTTTCTTTAAGAACTTGAGGACCAACTAGTTGCTATGCTAGCAGATACAAGTCAAGATTCACTGTTTAGCTGCTAAAAAATGGCATCTAAGACAGCATCCAGTCTTCTAAATGGAATAGCATTCATGGAAATTTCTGTGTGGTACCCTACCAGGTTTGGGTAAGTAGCAGGATGTTTCTGAATTTGGGACATTGCTATTTGTCCACAGCATCCTTTCAGAACTTAAAGTCAAGAGAGATGTGACCATGGGCAAGTTGACTCTTTGAGGATCAATATTTTTGCTGGCAAAACTGGGATAAAAGTTTTATTCCCAATCTCAAAAGGTTTTTGTGAGGATCAAATGAGATAATGTATGTAATACACTTTGCACTTTCAGTCTCTCTCTACCGCTGCCAAAATAATTTTCTTCACACACATATAAGAGTGGAATTCCTTTGATAATTCCACCCTATTTAGAAGCAACTACCTAGGCAAAGTAAGAACACTTTTTAATTGAATTAACTAATCAGAATTAGTTGTGAAAAAGGCCTGGATCAATCAAAGGCATTGGGTAAGAAACCTTTATAAAATAAATGAAGAGCTATCAGAGAGACCCTGAGGGTCTGTCAGTGGAAAGGAATAAATGAGAATATCCACAACTGAGCTGGAAAGAACTGCTCGGGGGCAGACAGTGAAAAGAAAAATAAAAGTAGGCTTGAGCTGTGGCAGAGAAGGGAGATTATCAAGCAGGGCCACTGACCTTACAAATATTCACATCAGAAGACTGTAGGATTGCCACCCATTGTAACCACCTACTCCAGGCCTGACGACCTTTTCCAAGAAAAATTCTTCTCTTTCATCAGCTTAACCTGGTTGTGCCTGTCTATCAATAGACACTACTAATTATTTTCTATTATTCCAAACATTTCTGATCACCTGAATTTTACCTCAACCACAAAGGGGGTTAACTAGAAATAGACATAAATATAAATTTGTATAAATATAGATATATAGATATATAGATATGAAGCAGAGAACCAAATCTCTACCTAATGTTAGAAATTTTCCTAGTTGAAGGCTTGGTGTGATTATGAATGTACTTCTAATTTTTAGTCTGAAACAAAAGTCTAATACAATAGAGTAAGTAGCCATAGACCATAGATGCCCTTAGCTAGGCATAAAAACTAATTATTATAATGGTATTACAGATCTGACCATATCACTCCTGTTCTCAGTTGTGAGGGTCTTATCTGGATAAGCTATTTCATCAATTCTCCAAACCTACCAGCCTACTACAGTTATAGTACATCCTTTGTTTGACTTATCACCATCCTCTTCTCGTTTTTCAGTGACATTCCACTTCCAGGGCCCTGGAAAGTCTCCATATTGAAGCCAACTCAGTCATTGGTGACTCTCTACTTGTAACTTCCACATTATGAGAAGACCTAGCCTTATTGTTCATCTTCACTCCCAGGTCATCCCTGAGCACAATGACAAACTGTCTGAACTCATTCCCAGCCCATCAGACCTTCCCATTCTAGTAATTCTGAATGCCCTGCTGTTACTGTACAAATACCATTCTTTGTTCCTCTCCCCCCACTCTCTGGTCTTGTTTTTATCTCCAATCCATTCTTAACCCACAATACCCCATTCAATATCTAACAACTCCTTCCACTGTGCTCTCTAGAAAGCCTGCTCCATAGATAAAAAACTTGCTTTCACCTTCTCCTTTTTTACTCCTTCCATATTCTTGTACTCTCTGAGACCTGGCTCCCTCCTAATGACACAGCTTCTCTGTTCACTCTTTCCAGCACTAGTTACACCTTCACTTATAGCCTGATTCACTGGGGGAATTTAAATAATCCTTACTCTCCACTGGTTCTCTCTCTTCCATCATTATTCAGTTATCTCTCCTTCCCTGAGGTTCGTTAATCCATATTTATCACCCCACCAAGATTCTGGTAGCTATATCCATAAGAAACTCTTCTTCCTTCCTTCAATGCCTGGCTTATAGTTTTTCTCTCCTTCCCAACTCCTGTCTTCATACTATAGGGCTTCAATATAAGTATTGATTCTCCCACAAATATCCTAACTTTCCAGTTCTTTACCTTACCCATTTTCCATGATCTTCTCCTCCATTCCTCTTCATCTACACATAGAGATGGTAATACCCTGGCTCTTGCTATCACCCACAAATGTTCTACTTCCACATTCATAAAATCTGAAATTCTTTTAACTGATCATAATTTTTGTCATTCCATTTTTCCTTTTGGTTTATGATTATCCCCCATTCCTCATCCTCACCATGACCTTCAACTCCTCCATCTCTCAGTTCTTCCTGAGCATGACCCTGGCTCGAGCATCCCTCCATTCCTTTCCCCATCTTGACACCTTGGTGAAGAAAACTATCTTCTCTGTAGTCCTTTGCCCCTTTATCCCATTAAGAATCTTGCTCTGCCAACCCCCAGTTTTGGATTATTGCCAAAATACCCTGCTTTCACTCCTATTCATGTGTTGATGAAGAAAGCTAGAGAAAATCATAAAAATGTGCTGACCTGATTCATTAAATTTATGTTACATAATCTCAACTGGGCCTTCACTGCACCAAGGCAATCCTTCTATACCTTCCAATAGATTTATTATTTCACTTACTATAGAAGCTTTTCCACACCTTTTATCCCTCTTCTCAAAAGCAGGTAACCCATGGTTACCCTACTCTTATCCTCTCAGGTAAGAATCATGCCTCATAATAATATTGAATAAAAATTTAAAATATGGAGATTTATTCATCAAGAGCTCTTTTTTTCTCTCTTCCTCCTCATCTTATGTGATTCAGATTCCTTTTCCCACTATCTCCTACCTGTCTCACATGAAGAGATGGCTCTTCTTGCAAAAGCAAATCTGTCTTTGTGCCAAGTCCATTCCATCTTCACCCATTGTCTTATTATTCTCCAATCTCTTCTCTTTTACTGACTACTTCCCTGAAATCTACAAACATGCCCATGCATCTCCCATCCTCAAAAAATCTCTGCTTGAATCATCTATCTCTGTCCTGTATTTGGTACCCTGTTAATGGCTAATTTCCTTGAGAAGGCAGTGGTGCCTCCACTTCCTTTCCTCTCACTCAATTCTTAACTCCCTGCTGTCTAGTTTCTGATCTCATCATTCAACTGCAACTGCTCTCTACAAATTAATCAATAATCTCATATTTACCAAGTCTAACGACCTTTTTAATCAATAAATAAACATTTATTAAGCACCTACCAGATACTTCAAACTAGATATCTTGTCAATAATTTAAATTCAACATATCTAAAACTGAACTCATTATGTTTCCCTTAAAACCTTCCCCTCTTCCTAATTTCCTTATTACTGCTGAGAATACTATTATCCCCCAGGTTTGCATCCTTGGTATCATTCTTAACTACCCACTATGACACCCTTCCATATCTAATGTTGCCCAAAATTGTCAGGTCTATTTTGCAACTCTTTCCTCTGACACCTTGTCTCAATATATTGTAATATCCTGACGATTGATCTCCTTGCCTCAAATCTTTTCCTTCTTCAGTCCATTTTCCATTCCCTAAAGTATAGGTCTATGTTATCTCACTGTTCAATAATTTCCAGTGCCTCCCTATTACCTCCAGGATTAAATATAAACTCCATTGTTTAGCTTTTAAAGTTCTCCATAACTTGGCCCCTTCCTAACTTTCCAATCTTCTTACACCTTGCTCCCTTACATGGACTCTAATCCAGTGACTCTGGTTTTCCTCCTATGCTCCTCCCAACTCTAGACATTTATATCTGGAAGTAATGCATGGAATTCTCTCCCTAATCTCTACTTCCTGGTTTCCCTGGCTTACTTCAATTGTCAGCTAAAATCCCACCTTCTACTAGAAGCCTTTCCCCCAGTTTCAATGAAAACAGGGAAGAACTGTATAACTGATGCAGAATGAGGTAAGTAGAGCCAGGAGAATAATTGATACAATAATAACAACATTATAAAGTCAAACAAATTTGAAAGACTTGGAAACTTTGATCATGATGAAACATGTTGCTCACTTCCTGACAGAGATTTGACGGACTCAGAATGAAGATTAAGATATATTTTTCTGGACATGGCCAATGAAGAGATCTGTTTTGCTTAACTACACATGTTTTAAGGAGGTTTTATTTTTCTTGATTTCTCAATAGGGGTGGGGTGGGGGAGGTGGGAAGGGTGAGGTAAAGGGGAGCAGGGAAGGAGGGAAGATGAATCTTTTTTTATTTTAAGAAAATTTAATTAAAAAAAAAGTTTTTCCTTGTCCCACTTTAAGCTAATGTCTTCTCTTTCAGATTATCTCCAGTTTATCTTACACATGTCATTTATATACATTCTTTATGTGTTGTATCCCCCATTAGATTATGAGCTTCTTGGAGGGAAGGAGCTACTATTTGTTTCTTTTTTTAATCATTGTGTCTAGCACATACTAGGTGCTTAATAGGTGTCTTGAATTGGATCTGAAAGCTCTCCTTTTCATCCCCTTTTCCTGGAAGTTACTCAGAAACTATAGATTAATTAACCAAACCACAAAAATTTATTGAGCACCAAGGTACCTCTGTCTGAGGATATTAAGACAAAAATCAAAGTCTCTCGAAAGACGGCATATACTCATATAAGCTAGTACAAAACATATACAAAAAAAAAAATCCAAGATAATTTGATATTGGGTCAAGGGAAGCAATAGCAGCTAGGTTGTTTGAATTGAGATTTGAAAAAAACTAAAGATTTTAAGAGACAGATGAAAGGAGGGAGTAGACTCCAAGCACGAGGGGGAAACTGTACAAAGGCATTTAGAAGTAATATCAAGGAAGATTGTTTTGCTTTTCATATCAGAGTATTGTTTCACTTAACTCAAAGCTAAGATTTCTTTTTAAAAAAATTATTCACTCTGGCCTGGCTCATAATACCCTCTTAACAACCCCAGCACTCAGAACTATGTTCCCCCTACTCACAGACGTACAAACAAAAGAGGATCACATTGGAATGTTGTCTCCTTTCCCAGTACACAGACCAGTCAGTCCTCCTAGAGGGGGAAAATTCCTCACTTGGAGACTCTGCTACCTCCCTGTCCCTGAGAAATATTCCTCCACTACCCCACTATCACTCTCCTTTTAACCTCCACCATTCCCCCACGACCATCAGATGCGCTACCTGTTCTTAAGGTCACAGGTTCTGGACATTTGTTTCCCTTGTTGCACCGAAGACAGGAACATGAATGAGACCTGGGACGAGAGTGTTGCCCAGACAGCTGTGGAAAAGCAGGTTTGGCAGGCATATCAGCTTTGTTTCCAGGAAAGCCAGAGTAGAAGCTCTCCTGACAGAACTCCAAAACACGGCACAGGTTGTCTTGTCATCACATAGGTCATGGGAGCTTGTTTGGGGGCTGCTAACTGAGAACAATCATGAAGAGAACAGTGAGAAAAGGTGGCATGCTGATACTTGAACAACCATGGGACTGTTAACAGATCAGTTTGAAGCTGTCTTCCAGATGTTACTGAGACTGGAATAAATTCTGAGATCAAAATCAAGCATGGGAAGAATACAAACACTTCTGTGTGATCCATTTAAAATAATTTAGGAGTTAGGAGTTAAGTGATATTGAATAAACACTGATGTTTTCCCCACCCAGTCTAGAAGAGAAGGGAATTTATATCAGGTTTCCGTTTCACAGTAAAATCAAGAAACATCAGATAGAAATTAAATTGATCCTAGCTCCCACAGAGCAATGGACCAAGAAATTAATCAAACAATTCTCTGTATCCCCAAATCTTTGGGCTAACCAAAAATCCACTTTCTTCAGCTGCTCTGGGCCTGAAGCCAGATTCCTGAATCAGGAGGGCAAGATAAGAAGGATGAAATGAGGAAATCAGAGGAAATCAGTGCCATTAGTCAAAAGCAGGGGAAGCTTGTGAACAAGAGGAACAGATGATGAAACTTAGAGTCAACATGCCTTGGCCACTCAGGATACCATTCCACCCAAGGAATTATTCCTAATGTCAAATGGAAGTGGAGAGTTGAGGGAAAATAGAACAGAAGCAACACATAATTAAGGGACTAAAGTCAGTTTGAAAGAGTCAGAATTCTCTACTAGTTTGGAGAACCAGGAAAGGATTAATTCACATGCTGGGGGAAAAGTTGTACTGTCTTCAGTGAGAGAGAGCAGTGGAGGTTTCTGTGATTATAGCTGACTAATAAAGTCCCATGCAAGTCAATTCAATTTAACAGGCACTTACAGAATACTTATTGGGAGCCAGACAAACCAGGACCAGACCTCCTCAGTTTAAGCCTAAACATCAAATACAGGGAGGGAAAGATTTTTATGCATTAAAAGCAATTAATCAAATAAGATAAATTAATTAAAAGGAAACAATACAGCATCAGGTAATCTGATTTCTAATTGGAGGAAAGATTAGGGACTTTCCAAGTTGGGAGTAGGAAAGCAAACAGGTGCAATTTCCTGAAATCAAAACAAGAGATGCCCCATTCACCCCACACGTCTGTGTACAATCAAAGGAACGTGGAAACAATAACCGATTAATCTTTATGAGGCCAGTTTTCAGATAAAACACATGGGTTGTTTGAGATGTATAACTGTGAGAAAACACTTTGCATTAATTTTTGTGTCTGACTGGGTCAGCATAACCTAGGTCCTTAGTTAAGGGTCTCTAAGCAGCAGGTAGAGGTGGGCCAGCTTCCCAAACAATATAATAAGGTTTTCTCCCAATTCCTACCATTGAATAAAGTTTTCTCACAAGACAGAAATTGGACTAAACCCATAACTGAATAGAAAGGGAACTGAGCTAGCTCCAGAACTGAGTCACAATATGGAGTCAGTATGGTACACTCAATTCCCACAATTAACCACTTGCTGTCCTAATCCTCTTAATTCCCTCACAGGGAACTTGGAATGAATTCTTAATTACTAATCTGGAAGACTGAGAAAGAGGTTTCTCAGTATGGCAGCTGTGATACATAACAAGGACCTATTGATAAAGTGTATGTAAGAGGGTCATAAAAATTATTGCCACTCTCCAGTTTAGGCCTATATTGAAGTCCTTTCTGTGCAATTAATTTTTTTTTTTACTGTCTTTTGGTTTTATGTCACCTTCATTTACAAGTAAAACCCTCCCCTCTTTCCTACCCAGAACACATTCCTTGTTTTTTTGTGTGAAAAAAAAATTTCCTTTTTTTAATCACCATAATTTACTCCAGTCCCCTTTCTCTCCAAAAGACGATTTTAATAATTTTTTTACTTATTTTATTTGATAGTATAATAAAACTTATTGTTTTTAACATTATTTAATATTAATTAAATTAGTTAATTTAATTATTTAATATTATTTTATTTAATAATTTTTAAAAGGGGGAAAAATCAGTTGATCAGTACATTGAAAAGTCCGAAAATATGTGCAATATACAAGCACTTGTGAACCTCCCACCTCTGCAAAGAGGTGCTATACAGGTATCTTCTCATATCTCTTCCTTTGAGCTATGCCTGTTTTTTTAAAAACAATTTTGAAACATTGACTTTTGAATTTTTTATGCAGTTCTATCTATTTACATTGTTGTAATCATCATGCATATTTGACCCTGCTTACATTACTCTGCATCAGTTCATGTAGATCTTTCTATCCTTTTCTGTATTTATCTTATTTGTAATTTTTAGAGCACAATAATATTCCACTACATTCATGTATCACAATTTGTTTAGCCCTTCTCCAGTGGATGGGCATCTACTTAATTTCCAATTCTCTGCTATTCCAAATTTAAATATTTTGATATATATGGGGATTTTCTTCTTATCAATAACTTCCTTGGGGTATAGGAAGAAACTCTTGATCAAATAATATAGATATTTTAACCATTTTATTTGTATAATTCCAAATTGCTTTCCAAAATGTTTGTACTGATGCCTAACTCTAGCAACAACGTACTGGTGTGCCTTTCTTCCCGTAACCCCTCCAATATTGACTATTCTCACCTTTTGTAATTTTTGCCAGTTTGCAAAGTACCAGGTAAAAGATTTGCATTTCTCTTAGGACCATTCCTCATTTAAAAAGAAAGAGGAAAAAATGTAGTTCAGCAAAAGTAACCAACATATTAACTCTCATATCATATGCAATATTCTTTATTTTTTTTTGAAATTTTTTAACTTATTTATTTATTTATTTAACTTTTAACATTCATTTTCACAAAATTTTGGGTTCCAAATTTTCTCCCCTTTTGTCCCCTCCCCCCACCCCAAAACATCCAGCATTCTAATTGCCCCTATCACCAATCTGCCCTCTCTTCTATCATCCCTCTCTGCCCTTGTCTCCATCTTCTCTTTTGTCCTGTAGGGCCAAATAACTTTCTATACCCCTTTACCTGTTTTTCTTATTTCCTAGTAGCAAGAACAGTACTCGACAATTGTTCCTAAAACTCTGAGTTCCAACTTCTCTTCCTCCCTCCCTCCCCACCCCTTCCCTTTGGAAGGCAAGCAATTCAATAGAGGCCATATCTGTGTAGTTTTGCAAATGAATTCCATAATAGTCATGTTGTATAAGACTAACTATATTTCCCTCCATCCTATCCTGTCCCCCATTACTTCTATTCTCTTTTTGATCCTGTCTCTCCCCATGAGTGTCGACCTCAAATTGCTCCCTCCTCCCCATGCCCTCCCTTCCATCATCCCCCCTACCTTGCTTATCCCCTTATCCCCCACTTTCCTATATTGTAAGTTAGGTTTTCATACCAAAATGAGTGTGCATTTTATTCCTTCCTTTAGTAGAATGTGATGAGAGTAAACTTCATGTTTTTCTCTTACCTCCCCTCTTTTTCCCTCCACTAATAAGTCTTTTGCTTGCCTCTTTTATGAGAGATAATTTGCCCCATTCCATTTCTCCCTTTCTCCTCCCAATATATTTCTCTCTCACTGCTTGATTTCATTTTTTTAAGATATGATCCCATCCTCTTCAATTCACTCTGTGCACTCTGTCTCTATGTGTGTGTGCATGTGCGTGTGCATGTGTGTGTGTGTAATCCCACCCAGTACCCAAATACTGAATAGTTTCAAGAGTTACAAATATTGTCTTTCCATGTAGGAATGTAAACAGTTCAACTTTTGTAAGTCCCTTATGACTTCTCTTTGCTGTTTACTTTTTCATGCTTCTCTTCATTCTTGTGTATGAAAGTCAAATTTTCTTTTCAGCTCTGGTCTTTTCATCAAGAATGCTTGAAAGTCCTCTATTTCATTGAAAGACCAATTTTTCCCCTGAAGGATTATACTCAGTTTTGCTGGGTAGGTGATTCTTGGTTTTAGTCCTAGTTCCTTTGACTTCTGGAATATCCTGTTCCATGCCCTTTGATCCCTTAATGTAGAAGCTGCTAGATCTTGTGTTATCCTGTTTGTATTTCCACAATACTTGAATTGTTTCTTTCTAGCTGCTTGCAATATTTTCTCCTTGACCTGGGAACTCTGGAATTTGGCCACAATGTTCCTAGGAGTTTCTCTTTTTGGATCTCTTTCAGGTGGTGATCTGTGGATTCCTTGAATACATATTTTATCCTCTGGTTCTAGAATCTCAGGGCAGTTTTCCTTGATAATTTCATGAAAGATGATGTCTAGGCTCTTTTTTTGATCATGCCTTTCAGGTAGGCCCATAATTTTTAAATTGTCTCTCCTGGATCTATTCTCCAGGTCAGTTGTTTTTCCAATGAAATATTTCACATTATCTTCCATTTTTTCATTCTTTTGGTTTTGTTTTGTGATTTCTTGGTTTCTCACAAAGTCATTAGCCTCCATCTGTTCCATTCTAATTTTGAAAGAACTATTTTCTTCAGTGAGCTTTTGAACCTCCTTTTCCATTTGGCTAATTCTGCTTTTGAAAGCATTCTTCTCTTCATTGGCTTTTTGAACCTCTTTTGCCAGTTGAGTTAGCCTATTTTTCAAGGTGTTATTTTCTTCAGCATTTTTTGGGGTCTCCTTTAGCAGGGTGCTGACCTGCTTTTCATGCTTTACTAGCATATCTCTCATTTCTCTTCTCAGTTTTTCCTCCACCTCTCTAACTTGATTTTCAAAATCCTTTTTGAGCTCTTCCATGGCCTGAGCCCATTGGGTGGGCTGGGATACCGAAGCCTTGACTTCTGTGTCTTTCCCTGATGGCAAGCATTGTTCTTCCTCATCAGAAAGGAAGGGAGGAAATACCTGTTCCCCAAGAAAGTAACCTTCTATAGTCTTATTTTTTTCCCTTTTCTGGGCATTTTCCCAGCCATTGACTTGACTTCTGAGTATTCTTTTCACACCCACTTTGCCTCCAGATCCTCTCAGCCAGGCTTGGGGTCTGAGATTCAAATGCTGCTTTCCAGTCTCAGGGCTTTTGGCAGGGGCAGGGCTGCTATTCAGTGTGAGATTAAGTTCAGCTGCTCAGGTGGGGGCAGGGCCGCCTCACAGACTCAGTTCCCTCAGGGGGTTTATGCAGAGACCTTCAATAGTGGATCCTGGGCTCCTGCCTGCTTGGGGAGCCCAGGTCTGCTCCCGCCTCCGCTGCTGCCTCCCGGAGGGGGCCTGAGTTATGGGGGCACCCCACTCCCCTCTCGGCAAACTGAGAAGACCCTCTCACCAACCTTTGGGGCCATGGGTGGAGGGACCTGCATGGCCACTGGAGATTCTGTCCCTGGAGCCTGCTCGGATCTGCTCCTCTCAGTGTTGCAGGGCCAAGGCAGGGCTGGGCTCAGCTCTGGGTCCGGGTGCAACAGACCTTTTGCGAGAGGTTTTCAGGGCTCTCTGGAACAGAAATCTCATCTGCTCTGTTGTTCTGTGGCTTCTGCTGCTCCAGAATTTGTTGGGAGTTCTTTTTTACAGATATTTTATGGGCTATGTGTTTGGAGCTAGTGTATGTGTGTCTTTCTACTCTGCCATCTTGGAAGGAGCTGAATTTAAAGGAAACTTGATCTCTTCCAAGTTGGGACTGTGTTCATTAGTCTTTTCCTATCCCTTCTCCTGCAATATTCTTTAAGCATAGCATCCCACCTTTGCCAAAATAGAAGGGAGATCCATTTTCTTGTTGATTTTTTGGAATCAAGCTTGGTAATTATAATTACATAACATTCAATTTCAGGGTTTTCTGGGAAGGAGCTAGGGTACTTTTCATTTGTATAGTTGTAGTTATTGTAAATATTTTTCACACTTTTTTATTTTTTTACATATTTACTTCACACTGAATCAGTTCAAGTGTCTTCTCTGTAATATTCATTATTCATCATTTCTTATCACAATATTCTATTAAATTCAGGTACCACACTTGTTTTTAACTATGCTCCAATTCATGACATCTACTCTGTTTCCAATTCTTTGTGAAGATCTGCTTTCAATGGAAATTCAAAGACATTGCTCCAGCATTAATATATGGTGGGCAGGGGCCACCAAAATTTACCTTACTTTGGGCAGAACACCCTCAGGCAAGGGGAGAGGGAGGAGTGGAGAGGAGAGGAGAGGATGAGGTGAGTTGTCCAACTGGAACTGGTCAGCTGGGTCCCCATTCAGGGAGCTCAGACTACTCACAGATTGTGGTTTGTCCTTTATTCTTGAACAGAATCATGACATCAGGGAGATGATGACATCGATATCTGGTCACTGGACCGATGGCTCAGAAGGAGAAAGTGAGACTGGCAACTTTGCATAGTCTTCCCTCACTCAGATCAAAGTCAATTGTAAGTCATGTCATCATCTCTCTGATGTCTTGGTCCTCTTAGCGAAAGAAGGATAAACCACAACACAACCACAAACACAACCACAAGGTGGGCAGGGGAATGGGGATAAGAGAGGAGGGAGAAGTTACAAAAAGGTGTTATTACAGCAAAAGTAGGAATACCTAATTATGGCACTGATAGTTCCTTGTTACACTGAACAGTCTGGAATTAAGAAGGTACATTAAGAGGTATAAGAGAAGCAAAAGTGGGAAAAGGGTCTTTCTCTAAGTAAGGGGCCACACACCACTGCTAAAGGAAAGCTAAACCTTGAAAGAATGGAAATGTAAATGGAGTGGGGCATAAGATGGGAAATGGTATGTCTGGGTCAGCACCTTTGATTAAGCCCTCACTTAGGTGAGTGAATGAAAGAGAAGAACTAGAAGTCAAATCCTGTGATTTGACTGGCTTTTCCACCAGGCCACAAACTACATTAGGTTCATTATAGTAAGTGCCCAATAATTATTTGCTTATTGAGGTCATCATTTACTCTTCCCTCTTCTCCCACTCCACCTCCCTTTATATTTAATCAGTACAAGTCCTTGATTCTTTCTACACCAATGTCCCTGGTATTTATCTCCTCCTTTCTATTCTCTGTGTG
The DNA here is from genome assembly GCF_028372415.1 of Notamacropus eugenii. Taxonomy (NCBI): domain Eukaryota; kingdom Metazoa; phylum Chordata; class Mammalia; order Diprotodontia; family Macropodidae; genus Notamacropus; species Notamacropus eugenii. The sequence goes on along the minus strand of NC_092873.1, from coordinate 322,661,240 downwards.
AACACCATAGTTGAAGTACTTATCACTTTGTGTATAGACAATTACCAGAGCCACTTAGGTGGTCTTCTTACAGCAAGTCTTTTTAATTCGTCCTACATACTTTCACCAAATTAATCTTACTAATCTTACTTACACTTTCATTATGCCATTCCTCTGCTTTAAAACCTTCATTGACTTCTCATTATCCAGAAGATAATGACCAAACTCTTTAGTCTAACACTGAAGGTTCTTCTCAAGCTAACATCAACCTACTTTTTAATCTTTATTTCCCTCTATTCCCCCAAATGAACCATCTATTCCAAGGTTGTAGTGATGAATCTGAGGCACTCATTTCACTCTCTTTTGCTATTCAGCCTCAGCCTTACACTTGACTCATTGCTATATATTTAATTTTATCTTCCTGTGCTATATATCAATATAGGAGTGTGTTATGATAACTTATTTTTCACAAATAAACCTGAGATCTTTTTTCACCAATTAATTAGCTAGAGTTAGTTCATTAGATATTAATATTTAATGAAATGGAGGAACTTTTCCTAATAATAATTACTCTTATTTATCTATAATTAGATAAATTTTAGTTGCTGAATATAGTCAGTCATGGTGACTTATTAAGGAGTGAAAGCAATAATAAACATAAAGATATATGTAGGTGTTTACATTTTGGCTGTGACCCAAAGAGTTAAAACAAAGGTTCCACAAATGTAGATACGACAGACGTACAAACAATAAGTAATTACAGATTATAAGGGGAAACACATAATTTATTAAAATCTTAATATGAATAGGTTTTTCAGAGCCTGTCTGAGTAACAGCTGAGAGAAACATCCTGTAGAAAGAGATGCACAGTAACTTTTTATAGAGGGAGAGTAAAGAGAGAAGTCCTGCCCTGGAAGTCCAACGTGGGAAGGGAAAGTCTATTCCTAGGCCACCACGAATTTGCTGGACCTCTGAGGAAGAGGGGGAAAGGAAATGAGAGGGCACCAGGATTTCTGTCCCTTATGGAGGGCCCTAGCAGTACTGAACTCATTCTTCAAGAAGAGAGCTAGAACACCAGGCTAGGTGACAAGAAATCTTTGCTTTTGTGAATTGTAATTCATTGTTATTATTCTTTTGTCAGTAATGGATCTTTTGTATGCCTTGCATGTCTGTCATATGAAAAGCATCCCTAGTAAATCTGAGTCTTACTACTGCTGAACCACGCTATAATAGCTATAACAACTCTTAAAGACCTTCTGCCAAGTTCCAGTGGGTTTCAGTTGGGTTAGTAGAGGGAATATGCACACTCACATCACTGGATCCTCAAATGACTGAAATATTATCATAAGGCAAAATACTATATACATCAGATCAATGGCAATAACATCATAATAACTCTTGTTCTGAAAATAGTGTGTTTTTATTATCACTACTCTTATCTGGGGGGTCCCTTCCCACAAAAGGATCATAGCTCTGGACTCATTTAGATGAAGTACAGTCCAACTACAAAGAGAGGGCAGTCAGGCTTTCTTTACAGTCTCTGGTTGTTATGAACCTACACTGGAACTTTAAGGAAAATCTCCATAACAACACTTAGATATGACTCATGTCTATAGTCTCCCTTAAAAAGATTTAATAGGGTCCCTTTAAGAAAATTACTCACTGTACAAATAGTAGACAGCTACAGAATAGTTATTTCTTCTACTACAAAAGATATGTGTAAAACACATGACTTCTAAGTGTAAAGCAAATTGGAATTATGCCTAAAAAGTCACTAAACTGTCCATCCCAAATAATCACCCAAACAATAGTACTACTGGGTCTATACCCCCAAAAAGCTTAAAAAAAAAAAAGGAAAGGACTAATATGTACAAAAATATTTATAGCAACTCTTTTTGTTACAGCAAAGATCTGTAAAGGGGAGCCCATCAATTAGGGAAAAGATAAGCAAATTATTGCATATTTAAAGAAACAGTTTCTGAGAAACCTAGAAAGACCTGTATGGACTGATTCAGAGTAAAGTAAGCAAAACCAGGAGAATGATTCATACAATACCACTGTAAAGACAAATAACTTTTAAAAATGTAAGAATTCTGATCAATTCAATGACTATGATTTCAGAAGAATTCAATGATGCTATCTATCTCACCTCCTGATAGAGGAGATGTCAGTCAATAAACTAAATTTAATTAAGCATTTACTATGCTCCAGGCACTGTGCTAAATTGGAGATAAAAAGAAAGGCAAGGTGAACCTACTCTCAAGGAGCTTACAATGTAATGAAAGATAACAGGGTGAGATATGTATTGCTTGACACAGCCAGTGTGGGAGTTTGTTTTGATTATTCACATTGGTTATGAAGGGTTGGGGTTTTTTTTTGTTTTTCTTTCCATTTGGCAGGAGAGGAGTTGGGAGCAAGGCATAAGATTACAGAAGAAGAAGGAGGAGGAGGAGGAGAAGGAGAAGGAGAAGGAGGAGAAGGAGAAGAAGAAGAAGAAGAAGAAGAAGAAGAAGAAGAAGAAGAAGAAGAAGAAGAAGAAGGGAAGAAGAAGAAAAAGAAAGGAAAGAAAGCAAGCAAGCAAGAAAGAAAGAAAGAAAGAAAGGAAAAGAGAGAGAAAGAAAAAGAGGGTTATTCAATCAGGAGAACAGAAGGAAGTCCAGAAGGAATAACAAATAAAAATAGCTTTAAAAGTTACATGCTGAATTTATTACATGCTGAAAAAGAAAAGTAAACTCTATATAATAGATTTGCAGTTTCATGTGGAATGGTTTTTGTCACTATTTTTTTCTACTGTATATGTAGATGTACTTTAGCTAATGACTGTTAACATCAGTGAAAAATAACAATAAAGTGCTGGTGATACAAATACAAAAGTGGAACAGTTCCCTCCTTTAAGGAACTTACTGTGAAAGATGTGAGTATTACATATGTGTGTGTATTACATGCATGTGCACACATGTATACACATATACATGTATACAGATATATATCACACTTTATATCATGTGTGTGTGAGAGACATCTTGTGCAAAACTAAGAAAGGAAATATTTTGTTAAGTGTAGTAAGCAGGTCAATTTATCAGGAGCACAGAGTCAGTAAAGAACAAGATACTAAGAGCTTGCTATGTATCTGGCATTGTGTTAAGTGCTGGGGACACAAAGATAGGTAAAAAATAGTCCTCACCCTCAGAGAGCTTGCATTATAATGAGGGAAACAATGTATAAATTACTGGGTGCATATGTGATACAATGTGTAAATTACTAGTTGAATACATGATATATATACAAAGGTTATAAATTAATGTCAGAGGGGAAGGTTGGAGGAACCATTAGATGGTATTTAAGCTGAATCTTGAAGGAAACCAAGAAAGCTAAAAGGTAGAGGTGAAGACAGAGGGTATTCCAGGCATGGGAGAAAGCCAGCGCAAAAACACAGTGTCCTATACCAGAAACTAACGCTGAGTGAAGTGAGTAGAACCAGGAGAACATTGTCCACAGCAACAGCAACATTGTTCGATGATCAACTATGATAGGCTTAGCTCTTCTCAGCAATACAATAATCTAAGACAATTCCAAAAGATTCATGATGGAAAATACTATCTACATCCAGAGAAAGAACTGTGTAGTCTGACACATACCATTTTCAGGGTTGGTTTTTTTTTTTGGTATGTTTTTGGTTTTTCCTATGGTTTTTCTCTTTTGTTCTGATTCTATTTTCACAACATGACTAATGTGGAAATATGTTTAACCTGATTGTACATGTATAACCTATATCAGATTGCTTGCTGTCTTGGGGAGGGGAAAGAGAGGGAGAGAGAAAAAATTGGAACTCGAAATTTACAAAAATGAAAGTTGAAGACTATCTTTACATGTAATTGCAAAAAATAAAATACTATTAAGTGCAAAAAAAAGTTAGACCCTCATGAATCTTTAAAGTTTCTTATATGAAGTACAAGGTTTATATAAGGATAAAAATGACAAGTGGTACATAAAAACCGAGTTTCTCTTTAGTTTCAGGATTGGAAAACCAAATTTAAGAGATTGTACTTGCATTAAATCTTGTTACTACTTGATTTTATCAGAATTATCTAGGAACCTTTAAAAGTGATTTGGAACCAAAGAAATTGAGTCTCCTTTGGAGCTGCCCTGAGAATGAGGCCTATTCCAGCATGTTCAAGGGAGAAGATATCCAGAGAACAGACAACAAGAGACATCTGGTACTCAAAATGTGTTGATGAAAATGGGAATTGGGAGTGGGTTACTAGGATACAAGGAGACTTCATTTTAGATAATATTGATGATCATTATTGTGTTGGTTTAGCCTTTTATTTCATGGTGTTTATGTTTAAGTTTTCATGGTTACCCTGGTGAAATATAAATTAGTCCACTGTAAGCCCTCTAATTAGCATGATCTATATAACCTGACTGATGTAATTTATGAATATATGAAAAATCTTATGGATTTGGCTTATAGATAAGTGATCCATGGAGGGAATGAGCTGCCACTCTCCCATGAAAGAAAAGGGGAAAATTGAGGGAACTGAATTGTGGGAACTGGGTGAACCATATCAGGTCCATCTTGTGAATCAATTCTGGAGCTAGCTGAGTTCCCTACTCAGTTAGTGGTATATTTCACTTTCTGTCTTGTGGGAAAACTTTATTCAGTTGTAAGAATTGGGGGAAAACTCCATTGCACTGTTTGAACCCAGCTCTGCATACTTGGGAGGCCTGTTTAGAGATCCTTAATTAAGACCAGAAACCCAATCAGACCCCAAAATTGATACAAGTAGTTTTCTCACAATTATACATCTCAAGCAATGTCTTTTCTGAAAACTGGCCCCATACTGATCACTCATTTACTGTTATCATGTTCCTCTGATTTTTCACAGATATGTGGGGGAAGTGGAATATCCTTTTGATTTCAAGGAACTGCACCTGTTTCCTCTTCTAACCAGTAAAGTCCCTGATCTTTCTTCTACTTAGAAGTCAGTTTATCCAGTGTTATATTCTGGTTATTTCCTCTTACTCAATTGGTCTTACTTGATTGTTTTTAATGTATACTAATGTGTCTCCACCTGCGTTTGAGGTCCACTACCAAAGTTGAGGAAGGAGACTGGTCCCAATTTGTCAGGCAAGTAGCAGCATTGCTGAATAAACCAAAATGCTCAGAAGTGCAAGCCTTTTTTGGTTTCCTTAGTCATTTCATCTTCCACTTGCCACAAAAAGGCAAATTATCACCTGGGAATGGAGCAAAGGAAGATTGAAAGAAGGATGATGTCAAGGTGATTTGAAGTATGGAATATAAGTATTAGATAAGGCCTTCTGCTAAGAGAGAACAGGGAAGGTATTGGTACGGGCAGCTTGAAGAGCGAAAATACACTTTGGGACAGACTTTCAAGACTGTGATAGTTCATCGGGAAGAATAAAAAGATTGGCATACAGGAGTGAGGGTTCAGTTGAGACAAGATAACACAAACTTATAGTAGACCTAGTCAACCGGATTTTATGATTTCTTCCATTTGTGTTGGATATATAGTCATAATAAACAGATTTTCTAGCACTAAGTTGGGAATGCAGCTCCTTGCATGTGATAATCATTTGTTTGCCAGATGCAATAACACTTGGGCCAGAAGTAACATAAAATCTTAAGGCTGGAAGAGACCTCAGATGTTACCTAGACAAATGATCACCTAGCTCCTGCTTTCAAAATCCTCTATATGTTTAAATGCATAAATGGTTGTTGTCCTTTATTCTCAAAGAGGATCAAAATGACATCACTATGTTGGAATAAAGGTACTGTGTCCAACTCTGCACAATACAACAGCTTGGAACATTTTACCTCAGGTCAGGTACAGTCCATATGAACATTTGGAGTGGCGATGTCTCTAAATTTGTGCATATGTGACAGTTGCTAAATTTTCTTGAAACAAGAGCTGTTTTCTTTCAGGTCTTTTTGACCACAGAGTAGAATCCTCGTCTGCCACAGTAAGCAGGCCAGGGTTGGGTAAGGTAGACAATTTTTAGGTCACCTTTTCTAATCCCTTCCTCACACCAGGAGTTAAAGGGTAGTCCAAAAACAGCTGCTCAGACACCCAGGTGGCTACCAAATCCCACTCCTGGCTTCCAGTGAGAAGAGGTCCCTGTGGCCTGGCCACCTGTGTGCAGCACTGTGACTACCTGCTGCTTGGTCACTTACCTGTCAACACAGGGCTTTGAAATAGGTAAAAATGGTAAAATGGAATAGGTGATGTTTTCTGAGGCACATAAATACACACAAACACGCTTATCACAGTCCTTTACCTGAAATAAAAGGTTTATTTTATACATGTTACTTAGGAGAAGCAATGTGGCATGGTGGAGAGGGAGGAAGACTTAGTCCTCTCTGAAACACATAATGCCTATGTGACTACGGGGTAGCATAGCAAGGTCCATAAAACTTTTAAACTTCTGTAATAGTTTTCACGTCTGGTCTCTGAAGTTCTATATTCCTTTCTTATGTGTGTAAGAAGTTGGTTTTGCTCTTTAAAATTATGTAACAACTAGTGCTATACTTCTTCACTTTGAGGAGGAATTACTAAATGGATAATCCCTTTTGTAACATGCATTCTGGGCTGCTCCCTCAACTTGAACTTGTACTGGCACTCATGGGTTGGGTCCTCAGAAAGGAGCTGCTGCCAAGAAGTTTTAGAAGGGTATCCAGGAGCTACTCACTCCTAATAACTTTGCAAGCCCCCACCAGCGGTTGGCAATCAACCAGAGGACAAAATTAGTTCTTAGCAAAGATATTTACTAAGATGATACAGCAAAGGCAAGTTACAACCCCCCCCCCCCCCCCATAAAATTAAAGTATGCCCTCCCACAACGTCCTCCAGAGGAGTGGGCATACACGGGATAATCAGGTCTTCACGAGCATGCGGCCCAAGCAGTGGGAACTCCAGAGCCTGGAAGTCCTCTCTCTCCTCGGGGAACCCAAGATCTAGCCCTCAGTGCCGTGTTTCTGCGGGGAAGATCCGGCTGGGCTCTCGATCCCTTACCATCTGCCTTCTCTGCAGCAGGGGTCCTGTTCCGCCTTCCAGGGAGTGTCTTTCTACACAAATGTCTCTCAGCTGTGCCTACAACTCTCAAATGCGTGGACGGGAAGCGTCCCGAGGGGCGCTCGCTGCCAGGTGCCACGGTCACGGGAGGGAGGCAGGAGAATTCTCTGCGTGCCCCACAAAGCCAAGCCAAGCCATGAATCTCCCCGCGGGGCTTGGCTATTGAAAGCCCCCAAATAATGATTACGAACCAGGCCTGAATGCCGCGGCTTCTTCCCCAGCCCAGTCCTGCACTGAAATAGTTTCTTTCCTAACCCCCATATTCTCTCTCTGATCCTCAGGGTGGAGGCCCACTAGAAGCTTAGGAGGCTGACGCCACTAAGACCCTAGGCCTACGGGTAACTCCCCCTCCGCTCCCCGCCCCCTCCAACGGAAAGCGCGGCGCCTTCCCCGGTCACGTGACCTGGAGAGAACAAGGAACCGTCGGATCCGCCTGGGCGCACGTTCTTGTGCGTACGCGCCTATGCGTGCGTGCTTGCGCACGTTCGGACGCACACCCGCCCACCCCTGACCTTAACTACGGAGATGGATAGATGACGGCGCAGCCTATCAGCTGCTTCTGTGTGCTTCTTTCTGGGGCCTCGGCGTGCGCGCGCGCGCGCAGTTCCCTGCCTCCCCTCAACCCCTTTCCGGCTTCCCAGGCAGTATGGCTGCCACAGCCACGATGGCTACTTCAGGTTCTGCTCGGAAGCGGCTGCTGAAGGAGGAAGACATGACAAAAGTGGAATTCGAGACCAGCGAAGAGGTGGATGTGACCCCCACCTTCGACACGATGGGTTTGCGGGAGGATCTGCTGCGAGGCATCTACGCCTACGGTGAGCAGGGCGCGGGCGCTGCCGGGGGCCGGCTGGCCGAGGCGGGCACGCACGCTGCTGGGAGGGAAGGACGCCCGGGCGGGGGAGAGAAGGGCAGATTGTGTTCAGGGCCAGTGCTACGAGGTGCGCTCTGGTTAGGTCGGGTGTCGTTGTAGGCCTTCGGGCAACGGGCAGCCCGAGCAGCTCCAAGCTCCGCCCCGCGGTGACCTCATTGGGAGGCCTGCCTGCCCGCTTCCCTCGCGGAGTCCTCGAGCTCGCTGCCCCGAGCATGCTACGGAGCCCGCGGAGGGAGGGGTGGGGGAGGAGGAGCACGCTTCCCGGACCCTCATAAGCAGAGTAGCAGAGTTGGAGAAACCATCTACTAACTTCAGTCTAGTTCAACCTCCCATCTCTCAGCTGGGGAAAACTGAGGCTCCTAGAGGGAAGTTCCACAGCCAGTTAGTGGCTCTTGACTGCTATATGCTTGCTGGACTAATGCATTTTTCCACCAATTAAAATCCCTCTATTCTAGAATCTTTCTGCTTTGTATCTTTATTTTCTTTGGGAGATGATCGATCTCTAGTCCAACTTACCTCATTTTACAAATGAGAAAATGAGCTTTCACAAAAGGTTTCTTGGGAATGTTTGAACACTGAAAGTTAGGTACTCCAGAGAACTATAATTGGCTTAAGAGGAAAACACAAGTCTACGTTAGTTAGAATTCCAGCATTATAAATCGTTTCTATTTTACAGTTCGGTAACCTATCTTTAAAGTATAGTGAGGTTAGGGTGATGGAAAATTTGCATAAAATTTTCAACGTAATTATATTTTACATAAAGTTCACTTTACAAAGGTTTTTCCTCATAGCATCCCCATAAGGTTGGAAGTACAAATATTATTATTCCTATTTTACAGAAAGATATACTGAGACTTAGAATCTATTTTTGCTCAGTCTCTTGACTCTAATGTTGGGGTTCATAGTCATATCCTGGTCTTGAAATTCCAAATTTAGTGCTCCTGCTACAAGATCATTATTAGTAAAGTAGCAGATAGTGATTTGTAATTAATAAATATTTAATTGAAATATATTAAATGTTTTTACTTAGCCTAACAAAGGGGGTGAGGGTGTAGCATTTATTAAACACCTTCTATGTGCCAGGTGTTATGCTAGGCACTTTAAAAATACTATCTCATTTTATCCTCAGAACAATCTACTATTATCTCTTTTTTAAAGTTGAGGAAACTGAGGTAAACAGGAGTTAAATGCCCTGTGCCACACAGCCAGTAAGTGTATGAGGACAGATTTGAAGTGGAAAAAATTCTCAGTACATTAATGTGAAAAAGTTATTGAGTTTAGGCTAGATGCTCAGTGATTCAGAAGACCCTGAAAATTCATAAGGAAAAATATTTTGAATTTTTTATTCAATAATAATATAAACTCCTAGTTGTTATTTAAATCTTCTTCACAAGCTAGCTCTTCACTAGCGAAGGACAGACTGACCACCTTCTAATCTTATTATACTTAAACACACACACATTCAGCCAGACTGCCTCATGCTGATTCTCACACAAGGCATTCCATCTTCTGTCTCTGCTGCTTTTCCATAGATTTTGTTCCCCATGTTTGGAAAGTATCATGGTGGGCCCTTCAGTTCTCCCAGCCTTTGATTTGAACTTCTGACCTATAGCATCTGCTTTGATATGGCATTTTTTTTTTTGACCCACCTACATAAACTCTTATTTGGACTACCAACTGTGCAAAAGCTGGTTTAACTGTGGACTTGGGGTAATCGCTGAAGAGTCATTTGTTATTTCAGCATCCATAAAGGGTAGCAACTCTTTTTCCAAGTGTTTCAGTATTATCAGTTTCTTCTATCTGAAATAGATAGTATATTTAGCAATACTGTAAACTGAGAGTCTTTAACTTCAGACTTCATCTTACCAACAAATCTTCAATTATGAACACAGATATATAAATTTTTTCTTGTTTTTAAGTAATTTCATTTAAATGACAAATATATTTTATCCCCAGTATCTCACATTTATTCCTTCCTGCCCTTTGAAACCACTACACTAACTCAGGCCCTTATTGCCCTCTCATTTGGATTGTTATAAAGCCTCCTAATTGGTTTTCTTGATTTTAATCTATCTGTTTTCCAACCAGCTTCCACACAGCTGCTAAAATTGACTGTGTATGCCACTGCTTCCACCCCTACCCCCGCTTGCCTCTAGAATGAAATAAAAACTTCTTAGCCTGACACATTTTACATTACTCTTCTTTATAAAAGTCTACATTTCCAACCAGACTGATAAAGATTTCCTAAAATAATGCTCCATTTCCCAGCTCTATGAGTTCACACATACTCCTTCCCCATACATGGATATCTACTCCCTCTTTATCTTTGCCTCTTAAAATCCTTAGCTTCATTCATAGCTCAGTTCAGGGAACACCTCATTTCCTGATGACCTCCATCCTTTCGTTTTTAGTGTTGTCTTCCTGAGATTATCCAGTTGTGGACCTGTTAGGTAAAGGTCACATAACAAAGTAGTGGTAAACCTAAGAATAGAATTCAGGGCTTCTGATGATCTTTAGCCTGCTCTTTCCATTGCACCAGTTCTTTTCAACAAACATTTATTACACACCAGCTTCATGTAGAGCACTGTGCTAGATTTACAGAGAGGAGTTTGGAAGACACAAAGTCTCTTCATGAGGTTTAGTCTAGTTGGGCAGACGTGACTCGTGGATAGATAATTATGATACAAAATAACAGACATCTGTTGAGCGGGTGCTATGTACAAAACACTGCCAGACCTTGAGGGAGACACAGTCACAGGTTCAGTGTTGGAAGGTACTTGAGGCTGAGTAGTACACACCCACACCTGAATGTGACTTCTCTACAACAAACATATGCAACTAGCAAATTTTCTTTATCTTATATATTTCTGTTCCTATTAGTATTATTAAGCTTACTTCCTGCAAGCTTCCCCCTCCTGAATTCTCTTGTGTGAAAGACATTATTATCCTCTTAGTTATCTTTGATTCTACCTTTTCCCTTGCTGTCCCTACCCAGCAAATCTGTGAATTCTGTGGCCTGTAATATTTCTTGAATTATCCCCTTTCCCCCCCATTCTCATTGATCCTCCTCTGTGCAGGTCTTTATCCCCTCTCATCTATACTATATAATTTCCTTATAATTGTCCTTCCTATCCTTATTTTATCCCCCAGTGCATCACTTTTCATACTGTTGTGAATATCTTGGCACTTAGTAGGCACTTAGTCAATGCTTGTTGATTAAAATATATTGTCTGCTCAAGAATTTTGAGTGTTTCTTCATTGCTTCCTCAACCTGTCCTTCAAAGCATTGTGGAATGAAAGGCCTCCACCATCTGACTCAAATTCACCTTTCAGACTTACTTCATACTGTTCCCTTTCACATGTGTGAACAACCAATTTGAATCAGAATTTGAGAGAAGGGATCTCACTGGTTAAATAGTTCAATTCATAACCAAAAGAACCCCCACTATAACATCTGACAAGTGATCATCCAGCCTCTACGTGAAGGTCAGGTCAGCAATGAAGAAAAATACTGCCTCTCAGTGCCCTTTCTACTTTTCAATAGCTCGGATATTTAGAAAGTTTTCCCTGACATCAAGCCTAAATTTGACTCTATGTAAGTCCTGTCCATTGTTTCTGGTTCCGCTCTTTGGCCAAACTGAAAAAAGCTAGTCTCTCCTCCACGTGATATTTCTTCAAAAGACAGTTATCCTATTCCTCTCTCAACTCGTCTGTAGGCTAAATATCTCCAGTTTCCTCATCTGATAATAATAATTTGCATTTATATAGCCCTTTAAGGTTTGCAAGCACTTTACATATTAACTTATTTGATGATCACAACAAATTTGATGCTACTATCCCCATTTTACAAGTGAAGAAATTGAGGCACAGAGAGGTCAAGTAACTGGTTCAGGGTCATACAGCCGGTGTCAGTCCACCTCAGTACCTAATTATCTAATTATTATGGCATGGACTCCAGCCCCTTTCCCTTTGGACTTCTGGACTTTTCTTATCCTGCCCTTTCTTGTCATTCATATCTTTGAATTTATGGTTAAATAAGTGGAATAAGACAGCAACATGGGTATTACATGCGAAGTTCATTAGAGTTGCAAAATCTTGCTGTGGGAAAAAACTTAGCAACATGGCTTCATGGATTTAGCATTTGAGTTGGGCTTTAAGGGATGCGTAAAAATTCATCAGGCAAGTGTGTATGTGGGGCTTAGGTATAGGCAGTACAAGTATAGGGAACAGCATGAATGACAGTATGAGCTCATGATACCTCAGAGCATGTTTAAGGGTACAGGGAGATGGTTCATTGTGGCTAGGGCATAGACTGTGGAGTCAGCAATACTACACCATTGAACATGGAATCACAGGACCTAAGACAAAATCCTAACTTTGCCATTTAATACCTGTGTGATTTTGGGCAAATCTCTAAACTTTTGAGGGTCCACTTTCTTGGTTGTGAAATGTAAAAGTTGACCCAGGTGATACCTAATGTCCCTTCCAGTTTTTGATCTATGAGTAATAAATAACCTTTGCATTGGTCATCCCATATACCTGGAATGCACTTCCTCTTTACCTCCACCTCATACAGTCCCTCTCTTCATTTAAGGTACAACTTAAGCATTTTTCTTTCTTTTTTCCCCAATTTTTGTTTTTATTTTATTCTTTAAATTAGTTTATTTAATTTTAATTTTCAATATTCACTTCCATAAGCTTTTGAGTTTTAAATTTTCTCTGCCTTCTTCCTCCCCGAGATGCCATGCCATCTGATAAAGGCTCCACATATACATTCTTATTAAATATATTTTCACATTAGTCATGTTGTAAAGGAGAATTAGAATAAATGGAAGAAATCATGAGGAAGAAAAAGCAAAACAAAAAAAAGAGAGCAAATAGCATGCTTCAATCTGCATTCAAACTCCATAGTTCTTTCTGTGGCTGTGGGTAGCATTTTCCATCACGAGTGTCTTTTGGAGTTGTCTTAGAACCATGAATTACTGACAAGAGGTAAGTTTATCAAAGTCATAGCACAGTGTGGCTGTGTGCAGTGTTCTCTTGTTTCTGCTCATTTCACTCAACATCAGTTCATGTAAGCCTTTCCAGATTTTTCTGAAGTCTGCCTGCTCATTATTTCTTAAAGCACAATAGTATTCTATTACTTTGGTATACCACAACTTGTTCAGTTGATGGGCGTCCCTTCAAGTTGCAATTCTTAGCCACTACAAAAAGAGCTGCTATAAATATTTTTGTACGTATGAGTCCTTTTCCCATTTGTAAAGCAGTTTTCCTTTTTAAAAAATTAACATTTTTTATTTTTCCTGAATTACATGTAAAATCTTTTAACATTAGTTTTAAAAAATTCTTGACTTCCAAATCCTTCCTCCCCCCTTCCCCTATTGAGAAGGCAAACAGTTTCATATAGGCTATACATTTGCAGTCATGCGAAACATATTTCCATGGTAGTAATGCTGTGAAAGAAAACAGACAAAAAAGAAGAAAAAATAAAGAAAATGTATGCTTTGATCTGCATTCAGACTCCATTAGTTCTTCTGGAGATGGATAGATTTTTCATCATAAGTCCTTCAGGATCGTCTTCGATCATTGTATTGCTGAGAATAGCTAAGTCATCCACAATTGGACATTTTTTTCCTATGTGAAGTTTATCTGGATTCTATCAGCTAATGATCTTCCTTCATCCACATCCCCAACCACGTTGCATTTAATTTTTGTATATATTTTATATATACTTCACCTATTAGAATGTAAATTCCTTCCAAGTAAGAATTTTTTTTTTAATAGTCTCAGCACTTGGCCCAGAGTAGATGCCAAATAAATATTTGCTGGTCGATTGATTAATAGAAGACTAGAAAGATAAGTGGAACCATGTTGTAGAGGGCATTAATGTCAGGCAGAAAATTTTGAACTTAGGAGACACAGGGAAGCACTGAACGTCACTGTTTATAGTAAAGATTATTCTGGAAGCAGTATGAAGGATAGATTGGTTTGGGAAAAGATTGGAAGCAGGAAATCTGGAAGTGACTATTGTAATTGTTCACAAATACATAGGAGGTATAAGCAGAGTTAGCTACATGGGAAAGGAGGGGTTGAAAGACTTAGTAGTAATTGAGCAGGTAGTGGGAAAAGATAGAATTCCAGGTATAAGGAACAGCATGAACAGAGAAAGACCCAAGTGAGAAAGCACAAGGTATATTTAGTTGATTGCAAATAGTCAGTTTTTACTGGAGTGTTGAGAATGGTAATCAGTAGTATGAGATATAATTGGAAAAGTTGGATGAAAACCAGATTGTGGAGAGGACTTTGAATGCCAAATTTTAAAGAATTTAAACTTTATGCAGTATTTAATAAAGACATATATAGATAGATATACAAATATAGACTTCAGCAAGATAATTCTTGGGAAAAGGGTACTTTGGAGGTAGGAAAAAGGAGCCTGTAAAATAGTAATGTCTTTTGTAATATAGTGATAGTTTTGAGATTGTAGTAGTAGAGAGATTGAAGTGGATACAGGAAAAATTATGGCAATAGAGTCAACAGGAGATGGTAACTGGTATCAGAAATGACACCAAGATTTTGAATATAAGAAAACTTGAGTAAATGATGGTGTCATTGATAGATACGGTGAAGTGAGAAGGAACAGGACAGTTGGGTGGGGAATGAAAAAAATGGTTTCCGATATATTACAATTGAGATAACATTAGAGAAAAGGGAACTATGGGATTTGGAGCCTTCTTGTGTCCAATGCTAGCTCCTCTGTCTCATTCTGTGAATGGTAGGATGTGTAAAGATCACTAAGCTGCCCAAAAGTACAATGAACTACCAGTAACACAGGGTTACGAGTTTCCTGTCATTGGTGGTTTTCAGGTAGAAGTTAAGATGGTCACTTGGCCAGGGACATTGTAGAAATACAACTTGAACATTTTAATGTTGAGATTAGCAAAAATTATAAATGGCTAAAGACTACATGGGCAAGATTTAATGCTATACTCCATGTAAGAATAATTTAATTTTATATGTGTATATAATTATAATTGTTTACTGATAATAAGTAAGTTAGAGGTAGCTCACATGTGTAGTGTTATTTTTTTAATGGACAAAGCAGGCATTGCTGAGATTGGTTAAATAGGGAAAAGGTCTAAGTCTCTTCTAAAGATCTCCATCTTTCCCATCCCCAGCAAGAAGATTTATCATTTCATTGATTTTTAGTCTCTTATCTTACAATGTGACCCTTTTTGGATCCTTCATGATCCCTCTCCCTGAAATGATTTGGGATCAGGACAGAACCAATGGCTAATCTTATCCCATTTTACCCATTTTATATTCATGGACAACTGTATCGCTAGCATCCTGATTCCTCTTCACTCAACAAGGATTTGTTAATTATTATATGGGAAATACAAAAAAGTAAGACATGGCTACTAACTCAGAGAAGAGAAACTAAAGTATACAAGGTAATTAGCATTCAGTTCAGCTTATGATTAAATAAGCAGTAGATTTTTTAAAAAGTATGTTTGGCTTGCTAGTGGAGTTCAGAAGAGAGATTAGTTAAGAGCTGAAGTGATGATAGAAGGCCTTGAAGGTAGATTGGAATAGGTTGAGGGAAGGTTCAGCACATTTCAAGGAGGGAATTGGCACGAGCAAAGACATCTCATTGAAGCCAAAATGTCATCTGTAGCTTTGTTCGACCCCCAGTTTATCCAGTAGTCAGATTTCTGACTTCTGGATCCTCATCAGTCTATGTATGTATACACAACCTTGAACTTGGAAGAAAAATAAGCAAAAAGACTTTTGAGCAGAACAATAAGAAAATTGTTTATCAGTATAAATCGATGAACTTTACTCCCAGAAAAGAATTCAACTACCATAGACCAAAATTATTTTATTGCCCTTGTTTTTCTGTATAATGGCTAGAGAGAATGCCTCAAAATGGAGTTCCATCTGCCAGTGAAACCACAGGTCCAGGTCAGAAGTATATTGTATAAAATTGGGTTTTTAAATCTTAATTTTCCTCTGACAGCTATCAGTTTTTTCTAGTTTGTAGCTTAATGCTAGATTTGTGAACTGAAAATAGAACCAATAGAACCAACTTACTCAAAGTGACAGCACGGGAAGAGTAAAAGCTAGAAAAAAACAAACAGCAGTCTGGGAACATGTCCCTGTAACACAGGGAGACACTCTTACATTTCTTATCAGTCATCACTGAATTACAGTGATAACTAAATAGATATAGATATTATAAATAGATATCAATATTATAGTCCAATATGGATATTCATGACAATGACCCTGAACAATCAAGAAAACAATTAAAAGCTGCCTATTATACTATGTTTACTAAGACAGGGAAGTATCTAAAACACTTTAGAAAGTTTTCCATTGAGACCTGAACTGATTCGAAGTGAATTGAGCAGAACCAGGAGAACACAGTAACAGCAGCATTGTGCAGTGATCAACTATAATTGACTTAGCTCTTCTTAGCATTACAGTGATCCAAAAGATTCATGATGGAAAATGCTATCCACCATCCAGAGGAAGAACTGATGGAGTCTGAATGCAAGTTGAAGCATATTTCACTTTAGTTTGTCATGTTTTTTTATGGAAGTATGTTTTTTACATGATTGCACATATATCAAATTGATTACTGTCTTATGGAAGGGAAGAAAATTTGGAACTCAAAATTTTATTTAAAAATGAATGTTAAAAATTGTCTTTACATGTAATTGGAAAATAAAATACTATTTAGAAGAAAAAGGTTTTCTATCAAAATATAAAATTAAAATGTTGGTATTTAAAGGTAAATATAACCTTCATTTATTTAGAAAATTCACTTATCCTGGATAATTCATTGCTCATTAATGTCAGATAATTGAAATTATTTCTGAATTAAATTGTAACAGCATCAAAAATTGACCAGTAGAGATCTTAATAAGCAGTCAAGTGGCCAAAGACAAGAAATATAAATTTATTTGAAGAGCCTGACAACTCTTTTTTGTTATTGTTACACAAGGGATGGTTTGATTGGGATAGGAGAGGGGAAAACTGTTTCCTGAAATTACTGTGATATAAAAATTGAAGGTATAAATGAAAATTCAGCTTTTTAAGAAAATATAGCCATAGAAAACAGAAAGAAAACCTTTCAGATGGAAGCAAAGTCTGATGCATTTTTAAATATTTCATTTTATAGGTTTTGAGAAACCATCAGCTATCCAGCAGCGTGCTATAAAACAAATTATTAAAGGAAGAGATGTCATTGCACAGTAAGTTAATTTATATAATTAATAAAGAAATCAGAAACATTCTAGGAGGAAGAAATTGTTAGCTTCTTGGCTTTGAGAAAAGTTTTGTTCGATGTTGATAAAAATTTAGCCAGCTTTCTCTATTTAATGTAACTGGAGATGTATTTTACTTTTGTAATTGCTCTCTGGTAAGGGACTTTTTGGTCTAATACATGTTATTTTTTTCCCCACAAGACTTATTTAGTTTTCACTTGGCACTTGAAATGATAGTTCAAACTATTTCATTTCTAAAATCTTTATTTCTGGTTTGTCTAATTTAATAAAGGACTTTCTGTGACTTTTATTATTTGAAAAGGATTTTAATCTATATGTTGAAAATAGAGAATTTATTTAAGAACTATAACCCTTCAACGTTTGTACATAACTAGTATCTTATCTTAAGCTACCTTATTTTGCCAATTCTGTTTTGTCTGATTGGCTAAAAAGTACCTGTTTCCTTGGTATCTCTTTTAGGAGAGTGACCTTTAGATATCTGAAATGATCAACTTGGGAAAGCAATGTCTAGGAATTAAAAAAGAAGGGAAGCTATTCTTTGGAAAATATAATGCTCCCCAATACTTTTTATAGCTTTGGGTTATAACTTTTAGAAAGATAGACTTATAAAAAGATACTCAAGGCAATTTATGACTTGTATATAGGATAATGCTTATTATCCAATAAAGAATTGTATGTTGAATATGTTATGGTAATTCCTTTAGGGTATGGATTGAGCTAAATGGTCACTGACTTCCCTTCCAACTTTAAAATTCAGTATTATTTAAATATAGAAATCAGAAAACAGTGGGAATTTGAGGTTGTATTTTTTTTTAGTTATTGGAATATCATTGAAATAATTGAGGATTTTCTCATGCTCAAAAAACTTATTTTAAAGTTTTTATGCTTTTACAGGTCTCAGTCTGGTACAGGCAAAACAGCAACATTTAGCATTTCAGTTCTCCAGTGTTTGGATATTCAGGTAGATCATGAATATGTACTATTATCTACTAATGTGTAACAAAACATTTAAGAAATTTAAGTACTGTTTTGTTTTTTTTTAATGAATTTACAGTTTTCCAGTAAAAGAACAAGAAGCTTAAAAAAAAAAATCTTGTTCTATTTGAGGTCATTGGAATTGAAATGTTTATGATATCCTATATTCCTATATTTGTAAAAAAAAAAAAATTGTCTCCTTTGGAAATAAAAAAATACAAAATAAGTCATATAGTTAAAAAACTGACATCTGAGTTTTGACATATTTAGAACCTGCAATTAAGGTACTCAGAATTTTATGGTGTTTTCTAAGTTAAATTTTGTTTCAACAGGTGCGAGAAACCCAGGCTTTGATCTTAGCCCCAACCAGGGAATTAGCTGTACAGATTCAAAAGGTGAGTGAGGACACTGAGAAAAGTCAGTAAATTAACAACTATTGTTTTTGTAATTCTAATTAGAAATACAACTGCTAGAGAGTTTATCTTCTGTTTGCATTTTTCTTTCCCCTAAAAAAAGAACATAGAATCTTTTTCTAATTCCTATTAGTTGCTATAAATTATTATATATTTATTAATAGGTCTGTAATTTTATATTATTAGTTTGTAAAATGCCTTGGTCTTTTTTCATTAAAAAATGAAGATGGGGCAAGAAAAGTCAAGTGGTGATTAAACTAAAAATGTTATATTTGTCTTAAAATAACTATATACATATACTTAGCATAAGGCTATGCTGTTTATAGCTTTTAAAGTTGAATTTTAAAAAGCAAATGAGAATTGTGCTTTTTGTGGAAATATTTTAGAGGGTGGGATGCTGCTGGACTAGAGAAGGGCAAATAGTAGAACTTTCAGAATAGGGAAGAATATAGTCTTCAAGCTGTATAAGCCAGTGTGCTTGACTTCAGTTCCTGTAAAAATGCTAGAACTTACAATTAAAGCAGCTGTTAGTGATATGAAAGGTTTGTGCCAGACTATCCATTTCTTTTTGACTGGTCTGTTAGAATAGAGGGTGAGGGGGACTGTTATACGTATATATATTTTACCTAAAATTTAGTAAAACATTTGACCGAGTCTCCTGTTTATCTTACAGAAAAGATAGAGAGATGTGATTTAAACTTGTGTACTACAGAAATTTGGACAGATTGAATGACTGCCTCCAAAGAATAGCAATTAATGATTTGTTGTCACCTTGGAAAGAAGTCTCTAGTGAAATGCCCCATGGATCTGTTAGTATTTTTAATTAATGACTTAGATAAGAGTATAGATAGCTTGCATATTAAATGTGTAGGTTAATGCCGGAATAGACGATAATAGCTAATTATTGGATGACAGTCAAAATACTAAAAGGTTTTGACATTCTGAGCCTAATGCAATAAGATGAAATTTAATTGGGATAAGTGTCTTATTTGTCAGTTAAACAATTTCACAAATACAAGGTAAAGGAGTTATCATTAGATAACAGTTCATCCAGGAAAAGATCTGGAGATTTCAATGGACTGTAAAATCAAATTGATAAGCAGTCCAAAAAAAAACTATTGTAATTGTAGACTGCATCAAGAGTGATATAAAGTCCAGGTAACAGGAGGATTACTCTTATTTCTGATCAGGCAACATATGGAGTATTTTCATTTCTGGGTATCATATTTTAAGAAGCACATTAATAAGGAGAATGTCTAGAGGCCACTGACTAGGACCATGAGATCACAAGATTTAGTCCAACCATCTCATTATACAGGTGAGGAAACAGAAGCCCAGAGATGTTAAGTAGCTTGCCCAAGACCACACAAATAGGGCATACAGGTAGTAAGCAATTAAGCAGAGATTTGACTCCAGGCCCACTGTCTTCAAATCTAACATCTTTACACTGCCATTCCATATGAAGATGAGTTAAAGGAAATTAAGATACATACCCTGCAGAGGAGATTACCTGGGACGGGGAAGGAGTAGCAGTAGTTGTCTTAAGGTGTCATATGGAAGGCAGGTTAGGTTTATTCTGTTGGCCCCAGAGGACCAGTGGGAATAGTGGGTAGAAGTTTTAAAGTAATAGCTTTAGGTTTGATGTAAGGAGGAAAAACCTTCCTAACAATTAGCACTACCCAAAGGTATAATGACTTTTCTCCTGAGGCAGTGGATTTCTTCTTCAAGGCAATATGGTGTACTGGAAAGACTGCTGAACTGAAATCCTGGGATTTGAGTTTGAATCTTGACTCTGCTACTGTATAACCTTGATTAAGTCTCCTAATATCCCTGGTCTTCAGTTTCCTCTGTGGTAAAATGAAGGAATTGTTGGACTACGTGATTTCTAAGGCTCCTTCTAGCTCTATTCTTTTAAGAATAGGAACAATCTATTTTTGAATTCAATAAACTTAAAAGTCTGCCTTTGTAGAGATTTTTGGGAATATAAGGCAATAATTTTTTTACTCTTGTATTCAGGGTCTTCTTGCTCTTGGTGATTACATGAATGTCCAATGTCATGCCTGTATTGGGGGGACAAATGTTGGTGAAGATATCAGGAAATTGGACTATGGGCAACATGTTGTGGCTGGTACACCAGGTCGTGTATTTGGTAAGCATGTCATACCTTGCCAGTTTTGTTCCATATTATGTTTTGTTTTTTAAATCTTCTCTTGATCCCTACCATGCATTGAAGCTGTCATTCTGTTTTGTCCTTCCTGTCACAACCAAACTTCTAGAAAAAACTTTCTACTTTTGTTGCCTATTTTTTCTTTTCATTCATATCACAACCTTTGAAAACTCTTGACTTCCAACTCATCAGAAAACTGAAACTGCTTTCTCTAAAGTTATAAGTGATCTTTTTCTAAAATAATTTTTGGTAATATTTTGGTCTTATATTTTTATTTTAGATCACCCCTCCTAGCAAAGTCAAGGGAAAAAAAGATATTCAGTAGAACAACATATACCTGAATGGGAGCATATGTGCCACATCACTGTTTCCCCTCTTCCAAATGACTTCTCCCTGCCCCTCATCTCTTATTCAGAACAAAGTTTGATCATTGTAATTATACACTGTTCATTTTACTGGATTTTTTTCTCCCTTCCATTTACATTTTTTTGTAATTACTATGGATGATTTCCTTTTTCTGCTTACTTAGTCATTTCATATTTTCCTATGTTTTTCTAAATCCTTCATTTATTATTTTAAATTATAGTGCAAAATTTTGATAAATCATTGTTAAAAATTTCAGTTTTTAGATATTTCCCAGTCATTGGACATATATTTTGCTTTAAGTGCTATTATGAAAAGTGGTAATAAAAACATTTTGAAATATATGAAGCCTTTGGGTCTTTGACCTCTTTGGGATTTATGCCTAGCAGTGGCATCTCGGGTCAAGAGTATGAATAGTTTAGTTACAATTTCAAATTGCTTTCTAGAAGACTTGGCTGAAATTACTGCTCCACTAAGAGTATATTAGTGTGCCTGTCTTTCCACAGCCTCTCCAACATAGACTTTTACTGTTTTTGTCATCTTGGCCAGTTTGCCTGATGTGAGTTAAAGGCTCAATTGTTTTGATTTGCATTTATCATGTTATCAATGTTTTGAAACAGTCTTTCATAGAGTTATTAATAGCTTAAAATTCTTTTTTTAGAAATTCTTCTTATCCCTTGACCCTAGAGAAAAATAAGGTAGACAGTGTGGTAGTGGTTATATTCTGTTTTGATGGTGTTAGGTGAAGAAGGAAAAGGATAGGAGGGGACTATACTGTGAAGATAAGGAGTATAAGACAAGAGAACTCACTACATGTATACATACACATGTACATACATACACACATCAGCATGCCTAAAAGAGAAGTCCTCTTTCCCTCCAAATCTACCATCCTTTCAGTCACAACTTTCAGAAATATTCTCAACTCCTCATTGTCCTTCACCCCACATGATCATCAGTTAACAAATCTTTCCACTCCCACAACATTCTTAAATACAACTCTTCTCTTCATACATAGCCATTACTGTATCTCAGATCCTTATCACCTGTAATCTGGACGACTCTTAGTTGGTTGTCTTGCTTCATGTTTTTCCCTTTTTTTTACACAGTTATTGAAATAATTTTTGTTTGGCGTCTAAAGGCCTTCACAACTTCACTTCAACTTAACTTTAAGCCTTTATACGTTATTCCTTCAAGCAGTGTTCAGTGCAGCTAAATTGGCCTTATTGCTATTTCTCACCTATGTCACCTCCTTCTCTCTCTGTGCCTTTGTACAGATTGTCCTCTACATGACTGGCACGCACTCGTTCTTCACATCCACCTCTTAGAATCCCTAGTTTCCTTCAAAGTTCACCTCAGGCACTTCTGCAAGAATCATTTCCTGTTTCTTTTTAAGCTGCTTTGTTCCTCCTAAAAACATTTCTCTCCCTCTCTCTTACTTTCATATATATGTATTTGTGCATGTGTGTGTGTTTTATATCTTGTCCCCCATGATAGATTGTAAGCTTTGTTAGGACAGAGACTATTTCCTATCTTTAAATCCTCGGTGCCCTGCACATTGCCTGTCACATAGTAGGCCATTAATAAGTGCTTATTAATTGATTGGTTAATGGTATTTCACAGATGAACTTAAGTAATATTTCGATTTATTGGTTAACCAGCTAAAGTCTTATGTTTTTATCTGGTTTAACATGGAATAACAAGGACAAAAGTATTTCTCAGTATTATCTTTTTTATGCTGATTTGGTAGATATGATTCGTCGAAGAAGTTTAAGAACCCGTGCTATCAAGATGTTGGTTTTGGATGAAGCTGACGAAATGCTTAATAAAGGTATGCTTGGCTAAGGGTAAAGAATAATGCCATTTGTACCTTCCTAAATTTGAGAATGTATTTAATAACTTACATCTTGAAAAATAGTTTGGGGTATTTTGGTATATAAACCTTTGGGTTATGTTCATATTTACATGGAAGGGTTTGAGACTATCATGGTCAGAAGTGTATAGTCCTAGTTGGTTGGATTTAGTATTACTAGTTTTGTTACCACAGTTGGCTAAAAACGTAGAATAGGATGAGACCAACATTTTCAGTTTTATTCTGATTTACACTAGTTGTCTTTTTTTCCTACCTGTATAATGCCAACTAGCTAGTCTAGATTAAATAGGTAGTATTGTTCATAAAGAGGCATTGGGCTTTGTAATGTATATGGATTAGTGTAAATGTTGGAAGAACAACTCAACATATGCCGTGTTGATGATTAGTCATTAGTATTATCTTCCTGTATGAAGGACAACACGTTATTTTTATTTTCCTTCATTTACCATGGTGGGATATAGTAAAAGCCATACTTCAGTATTTTTTATGTATCTATTTTAGTTTCCTGTTTGCAAATTTCTCTTTAGCATTTTCCCAATAAATTCTGCTTCTTTACTTGACCTCGGAGGACAAAAATGTCTCTTATGATTCTGTTCTGTTTATTTGTACCTAGTTAAGGGTAAATTGTGAGCCATTGTGTAAGAGGAAGGAGGAATAATTGACAAATCACAGAAGTGAAAGGAGATGGGATCAGAATCATAGTCTTAGCAAAGAAGAGAGATATTTCCTTGTCTTAGGAAGGCCTCTAGGAAGAAACATTAATCTACAAGTGAAGGCAATAGGGAGTTGTGGGCTTTAGAACTATGGAAAAAGATTGAGTGTACCATAGTGGGGATGGTGCTATATAGAGTTAGCAAGAGGTAAAAGAATTAAGTGTCCCTAAGAACCCAACTGAGATTAAATAACATAAATTTGTGGTAGACCCAGTTATTCACTTCCATGATCAGTGGTTTCCACTGCCTCTAGACCTTGGGCACTCAGAACATTCAGGGTCATGGAAGAGCTAGTTTTATTACTCACACTAACATTGTTGCCTTTTAGGTAACTTTGGTTCTAAGAGTCACATCTAGGATTTTTGGGTAATTGGTGGTGTGTGTGTTTTGCAAAGATTCGGCAATACATGTGGTTGAGGAAAATTTTAAGTACTAGACATAAAGTTGGGAATGGGAGTGTTTTTGTCCATGTACTGCCACTGACTATCTTTGTTACCTTGAAGGTCACTTATTCTCTCTAGGTCTTAGAGAGATTACCTGTGGTGTTTTGAAGAGAAAACTAAATAGGAATTTAGGGTATTTGGATTCAAAACTGAGCTCTGCTACTTACTATCTATGTCCACTTAGACAAGTCACTTATCCACCATAGATAGATGCTATAGACTAGGGCCTCTTTGGTCCCTTCTAGTTCAAAATGTATGCTTCAAGGTCATTCTACAGCTAAGAACAGTTAGGCCCCAAAAGATTTAGTGAATTGCTGGTGATCACACTATCAAAGTAAAGACTATAATCTGGGTATAAATGCTTTTTCCTTACCCCAATGTGCCTCAAGAGACTTGACCCAGATAATCTCTTATATCCCTTCTACAAATCATATAGAATTATCAGAAATTAAAGCTGTAAAAATTTGTTTTAGCTTCCTAACTTGAAGAGACCCCAGAAGTTGTCTGGTTTATGCCAACTACTTACTTTGTTTACTACCTATATTACCTTGGGTAAGTCACTTCTCCTCCCTGGCTCTCAGTTTCCTTATCTTTAAAATAAGAGAATAGACCAGGATATCCACTGAGTCCCTTTCAGCTCTAAATACATGTACCATGAAACACAGTAACGATTATGATACCTATTTACATGTATTTGTTCCATTTGTATTACAGAGCTAATGCATGTTCATTTATGTGCATTCTTTTAAGTGTATTACTCCTGGCCATCTGCTCACAAAGTTGTTGGTCTATATCTGTGATTTATTTGGTGAAATCTTAGAATACAAATCAATTCATTTGGAGCTGAAGAGCCTCAGATAATTCTTTGGGGCACTGTGAGAATGGAGGTAACTTGTCCATGGGTCAGCACAGCTAGCGAATGACAGATAAAGAATACAAAATCATTATACTCGCAATACATTGGAAAAAGTAGAAGGAATATTACATCTGAGTGATTTGATTTCTCTTAACAGGGTTCAAGGAACAAATTTATGATGTGTACAGATACCTGCCTCCAGCTACCCAGGTGGTTTTGATCAGTGCCACATTGCCTCATGAGATCTTAGAAATGACCAATAAATTCATGACTGATCCAATTCGCATCTTGGTAAAACGGTAAGTGAACTTGGAATTAATTTTCCTCGATTAGTATAGTATCTAACTCAATAATGAATTAGACCATTTAGTATAATTATTAATGTTAACTATGTGCTATTTAGGTTGGTTTGTTTTTTAAATTAAAATTGGGAGAACTCATGGTTCTTCATCTAACCTAGTTATAATGTCAAATAGGTACATTTCGGGTAAAAGTCAGTTAGTTGGTAATGTGCCTAATTATCTCAAGTTGAGTTGATGTTATATTGGTAAGAGGTTTTGCAGGGATTATGGTCCTTCAAAATATGACCAACATTAAAGAGTTTTGTATAATTTTTTTTTAATTCTTCTTTAAGTGATGAATTGACTCTCGAAGGAATCAAACAGTTTTTTGTGGCAGTGGAAAGGGAAGAATGGAAATTTGACACTTTGTGTGATCTTTATGATACCTTGACCATCACTCAAGCAGTCATCTTTTGTAATACCAAGAGGAAGGTATGCCAGTCATTCTTTGCCTAATTGGGAAAAAATTGGGGGCAGGTTCCATTATCAACTTAGATTATTATTTTTAGGGAATTAAAAAACTAATTGTTTCTTAATTTGCCCTTATAGGACACTTTCAATTTTATCTAATTCTAAAAACTCATTTGATCTTCTCTATGGTATGGGTTTTGGTATTGAGGTATGGGGACTCAGTATTTACTAGGGTAAATAGTAATGTTTATAAATAGTAAAGCAATGTTGCAGTGCCAGTACTTTCTAAAGAAAAATCCATTAACTCTTGCTATATGAGGTATGTGGTAGGTGACTCCTGTCTCCTCCTGGTGAGGGGTTGGGCAATTGTGATTTCTGTGGGTTATAAAATTAATTCATTTTTTAATATTCATATGAGGCCTTTTAATGACATGAACTATATTTCAATTCATTTTAGAATAAAGAAAATGCTGAGTGGCAGTAGCTTCATTTTTCCATAAAAATAATTATCAAACCACAAAATTGTGTGGAGCTTTACATAAAGTCTCTGGTCTGACAAAATAATGTTCTGATTAGCAGCATCTGGGCAAAATTACATTTTTTAAAACCTCCAATTAAATTGAACACAGTTTTTGTTTTGTGAGGAATGTTTTCTTATCTACCATTCTTTTATTGACTCTGCTTTTTGCCAGACTAGCACTGAATTAAAATCCTCAGGTTTGGCTAAACCATGTATCTATGAACTTAACTTTGATTCTGATTGTTTTGCTTATAGGTAGATTGGCTGACTGAGAAGATGAGAGAAGCCAACTTCACCGTTTCATCGATGCATGGAGACATGCCCCAAAAAGAGAGAGAGTCTATCATGAAAGAGTTTAGATCTGGTGCAAGGTTAGCATAATTCAATAGAATTGTTATGATTAGGGCAACCTTAAAGAGAGGTTAGGGTAGGGTGTGATGTGATTACTTATGTAGTGAGATTTTAGACACCTCCTGAGAGGCTCTTGTTTCAGAATACTACTAACATATCACAATGCCTGATATTTTCACTTCAACATATCTCTTTACTTTGTCTTTTGGGCTAAAGCGTTCATGTGTCCAGGAATCCTTTTTAAAGGTATCCACCAGTAACACAGATAAACATACAAATCTGTTCAATAAACTTGTAAGTGCATAGTACAAATAAGGCTCTATTTTAGGATAGTAGAAATACAAACATGAAAGAATCTGAATATGAGATAAGAAACAAAATAGATCTTGTAGACAAGATAAAAACCAATCAGAGACTAGCAAGATAGCATACAAGTCCCTGTAGGAAACATGGATTTAGTAATTTGAGGGTGAAGTTAGGCCTAGAGCTAATATAGGTGGAATCTTTGCAATAAGAAGTCGCTGGTATGCTAGAGGACACCGTGAGGTCAGTTTGATACCTTAGTATGGTGTAGGGATACAGAAAGAAGAGATAAAAGAATGTCCAACTTCCTAATTTAGCCTAATGTCAGGAAGACCTGAATTCATATCTAGTGTGAGACGGTTAATAGCTGTGTGACTTGGAGCAAGTCAGTTAACCTCTTTTGCCTCACTTTCTTCATCTGTAAAATGAGAGCAATACTAGCACCCACCTCCCAGAGTTGTTGTGAGAAGATCAGTGAAGTGTTTGTAAAGCTCTTTGTAAACCTTAAAAGCATGATATAACTGCTGGGATGATGATGAAGATGAAAATGATTATGCTTAGTCCATGTTAGTCTTTTTTTCTTTATCATCTTCATTCTTTATATTTTATTTCTCGGTTTCTGTACTTTTAGAAAGTTATTTTTCCCTTAATAATGTAGCTAGCAGAAAATTATATGAAGGGATAATGTGGGTTTGAATTTCAAAGAAACTGGAAGACAGTATACAGATCTACCTGGTTAGTTAATTATATACATGTGATGGATTGAGAATAATACAAAAATAAAATAAAATCCTGTTTTTCTATTGTTTGGTAAAAAACAGTGGATCAGGAAATTTAAGGAGGCTAGTACTGAATAGCTAAATTAAGAAGGAATCTAATGTCTTACAGAATAGGAATAGGCCAAGTAGAGTTTCATAGGAGATGTTCTAGAGACATAGGAAAAACAATCTGTCATAGCACAGCTTTTCCCATAGTTCTTCTAAAACCTGACTTCAATGTACTTTTCTCCACCAAATCAAGTTTGGCAAATTGTAGGGGTGGTGGAAGAGTTGGTTTTTTTTTTTAAACTATTTGCCAAGCTCATTTTAAAGTAGTGTAAGCCAGCCAAGATTTATGTTAAGGCTAATATTTTACACAACTAAAAAATTTTTTGTTTTTTTCAGCCGGGTACTTATTTCTACAGATGTCTGGGCTAGAGGATTAGATGTTCCTCAAGTCTCTCTTATCATCAACTATGACTTACCCAATAACAGAGAATTATACATACACAGGTACTTGAGTGTTTTTTTCTTTATTATTTTCTCATCGATATATTTACTGAATAATTATAACTAAATCTTTTTTGTTTTCTTCTTAAAGAATTGGGAGATCAGGTCGATATGGCAGAAAGGGTGTTGCAATTAATTTTGTAAAAAATGATGACATACGTATTCTAAGAGATATTGAACAGTACTACTCAACTCAAATTGATGAAATGCCCATGAATGGTAGGTATATCAAGAGGTCAGCCTCAAAAATTTTTATATCCCCTAATCTATGGTGTAGGATATTTTTCGAGATTTGTAGAAAAATTCAGTATTGATGTATTATACATTTTTGTTCACTTTTCAGTTTTTTATGGCCTTATTTCATTTATATCTCATTTTTATTTTAGTTGCTGATCTTATCTGAGGAAACAACTTTGAAGACCAGTTGGAGACTATTTCGTCAGTTTTGTACTGCATTTGGAAGTTGAAGAGCTTACTGTATGCCATATAAGTACAACTTTTATTTAATAAGAGGGTTTATTTGTGTTAAACTCTCTTCACCCAACTCCTTCCCCACAAGCTGCTCTTTGTGGGATTTCTGCCTGCCTGCGTGTAAATTATGCATTAAGTCTTTTTCATTAAAAAATAAGAAATTTTCACATAAACTCCAATTGACTTCACTTGTCTTTTAAGGTTGTAGCAGTTGTAGTAGAGAAAATGTATTACAGAAATGCAAATTGTACCTTTTCCTGTGGTTGCTTCACATAGTATGGAATTATACTTTTTTGCTTGGTGTAGTAATAAAAAGAACATGGAGTTAGGATTCAGAAGACCTGATCTTTCCATTAACTTTCAGTCTTTGTAAGCTCAGGCAAGATTTAACTTCTCTAGACCTGGGTTTCCCCATGAAGATCACGGAGATGATCATATTATCATGAAGATGATAGTATGATTGTCTCACCTTTTCATCTTGCCCACATCTCTCAGAGTTATCCCTCTCTTAAGGTCCTCTCATATCCATTGGTGTGCCCCATGACTCTAACTCTGCATCCTCTCATGGCTTGAAGGCTTCTCTGCTGTGAAGAATCTCAGTTCCCCAGCCAGACAAGGCACTTCCCTAATGACCAGTAAAAACTCCTTAAGAATAAAAATTGTTCATTTTTGTCTTTATCTCAGTATCTTGCTCAAGTATCACATGTATACTTGAACCAGACCAATGTTTGCATTAGTATAAGGAATTCCTAGGAGGTAACTTCCTCTACTAGATCATCGTGATCTGCTCTATAATCTTGGAGTGTTGCTTGGGACATTGAATGATTAAATGATTTCTTTTTGTTTCAGAGGCAGAACTTAAACCCAGGTCTTCTTAATAGCAAATGAGCCAGTTTAGCTAGAACATAGAGTTAATAAAAGGAAAATAGTCCTGGAGAAGTAGATTTGAGCAAGACTTTAAAAACCAAATAAAGAAGTTTATATTTCATCCTAGAGAAGGGAAGAAGCCATGGGAGCTTCTTGAGAGTGGAGTGACATAATTAAACATGCGCTTTATGGGATGTAACTTAGGCAACTCTTCGGAGTGTAGGTTGAAGATCAGAGAAACTAGATGTAAGGAGAGTAATTAGGTTATAATGTTCCAAGGAGCAGATGAGGAGTGAATTTTTAAAAAGTGTGTTAAGTGCTTTATATGTTCAAAGTTCTATATTAAGTACTAGGAATAGAAGTAGGAAAAAAGAAACATGGTCCTCACTCTCAAGGAACTCCCATTCTAATAGGGAAGATATGTAAAAGAGGTGTCAGTCTGAAAGTCAGGTGGAAAAATCCAGTGGTTGTTAGAGGGCAGCAGCAAAGCAGATACTGATGCATCTCCAGCTTTGACAAAATCATATCAGTGTCTGATGTTGAACGCTTGATAGTGCCAAGGACTTCATCGTGAACACTTTCTTGTCCAGTTCTTCAGTAGCTGTGGCTTCTGAGAAGGGGGTATTGTAGCACGTACGTAAAAAGTTCCAGCTTCACAAGGGTTATTCACCTGAATGGTGGCTTTGAGCATCGTGGTATTGCTACTCCTAGACCTCTTGACCACTCCCACTGTGAGTGTAGAGATGTTGAACTTGTTCTCCAGGGTTTGCTCTCATGTATGATGGCTGCAGGGACCAGGCTGAGAGGATATGATGAAGACCTGAATTCTAAGGTGGTTGTGGAGATGAAAGAATGGGTATGAAAGGTGTAGAGGGTAGAATAAACCAGACTTAGCAACTTACTGGATATGAGAGGTGGGTAAGAGGTAAGAGTTGAGGGTGATTAGAAGGTCATGGATTTGGTAATGGGGGGAGTAATGGAAAGAAAAAGAGGACAAGGAATTGACCGGAAAGAGTGAATTCATGCATTTATGCATGAGATGATAAACCCATGACACCTGGTGAATTCACTGAGAATGTAGAAAAGGAGGTGGCCTAATAGGTTAACATTCATTTGGGGTAGGCTGTGGATAGTGATCCATCAAAGGAAACAGTTGCCTCCAGTGCTTTGAGCAGCATGTAAGTAGGAATGGAGACTGTGGGTGATAGGGATAACCTAGGATTGGGATATCACAAGGAATGAGCAGTGCCTTAAGACAAAAGTAAACACCTATAGAGTGTTTGTAGCATTCCCACTGGCCCATCCACTCTGCCCACAGGGGTACCCTTCCTCAGAAGCACTTAACATCCCACCTGAACCATAATTATGCAAAAAAATTTTGAGAGCTTTCCTTAATTCCCACTACAAGTCTTCATCCAGGTCCATGACCAGACCTGCAGACTTCTTCAAGAGCAACTGTCCTTCCAAAAATCTCCACCTACTCCATCCCACTGTGGGTAAGCCTTAGGTCCCCACATCTGATTTTGCTGGAACTTCTCCAACCTCCCCACTGAGCTGTACTCAATAAAGGCTATTATTATAACTTCAAGCTTTAATTGTCAGATGCCTCGCTTGAGCTGGAACAACTCCTAAGCAGGAGACAAGTAGCAACAGGGCAAGGGATCTGAGAATTGAGAACAATATATGATTGAAGTGGTTTACTAAATTGGGCCATGAGAAAAGTAAGAGCAGAGCCTGGCATAACGGGGAGATATAAAGCAACCTGAAGTCATAGTAAGAATGAAGATTGTGTTTGGGTGTAAGGCACAGAGAGGTAGAAGGATGGGTTTGGATCTTGGTAGTTAGCCAATTATGGTGGTAAGACTAAGGCTAGCAACAGTAATAGTAATTATTTGCTCCTTTAAAGTTTACAAAGCATTTATCTCATTTGGTCCTCACAACAACTCTTAAGCAGTGGGTGCTATTGACAGCCCCATTTTACAGATGGGAAAACTGAGTTTGAGAGTAAGTAACTTGCCAGTAAGAGTCTAGGGCCAGATTTTAACTCAAATCTTCCTGACTCCAAATTCAATACCCATTTCCTATTCATAAGGAAAAGCCCCCGGGACAACATGTTTTTTAATCATGGATTTATAGAAATAGACCAAATTACATTAATTTATTACTCATATTTCAATGAAGAAGAAGCATAGCATGGAGATCCCTCAAAGCCAAGAAAGACCTGGGTTCAAGTCCCACTTGTGAGACATGGTTTTGGGACCCTGAGTAAATTTCTTAATCACTTAGTGCCATTCACAATTTCAGATATTAAAAATGCAGAAAAGGTGTCAACCTGTATTGATAGAGGGAAGTTTTCTCAGCCAAGAGCTCCCTCCACTATTGAAATCACAGTAGACTCCAGGCACTATCTCTGCAGTTTAATAATGGCTAGCATTTATGTAGCACTTTAAATTTGCAAAGCACTTTATAAATATTATCTCATTTGATCTTTACAACAACCCTGGGTGATAGTTGCCATTAATATTCCTGTTTTTACAGATGAAGAAACTGAGGCAGGTAGAAGTTGAGAATTGCCTGAGGTCACACACCTAGTAAGTAATTGAGGCTAAAGTTGACTTCTTGACTTGGGGATTTGAGCATCATGAAAGGGTTCATTCTTTGCTTATCAGTAGAGGTGAAAGCCCACAACTGCCCTCACCCCTCCCAAGAGAATAGATGAGCAGCTTGCATCATCCCTGTACAGCTATCACTCAGCTCATTAGGCCCTATACCTCCTTCCCTACTATTCTACCTTCTCTGGTACATAGGTAGAGAGGAAGTAGGTAAGGCCTCAGTTTCCTTATCTGTAAAATTAAATAGGTGATCTCTGAGATCTTACAGATCTAGATCTATGGTTCAGCCAACTCCTGGTATGCCAGACCATGGGATCCCACACCTGCTCCTGGGAATCAAAGTAGTCTTGGTAAGCCAGTATGATACCATGGAAAAGGTGCTGGGGTTGGAGGAGATTAGAGTCAGATGACCTGGGTTCAAATCCTAGCCTTGCCACATACTATCTGTGTTTCCTTGCACCTAAGTTTCCTCAACCATGATTCTCTGACTTCTCCATATGCCAGTACAACTATTTCCTAATAAAACATCCGAGAAGCTACCATTCAGCCCTCCATAATTTCATCTGCCACAGGGAAACAATTTCCATGCTAACACCTACAGAAACTTTAGGAATGTTTTGTAGGGGCCCTCCCCTCCACCAAAAACAAAGTGTGTGGGGAAGGGATTTTGTTATCTCTTGATTGTTACTCTTAAACAGCAACCTCTGAATGGGAGGTATTGGGAAGAAGGTGATCTCAAATTTTAGAACTATGAATAACAACTGAGAAAAAAGAGAAGGAAATGCTTTTTTTAAAAAATTAATTAAAAGCAAATACTTCTCTGCCTAATAAGAGAAATGAAGTCTGATAGAGAAAATGGAAAAGAATGAGTTCAAGAAAAAACAGGCAGAATGGAAGTATGTTTGATAGTTATTAAGAGTAAAAGCAATTTAGATTCAGAAGGAATCAAGATGGCAGAGAGTACAGCCCAGCTCCTAATCATGCCTTCACCTCCACAAATTCTGATACAAAAAAAAAAATTTCCAGCCCACATTGGCTTAAGGAGACAAAAGAGAGGTCATGGGCAGTAGGGACAGGGTCTGGGCACAAGCTCCGGGCATTCTAGTGCCCAGGGGCTGTAAGAGAGCACCAGGGCAGGAAGAAAACCCAAGAACTAGCACATGGGGCAGAAACAGGTGCCTTCTGTCACTTCTGTCACTACCCGGTTCCAGGTCACAAATCCAGGGCCAAGAGGAGGGGACTTATGCTTGTGGGTGGCTGAGAGGAGCAGTCATCGTTATGTACCCTAGCTGTGTGCTGAACAAGGAATGAGTTCAGAAGCAAATAGTGCTCAGCACTAAGGATACAAAGAAAGTAAAAAAACAAAAAACCCATTGCCCTGCCCTCAAGGAACTCACATTCTAATGAGAAATAACATAAATAACTGTACATATAAGTTACAGGTAAAGAGACTACTCTGTCTCATTTCTTACTTAGCCTTAATTACTGAATGGGCTGCCTCAGTCAAATTGAGGCCTGTTAAAGACCTTAGCTTAAAGAGGCCAAGGTTCCCTACTTCATCCAGGCCCATCTCCTGTCATCCTGATCCATATCTAGCCACTGGACCCAGATGGCCCCAGAGGAGAAAGTGAGGTTGATGACTTTGCACAGCCCTCCCTCACTTAAATCCAATTCATTTGCATGGTCCTCTGAGAAGGAAGGACCAACAACACAGGGCAGACAGAAGGTACTAGTAGCTTAGGGGGACTGGGAAAGGCCTCCTGCAGAAAGTAGGATTTGAATTGATTTTTTAACTTGACTCAAATGATTCAAACTCCCAGCTTTCTCAGTCACGAGAGAAGAGGTACTCCTGAGTCAGTTTATAAATGTGTAAGTGAATAAAAAGCTAATTAATACATTTGTTGGTGAATGTGGAGCCATATAATTTGACCCCAATCCACATAGATATATGCTAGAGCGAGGCAATCCCTATCTACCATCAGTATTTCCTTCATAGGAAGCTGATTAAATCTGCTATTGATAAGATGCTCCAAAAAATGCTTGATGGAAACAACAGAGGCCTTTTATGACTGATTTCCATGATGGACATAGGAGAGAGTTCTTTGAATTTTTAACTCAGCTTTAGTCCTATGGGATCATAGCACTAGAAGGTCTAATGCAATCCCTTAATTTTTACAGATGAGGAAACTGAGGCCCCAAAACATAAAGTAATTTGTCAAGTTCACACAGTATCCATGCTGGAATTAAATTTTCTCCAGATCTGGTTCTCTTTCTTCTGCATTATGCTAGAATGGATCCTCCACCCTTACACATCTACCCTATTATCCACCAGTAGGTATGAAAAATAGTAATTGTTTCTATTCTGGCCAGAAACTCTGAGGGTCTTTTTTCATGCTGATTTTTTAAAGAGACAAAACAGGCCACCTTTTTCCTCAATTCTTACCTAACCTTTATTTACTGAACAGGTGACATCTCACACAAACTGAGACCTAAGAAAGACTTTAGCTTAAAAGTCTCTCACTGCATCTGAGGCCATTGCCAGTCATCCTGACCTATGTCTTGCCACTGGACTCAATGACTTTGGAGGAGATAGTGAGGGCGATGACTTTACACAGCCCTGCCTCACTTATATCCAATTCACTTGCAAATCAAGACATCACCTGCTGATGTCATTGGTCTTATTTGAGAATAAAGGATGAACAACATTGAAAAATATCATTAACCCTATATTCTATATGAAGAAACTAAAGCTTAGAAAGTCATAGGATTTAGACCTGGATGGGACCTTTGTTGTTGTTTAGTCACTTTCAATTGTGTCCAACTCTTCATGATCCTATTTGAGGTTTTCTTGGCAAAGATACTGGAGTGGTTTGCCATTTCCTTCTCCAGCTCATTTGACAGGGGAGGAACTGAGGCAAACAAAATTAAGTAACCTGACCAGGGTCACACAGCTAGGAAGTATCTGAGGCATGAACTCAAGTCTTCCTATCTCCAGGCCCTCC
This sequence comes from Notamacropus eugenii, assembly GCF_028372415.1. Classification (NCBI taxonomy): domain Eukaryota; kingdom Metazoa; phylum Chordata; class Mammalia; order Diprotodontia; family Macropodidae; genus Notamacropus; species Notamacropus eugenii. The sequence continues at coordinate 322,626,054 of NC_092873.1, read as the reverse complement.
ATCCTATTCACTGCACCACCTATAGCTGTCTTGGATGGGACATTAGTAATCACTTAGTCCAGTAGTTCTCAAACTTTTTGGTCTCAGGACCTTTTTATGCTCTTAAAAATTAGTGAGAATACCCCAAAGAGATATGTAGGTTGTATCTATTGATATTTATCATATTGGAAGTTAACCTTGACAAAAATTTTAAGATATTCATAACTCATTAATTCATTAATAATAAACTTATTACATGTAAATATATTTTCCAAAACAAAATTTACTTAGAAGAGTGGCATTATTTTACATATTTTTGCAAATCTTTAAAATTTCTGGTTTAACAGAAGACAACTGGATTCTCACATTTACTTTTGCATTCAATTTGTTGCAATTGTTCTGTTTGATGTATGTGAAGAAAATCAGGCCTCATACAGATATATAGTTGGAAAAGGGAGGAGTATATTTTAAAAGGAAAATAATGTATTTTTTTATTATGAAAATAGCTTTGATCTTTAGAACCCTCCCCACCCCCCAAAAAAGGTGGGGGAAGATGGAATGTCTTGTTCATGATATGTGAGGAGTTTAGTGTTACTGAATCAAATAAGAAGACTGGAAAGATAGGAAAGGGGTTAGGTTATAAAGGATTTTGAATGCTAAACAGAACATTTTATATTTGATCCTGGAGGCAATAGGGAACCACTGGAATTTATCAAGTAGGAGTGACCTGATCAGACCTACACTTTAGGAAAATCACTTTAGACTGAATGGAGGTGTGGGAGGGAGGGGGAGAATATAGCCACTAGGGGCTTGAGTCATATTAGTAGAGAATAGATACTCTACAAACCTCTCAGGTTAACCTAGAACTGTGAGGAGAAGATGTAGCCTACATGGTTCTGGGACAGTGAGTCACAGAGTATGCTCACTACACTGACCAACTTACTTTTCCTTATACACATGGTGCTGTATCTCCCATCTCTGAGTTTTTGCACTGGCTGCCCCTCTTGCCAGGAGTACTCTCCCTCCACCTTATCACCTCCACCTTTTATAGTCTCTGGTTTCCTTCAAGACTCAGCTCTAATTCACTTTTCAGGAAGCCTTCCCTTATTTCCACCAACTGGTAGTGCCTTCCCTGCTAAAGTTATCTTTCATATCTCTATACATATCTTGAGGGTAATCTGGGCTTCCAACTGATTAGTGAGTTAGGGGCATGTCTACCCCAAGCATGTGAAGATGTTCCCCAGTGGAAAAATTTGTTCCAGTGGCTATGAGGGCAGCTAAAGCAGGCACTGTGGAGCACTTAGAGCTTGATAAGACATTGAAGTGACCACAGTCATCTTCTGCATCCTGGGCCATTGGCAGTCATCTTGCCTTTGTCTTACCATTGGATTTCAATGAATCTGGAAGAGAGTAAGGTTGACAAATTTGGGCAAATCTGCCTTGCTCAAATCCAATTCACAAACAACTTAAGACATCACCCTGTGATATCATTGGTGCTCCTTGAAAAGGAAGGACAAGCAATGGTATATATCACTCATATGCCCAATTATATATATATATATAATATAATTTTACATATATATTATATATATATAATATGCAATAACTATTGGGAAGGTAACTTACCAGTACATGTAGTTTTCTTTTTTCAATAACATTTTATTTTTTCCAATTACATGTAAAGACAATTTTCAACACTGATTTTTTTTATAAGATTTTGAGTTCCAAATTTTTTTCTCTCCCTCCCCTTCCACCTCCCCAAAATGGTAAGCAATCTAATACAGGTTATACATGTGCACTCATGTAAAACATATTTCCCCAGCACTCATGTTGTGAAAGAGAAAAACAGAATAAAAGGAAAAAATGAAAAAAAAAGAAAGTGGAAATAGCATGCTTCTGTCTGCATTCAGACTCCATAGTTTTTGCTCTGGATGTGGATAGCATTTTCCATCTTTTGGAATTGTCCTGAATCATTGTATTGCTGAGAACTAAGTCTATCAAAGTTGGTCATAGAATAATGTTGTTACTATGTACAATGTTCTCCTGGTTCTGCTCACTTCACTTAGCATCAGTTTGCAATACGTGTAATTTTCACAAAAATAAAGGAAAGCCTTCCAATAATAGGAGAGTTATTCAATGTTTATGGCTATACTGTGTCAATGTAGTAAAAATGACATTATTACCCAAATTAATCTATGGAGTTAGCACTATACCAATCAAATTACCAATAGGATAGTTTATGGCATTGAAAAAAACAATAAAATTCACATGGAAGAACAAAAGCCTAATAATAAAGAAAAACATAAGAATTATGGGCACTTTATGTGACCAGCTCTCCAATTATATTATAAACCAGTAACTATAAAAACTATATGGTATATGTAATGAGTATTGTGTTGCTTGCATTCTCAATGGGTGGGGAAGGGGCTAGAGGGAGAGAGGGAATTTGGAACTAAAAATAATTTTTAAAAAATCTCTATATGGTACTAAATAAAACATAAAGAAGCAAATCAGTGGAGTTATTAGCTAAGTATCACACACCCCACTCTGGATTAACTCTTCATGTTTGAACAGCACTGGCAGATTAGATTCCCAGAAGGGAGATTACTACTTTTCCCTTTAGGCTTCTAGGGAGGAGCCCTGAGAGACTGGTGTTTTAATAGAAATATAGATTTAATTTAAATTTATTTAATAGAATAGTAGTAGCTATTGTTCAACAAGTCCTGATCCAGTGTGTTCCCCAATATCAGTTAACCAGTTGTTGGCAATTAGCTTTTACAAAAAAGGTGATTGTTGAGAAGGTATAGTAAGGTGAAAAATTACAAAACTCTTTTCTAACAAGGGGTACACTGACCTTCTGCACACACGTGCACCTTGTGCACGTAGGGAGAATAGGTACAAATGAAAAGCACAATAGTAGTGAGGCACACACGTAGGGAATACATGAAACTGAGGGTTACCATGATACTCCTGACCTTGGAAGTTTGTTTCTTCCTTTCTCGGTCCACACCAAGTTTGCTTTGTGGTAAAGGCATTGGCAATGGAGTCCTTTATCCCTCTGCATCCATGTAGGGTGTGGCATTAGCCTAGGGGTCAACCAGCTAGACTGGATCTATCAGGTCACTCAGCTGTTGCACTGGCTTCTCACTAACTTAGCTGCTGCTACTGTCAGGTTTAGTTGCTGGCATGCCCTCCCTGATGGCTTTAGTGGAACTTCAAATCTTACTAGTTGTCTGGGCACTCCTCTCTCAGAATACTGATTCACCTAAGACTGGGCAAAATAAATAAAAAAGAAATGGGAGCCCCATCAGCCAGGTGGGGAGAATCAGCCAGTTTTTTCTCAGCCTTGCATTTCAAAACAGTCCTCCTCACTTGCAATTCACTAGGTTTATTGTACAGTCACTAGCTTCTCTGAACTCCACTCTCATTTTTAAAGAATAATATTTTGTTCAGTGAGTTTTTGAACCCCCTTTTCCATTTGGATAATTCTGCTTTTTAAAGCCTTCTTCTCCTTATTGGCTTTTCGGACCTCTTTTTCCAATTGAGTTAGCCTATTTTTAAAGGTGTTATTTTCGTCAGCATTTTTTTTTGGTTCTCCTTTAGGAAGCTGTTGATTTGCTTTTCAAACTCTTCTATGGCCTGAGCCTATTTCATATTCATTTTGGAGGTACTGGAGGCAGAAGTCTTGACTTCCTCTGACAGTGTGCCTTGTTCTTCCTCATCTAAAAGGATGGAAGGAGATACCTGTTCACCAAGAAAGTAACCTTCTATGGTCTTATTTCCCCCCCCCTTTTTTTTTTTTTTGGCATTTTCCCAGCCAGTTACTTGACTTCTGAATCCTTTGTCAAGAGGAGGGTCCTAGTGCTCCTCTTCCCCCCAGGATTGTGCTCATGGCTGAGATTGAGATAAGCCACTCAATTCCCCCAGGGTCTTTGGGTGGGGGTGGGGCTGCCAATGAGGGCTGAGGTCCAGATCCTCTGCTCAATTCCCCCAGAGGCTTTAAGCTGAGCCACTCAGACAATGGACCCAAGCTGCTTCCACGGCCACCGTAGCCACCTGCTGCTGGCGCCCCCACCTCTGCCACCGCTTGGGGCCAGTGCTGGAGGGACCCCACTCCCCTCTTGCCAGCTGGGAAAGCCCTCCCACACCGACTGTTGAAGCTTTCTTTGTTACTTATGGGTTGAGGGTTTTGGGATCCTCCCTAATTCTGCCCCGGAGGCCTGTTCTGATCCTGTTCCTCAGAGTCCCATAGGATAGACCTTTCCTGTCAGTCTTCCAGGTTACCTTTGGTTGGAAATCTCTTTCACTCTGTCATTCTGTGGCTTCTGCTACTCTAGAAGTTGTTGAGAGTCATTTTTTACAGGTATATTGTGGGCTACAGGGGAAGCACTAGAGTATATATGTCTTTCTACTCTGCCATCTTGGCTCTGCCTCCTTGCAGTTCACTAGGGAAAAGAGTGGGAGACCATCCTCTCAAGTCTCTTGTACACCCATTGTATGTTAGACAGATGTCCAAGGGCATGAGGGTTTGGACATTTCTCCCTCTAAGTCAGAAAAATGCTTGAATTATAAGATGATTAATCAATAAAAAAAATGGTTTTCTGGCAAGCTTGTGTGCCTGTGTTGCAGAGTACAGTATTAATCTTTTTCTTTGACAGTGTTAAATGACTAAAGTTAAAGCTCACATCTTTCTCTTTACTGGGGGTAAACTACAAAAGTGGAAAGCGATGTGTATTATGAGTTACAATCATTTATATGATTGTGCCTTACTGTTTTCAGTCGTCAGTACTTGGGGAGAATCTATTTTGTCAATATAAAATGTATTAATAGAAATCTTTTTTTTAAATATTCAAGAGCTCCTCATTGGCAACAGTATAATCAATCAACCAACATGCATTTATTAAGTGTTTTCCATGTGCCAGATATTTTGCTCATCACTGGAAATACAAGCAAAGTATACTGGAGCTAGTTTGAACTGGCTTGAGAGAGCTGATTGTAAAAATTTCAGTGTGAAAATCTACACTCCAGAAATAAGTAAACACTACAAATCAGGGTTTGATTTGTTGTTGTAGTTTGTCCTTAGTTCTTGAAGAGGCCCAATCACATCATAAGGGTGATGTCTTCATTTTCATGTGAATTCGAAATAAGCAAATTATTTTATTGATTGTCTAGACTTCGGCAAGTGATGGAGAAAGTGTTAATAATGAAGATTAAACTTAAAAGTGCCTTGTGTGCACAATTTTTTTTAGATAGTTACTAAACATTTACCAGCACACCCCTAGATACAAGTACAAAGAAGGAAAGCCTCATGACTCTAAAGGAGTTGACGATGGGAGAGACAAGTACATAAATAAAGGTATATAACGTAAGTGTAAACTGAATATAGTTACTTATAAAATAGTTAAATACAAAGTACTTTTGGGAAGGAGGGCACTAGTTGTTGGTGGAAACAGGAAAGGCATCCTGAAGATTATATTTTAAAAAGAAAACGTTATGAGGTAATAGTAAGGAGATATTTCATTCTAAACATGTGGATGGCACTGCAAAGGGATGGAGACAGGAGATGGAGTATTTTATGGGAGAAAGAGAGAGAAGGCCAGTTTAGCTGAATCAAAGAATTTGGGGAAGCAGAGTAATATTCAATGAGGCTGAAAAGATAGGTTAGGGCCACCTTGAGAAGGGCTTTAAAAACTACATAGATAACTTTATATTCTATCCTACAGGCTATAGGAAGCCTCTGGAGTTGGCTGAGGAGTCACATGGTCTGTATTTGAGGAAAATTATTTTGCTAGCAGTGTGCAGGATGGGCCAGGGAGGGGGAGAGACACAAGGCAGGCAGAAGAAGTAGGAGGTTATTGCCAGTAATCTAGGTGAAAGGTGATGAGGGTCTGAATGAAGATGGTAGCTGTATGAGGGGGAGAGGTCAGATGACAGAATTATGGTGAAGGGAAAAATAGCAATATTTGACAACGGATTAGATATGTGGGGTGAAGGAGAGGAAGGTATCCAGGACAATGCTAAGGTTATGACTAGAAGAATGGTAGTTGATAAAAATAGGGGAATTTTGCAAAGGGGAAATATAGGGGGAAAGAGAATGAGTTCAGTTTTGGATAGGTTAAGATCGAGGTGCCTCTCAAATATCTAGTTTGAAATGTTCAATAAGCTATAGTCAATGTGGGACAGGAGCTCAGGGATATGCAGGCCTGGATATACAGAGGATCCCAAGGGAGCTTGTAGAAGAAGAAGAGAAGGGGGCTTAAGGACAGAACTTTGGGGAAGGCTCCAGTTAGGGGTATGATTTAGATGATAAACTAGCAGAGGGGCCAGAGAAGGACTGATCAGACAGGTATGATGAGAACCAGGACAGAATAGTATCAGGACAATCTAGAGGAGAAAGAGTATCCAGGAGAAAGTGGTCAATAGTATTAAATGCAGCAGATATGTCAAGACTATCAGATTTAGCAATTAAGAGCTCATTGGTAACTACTGAGAAAGTGAGTGATAAGGTCAGACACAGGATTTCAACAGGAGCAAGAAGAAGCAGATGCAGCAAGTGTAGACAGCTTTTTCTATGAATTTGGCTAGGAGAAAGATGAGGTAGGACAATGGCTTGAGGAGATGATAGGTCTGCTGAAGATTTTTTGTTTTTAAGAATAAGGAGACTTGGGTATGTTCAAAGGTAGTCAGGAAGGCACAAGAAGATGGAGAAGTCAAAGAGAGAGGCAATAACTAAGGGTGGAACCTAATTTCAGTCCTGACTCCTCATGACCACATTTGGGGTTTTCTTGGTAGAGATACTGGAGTGGTTTGCCACTTCCCTCAGATCATTTTACAAATGAGGAACCAAGACAAACTGGGTTAAGTGATTTACCCAGGGCCACACAGCTAGTAAGCCAGATTTGAACACAGAGGAAGTATCCGGACTTCAAGGCTGATATTTTATAAACTGCACCACTGTGCTACCCTATGAAACCTCCTGGAGAAGATGAGAAAGAATGAATGGGACCAAGGGCATATTTGAAGGAGTTAGCCTTAACAAGGCCAAAGGCCATTTCTTCATCACAGGCTGGGAGAAAGGAGTAAGAATTTGGAAAGATGATGTCAAGGAATTTTGAAATGAAGAGAATGGGAAAAAAGGGAGTTCACATTGAATGGTCTCAGTTTTCTGTGTAGTAAAAGATGAGGTTCTCAGCTGAGAGGCAGCTGGCGAGGTTTGGGGCAGTGTGGGAGACGAGGGAAGAGGAGGTTTGGAATAGCTTTAGTGGAAAGTGAGATAGGGAATCAATAAGGGAAGAATAAAATGAGTACTTTGCGGCAATTAGGGCTCCAGAGAAGTTGGTAATGAATCTGTAATGTGCTCAGTCAGCATAGTGTGACTTCCTTTGTATTCAGTAGCTTATAATGAAGAGTGAAGGAGGTGGACAGATGTTACACATAATCCAGGGCTGAGATTTGGCACGAAATAAGTCACAGTAGGAAGATCCAGCAAGGGCTTCCAGAGAAGAGGTCAATGTAGAGTTGAAATAGCTAACTACTGGATTAATATTGGAGAGAATTAAGGGTATTACTGAAGGGAAGAGGGACTGGAGATTATGATGTGGGTAAAAAAATTTATTTATGAATTCTGATCAACTAAATAGTTAACCATGACCCCAGAGAACTGGGATGAAGAGCACTGTTCACTTCACGACTGAGAGATGATGGATTAATATGCAGAATAGGAAATATATTTTTTGGATATGACCTATGTGGAATTTTTTTTTTCTTGACTATGCGTATATGATACAAGGGTTGGGTTAACTTCCTCTCTTCCCCCTTCCTTTTCTCTCTAATTAAAAAAATTATGTAAAAAGAATAGGTTTAGAAGAAATGAAATGATAGGAAGTTATGGTCAGATAGGGGAATCTCATAGCTTCCAATTAGGAAAATGGTAACAGTGACATGTAGGGTATCCATTCCTATGTATGGCAGAGGTAAAGTAAAGAGTAGGTTATGGGATGGCTAAAGAATTGGAAGGTCAGGGAATTTGAGGGAGTTTCTTTATAAATATAAAAGTCCCCTAAAATTAGAGTGAGCAGGTAGGTGGCACAGTACGTAGTAGCAGCTAGTAACTCATTTTCCTGAATTCAAATCTGGCCATAGTCACTTACTGGCTGTGTGACCCTGGGCAAATCACTTCACCCTGTTTGCCTCAGCTTTTTCATCTGCAAAATGAGTGGCAGAAAGAAATGACAAATCATTCCAGTATCTTTGCCAAGAAAACCCTAAATGTGGTCACAAAGAGCTAGACATGACTGCATGACAACAATAATCCTATATTCTTCTACTTGTTAAAAACCTGATCAAGTTATAGTTACAGAAGTCAACATGTTTTACTTGTTTAAACATGGAGAAATAGCCAGATTGCTCTGAGCACTGCTTCAATTTGACTTGGCAAAGCTTTACATGTTTATGGGTTTAAAGTGGAAATGGATTAAGCAATAGTGTAAAAATGTCAAGGGATCTATAACATTTTGTAGCTTTTTATGTTTATGTTCTAAAACAGTGACATCTGTTTTATGTGCGAAGACATTTTTCCTCATAAATGTCTTTGTGATTTCATAAAAATGTACTTGTCATATTGGTTCTAATTATCAAGACTGCTCCAAGATAGAGTCAGTCTCAGTTGTCTCTTTCATGTTTATCTATATGCATGTCATATTTTCCTTGGCAGATGACAAGCTCTGTGAGGGTAGGGACTGCCTATTATTTTTTTTATCTTTGTATCCCCAGAGCCTGGCAGTCTTGCAAACAGTAGGACTTTTACTGTTTGCTTCATGAGCAAATGTTAGAAAAAGACCTACCACTTTTTGATTGATGGATCCAGTTAACAGTATACCTTACATACAGGAGGTGTGAAACAGCTAATAACACTAGGATAAAATTTCCCTTCTCTCAGTCATAAACAGCAACAGCAGCAGCAATTTAATTCAAAATATCTTTTATTAGAAACAATTGAATTTCAAGACAACTGATTATCATTATCCTATAAATTAGCCTGAATTCCCTGAGCTCCATGGATTGGATAACACCAAACATCTGTTTAGAGCCAAAGCCTAACAAAAAGCTAGAAGAGCTATAACCACTGGGGCCAAATTTCATGACTGTTGTGACCTTTATAAGACCAGAGAATGGTTGTCAAAAGGAACGTCCACCCACCTTAGAGCTTTTAGCATATGTAATGGCCAACCTTCTAGTACCACCTCAGATTTGAAGATTAAAACATGTGATCTTAGAGCACTGCCTTCTCTGCTCATCGCGTCTGATTTAACTGTTTATGTTATAAGCCAATGATGTCTGTGCAAGGTAAGATCCTTAGTTATAAGTGGATGATTTTTTACTCTCAAAGGCAGTGTCAAAAAGTAAAACCCAGGATCAGGATACTAAGCCATCACAATTAGAAAAACATCCACACAGAGAAGGGATGCTGAGAAATACTATCCACTGCTACAAAGAGACATGATGGACTCTTCATGCAGAATGAGAGACTGGGCATGGCCAGTGTGGGAATTTGTTTTGTTTAACTGAGCACATTCATCACAAGGTCTTTCTTTTCCTTCTTTCTTCCTCAGAGAGAGATGTGAGGGGGAAGGGAGAGAAAAGTAAAAGTTTTAATTGAAAAACACCAGTTTTAAACACTAGTTTTAAAAATGCAAGACATCTGAATCATCATCAGATGAAAGCTAAGCTGGCCTTCACAAACACCCAAAGTCAGTACATCTATTGAACCAGTTAGAGAAATGGACTTCTTTATGAATTTTCTTCTTCTTCCACAACAGTAAAGGATTAAACAGACCTGGGCCCCTCTAGTTAGGACCAGCTGATGAGAAATTGTTCCCCCACCGACAAAGACACAGGGATATCCAGGATCTGAAAAAAGCAGAATACAACTAAGCTCAGAAACAAGGAATCCTCACATAGCAACTAAGAGAATACAGTGCTCAGACCCTTTTTGCTTCAGATACTTTTTGATGAAGACACAGCTATTGGGGGCCTATATATAAGGCTATTTGGAACTTCCTGGTTACCTCACTGCCTCAGTTTACCTATTAGTTCAAAAGGATAACACTTCTCTTTGTAGGGACTTAAAAAAAAACCCAAACAGACCTGTGATTTCATAAGTATGGGGGGCTCTTCATGAGTTTTCTCTACCAATTCAGATTAGCACTTTTTCTGCCACTCTGTGGTTGCCAAGTTGTCTGGGCCACCAAGAGGTTAAGTACCCAGGGTCACAGAGCCAGTATGTATCAGAAGTGGAATCTCCACCCAGGTCTTCCAGATTTTCCACGTCAGCTTTCAAATCACTATGCTAATGTGCCTCTTTCTCTAAGAATCTATCATTGTTAATTATTTTACTGCTTTGAAAATAAGGTGCTAACCATTTCTAATGCTACACAGCATCAACGCCACTCTCCTAGAAAGTCTAGGAGAAAGATTAGCAAGCAATTCACTAAAAATAGGGCTTGAGATATGAAGGCCATATTTCCTTCACTTCCCACCCCAGGGGTTAAAGATGCAAGTTAAATGTTTGCACAGTAAGATTTCCTGGTTGCCTCTGATGGAGTTTTAAAGCTTTCCCAGGCCTAGGTTAGCCAGGGTTTCTAAGGGTAGGTATTTTGGATAACATTTCCTGTTCTCTTCACATTTATCCTCTCTCTTCATGTTCTGATGGGAACTCTGAGAATATTTATAAGCTTTTCTTCAACCCTTGGAAACCAAACCCATCATAACGACTCTTTTTGCCATTCTTATTTGGACTCAATTCTCTTGCCTTGGTATCAGCGTTGTAGGAAAAGTCGAAGACTGGGACACCATTGGAGACAACCTGATGTGGGGTGCTGGTCATCCCTAGGACGGTCACTTTTCTCAATTTCAGGCTGGTGCTCTCACTGGTCACATGTACCAGATCATTGAGAACGACATTCTGTTTCAGGCAAGAGGAAGACAGAAGTGTTGATGTTAAGGGAGGTGGTTGTAACCAGGTACTTATGGAGTCAAACACCTGATTCAAATCTGAGATCTATCACTTACTAGTGACAATGGGGAAATCACTTAGCCTCCCATGGGGAATAATCCTTGCTCGGACCTCACCTGGCTGTTGTAGGGGAAATGATCTGTAAAGTATAATCTTGATCAAGATGGTGGGGCAAATCTCCAGAATGTTCCAGCACAAAGTTCTGATGCTTCTTCTTAGAAAGGGATAGGTCTACCCACAGTCCTTTACAAACTCTCTCTCTAAGAATTCTATCACTGTTAATTATTTTACTGCTTTGAAAATAAGGTTCCATTTCCCTCTTGGGGTAAACCTTCTCTGATGCTACTATTAAACAAGAAAGCTAATTCCAGACACCTGAAGTCACTATGTTAGAATAGTGATACATGATCACACCTGGTCAATCAATTCCACATTCTAGATTTGAGACCAGCACTCCCCCCTCTCCCCCGTCACAACTCCTGGCCTGCACTTCTGCAACTGCCTGATCCTAGTTCCAAAGACTCACTCACATTGTCAGCAAGGAACATGATTTGGGTATAGTGACCCCATTCCAGTGTACCAAGGCTCTCCCCATCATCCCAGAACAGCTCTCCTTGGGCCGTGCCACTTGAAGTTAAGGCCACTATCAAGGTCATCGGCTTATTGCGGGACTCTGTGGTGGTGAGGCCAGGATCCTAGTTACAGGGAAAGGAGAGAGATGCCTCATGAGATGCCTGGGACCCATTGCAATACACCAAGAACTAACAGGAAACCTACAGGACATGCAAGACTAGGGACTCCACTTCTTGAGCCCAAAAAGCCTAACTAGCAGCAATGGGTAGAAGGATAGCAATCCAAGGACAACTTTTCTAACAAGTTAACAGTTGCCTCAAAGTAGAACTGGATGCCTTGGAAAGCAGTGGGTTCTATTTAACTACCTTCAGGGGAAGACTGGATATTATAGAGAAAATTCTTGCCTCAGTTATGAGTTAGACTAGATAGCTTCTGAGGTCCTTTTCCATTCTGAGATACTGGCAGAATCAGATATGCACAATGCCTGCCTGGAAGATGGTAGATACTTAACAAACTGCTGATTTTTTCTATTAAATCTTAAGACTTTCTTCCCCCCTGCCTCTCTCTCCTCTCCTATCCACACTTCCCACAAAGCAGGCTGGGAAGACTCTATCAAGTCAGGATACAAGGACTTAGGTTTCTGCTGGTTTCTTCCTTCTCTTCCCCTCAACCCCCACCCCTTGAAAAAGGCAAAACTATAGAGGTTCTCCTACACTCTACCAGGCAAATGACTAACTGCCCTCTGGTCTAGTCTACCCACTCTGGACTGGTCATAATACTTTCTAACAGTGAAATCAGCTTGAGGTTATGGGAAAGTGTATGAGTGCGACACCATCAGGGGATGAGGCAATATGGGAAACACCATGAGCTGAATATAATTTCTACTCCGATTTCTTGGGCAAAGTGGAGGTGGAAAAGGATTTCATAGTGGTCCTGGCGATAAAGAGACCCAACTACTTAGAATCCATTTTGTACCTGCAGTGGAAGGATATACCCAGCCCGGAGGTGAACGTTGATCACTTCTAGCGGTGCAGGCAAGGTGAACCACTGCCCTTTGCTATGGATGACTGAGCCATGGAGAAAAGGAGATGAAGGATTAAGGGATTCCACTGGTACCTGGGAAGACAGAGATTAAGTCAACAAGGGGTTTAAGCACTGACAAACTCCCTGCCTCTATCAGGAACCTGTCTGATTCTCTCCCTGCCGATGAGGAGAGACCAAGTGCACAGCCTCTAAGTCCAGAGGGGCACAAAGGAATAATGTCTTTCCTGAAGTAGAGGAAAATGCTAATAATTCATCCTTCCAGGTACCACCATTTCCATCTGGCAAATGTGAAGGGACTTCCCATCTGAACCCTCTTCCTGAATTGTGAGAGAGGCTAGGGACTCTCTGAAATATCCACAGGAACTATAAAAGTTTTTAAAGGTAACAGATTCACCTCCAAAAGTGGGTACCATGTGCCTGAGGGAAAGTAGCCATTCACTTCGATCTTCCCAACTTCAAGTACTGGGGTAATGAGGACAGCTTCCCCCCACAGGAACTGTCGGTCTAGTGTCCAGGTGTTTCTGTCCAAGGGAAACCTATAAAAACAACAAGTCCAACTGGTATACTAAGGAAGAGAAGTATTGCATGAGCCAGAGAAACTATAGGTTTTGCTCACTTGGTAGCACGATACCCATATTTTACAAATGATGAAACTGGGTCTCAAACAGGGGAAATGACTTGTCCACAACTGCCTGGCTTGCTAGTGGCAGGGTGGAACATGATTTCTTGACTCCTCCTCTAAGGTTTTTTTCTATGAAACCTTACTAGGTTTAAGAGTAAATCAATTTGAGGTAAGTCAGCTTAAACTCTCCTTTAGAGGAAAATCAAAGCATTGAAAGGGGAAGATTACAGAAGTAGGGCCTCACAAGTTTGGGGGTCTGGTGTGAAATGGTGGCATGGTATTTTGCTGCCTGGAAGGTGAGGTAGACCCAGGGTCCAGAGGATAATAACTCTCCCAGGCCAAGGTAAACTTTGGGGCACTGAGGCTACACCCAAGAGGAAAGGGGAAAATGCGTACGGGCATGGTGGTGGTGGGGCTGTTTCAAAACCTTATGTTTAACTAAGTAAAAAAGCAATGAAAATGAGGAACCTGAAGGCTTATACGAACTGATGCAGAAAAGAAAAACAATATACGTGACTATACAAATATAAACAAAACTAATAATCAAACGTAACTGTACTATACTTGCCTTGACCAATTGAGTCTAAAGAAATACAGCTGGCCCCGTTTAGTGGAGGTACAAGGACAGCAGGTGCACTGGTGTACGCAGTGTCGGGTACAGTGGCTTTGTCAAGTGGGCTTGTAAAAATCTTTTTCTTTGTTACAAAGAACTGTTTGATGCAGGGAAGTATGTTGGGGAATGCATGTAGTGCAAAAAACCCCAAAAGTCACCTATCAGTATAAAAGGTGGGCAAGATATCTCCTGTTTCTAGGAGGTGGCCTAAATTTTTAGAACAGGAGTGAGGAATTGAAGTCCTTGCTTCCAGCAGTTCTGCTTTCCTGTTTCACTGATTCTGCCTAATAAATGTTTCTAAATTACATCTTATGCTCTCTACCTGCTCATTCAGTAGTTTGTCAGTGATACCACTCATGTCTGAACACAGCCATCCACACCAGGGACTTGCTATGCCATGATCAACCTTACAACATAGTTCCCAGGAACATGCCTTGTTGTAAAATGGCCATCAACTCTAACAGATATAGTCAGAAACCTAAAATGAGATAATAGAGCTCTTGATCGCAGGACAGCCTTGAAACCATGGTCACCCACCATCTATTCCCTTCCTCCTCAGGAATACTTACTCCAAAAACAGGGGTCGAGCCACAGTCTCTCCACGAGAATGGGCTTTGTGGAACAAGGTATAGAGATAGGGCAGGAGCATGTAGCGCAAGGTCAAGGCTCTCCTCATGGCCTGCTGAGCCTCTTCACTGAACACATACGGCTCCTGGGGCTGTAAGGAGGAAGCAGCAAGGAGCAGGTACAACCCTCCTGTCCCCAAGTCTCACTGACATCTCTGTCCCAGAGCAGTCCTCAGATGGAGGGGGAATGCAGAGACAAGTCACTTAAAGAGCCTTAGGAGTCCCTGGAGGTAGAATGAGCTGGTGGCCAAGCTATGTTTACTTATTTGTACAAAGAACTCAGCACCCACATTCCTCCAGCTTCTCCAAGCTGAGTATCACCAGTAGAGAATCCACCCTCCAGAGCTAAAGCAGACTGCCAGATGCTATCACCCAGTCATATTTCTCCTCTATACATGGGAAGCTAAAGCCATGGAAGTCTAGCCAAGTAGGGAAACCTTCTTTCCAACCCCCAAAGTCTCTTGGATTCTCCAGACTATACTTTCAGGTCTCAGGCAGATATGGAGGAAGTAAAGCATATGAAAGCTTTTCAGGCCAGGCCAGGCTCTCCTGTTGTTCAGCTGTTTCTCACTCAGGTCCTACTCTCCATGACCCATTTTGGATTTTCTCAGCAAAGACACTGGAGGAGTTCACCATTTCCTTCTCCAGCTTATTTTACAGATGAAGAACTAAGACAAACCAGGGTTAAGTGACTTGCCCAGGGTCATACTGATGCCAGATTTGAACTTGGGAAGATGAGTCCTCCTGACTCCAGGCCTATCACTCTATCCACTGGGCCACCGAACTGCTCTTACTTTTCTTACCTGGTTATATCTGTGATTGTGGTTCCGCATGAAGGGATAGAAGGCCCCCAGCTGGGTCCATCGCACACATAGTTCTTCTGAAGTATTGCCCAAGAAGCCACAGATGTCTGCTCCCACCAAAGGTACCCCATACAAGTTAAAGAGTAGCACCTCTTTGGGGAATAAGAAAAAAAAATTTAGGATAGCGTGCTAGAGTTGTTCAAGAGAAGAACTGTCTCATTCCCAAGGACATCCATAGTAGACTGCCTCCCCATCCACCCACTAGAGAAAGTAGGCACATAATGAATGTTTATCTAATGAACTAATCCTCATTAAGACCTGAAAAAAGAGACAAAGTATTATCTCTTTCTCTCTCAATCTCTCTCTTACATTCCATCCCCCCCTCCTAGCCCCCCCTCCAAATCCCCCCAGCCCCTTCCCAATAATTACTAATAAGGTACTTATCCTTTGCAGATAGATGACTTATAGTGAGTAGAACAGAAGAAAGAAGGGTTATTTTTGGTCACAACTGGCCTCCCTTGTGAACTACGAGATGTTGTTGTGAGATGGGTGGTCAGAAAAAGGTACATTCACAGTCTGATGTTACGGACAGTAAATATGAAACTAACCATTTGGAGATTATACCTATGACCCCAGACTTGCTAGTACATACTTTCTTTGTTGTTGATAGTCAAGTCTGACCCTCCATGATCCTAGTTGGGATATTCTTGGGAGAGATACTGGAGTGACTTGCTATTTCCTTCTCTAGCTCATTTTACAGATGAGGAAACAGAGGCAGAGTTAAGTGACTTGCCCAGGGTCACACAGCTAGTAAGTGCCTGAGGCCAGATTTGAACTCAGGAAGATGAGTCTTCCTGATTTCAGGCCCAGTCCTCTATGCATTATGGTACCACCCAGCTGCCTACCTATTTCCTAACCTCCACATTAAATGAAACTTGAGAGAGCCAGTTGTTAGCTTGGGAGTTTTGGGTGGAATTCATAAGGCAGTAGCACAGGACAATAATGATAATAATGATAATAATGATGATAATGATGATAATGATGATGATGATGATGATGATGATGATGATGATGATGAAGAAGAAGAGAACAGAGCATGGTCATTCAGCTGGTTGGAAGGTAGGGAAGGGAAGCAGACTCAGCCACTGAAGGTCACCGTCAGGTGTAAAGACCTTCTTGCCTTGAAATCTATTGCTGCTCATGAAAGCTGTATCTGTTTTGCCCTATATCCTGAACCATCTAAGAAAACAAAACCACTCTGGCTGTTTATTACCACACAACAGCCAGGTGGGCAGAATGCTGCTTTCCAAGGACCAAGGCCACTTACCCTGCCTAGGAGAGGCTTGGAGCTTCCAGCCTTCACTGCACCTCAGTTTAGAGATGTACTCTCCCCTGTAACAAATCAACTAAGAAAAAAAAACCTCAACTCTCCAATATTGCCAAGTACCCAGGGAATCGGAATCTGTAGTCTATGCTGCTACATCAAAGCATCTAAGAAAGAAAACATATTATTTCACCCTTCCATAACCATAATGCATCTTGACACTAGCCCTTTCACTAAAGGACCAGAGCCTCAGACTCAGACACCAGAGTTGACCAGGAGCCAAGTTCACACTCCATGTGAAGTCACTCTCTGGGGCCCCTACATAGTAAATGGTTATTAAAAAAACATTTGTTGAGTTGGACAGAGTAGCTTAGTAGGGTACAGAGTAGGTAGCAACACCAATTTCCTGGCCCTGGTATGCCAAAAATTGTGACTGAAAAATGAGATGAAATAGACAAAAAGGAAGCATCTAAGAAAAAAGGATTTATTTCTTGTCCATTTCCCTCTAGGAATTCATCTGGCAGCAACAATTTGGAAGAAGCATTAGCAATAATCCATGCTTGGTTTGCTCTATTATAAAAACTCATCTCTAGGAATGAACTGGAGCAAAGAGCAAAGCTCTCTATTACTTAGATCTTCTGGAAAACTCTATGAAAACTTTGATAAGGCTTGAATTACAGCTCTTTGTTTTCATCACAAAATGATTATTACAGTGTACAAAATAGTGGGCTATGTATTAGAATGTATGAGTTTAAATTTTAGTTAAAATAGTAATTAACCAGTGATATGACTTGGAGCAAATCATTTCATCTCTCTGGGCCTTGGTTTCCTCATTTGTAAAATGAGGTATATAGATCTCTAATCTCTCTTCTAGATCTAACATTCTGTGAATCTGTCACAATAATGAATAACATTTATATAACCTGTGGGTATCTTTCATGCCTATAACGATCCCAATTAAGTACTTCTTTTCTGAAGTAGTACCTCAGTTCCTAAAGATAATGATTTTTTTGCATCCTGGGCAGAGATAAGAAAAATCAGAAGTTTTGTTCAGCCTTGCTTACCATTCCACCTAGCCAATCACTTCCCTACAATCTCTGGGAACTGAAAACTGAAACATCATTGGCTTGCTTCAAAGAGAGAAGCTTTTCTGTGTAGAAAAAGAAAGCTCATGTGTCTTCTTTAGCTCACCATGAGCCACCCTCCCTCCCAGCTCATCTGAGACCTCAGAAACTCTGGGTTTCCCAGAGAAATGGCAGAAAATTTAAGATCCAGAGGAATCAGAGCAATCTCATTCTAGCTCTAGCCCTCCCAAAACTTCTGCTGGTTGCAAAGAATACCCTTCAATAAACCTATTAGGACATATAGATTGTGTGTGACTTTTTTCTTTTTTTCCCCTGGGTGTAGCAGTTACGTGATTGCAAAATCACTCACGTAGGTGGCAGCTGCTGCTAAATGCAGGATATAATACAAAAGAATTTAATTAACTGACTTTCCAATTATTGTTATAAACCCCAAAGTAATCCTAACCCATCTGGTGAGGTAGGTACAAGTGTAATTGTATCCAATTTACAGATGAGGAAAATGCGGCTCAGCAGGCTCAGTGTCTTGCCCAGACTTACACGGTTATCAAGTGGCCAAGGTGGGATTTGAACATAGATCTTCTTGTCTCTAACACTAGTGTCTATGCCATGCTGACTTTCAGACTGGACTAACCTTCATTCTCTACTAAAATTAGATCACTTTCGCGGGGTTGAGGCATGATTGTTCTGTTGGTAGCCCACAGTCACACCTGTGTCCATCACCTAAGTTTCAGCTGGTCCTGTGATTACAGAAAGACTTTTAAGGGGGTTAGTCCCCAGGGTGTGGAACAGATAGGACTGCAATGTGGGAATGAAGGGATGCTACTGATCAGAGGTCACACTGGCCAAAATAGTGGCAAGATTAGGAAGGTTTCTTTGTTTCATTAGGCACTAGTGATGTGGTTACTGGAAACCCAAGTCAAAATATAAAAAGCACCCACCAATCTGGTTGCCTTGGTCCTGGTAGATCCTTATCTCCCTGTATCTATGATTCACCCGCCACAGTGGCTTCCCTTGGGAGGAACCAAGGGGATCAAAGGATCATATTCTTGCCTTGTGCCTGACAACTAAAGCCTTCTAAACTAAGTAAACTTCTTCTTTTATAACTCCTTGCTTGAGCTAGGAGCAAGATCAATCACATTACATCCCAGGCCATCTCCAGTCATCCTGATGAATATCTGGCCACTGGACCCAGATGGCTCAGGGGAAGAAAGTAAGGCTGGTGACCTTGCACAGCCCTCCCTCACTCAAATCAAAGTCAAGTGCAAGTCATGTCATCATCTTGATGTCATGAGAATGAAGGACAAACACAACAACCTCAAGACCTGAGGCTGGGATGTCTAATGGCAACCATTAGATAAAAGCTCCCCAGGAAAGTCCCTTGGCTTCTTACCTGGCACAGAATAGTACAGCTGTTCCCAGCTGCTAAACACATCTCCAGTCCAGTGGCCAGCATAATGGCCATGGCCAGCAAAAGTAGATCTTGATATCACAAAGGGGCGCTTCCCCCGGATCTTCACCAGGGCACTGTTAAGGGAAAGGCATGTTTGAGAGTGGGGTTCCAATTTATTCCCAGGATCTCCCTCTGTGACTCTCAGTATGAATCAATATACCTGAAATCCAAACTTTAGATGTTATAGACTGAGTCCCTGCCTTATCTTTTCCCCATAATTCATTCCCAAATTCAGGACAACTCCCCTGACAAAAATAAATGTAACCTCAGACTAAGGTACACTGGTGGCACATAGAATGAAGGTATTTTTTGGATTATGTTAGTTCTACCTAGGAAGAAGAGTGTCCTACATGGCATTTCCATATAGGAAATATCTAAGTTCATAGACAAGATCATAGATGTGATCCAGTCTAACCTCTGAACCCATTCTTCCTCTACAACATTCCTACATGTGTTAATTTGAAGAACAATGAGTCACCCCACCTCACAGCCTGATTAGGAAGTTCCATTTTCAACTTCTAAGGAAAAACAGACCTATTACTTTTCCAACCAATGTGATAACCCAGCTGAACCAGCAGGCGGGACTTTCTAGCCTGAGGCGAGGAGCTGGGAAAGGGTGGACAGCACCGTCTACTTCTCTTAACCCTAGGCTACATACTTATGGTATTAAAGGGACAAGGAAGAAGCACAGGGGGTGGTAGAGGGGTTGGGGGTCAGCGTTTCACTTACTCATGGGAAGCAATAGCTTCAGTCAGCCCATACAGAGTGTGAAGATTGTAGTGGGAAGAGAAGTACTGACGGCTGGAAGCACAGATGGTTGCTGCCCTGAGGGTGCCTCCAATCACACCTGCAATGAGAAAGCTAAAGGATTCCATACTGCCTGCACCTCACAAACTGGGGCAAGTCCAAACTCTTGCCAACTTTGGACACTATCCACCAACTACCTCTCCCTGGCTCCTTTGGTTTTGGCAAAAAGCTCCCAAGTCCTCTTTCTATTTAGGAGTGTTGCTGTTGGTCTGTTTCAGTCATGCTCAGTTCTCTGTGACCCCATATGGGGTGTACTTGGCAAAGACACTGGAGTGATTTGCCATTTCCTTCTCTAGCTCATTTGACAGATGTGGAAACTGAGGTAAACAGGGTTAAGTGACTTGCCCAGAGTCACAAAGCTAGTAAGTGTCTGAAGCTAGATTTGAACTCAGGTTTTCCTGACACCAGACCTAGTGCTCTATCTGCTGTACTACCTCATTACCTTCACCCAGGAATTAAAAGGCAATCTATAGGTGAGCAGTTTAAAGCTCTCAGCCAGCCGAGCTCTTCACCTCCCATCCCTCCCTCACTCAGACTATTCTCTATAACTTTTCAGGTTATCTAATGTTGGTTAAAATCTGTTGGCAGCTGGATAGGGCAGTGAATAACCAAATAACAACAACTGGTCAGATGGACAGAGCCTGGGTACCTAAAGATCCTCAGCTGGGGAGGGAGGGAAGATGATTACCTGGCACATAGGGAGGGTTTTCTAGATCATTGTTGGGGCAACCTTCCACAGAGCCTGCTACAAAGTTAGATGGCTCATTCATGTCCTGGAAATACAGAAAAGCTTTAGGAAGCATCACAACAGCTACCCAGGGATGGGGATAGTGGGGAGGGCCAGGAGTGAGGGGTAGGGGAGCAAGGGTGTTAAATGCAAACTCTAATACAATTAGCAGTTCAGAACAGTGAATGGGGTGGAAAAGGAGAAAAAGTCAGGTCACTTACAATCCACATGCCATCAAAGGGCACTTGAGTGTGGAACTCCTCCACCATGTCATACCACCAATCCTGGGTATGGGGGTTGGTGAAATCAGGGAAAGCTGTTTCCCCAGGCCAAACCTGGAAAGCAGAGGAGAGAGAATGGGAGCATAATGGCAAGCAAAGTAGGATCTTTTGCTGTTTTTGTTTTAGTATAATCAAGTACCTCTGACTGAATCTCGCTTTTATCAACCAAGAGTCTCTACTAGGAGTAAAGTACAGAAACAAGAGCTTTTTAAACTAGAAACAGTACATGTTTTTGTATTGTTAATTATTTTATTGTGATTAAAGAAGATCTTCCCTACCCATTAATGGGCCCATTAAATTATCTGACATAGCAATACATACATCATAGACCAAGAGACAGATTCAACTATCTGACCATTATATGCATACGTAGTTACTAGAGTGGGAAGCACCAACATCTCAGTTTTCAAAGGGGGGAGGGGGGGCTGCTTAGTGGCTTCCCAGAGTCTCATCTGGCACACAAAGCTTCTTCCAAAAACTAAGTTAGTTAATTACTATTTTAACTAAAGGTTAAACTCATACATTCTAATGTCAGACAATCGGAAGCATATCTGTTGATTTTGATTTCTCTATTTTTTCTGAAGTTCAGGGTGCTGACTTTTTCCCTTGAACTAACTGAATGATACATGTGCTTGATTAAAGTGATTGTTGACCTCTCAAACGTTGCTTTCCTTTTAGAAAAGCAGATCAAAGAACCTGTGATAGCAGGCCCCCCTGTGTATGTCATGGTAGTTCACTTGACTGCTTAGCCTGGCATCTTTAAAGGGCTCTGTAGAGTTCTTTTAAAGGAAGGCACAAAGTAACGTCAAATGAGGCACTACGGGTCTAGAGATGGCAAGTTATTCCCTCCAGGTGTGTAGCAGAGATAAAAGTCCACTCTCTGGGCCTGGACTTAATAGTTTTCTCTCCCAAACTTGTGCCCTTCAAGAAATGGATCCCCTGTATTAGGGAGCCATGGTTGCTTGCTAAATACAGGTTATGACTCAGATTTCCATACTTCATCATTGTGATCATAAGTATTAACATCTAAATCTGCTCATTTTTCTATACCACCACACCCTTCCCATTGACCTTAAATCCCCATGTTCTACTCCTGCCCCCATCCTAGCTTTCACCTTTCCAATCAGAGGCTGCCCCGTCTCATTGGTGATGAACACTCCTCTCTTCAGGCCTTCATCATAAGGTCTGTAGCTCCCAGGGGGACCAGAGCTACTGATGGCTGGATCCTGATGGAGACAGAAAGAGGGTGGTTCATTTCATATGGATGTGATGGAGAATGGTCAGAAGCCTTCACGTTATTTCCTTGGAGAAACGGTCTCTCCAAACCCTTCCCCTCCCTTCTGAAATGGCAGCCCTTAAGTCAGAACTCAGTGGGACTCAACACCATGATGTGCCTCCCCATCCCAAGGTCCTTAAAAGATCCCAATCTTCTCAAGTAGTCATCTAAGGCACGACACATTTATTCAAACACCAGTGGGAGCTAGTAACAGTGCTGTAAGCAGCCTTCTCATTTGATCTTTTTAGCAACCCCAATTATTCCCATTTTACATATGAGAAAACTGAACAAGAAGTTGAAAATTACTTGTTCAGAGTCACATAGATAATAAATGTCACAGACAGGATTTGAACCCCAGTCTTTATGACACCAAGCCTAGCATTCTCTCCATTGAGCCACCTTGCTTTTTCCTCCTGACCATAGAGAGCAAATTAGCTATAATCATAATGAGAAACCCGAGGTCCGAAGCAGAGGTAATTCCAAGCATAACAGCCAGAGCCAGAAGCCAATGCCTTTGACATCAGGCCAGTGTTGAGATTCTTGACTCTGGGTGACCCATCATCAGTTCTGTTGTCTTGTCTTGTCAACAAGATTATTACTAGCATATTGTGCTTGAGGCATCAGTAACAGCCTAAGAAGGTAACCTGGGGGGAAGAGGGCAATTAAGGGGAAAGTGATGCTATTTGGAGGCTGTATCTCGATAAATTTCCATATTATCCAGTGCCTTAAAAATTTCTCCTTTTCTCCATTCTCCATTAGAAAGGAGGAAAGAGAAGAGTTCATGCTGATCCTAGTGAGACACTCTGAGAAAAAGCTTAGTGGTATGAAAAGGGTGAAATGATTTACTACCATGAGGTTTTGGAGTGACCAGAGATTTCTTCAGTTTAGATAATTAGAAGCTGTAGTACAGGCTTCTACACACTTCATTTATACAATATACAACTTCCTGAAAAGTTATGTGTAAGGTCAAGATATTGTAATTCGAATAATATTTAAAGAATTTAATTATAAAAGCATCAGTTTTACACACATGAAAGTACCCCAAAGAACACTAAAATCTATTTGTTTCTCTGTCGAGAAAAAGACTGGAGGGATTGGAACAGATGACCTCTATGGTCCTTTCCAACTCTGAAATTCTATAATCCTTTGACCCCCTTTCCTGGTTTTTGTTAATAAACAAAAATGCACTAATAAATAGTCATAATTAGTGTCTGCATGCTATTAGTGTTCTTTTCCTCTTAATATTATCATGTATCAACACAATTTGTATAACTTGACATTTTAAAGTTACATGTGATTCTATCATGAAAATAAACCATAGTCTTTGTTTATCCATTTTCTCTAATGTTGAGAACTTGGGTTGTTTCTAGTTTTTTGCCATTGGAAATAGTGGTACCATTTGCACTTTTGTATACATTATTATAAATAAATTAATTAATAAATCTGTATAAATTATGTGTATACTCCTTGGAGTATATAGTTGCCAAAGTACAACTCTTTTTGACTTCAGTCAAAGGGCTTGAAATAGTTCACAGGGAATAGATTGCTATTGAAAAAGAATACCATAACAAAATTTCCAACTAATTTACAAAATGAATAATCACCACTAATTTTCACCAGGCATTTTTGCTTAAAGTGAGGCATGACCACACTACATTTTAAAAAATTTACTGTGGTTCTCCATTCTCAGATTTATGGTTACTGTGATCATGGGAAGAACTAGATGAGTTTTGTAAGAGTTTGCAGATTTCTGAATCTCTAGGCATGGTACAGAGCTATAGTCTCTGCCTTTGAAGAATTAATATTCTAAAGATATCTCTGAAATGTTGCATACAACATCTAAAAGGACAGGCAACAGTAGGAAAAGTTCTGGATTTGGGGGACCTGAATTTGAATTCCAGTTCTGTTTTATAATATCTGGGTATTAAAGGGGATGACATTAAGCAAAATCACTTAAATGCCCTCGTCCTCAAATTTTCTTATCTGTAAAATAAAAAGATTAGACTAAATGACCTCTAAGGACATTTCCAGCTTTAGAGCTATGCTATTATGTTTAATAAATGGCTCTCAGTGATGATGAAATGGTAAGAAAGAGAAACTAGAAACTTGAGCATTTCCCTTTCTTAAAGAGGATGATTAGGAAGGATGTGTGATGAGGCACTGGGATTGGGAGCGGGGGGAGTAGAGGAGGTATGGCGAAAAGAGACAGAACTCACCACAATCATGATGTACCGCCGGCCACTCTGATGAAACTCCTGCACCATGGCTGGATAGTCCCAGAAGTTGTCCTTGTTGAAAGTGAAGTCCCTCCTGGCATCCATATAATCTATGTCATTCCACTGGACATCCTACAGGAAAACCGTGGTGGTCCAGTTTGCTGGTGGTGCTAGTGAAAAAGCTTCCCAGTCCTTTACTACCTCTACTACCATCAGCCTATCTTTGGGGTCCCTATGGATTCATTATTATTTCTTTCTACTCCAAGACATCCCTGGGAACCCAAAAGAGGACTTACTAGGGGAAAGTTGGCTGATGTCATATTCTTTACCACCTGTCGGGTGACAGTGGTGGAGGAGTAGCCCCATCGGCACAGGTGGAAGCCCAGACCCCAGTAAGGTGGCATAAATGGGTATCCTGCAAATCAACAGCAAAACTTCACTGATTCCGGGCAGGCAGCTAGGTGCAGATAGAAAGAAGAGAGGAGCAGGGGACTGAAGACTTCCTCTCCAAATTTTTTCACTCTGCACTGCATATCAACACTGTGTGAGCCTGTTGCCTTGTCTACGTTTCACAGGGGAGGCAACTGAGGTGGAAACAGGAGACATCTCTTGTCCTTAGAACACCAAGTCAAGTAAAGGGGTGGAAGTGTAATAAGAAAACAACAACATAGACTCCTCAAGTTATGCTGAATGAACCTCCAAAAGACAAAGTTTCCCTTTGCCCTTGATGATCAGTGGTAGTCAAAGGACTAGCAGTCATTCCAAGGCCTTCCATTTTCACAGGCTGTTTCACCTGTTCACAGGGTGTAACATAATAAAGGAACTGAAATAACCCCTGCCTAGTGTTATACCTCTTATAGATGCTGGAACCTCCCATCTAGCTAGAGTCTTCTGATGTTGATCTGTGCTGGGGGAAGATGGAGGACCCTCAATAACTATTCCTATTGGGCTTTTATGAAAAAGGACTGGGGCAGATAGGGAGCCTAGAGAGGAGGTCCTACCAACAACTTCCAAGTACTGCTGAACCACATTCTTTGGCTCTGGTCCCAAGAAGACGTAGAAATCCAGTATGCCTCCTATTGCCCTCCAAGTCAGGGCAGGTCTTGGCTGTAATACTACATCTGTAAAGGAAAGCAGTCCTGAGGATTTAGCAAGCACCTGGAGACCACAGTCCCCCAGAGGAGAAGAGTCTCCACACCTGATAGCTTAGGTTTCATCTTATGGTATCTCAGAGGCCATGGTCATTACCTCCCTCATGGACTCACTCTCTTGAGAAGAAAACTGAAAAACTCTTGAGAAGAAAGGCAGAAATACAGAGAATGAAGAACAAGAGGGTGATCTGAATCTCACTGGCTCAGTGGTCTGTTAGATAACCTGAATTTTTTAGTCTCTTCCTGGATGGGAAAGAACAGGGACAGTCCCTGAGTGTCTCCATCACACCCAAAACTCCCTCTTCTAATAATATGTCACAAATGAGGTCCCTGAACATTCCTCCTACTTCTGGGTGGAAAGTAATCCCCCACACAGAGTATATGAATTATACTGAGCAGCAAAGTCCTTCTCTTATAAACATATATGTTTATACGTATGTATATATGTATGCATATAAACACACACATACATACATATATATATAAAATACAAAAGACCTTTTCTTATAAATGCCCCAAAGCACTTCATACACATATTCTTATTGATCTTCAACATCACAAAACAACTGAGAATAGAGAGGTTCATATCCAATTGATAAAAGAAAATGGGGCAAAGAGGGAATGAGCTGGCCAATAAGAACAAACAGTGATGTGGAGTTAGGGAGAATTAGGAAGAGAAGCCAAGATATATAACTCCTGCTCCAATGCACCAGGAACACTCCCAAGGAATGGGTAGGCATATAATTCTAAGCTTTTCCCACCCAGAGACAGACAGGCTGTGGGTAACATAGAAAGGGTGCTGGCTATGGAGTTTTGGAAGACACCCGGTTTGAGTTCCAGCTCTGCTACTTAATGCCTATTTGACCTTGAGCATTTACATGGATCTTAGTTTCTTCATCTGTAAAACTGATGGAGGGGAGTGGGGTTGAACTGGATCAGTTCTTAACCTTTAGGTCATGGATTCGTTTGGTAATCTGGCAAAATCTATGGACTCCTCTCCTGGAATAATGTTTTTAAATGCATAAAATACATAAGATTACAAAGGAAGCCAGTCATATTGAAAAAGCTATCAAAATATAAAAAAAAAAAAACCCAACTTAAAACTCGCCAGAAATCAAAAATGTGGACCCTAGGTTAAGAACCCCTAGACTAAATAATCTGAAGCACTTTCTAATTCTAAATGTATGATTTTACCAAAAGTCCTCAATTACTTACCCATGGCATTGCTGTTCAGCAGGAAGACCCCATGGGCCAACCCTCCATCCTCCAGGCATAGGTAGAAAGGGTGAGAACCATAGAGATTGGCCTCAGGCTAGGACAGAGAAGTTGCCAGTATTAGTGCTTGCCTAACCAAATTCTGCTGAAATCCTATCTCCTCCCCCTAAACTAATTAGAAAAGTGACTGTGATTACTTCACCAAATGTAGCTATACTTTCATGAGATATTTTGGCTGTGCTTGTTTAATGACGGCAAAGCAAAGATTTGGGTACATAGTATCATAGTTAAAAAGAGTTTCTCCTGATATCTGGGAACTTATTCTAAGTCTCTCATTTGCTCTAAGTGCATAACAAAGACTTCTTGGTGGAGGTGATGATGTAAGCTTTGCCTCCTGGCCACTGCTGCTGGTTCTTATTCTGAAGGATGAGTGATGTCCTACCACCTCTAAAATTCCAGTAGTGTTATTAAAGGGCCAAAAAGGAAATTTCCACTTAGGTTTTGGCTAAGTACAGGATGCAAGAGACAGAGCTATGTAACTATTTGTATGAACAAGTTCAGGGGGGATGAAAGGCAAGTCAGATATGAGTCAACAGTGTGACATGGCAGTGAAAAAGAGCTCATTATCAGACCCCGGTAAGATGACATACATAGTTATCTTACAAACTGACACCCAAAACTCTCTGAATGTCTGGAAAGGGAAAAAGAAAGGACAACGGGATTGGAGAGGAATTTCCTCTAGAAATTCTCTAATTAGATGCATTGATAGATGCATTAATAGATGTATAGTTTCTAGTAAGTGGGAGATGGTTGCTCCATTCCTTCCTGTGTCAAATCAAATACTTAATGTTATATTTTCCAACTCAGAAGTTAACTGATAAACTGGGTGCATCCAGAGAAAGATGATTGGGATGGCAAGGGAACTGGACACTATGCAGTACGAGGATCTGTTCACAAGGTGAGAACTTTCTGACCCAAGGTAAGAGAAGATGGGGCAGGAGATACAGCAAGTATCTCAAAGCACTGTCAGATAGAGGAGGGATAGATAACCTTGTTCTGGCAGAAAGGCAGATTTTAGAATCAATTCCTATTGTGTTGGAGACACTGTATTAGATCTTGGGATAGAAGGCACCTGCTTACTTCCTAACCATTAGAACTATCCCAAAGTGGAATGGATGGAAGAGCTTCAACAGGCATTGGGGTTCCCCATCACCAATGGATGGCCACTTGTGAAAAACAATATGGACACAATTCCTGTTTAGGAATAACTTAGAACTAGGATAACCTCCGAGAAAGGTCTTAAGTTTCACCAGACAAAGGAGTCCATGACACACACAAAAATGCTCAGCTCTAGTGAAAGGAAGAGGGACTGCTTCTACTCAGTCACTCCCATCAAGTATTCTTGAACTGCATCCAGCTGTGTACTCTGAGGGCTGTGTGAGAAAGCCATCATTATCCTTTGGACCCCAGTCGCTCTGTTAGAATCTAAGTGGAAATTTCTTCTTAGATTCTACCAGAATTAGCATGGTCTACAAACATTGGATGGGGAAATGTGTGGCTAGATAATAGCTCATGTAAAAGAGAGTAGAAGTTTTTAGGGGACTGAAAACTCAATTTAAGGCAATAGTGAGTCAGAATAACAAAAAAAAAAAACCAAACAACAAAAAAAACCCCATGTGATCTTAGGTTTAGAGAAGTACAGTGTTTACTGTCATTGAGCAATGGGCATTCTATCTCTTCTTCCCCTCCTAATGTCTGTTCAAACTGAAAAAAAAAGAAAAAGAAAAGAAAAACATCTTTCCTTTCATGACTCTCCCCATTTACCTCAGGTGCCATGTCTCTGTTCCAGAAGGTGATCTTGGTCCAGTTGGTGTTGAGTATTAGGGGGGTCTGGTGCTCCCCAAGGCCAGTGATATATGGAGAGGGGAGAGAGGTAGTAATCTGGAGAAACTGGTCAGCAAAGAATAGGGGAGCAATGGTTGTATTCAGTCTGCCAGGGAGAGACCAAGATTTCCTATTACACCATCTGGTCCACAGAAAATCTCAAGGAAAACAGCAAATCTGACAGTGACCTGCATACACTGGGGGAAATGTTCCCAAAGGGTCTATGGGGGAAACACCCTGTTTATCCTTTTCCTACAATTAAGAGAACAGCAGTAGCCCAAGTCATGGGACACTGCAAAGGACTCTGGCCTCAGGGGCATGTGGCAGAGTTTTCTGGGAAGCTGTTTCACTTTGTCTGTATTACCCTTTAGATAGGTCACATTCTTCCCAGTAGAGCAAATTACAGATAACTCTCTGATAAAAGAAATTACACTTGTTCAAGCACAATGCCTCATTTACCATTCTTGACACTGGGATTAGCAGAAGCTAGATGGGGTCGCAAAGGCTGCAGTGACCTCAGCCTATGCAGACTGGGCTATCTGTCTTAGTTGTCAATTCCCCTCGTGACATCAGGGAGTCAAGCACTCCTATTTATTAAGCTAGGAGATAGTGCTCTTTGAGAGTTTTCACCTTTAAGAGAAATGACTGAGGTGACAACTCCTCTCCCTTCTGGCTTTGTCTGGAAACAAGAAACTGGATATAATGACTTCTTGAAAACCTGCTCAACTCCAGAATCCATAATCTAATTCTATTCCAAGAATGAACAAAATTCTTTTTGAACCCTACTAAGACACAAGGCTTATTCTCAGGACAAAAACATCTCGTGAGAAGATACCAGTCAATAAAAAAAAAATAACAAATTGGGCAGACTTGAGGGGGGAAAGAGAATGGGGAGAGCATAGGCAGCTAATTGTATGTAAGAGGGAAAGGAATATTCTTCTGTGGCTGTCCTTACTTACCGTGCACTGCCGATTTAGTAGAATAAGGATACCTGCTCTACTCTTGCCTTTTTGCCTCTCCTGTATGCAGACATCCCCATCAACCCCCAAAAAAGTGCCATAGAACCTAGCATTGAAGCTATGTGCTCAGAGGGGGACACACCATCCAGCAGTTGCATAGTAGGAGATAGAGGAGTGACTGAGGAAGCAGACACACGAAGTCCAAATATATATAGAGAGAGCAGTCATTTGAGGCTGGAAATGACTTTGAGAAGCACAACTTTAGGCAGCAGAGAAGAGAGCTAGCGAGAGATCTATCCCTGGCTGGAGAGGGACGCTGTAAAATGCAGCAGATCTTGAGAGACCACCTGAGCAACCCAGTCCATAGAAACATTTAGCACTAGCGAAAGCTTTGCAAGGATTCCACCAGCAAAGAAAAGGCATCATGACCTTGCTATTTTAAAGCTGTCAGTTGCCTTGGTCACATGTGTGAGTCTTAGTACCACAACAGTACTCTTAAGTTTATGCCAACTCTCTTTCCATAGGCATTGTGTACCCCTGGTTTCTGGGGAGGAATGTTTTATAGCTTCTGTAATTTATTAGGACATTTGCTAAGATAAATAACTTTGTCAAGAGCTGTGTCTATTGGCTGACTATTAATACAAAAGCCACCAATGCAGAAATAATAAGCTGTAATAATAGCAGTACATACTCACAGGATCCCTTTCCTCCCCTCCTCAGAAATAAAGGGTATCAGTTGCCCTCTCGGGACTCAAACTATGAGTTTGAGTGCATGTTATCCCAGAGCAAATGTTACACTGGGAAGAAGTCATGTCTCTGGAAGATGAGTTTAAACTTATGCCTTCAACTCTCAGACACTTCTGGTGTGAATCTAAGGATGTGGCCTGTCCAGCAGTTATATAGGCAAAGTAAAACAGCTTCCCCAAAGAAGTATGCCACATACCCCTGAGGCCAGTGTCCTTTGTGGTGTCCTATGACTTGGGCTACTCTTCTCTTATTTTTAGAAAAAGGACAAACAGGCAGCTTCCCCTACAGGCCCCAGGGCACACCTAAAGGGAACCCTTATACTTCTGACACCTCTGGCAATGGCTGTCATCGGAGGAGTAGTGACAACAAGAACCTCACATTCATGTAAGTTTCAGAGGTCTGCAAAACACTTTGATCAAAGCAACTCTACGAAGGAGGCAGTGTAAGTATTATTATCCCACATATCATTGTAGACAAAGCACTGGGCCTGGAGTCAGGAAGGCCTGAGTTCAAATCCATCCTCACTTACCAGCTGTATGACCCTAGGCCAAACATTTAACCTTTGTCTGCCTAAGTTTCCTCAATTGTAAAATGAGGATAATAACAGCACCTAGCCCAGAGGGTTGTTTGAGGCTCAAATGAGATAATATCGGTAAAATGCTTAGCACAGTGCTTGGTGCATAGTAGACAATAGAATGTTTATTCTCTTCCCTTTTGGTAATCCCCATTTTACAAATGCAGAAACTGAGTATCTCGGAGGCTAAGGAAACTGTCCAGGGTCACCTGTTTAGTCATTTAACTGTGTCTGACTCTGCGACCCCCTGTGGATAGTCTTCTGGCAAAGATGCTGGAATGGTTTTGCTCCTTCCTTCTCCAGCTCATTTTACAGATAAGAAAACTGAGGCAAACAGGGTCAAGTGACTTACCCAGGGTGACGCATCCATCACAAGTATCTGAGGCCAGATTTAAACTCAGATCCTCTTGACTCTAGGCCTGGTACTTGCCACCTGGCTACCCATGTTCATACAGTTATTAAATATCTGAGCTAAGATTCAGTCCCATGTCTTAACTTCTCTGGGCCTCAGGACTTCATCTACAAAAGGAGGCATTGGACTAGATGACCCTTCAGATTCCTTTTTGCTCTAAATCTTATCATCCCAGTTCCAAAGTCCAGCACTATCCACTACACTATACTGCCTTTCACACTTCTAGGTCTGCAGTCAAGGAGAAACAAATGAATACTTACAACACCATTCCATTTGATTTTCTAGATATGACCAAACCAAAGGGATCGTTCTCAAATGCCACATTGTAGAGCTGAGAAGGAGCCTTGCTATTGACTTTAGGGGTTTCCATGGGAACCTCATAACGATGATTGGCAGGATCCTTTATCTAAGAGAAAAGGAAAGAAGAACTATAAGTACAAGTCACAGACTCACTGATGAGCAGGCAAATGCACAGTGCTAATCCCAAAACCCATTCCCTAAACAATTACAACCAGTACACCTACTCTACCTCAAATCTGAGTTTCCACCTACTGTAAAATGCAGTCGGCCTTCTGTCTCCATCCGGACCTCCAAATGCAGGGTTAGGATGTCCTTAGGGAAGAAAGTAGGCACTGCACGAGTCAGGGTGGCAGTGTAGCCTGTCTTTGTGGTGGTAAGGTTCTTCAATTTGTAGCTGGGATAACTGGGTGGGAAGAAGCACCACGGCTTCCCTATCTGAGAGAATCCTTGCTGAGCCACTGGGACATAGCAGCAGCCTCGGGCCTCACACTGCTCCTGAGTGAGGGTCTTTTCTGGAGCACAGTCAAACCGGTAATCAGGGGAGATGTCACACTGCAAAGGAGCTTCAGCAGGGCTTCTAGGAGAACCCTGATGGGGCCGGGCCCAGGGCTTCCCTGTTGCCTCCTGGCCAGCTCTGTAGGTGCCCTGTTGCCCTGAGGAGATGTCTCTGTGTTCTCTGAGAACCACAACTGATACATGGAGAAAGGAAGCCCCCAGGAGAGCAGTGAGCATTAAGACGGCAGCAACGCAGCCTCCGAGAATCAACCATGGCAAGCGCCAGGGACATGGAATCCCTTCCACAGCCATGACTTACACCTGAGATGGCTAGACTATTTCTAGATGCAGTTGTGTAGCCTGTTGAGACAGAGAATTAATGAAAATTTGATAGCATGAAGGAGCTAAGGCCAACTCAAAGGAAAGTAAGCTTGATTCAATAATTACTGATCCACAGACATTTTCTTGGAATCTCAACACATTTATCAACTTCTAGACAAAGATGCTAGTGGTCTTGACTTTCCACAGTGAATAAATGAAGAAATAGAGGCATCAGTTACAATGATTTGCTCAAAGGCCAAGATATAAGTGAGGAGAATGAAGGTAAGGAAGACAAGGTAAGGGAAACAAGGAAGACTAGTAAAGGTTAACATGAAAAATAAGTCAAAGTAAGAATAACAGGGTGTTTTAGTTGTAGGACAGAGGCCAGTAAGATCAACAAACAATTAATAATAATAGCTCAAATTTACATAAAATATTTATATTACAAATGTATTATATATCTTAATAACTTTTACATAAATATAGGGCTTTAACGTTTGCAAAAATACCTAATGTAAGCTTAACAGTTACCTGAGACACGCATAATTTCTATTTTACAAATGAGGATGCTAAAACCCAAAGAGATTTTATTCTTGGTCATATAGTTTAATAAGTGGCATTCTGACAATAATAATGAGTCTTCCCGATTCCAGGCCCAGCATTCTATCCACTGTACCACCTAAGTGCCTCTGTAAAATGGGGATAACAGCACCTATCTCCTAGGGTTGTTGGGAGGATCAAATGAGATAATAATTTTAAGGTTCTTAGCACAGTGCCTGGCACATAGTAAGCACTATATAAATGTTAGCTATTATGGTTAGTATTACATTAATCTGACCATGTCCCTCTCCTGCTCAAAATTCTTCTCACGG
The DNA here is from genome assembly GCF_028372415.1 of Notamacropus eugenii. Taxonomy (NCBI): domain Eukaryota; kingdom Metazoa; phylum Chordata; class Mammalia; order Diprotodontia; family Macropodidae; genus Notamacropus; species Notamacropus eugenii. Next base: position 322,592,684 of record NC_092873.1, on the reverse strand, counting down.
CACTACACTGCCACAAGGGTGAATTATATATTCAGTTTGGCATTTAAAACCATCCAGTCTGGTTCCAGCCTACTTTTTCAAAGTCATTTCAAATTATTCCTTTTTAGTCACTCTGCATTCTAACAAGAGTCTAACTTGCTGGTCTCAACCTGCACATTCCATTCCCTGTCTCTAGACCTTTGCACAGGTTATCTGTTCCCCCTGCCCAGAATGTATACTTCTGTCTCACTTCAGCCTCTTGGAATCCCTGGTTTCCTTCAAGGCATCTCCTCAGAGGCATCTCCTACAGAAAGCCTTTCTTGATAGAGGACTGAGTGCCTTCGAGGCATGGGACACACCTTGTACAAGGGTCTGAAGCTGGGAGATGGAATATTGTATATAAGAAACCCCAAGGCCAGCCTTCCTGGAACTAGTATATGTGAAGGAGAGTAACTACAATGGAACTGAAGGGTGATTAGGAGAGATCAGCAAAAGCCTGGGACTGGAGAGGGCACTAGAACCAAATCTTGAAGAAGACATATTCTAGAAGACAGTGAAAGTGGACACTCCAGGCACTGATGCAAAGACAGAGATAGTCGACAGAAATTCTACTATGAAGAACAGCAAATGGTTGAAATACATAGTAGGATTATTATGGATGTGGGTGGGAGTTCATGTGAAATTACTCTGGAAAGGAAAGCTGGAGCCAGATTGTGAAGACTTTAAATATTAAATGGAGGAGTCTGTATATGACCTGAGACTAGCTAAGAGGGAACCAGTCCCTGGAGCTTCATACTGGAGTAAGGAAGGGACTTCAGTCAATGGACATTTATGAAGCACCTACTATATGCACTCCTACAGTATGCTAAGCAGAGGGGATACAAAAAGAGGCCAAAGACAGTCTCTGTCCTCAAGGAGGTCACAATCTAATAAGACAAGAAGCAAACTAGCGTGTGTTGTTGGGCCATGTCCAACTCTGTGATCCCATTTGGGATTTTCTTGGCAAAGACAGTAGACAGATTTGCTATTTCCTTCTCCAGCTCATTTTACAGATAGAGAACTGAGGCAAACAGGGTTAAATGGTTCCCCCAGAGTCACACAGACTGAGACCAGATTTGAACTCAGGTGTTTCTGACTCCACACCCTGTATTCTATCTACTGGACCCAAATATGCACATATGTGAAAGAGAAATAGGAAACAGACAAGGAAGGCCCTAGAATTAAGAGGGGTTGAGGAAGGTTTCCTGTAGAAGACGGAATTTTAAAGGAAGCCACGCCGGTCAGTAATGGAACAGAGAAAGGAGAGAGTTCCAGCCATGGGGGGCAGTCAGAGAAAATGCCCAGAGACCTAGGGTCTTGTTGGTGGAACAGTCAGTAGGCTACGTCCCTGGATGGCAGAGTACAGGGCAGGATGAAGGCATAACAAGATGGGAAAGAAGGAGGGGCTAGGCTAAAAGAGGGGTCACTGAGGTTACCGAGTTGGGGGTGGGGGTTAATATGGCCAGACTTGGGCTTTAGGAAGATCACTTTAGTGGGCGACTGGAGGATGGATGGGGGGGGGGGGGGGGAGGGGAGACGTGAGGCTGGCAGCCCTGCCGGGCTGCTGCAATAGTCCGTATGATGGTGGCGGAGTCAGAGGAGAGGTGGTGCTCACGGTGAGACACAGCAAAGGTGCCAGGCTGCACTGGGATGAGGGGCAGGGGGCACCGCGGGTGCCTCGGGGTGCAGGCAGAGAACGGCGTGGCCCTCTACGGCAAGAGGGAAGTGAGAAGGGGGAGGGGCTCGGGGAAAAGCTCAGTTTCGGGACACAGGGAGTCTCGGACAGCTACTGGACATCGGTCCGATGGGTCCGGAAGGCAGCTGGAGGTCGGCAGGCAGGTTGGGGCAGGAGCCTGACTTTAGGAATTTCGGCTGTTGGGGTTAGGGTTAGGGATGGGGAGAGAGGAGGCAGGGGCGCAAGCCAAGGCAGCGGCGGGAGGGCAGGGGATGGGGAGGGAGCGGGCAGCGGGGGGAGGGCAGGGGATGGGGAGGGAGCGGGCAGCGGCGGGAGGGCAGGGGATGGGGAGAGGGCGGGCAGCGGGGCAGCACCAGGGAAGTCCAGCGCAGTCCCGGCCCGCACTCCAAACCTGACGGGTCCAGGAGCTCGCCCGCACGCTCCTCTAACCTCGCTTAAGGCGTCTCCCAGAGCGCTCCCGGGGGCAGCCCCGCCCCTCTCCAGCCCAAGCCTACCACGTGACCCCGACTTGCCGTTCTCTTCTCCTTTCTCCTCCCCCCCACCCACGTGACGAATGGCCGGCCTGCTCCGGTCTGGTCACGCGCAGTGACGACCCCCGCGAGGAGGGAGGCTTGCTCCCGGGCTCGTCTCCCGGCCACTCCGCTGCCTATCGCAGGCGGGGAGGGCTGGCCGGAGGCCTCTCACGCTCTGGCACCCCGTTAGCGCTGCCTTTCTGCCCCACCCCCCCCTCCCGGGCGGCCTGGCGCCCGCAGGCCTGGGCGTCGGGACCAGCCTGCCTCAGTTAGTCCGGGACTCGTTGCCTTCCTCCTCCGGCTTTGCCTAAGGGAGCGTGGCTCCGCGGAGAAGGACCACAATAACGGGGCGGGGCGGGGCGGGTGTATCCTTGTTATTCTGGAGAGGCGTGGCTTTGGGAGCCCTGAGCGTGCGGGGGCTGATTACCCAACCGGGGGTGTGGGTGCCGCTAAGCGCCGCACCGAGCCTCCAGTGTAGCACTTCGAAGAACGCGTGTGCGCAGCAACATTCAGCGGTTCTCTACGTGCAGTTCAAGGCTTACGGTGGAAACAGAAAGCCCCGGCCTGGCGGGGAAGGGCCTTCCAATCTAGGCGGGTGTTTGTGAGGGGGCGGGGTCCGCTTCTCTTCTTTTATTGGTAGCGGGCTCTCCCCGGGGTGGGAACTTGGACCACCCAGCAGCAATTCCCCGCCACTTAAAAGTCTAGGACAGAGAAGTTAAACGAGGTGCCCAGGCTTGCGCCGGCATCCTGGGTTCCTTCTCCGGCTTGGAAGACCACGCCCAGAGGAATGATGACATCACTCGCCCCGGACTTCGAGTGAGGAGGGCTGTGCAGCTCACCGGCCTCACGTTCTCCTCCTGAGCCATCTGGGTCCAGGGGCCATCAGGGTGCCATGGCAGACCTTGGGCTCTTCAGGAACACCCTGAAGCCCGAGGGCCAGCCTCCATCCTGGACAGGGCACACTGCCTCTTTTACTGGGTTAAATAAAGCACTTTGAATATTTAATTCATTTTTTCCCCTCTTAGGATACTGCGCAGTCCCTGGTATCTGCCAAACCGCTTTCTGGCTTTTCCCACCAATTTTTCTCAAATATTGAGTTCTTAACCCCAAAAAAGCTTGTATCTTTGGGTTTATTAAACACCTGATTATTATGGCTATCTATTGCTATTACTGAGAACCTGATCTATCCCACTGATCCACCACTGTCTTTCTTAGCCAGTAGGAGATGCTTTTGCTGATTACTGCTGCTTTGTAATATAATTTGAAATCTGGACTTCTAAAAAACTGGCTCCCTTGATACCCTTGACCTTTTGTACCAACAGACAAATCATTATCATTTTTCCTAGCTCTATAAAATAATTCTTTGGTAGTTTGATAGTTATAGTAAATTAACTTAAGCAGGATTATAATTTTTATTATACTGGCTCCACCTACCTATGACTATTTCTCCATTTTTCAAGATGTTTTTATTTGTGTGAAGTGTTTTATCATGGTTTTTATAAAGTCCCAGGATGTGGCTTGGCAGATAGACACTCCCAAGTTACATTATTTCTGTAGTTATTTTAAATGGCACTTCTCATTTCTTGCTGCTGGGCTTTGTGGATAGCCTGTAGAAATACTGATGATTGATTTGGGTTTATCCCACTACTTTGCTGAAGTTGTTAAGTGTTTTCACTAGTTTTTTAGTTGATACTCTATGGTTCTCTAAGTGTACCATCATATCACCAGCAAAGAGGGACGTTTTTTTTCTTCATTGCCTATATTCCTTCAATTTCTTTTTCTTGCCTCATTGCTATAGCTAGTACAATGTTGAATGTGAGTGGTGATGATGGACATCCATGCTTCACCCCTGATCTTACTGGGAAGGCTTCTAATCTATCCCCTTTGTAGTTTAATGCCTGCTCTTGGTTTTAGATAAATGCAGCTTGTCATTTTTAAAAAAAGATTCTATTGATTCCTAGTGCTTTCTAGTGTTTTTTAATAGGAGTGGTATTTTGTCAAAGGCTTTTTCGGCATCAATTGATAAAATCATGTGATTTTTCTTGTTATTGATACCATCAACTATACTTATAGTTTTTGTAATATTGAACTACCCTGGATTCTGAGTATAAATCCCACCTGGTCATAGTGTATGATCTTTGTAATATATTTCTGCGATCTCCTTGCTGATATTTTATTTAAATTTTTTGCATCAATATTCATTAAGGAAATTGGTCTATAGGTTTCTCTGTTTTTGTTCTCCTTGGTTTAGGTATCAAAACCATATTTGTATCATAAAGGGATTTTGTAGGATTCTTTTTTTTTAATCTGTTGTTTCAAATAGCTTATACTAGTATTAGTATTAATTGTTCTTTAAATGTTTAGTAGGATTCATTTGTGAATCCATCTGGTTGTGGGAATTTTTTCTTAGGGAGCTTGATGACTTATTCAATTTCTTTTTCTAAGATAGGGTTGTTTAAGTATTTTATTTCCTCTTCTGTTAATCTAGGCAGTTGATATGTTTGTTGATATAAAATATTCATCAATCTTACTTGTTGTCAGTTTTACTAGCATATAATTGGGGAAAATAACTCCTAACAGTTACTTTAATTTCATCTTCCTTGGTGGTGTATTCACCCTTTTCATTTTTGACACTGGTATTCTGATTTTCTTTTTTCTGTTTTTTAAAATCAAATTAACCAATAATTTATTTATTTTATTGGCTTTTTCATAAAACCAGCTCCTAGTTTTATTTATTAGTTCCAATTTTTTTTACTTTAAATTTTATTAATTTCTCCTTTGATTTTTCAGGATTTTCATTTTGGTGTCTAGTTGGGAATTTTAAATATGTTCTTTTTCTAGTTTTTTAGTTGTACACCCAAGTCATTGACTTTCTCTTTCTTCTGTTGATGTATGAATTTAGAGATATAAAATTTCCCCTAGGTACTGCTTTGGCTGCACCCCATAAATTTTGTAGTGTTATCTCGTTGTCATTCTCTTAAATGAAATTATTCTTTCTATGACTCGATCTTTAATCTAATCATTCTTTGGAATTAAATTATTTGGTTTACAACTAACTTTTAATCTCATTGTCTTTGGTTCCCTTTAGCAACTTGTAGTTTCTCTGCTTATCACTTTTAATTAGGTCTATTTTTTATTTTGCTTTGTCTGAGATTATGATTGCTATCCCTGCTTTTTTTAAAAATAGATTCTGCCCTAGCCCCTTATTTTAAGTGTGTCTTTTTTTCAGGTATTTCTCTTGTAAATGACATATTGTTTCTAGTTTCTAATCCTTTCTGCTATCCACTTTTGTTTTACGCATGAGTTCATATCATTCACATTCATAGTTATGATTGCTAAGTGTGCATTTCCCTCCATCTTATTTTCTTCTGTTTATACTTCTTTCTCTCTTTTTATCCTTTCCCTCCTCTAAAGTCTGTTTTGTTTCTGACTACTGCCTTCTTTTATCTGCCCTGCCTTTTACTACCTTTCCCTTTTATCTGCCCTTTCCCTTATTCCTTTCCCCTCTTACTTCCATATTGGGTAAGATAGGTTTCTATTACCATTTGAATATTCATATATATTTTCCCTCTTTGAATCAATTTACATGTGAAGTTTAAGCATTGTCTAACCCCCACCATTTCCCCCTCTATTATAAAAGCTTTTCCTTGCACCTCTTTTATGTGAGATAATTTTTCCATTTTTCTTCTTTCCCCTTTTCCCAGATCATCCCTCACCTAATCAATTTTTTTTGCCTCATTCTGACATAATCAGGTCTCTTTCTGTTTTGAATCCTTCTAACTGTCCTAATGATAAAGTTCTTAGAAGATACATGTATCATCCTCCCCAAAAGAAAGGTAAACTGTTTAACCTTATTGAGTCCCTTATGGTTTCTCTTTCATGCTTACCTTTTTATGTTTCTCTTGAGTCTTGTATTGAAAAGTCAAATTTTCTATTCACTTTTGGTCTTTTCATCAGTAGTGCTTGAAACTCCTCTGTTTCATTAAGTATCCATTTTTTTCCCTTGAAGGATCATACTCAGTTTTTCTGGGTAGGTTATTCTTGGTTGTGGTCCCAATCTTTTGCCTTTCAAAATACCATATTCCTAACCCTCTGCTCCTTTAAAGTGGTAGTTACTAAATCTTGTGTGATCCTCACTATGGCTCCAATGGTATTTGAATGGTTTCTGGCTGCCTTAAGTATTTTCTTTTTGATGTGGGGGCTCTAGAATTTGGCTAGAACATTTCTGGGAGTTTTCATTTTGAGGTATCTTTCAGGAAGTGATTGGTAGATTCTTTCAGTTTTTATTTTACCCTCTGGTTGTAGGATATCAGGGCAGTTTTCCTCAATAATTTCTTGAACTATGATGTCTATACTCTTTCTTTGATCATGGCTTTCAGCTAATCTATTAATTGTAAATTATCTCTCCTTGACCTATTTTCCAAATCAGTTGTCTTTCTGGTGAGATATTTCACATTTTCTTCTTTTTTTCATACTTTCGACTTTGTTTTATTGTTTTTTGATGTCTCATAGAGTCATTAGCTTCCACTTGCCTAATTCTAATTTTTAAGGAATTATATTCTTTGGTGAACTTTTGTACCTATTTTTCCATTTGACCAATTCTGCTTTTAAGGTGTTATTTTCTTCAGAAAATATCATCAAAATAATATAGTTTTGCCTCTTACCAAACTATTAGCTGTCTTTTCATAATTTTCTTCCTTTATTTTCTTTACCTAATTTTTCTTTTTTTAATTTCCTCTTTAATTTTGAAAATCAATTTTAGTTCTTTCAGGAATTTTGGTTGGGCTTGTGTCCAATTCACGTTTTTTTGAGACTTTGCTTATAGCTGTTTTGACTTGATTGTCTTCTGAATTTGTGTCTTGATCTTCCCTGTCACCATAGTTGTTTTTTATGATCAGGTTCTTTTCATGGTGTTTGCTTATTTCCCCATCCTGTTTCTTGACTTAGAACTTTATGCTAATATTGTGCTCTGTTCCTGGTGTAGGAGGATGGAGGAGCACTGTCTCAAGCTTCATACTCTTTCTGTACTACTATTTTCAGAGAAAGTTATGAGGGTTTGAAAGTTTTTGGACTTCTAAGGTAGTGATCTGAGGAGACGTGTTCACTGCTCTCTTGGTCTGTACTCTGGTCCTTTCCCAGGAAGGAATCCTGATTTCCTAGGGCTTTTCCTCCCTTGGGACCAGAAAGGATACTGTTCTTCAGAGTCCTTGATCCCTTGGAGCTAGAAGTGATACTGCCCCTCAGGGCTTCTACTCCCTCTTGACCAAAATTGCTCCTTTCTGCCCTTGAACTGTAACCCAGAAGTGAGTACAGATAATGGAGTTGCCAGGCAGAATCTGTTCCTATGTCCAGTGCTAGCACATGGGTCCCTTGTAATCTCTCTCTTACCATTTTCCTGGTCCTCTTATCATCTGTGGCTTGAGAGTTCCCAAACCCGATGCTGCTTCTCTCACTACCACCTAATTCCATCAGTGATGTTTTATCTACATGAATCTAGGCTAATCTCCACCTCCATGTCACAGATCCCTTTGACCTTCTAGGTTTTCTTGGGCTGGAAAAATGTTTCACTCTGACCTTTTGTTGGCTTTGCTGTTCTAGAACTCTATTTGAGGCACTATTTTAAAGTTGTTTGGAGGGGAGTATTGGGAGAGCTTGGCTCCTTCTCTAATCCACCATCTTGGCTCCACCCCCAGAAGGCCATCCTACTGAGTATTTCAAACTGGATATACTAGACATTTCAAACCCAAACAGAACTCATTTTTTCCCTCAAACTCACCTCTCTTTCCACACTTCCCTATTTCTATCCTAGTCACCCAGCAGCATGAATCTGGAGTTCTCCTCAATTCCTCACTCTTCCCCACTCCTCATATCCAAAGTTGTGAAATTTGGTTGATCCATGTTGATTCTTTTTTGTACAATCTCTCTTGCATCCTCTGCCTTCTCTTTCCTTAGACTCTTTCCTGGTTCATCTGTTGTCTGGACTAATTGGAAAAAATCTAATTGGTTTTCATGCCTCAAGTCTCCCTTTTCTAATTGTTCCCCTAAATTGTTGCCAAAGTGATTTTACTGAAGCAAATATCTAACCAAGTCATTCCCCTGCTCCCTGTCATCTCTAAGACCAGATAAAAACTCTTCTGTTTGGCCTTTAAAGTCCTTCACAACTTGGTTTCAACCTGTCTGTTCCCACTGAAATGTTTCATGTATTCTGTGGTAAAGGTAAACTGGCCTTCCTTACAGTACATTCCATCTTAGAAACCTAAGTTTCTTTTAAGGTGCAGCTTAAAACCCACCTTCTATATAAAGCCCCTCCTTTATCACTTAGCTGTTATTTCTTACCTCTTTCCCTCAGTATATGGTATATACATATATGAAATAAACTATATATGTATATGTCTCCACTGATAGAATTGAGGGTAGGAACTATTTCATTTCTGTGAAATAATTTTGTGATAGGTGGCACAGTTAATAAGAGTGCTGGGGCCTGGACTCAGGAAGACCTGAGTTCAAATCTAGCTTTAGATATTTACTAGCTGTGTGACCCTGTGTCAGTTAACTACTGGCCGCCTTGGTTTCCTAAAATGTAAAATGGGGATAATAATTGTACCTACCCTCTAGGGTTGTTACAAGGATCAAATGAAATAATATTTGTAAAGTGCTTAGTACTGTGTCTAACACATAGTAGGTACTATGTAAATGCTATCATGATTCTTATTATTCTTATACACCCAGTACCTAGCATAATGCCTGGCATACAAGAAGTATTTTAAAATGCTTATTGATTGGTTGCTTCTGAAAATGACAAAAACAAAAGACACATCCTACATTAATTTTTTATTTTCTTACTGAGAAAAGATTTAAGGAAAAATATCTTACAGCATTTTCTTTTTGTGTTACACGGGATTCAGAGTAGTAGGCAATTAGAAATTGGAGAAGGAGAGAAAAACATCATAGCTTTTGATGTGGGGACAATTAATGGGAATATGTGCTAAAATACAACAAATATTTCTAATGTAAAGACTATGTATAGTATTTTTTTAGTTCTCACCTGTATTCATTAAATAGTCACTATATGTTTAATTATAATTTAGTGTATAAGCTTGATATGACTGAGGACTTTTTTATTCTTCATAGTTTTAGAGCCTGTCGGAAATCCATCTGTGGGAAGAAAGGATTTCTCAGACTTGTTATATGGGCCTCCAAGGAGTAAAAATCATTGTCTTCATTCTCAAGAACATTAATAAAGCCCATGCTTTCTAATATTGTAAAGAAAGTTGCATCAGCAAAAGATAAAATTTCTTTAAAAGATCTTTGCTGTCAAGACATGTTTTTCTTTTCTCCCCCATGCTGTAAGGTTTTCAAATCTGTGGTGACTGACAAAAGGATAAATAACATTTCCTTAGGACTGTTCTGATGTAGAGTATAGGACTCGCCAAACAAAGGAAACTGTGATTTCCTTTGTTTTAATTTTTATAACTTGGACATTTTGGTTTGTATTCAGGGGATAATATATTGGAATCAAAGAAGTGAAAAATTCATAGATTACTTGAGTAAGGCTTTTTTTAGAGGTTTTTTGTTTTTGTTTTTTAAAGATCAGGGGTAGAATTTATTATGGGAAAAAAAGTCAGCATATTATAAAGGTATTTAAAAAATTTTTTTCTATTAGCCTGGCCATTTTTCTTAAAATACCCTAACTATGCAAGTGTGGTCTTTATTTACAGAGAAATAGTTAAAATGTGGTTCTATTTAGTTAAAATCCACAGATTTCCTCTGTGACATGCTGGCTTCAGGAGATGTAGCCCACCCTGTCCTCTAAGAAGGCAGACGTAATTCTGGCTTGGCTGACATTGCCTGATTGAGCTTTTGGAGTGCTGCTTGGAAATGAGGATATTCTTTTTTAACATGGTCGAGAATGCTGGATATTAGGTTCATTCGGGCTTCATGTTTTTGCCTTTCATTCTGCAGAGACTGTTTGGATCGGAACAGGCATACGTGTTTTCCTTCCTTTGCAGCCTGGAGATACTTCACACGGTTCTGAAGCATTACAAGTTCTGTGAAGTTCTTAGAAAGGAAAAGAGACATATTAGACTATGAGTAAAATAAAATACCTCAGCAAATGATAAACATGAGAGGACTCAGTAATTAAAGGGGTGATCACTGAAAAATAGTGTCTTTAGACAAAGATATATAATGAAATGTTCCCATAGATTAATAAACCAAGTGGGTCTTGTCTTATTGTCTTAAGTAGAATGAAAGAAGAGGAATATATCCTATCACAGGTTCAGATCTGATTCAATGAAATCCAGTACACAGAGTGAAGAAAGTGGCAGAAGATAGAAGGCAGAAGCAAGACTTAGCAAGAGGCCCATAAAAAATACACTTCTTTGTAAATATTAGAGAAGATTAACATGACTTTTCAAGTTTTTTTCCATGGTCATTTCAACTTCCTTTTACTACTACTATATTGATGTCTCATTGTGATATAGTGATGAAACTGGATTCTTAAAGGCTATGCCAGAAATGCTCCCACCTCTGGTCCAGTGATAGAAGCTCACTATCCAAGGATCACCAGTGTTTTAATCTATATGGAGGGCAAAGGGGGTTGGGGGGGAATCACAACAATAAAATTAAAAATTTCTTGAAGTCTTCACCCTTATCTTCATAAATCTATTAACATTTGAAGGAACAAGGAAAGAGAAGGGAAAACAGGTAATAGCTGATTTCTGCATAATGGTGATTACTGTTTTTTTCATATAAAGATAAATAGCTACTCACCACTCACTGGGAAAGAATGTATTTTTAAATTTTTTGTAAATAGCATGGATCAATTTGCAGTAACGTTAGTGATTTAGCGACTGTCTCTTGGCCCATTCTCTTCATGACCATGTATTTTCATGAAAGCTGACCAAGGATAGGGGTGCCTTTGTGGTCTTAGGACAAAATGAAGCCAGCTGGACCAGAGCACGGCAGAACTAAAGATTCACCATAGATTCAACAACATTAGGTTCAAACTAAGTTGAAGCTTCACCAGCCATGGGGAGTTGGAATGATCAAATGAAACTAAGAAGAGAGATATTGCAGCTCCTCCAAGAGGACAAACTGCAGTTTGCTGACTGGAGAAATTTTATTCTTGAAGCACACAAATTAAAAAGAAGATAAAAGTGAAAGCAAGGGGAAGGTTTTCAACAAGGAACCAGAAATGAGGCAATTAAAATTGCATTTTTAGTGTTGTAGGACCAATTAAACTATGACTTCCATAGTCTCTGGCTTGCAGTTTCTATGAACTTTTTTATGCTGTATATGAAGACATTTGCTCCTGAAAATTTTATAACTGCAGGTATCATCTTAACTCTGGGGAATGAAAAAGCATTGATATTATTTACTTGAACACATAGATACAAATATATAAATAGTTAAGGTCTTTTCCCCTTTTGTTCAGATCTTTGTGTATTCAAAATTTGTTCAACTCTACCAAATATAATCTGAGTTAGTATTCAAATATAGAATCCCACTGCCATCAGAGGATCTTTATACTCACTTGTGAGTATAAATGGCCTTCCGATACTGGCTATCTAACATGGGAAGATTCATGCCCATATTAATTGGCTATTATCCCAATATTGGTATAATTCTAATTGCTTCTTTCTTTTGCTTTTAACTCCTAAACCCGTGAGAACATCTATCCCTCCATCTCTAATTACATAATTCAAAGATAAGTATCTATTTGTATCCTAATGGTCTCAGCATCTGGGATGATAGAGAAGTCCCTCTAAATTGCCTATTAGTTTTTTTTTCTGAACTTAATATTCTTAAAAATCATATATTTTTTTCAATCAACACTTTCTATCCTCACTTCCCCTCTCCACCTATATATAATGAAAGGAAAACAAAACCCATTACAAACATATATAGTTAAACAAAACAGTTTTCTACATTGGCCATGTCCAAAAAAATATGCCTCATTCTGCACTGAGTCCTTCACCTCTCTATAAAGAGCTGAGTAGTTTGTTTCATCACTGGTCTTTACAATGATCAGAGTTGCTAATTCTTTTAAAGTGGTTTGTCTTTACTATGTTGTTGTCATTGTTCTCTTGGTAAAATGTTCTTTTGGTGCTTTCTGTTCACTTTACTCTGGATCAGTTCATTCAAGTCTTCTCAGGTTTCTCTGAAACCATCTCCTTCATATTTCCTTATAGCACAATAGTATTCTATCACATTTATATACCCTAACTTGTTCAGCCATTCCCCAACTGATGGGTACCCCCTCAAGACTCATTCTTTGCCTCTTCTAAAAGATCTAGAAATACTTTTTTATATTCTTAGAGTTCATTCTGCTTAGGACTAATCCTTTTATTTCTCTTCCCTCTAATTCTCCCTATTTTCTTTGCCTTCCCTCCCATTTCCCTGAGTGACATCTATTTCTGTAGCCAACTGTTTGTGTATTTGTTTATTCCTTTAACCAGATGAGGGAGGTTAAAGGTCAGTTCCTCTCACCTGTTACTACTTGTTTGTATAAATGTCTTGTTGCACACACTGATGATGTGAGATAATTTTTCTAATATTCTTTTCTAATTCTAATATTCCTTTCTCTTTATTCCAAGTATAAACACCCTAGGACTAGCACCCCTAGTCATCTCCTCTCTTTCCATTCTTCTCTTAAGATCATCAAGACATAACAGAAATATCCCCAGGCCTTATCTAACTAGACTTCCTTTATGACCCTTCTCACAATAGGGTTCAGTCATCTTCAATATTTGAACCTAAGCAGTTCATCCTCATTAAATCCCTTATGATTATTCATTCATATTTACTGTTTTTATGTTTCTCTTAACTCTTTGAATGTTATAATGCCTATGGAGCTTTGGTCATTTCATCTGGAATGTTTGGAAATCCTCTATTTCATTAAATATTCAAGTTTTTTTTCCCTATGCATTATTTTTTAAAAAATATATAATTTATTTATTTTTTTAGGTTTCAGTGTTCACTTCCACAAGAATTTGAATTCCAAATTTTCTCCCCATCTCTCCCTATCCCCCACCCCAGGACAGCATGCATCCCATCCATCCCTTCCTCCATTCTATCCTTCCTACTATCTCCTCTCCCTTCTATCCCCCTCCCTTCTTTTTTCCTGTAGGGAAAAATAGATTTCTATATCCCATTGCCTGTACATCTTATTTCCCAGTTGCATGCAAAAACTATATTTAACATACATTTTAAAGCTTTGAGTTCCATATTCTCTCCCTTCTTCCCTCCCCACTCACCCTCATTGAGAAAGTAAGCAATACAGGTTATACATGTGTAGCCATGTAAAACACATGCAAAACAGTCATGTTTCAAAAGACTAACCACATTTCCCTCTGTCCTGTCCTACCCTCCATTTAGTCCATTCTTTCCCTTGACCTGCCCCCCATAATAGTGTTTGCTTCTGATTATTCCTTTCCCCAATTTGCTGTCCCTTCTAGTATCTTCCCTCTCCTATCCCCTCACCTCCTGCCTTTCTGCAAGGCAAAGCATATTTCTATATCCAATTGAGTGTGTGTTATTCCCTCCTGAAACCAGATCCCATTAGAGTAAGCCTCACTTATTCCCTTCCATCTCCCTCTCTTCTCCTCCAGTGTAAAAGCTCTTTCTTGCCTCTTTTATGTAAGATGATTTGCTGCATTCTACATCTCTCTCTTTCTTACTTCTAGTACATTCCACTCAACAGTAAATAGTATTTTTTAGATATTCTCCCTTCATATTCAGTGTGTACCCTGTGTCCTCTCTCCATGTGTGTGTATGTACATGTATATATACACACACATACACCCATATACATATAAAATATACACATACATACATACATACCCATACACACCTATGTGTATATGTGTGTGTGTGTGTGTGTGTGTGTGTGTATTCCCTCTAACTACCCTAATACTGAAAAAGGTCTCATGACTTACAAATATCATCTTTCCATGTAGGAATGTAAACAGTTCAACTTTAGTGAGTTCCTTATGGCTTCTCTTTCTGGTTTACTTTTTCATGTTTCCCTTGATTCTTGTATTTGAAAGTCAAATTTTCTATTCAGCTTTGGTCTTTTCAACAAAAATGCTTGGAAGTTTTCTATTTCACTGAAATTCCATTTTCCTCTGAAGTATTATATTCATTTCTGCAGGGTAGGTGGTTCTTGGTTTTAATCCTAACTTCTTTGACCTCCAGAATATTGTATTCCAAGCCCTTTGATCCCTTAGTGTAGAAGCTGCTAAATCCTGTGTTATCCTGATTGTATTTCCACAGTACTCCAATTGTTTCTTTCTGGCCAGTTGTAATATTTTCTTCTTGTCGTGGGAACTCTGGAACTTGGCTACAGTATTCCTAGGAGTTTTCCTTTTGGGGTCTTTTTTAGGAGATGACCAGTGAATTCTTTCCATTTCTGTTTTATCCTCTGGTTCTAGAATATCAGGAGAGTTTTCCTTGATAATTTCTTGGAAGATGATGTGTAGACTCTTTTTTTGATCATAGTTTTCAGAGGGACCAATAATTTTAAAATTATCTCTCCTGGATCTATTTTCCAGGTCAGTTGTTTTTCCAATGAGATATTTCACATTGTCTGCTATTTTTGTATTCTTTTGGTTTTGTTTTATAATTTCTTGATTTCTCATAAAGTCATTAGCTTCCATCTGCTCCATTCTGATTTTTAAAGAACTAGTTTCTTCAGTGAGCTTTTGAAAATCCTTTTCCATTTGGCTCATTCTGCTTTTTAAAGCATTTTTCTCCTCATTGACTTTTTGGACCTCTTTTGCCATGTGGGTTAGTCTACTGACATTTTTATTATACTGGCTTGGCCTACCCATGTACAGTTAATATTTCTCCAGTTGTTTAGATCTTTATTTGTGTGAATAGTATTTTGTAATTGTGTTCATATAGTACCTGTATGTGTCTTGGCAAGTATACTCCCAAATATTTTATACTTTCTTCAATTATTTTAAATGAAATTTCTCTATCTTGGTAATATATAGAAGTGCTGATGATTTGTGTAATTTTTTTTTAATATCCTACATCTTTGCTAAAGTTGTTAATTGTTTTGACTAGAATTTTAATTGACTTCATAGGGTTCTCTAAGTATATCATCATATCATTTGCAAAAAAAGATAGTTTTGTTTCCTTGTTGCCCATGCTATTTTTTTCAATTTCTTTTTCTTGTCTTATTGTAATAGATAGTAATTCTAATATGGTATTAAATAATAATGGATGTGGTATTAAATAATAATGGATATCTTTGCTTCACCCCTAATCTTAATGGAAAGGCTTCTAGTTTATCCCCATTACAGATAATGTTTGTTCTTGGTTGTAGATAGATACTAATTATCATTTTTGAGTTAAAGCTGCATTTATTCCTATGATTTTTAGTGACCTTAGTAAGAATGGTGTTGAATTTCATCAAAAGCTTTTTCTGTATCTGTTAATACAATCATATGATTTTTGTTGATTTTGTTATTGATATAGTCAATTATGCTTATAGTTTTCCTAATATTGAATCAGCTCTGCATTCCTGGTGTACATCCCACCTGATCATAGTGTATGATATCTGTAATATATTGCTGTAATATTTTTGCTAGTATTTTATTTAAAATTTCTGCATCAGTATTCATTAGGGAAACCAATAGTTTTCATTCTATTTTTCCTCTGCCTGATTTAGGTATCAGCACCATATTTATGTTGTAAAAAGAATTTGGTAGGACTGCTTCTTTGCTTATTTTTAAAAACAGTTTATATAGGAATTAATTGTTCTTCAAATGTTTGGTAAAAATTCACATGTAATTTTTCTTAGGTAGCTCATTTGTGGCTTGTTCAATTTCTTTTTCTAAGTTAGGGTTATTTAAATATTCCTTTTCCTCTCTGCTAATCTGGATGATTTAAATTTTTATAAATATTCATCCACTTAATTTAGATGGTTTTATTGGCATGAAGTTGGGCAAAATAGCTCATAATAATTGTTTTAACTTCATCTTTATTGGTTATGCATTCACCCTTTTAATTTTTGGTACTGGTAATTCTTCTTTCTTTTTTAAAATTAAATTAGCCAATGGTTGGTCTGTTTTATCATTTTTGTCATAAAATCAGCTCCTAGTTTTATTTGTCCAATTTAATAATTTTTCGCTTTTATTAATCTTTCCTTTGATTTTTAAGGATTTCTATTTTGGTATTTAAATACATTTTAATAATTTAATAATGTATTTAATAATAAATACATTTAAATACATAAATATATTAAATTTTAAATTTGTTGTTTTTCTAGTTCTTTTAGTTTCATGCTCAATTTGTTGATCTGTTCTTTATCTTTTTTCTTTTTTTTTGACATAAGCATATAGAGATATAAAATTTCCCCTAAATATTGCTTTGCCACAGATTTTGGCATATTAAATCACTGTCATTATCTTTAATGAAATTATTGATTATTTCTATGATTTATTCTTTGGCCCATTCATTCTTTAGGATTGGATTACTTAGTTTCCAATTAATTTTTAATCCATACTTCAAAAACTCTTTACTGAATGTAATTTTTGTTGCATTATGAACCAAAAAGGATGCTTTTAATACTTCTACTTTTCTACATTTTTGTGAGGTTTTTATGCCTTAATACAAGGTCAGTTGTTTTTTTTAAATGCCACACACAACTTAAAAATGGATATGGTCCTTTCTACTCCCATTCAGTATTATCTAGAGATCTATAGTATCTAACTTTCCTAAAAGAAGCAAGCAGCAGTGGTATGGTTCAGATACCAGGAACAGAGCAGAGTCTCAGTTCCAGCTTCTAGACCTATGTATGTTTGTGAGAAAAATCCAGTTTTTGAAGGAAATGCTTTGCTTTGTATTGCTGCTATAGTATGCCACTTAGTAAATGCCTTTCCCTTGAGTTAATTGTGTCCTCTGGCCAACTAGAGTAAAGATAAATCTATTGATGAGGACCATAAGCTATAGTTTTATGAGGTGGTATCATCCCACAGATGACACAACTGGCAAGCACAAGTTGGGAGAGAGAGCTCAGAGTGGATACTATGTGTATGAAAGGGAAAGCTGCAAAGCCATCTTAGGAAGCTGCCACATCATCACCCTAGTCTGGGTACAGATTTGGTCCTGAGACTTCAGTCAGCGCATTTGGAAGTGCAAATCTTACTATAAATTATTTTTCCTTTTTTCTTCCCTAACTCACTGGGCACTGAGTTATCACATAATTATTCATTTGGAGAAGCCTTTGCTGCCAAATGTAGGAATTCAAATAAGTGGGAGAAACTGATTGAATCTCTTCTAAATTTAAAATTCTTAAAAGGCACACATGGGGTCCTCACTCTAATTGCCATAGTGAAGGGACCTAATCTATCTAATAAGATGTTATCATCAAATAAAAACTCATAGCAGCGTAGTACCTGGTAGTATTAATAGTATGAAGTACAGAACTTGCACTCTTACCATAGCAAGCTTTGTTTTGGATTCTGCTAACCCCATGTTAATCTGTTTGACTGAACAAAAGACTATATTTACCTGTCTCTTAAGGTCTGCAAGCTTAGTGATAGTGATGTCAAGTTGGTCAGATTCTTTCTGTAGGTTGGTAAGCTTTTCCTGCTTTTCTACAAGAGACTCACTTAGACATTTTTGATTTTCTTCCATCTCAGAGATACTTTGGTTGCAGTCTTCAGTGAACTATGAAAAGAAAATGAATTATGAGATGAAAACTATGGAGAAAGATATTCTCTTACCTCGTGACAATTATATGAAAGTCACACAATAATTGATCAATAAATCAATTATCTATATTAAATATTAAGTATATAATGTATATCTGATATAGCATGTGATGAACTTGATGGGAATATAAAATTCTAGGCACCAAGAGGGATACAAAGGATGTATAACATAGCCTTTCTCTCCTAGGGAGACAAAATTAAAAAATGAAACAATAGGGAACAAGTATAATGTTATTTCATAAAGGGCAAACTCTAAATGCAACGGAAACCTCAAAGGAAAGATATTTCCTTGTATGCTGGAGTAGTTGGAAAAAGCTTGTTGGGATAAATCTTAAGACAGAGGTTATCAAACACATGACCTGCACTGAGTCACAACACTTCCTGAGTATAGCCAAACCAGATTAAAATGTACTTGGGAAATATTTAACAAAATTTTAAAAATTAAAAATAAAAAAAAATAGAACAGGGATAAGCAAATTAGAAGGAACCTTATGTGTGGTATAGTAACCCCATTTCTATTTGAGTTTAACACCACTACCTTAAGGAATAGGTAGATGAAGAAAGTCAGACATACCTGTGTAGGAAGCAGCATAATGAAATAAGAAGCAGTGTAGGGTAGTAGAAAACATGCCGAAGAGAGCCAAATCCTGCCTATATGACATTGAGCAAATCACTTAGTCTTTTATTCAGAGTCTGTTTCCTAATCTGTAAAATGGGAATTATACAGTAACCTGCTGTATTTCTTAGGATTGTGGTGAAGATCAGATGAGATAATGGATGCAAAGAAAGCACTTTCCAAACCTTAGAGCACCATATAAATGCCGCTTGTCTTGGCAAAAGTATGGTGGCAGTAATGCATATGGCATGTATAGAGAATAGCAAGAAAACTGGATTGATTTGAATGCAGTAATGTTATAGAGAAATAAGAAATAGGGTTGGATAGACAGTAGAGTGAGGCCAGATAATGGAAGGCCTTGAAAACTACGAGGAGTCTAGACTTGTCATAGGGAACCACTGTATGTTCTTCAATTAATTCAGCATGTGTTCAGAGGACTTGGTGCTAGGTGATGGGGGAGATACAATTAGAAAAGAGTGACAGTGTGATGTAGTAGACAGAGCATTGGACTTGGAGTTTTGCTGGGCTCAAATCCTAACTCTGATGCTAATTGTGTGATTTTGGGGCAAGTTAGTTAAATATACTCTATACTCAATTTCTTCACTTTAATATGGGACTAATATAACCTTTAGTTATTATTTTATTTTACTTTATTTTTTTAAATTAATTTATTTAACTTTTAACATTCATTTTCACAAAATTTTGGGTTCCAAATTTTCTCCCCTTTTGTCCCCTCCCCCCACCCCAAAACACTGAGCATTCTAATTGCCCCTATCACCAATCTGCTCTCTCTTCTATCATCCCTCTCTGCCCTTGTCTCCATCTTCTTTTTTGTCCTGTAGGGCCAAATAACTTTCTATACCCCTTTACCTGTATTTCTTATTTCCTAGTGGCAAGAACAGTACTTGACAGTTGTTCCTAAAACTTTGAGTTCCAACTTCTTTTCCTCCCTCCCTCCCCACCCCTTCCCTTTGGAAGGCAAGCAATTCAATATAGGCCAAATCTGTGTAGTTTTGCAAATGACTTCCATAATAGTCGTGTTGTATCAGACTAACTATATTTCCCTCCATCCTATCCTGTCCCCCATTACTTCTATTCTCTCTTTTGATCCTGTCCCTCCCCATGAGTGTCAACCTCAAATTGCACTCTACTCCCCATGCCCTCCCTTCTATCATCCCCCCCACCCTGCTTATCCCCTTATCCCCCACTTTCCTGTATTGTAAGATAGGTTTTCATACCAAAATGAGTGTGCATTTTATTCCTTCCTTTAGTGGAATGTGATGAGAGTAAACTTCATGTTTTTCTCTCACCTCCCCTCTTTTTCCCTCCACTAAAAAGTCTTTTGCTTACCTCTTTTATGAGAGATAATTTGCCCCATTCCATTTCTCCCTTTCTCGTCCCAATATATTTCTCTCTCACTGCTTGATTTCATTATTTAAGATATGATCCCATCCTTTTCAATTCACTCTGTGCACTCTGTCTCTATGTGTGTGTGCGTGTACGTGTGCATGTGTGTGTGTGTGTGTGTAATCCCACCCAGTACCCAAATACTGAATAGTTTCAAGAGTTACAAATATTGTCTTTCCATGTAGGAATGTAAACAGTTCAACTTTAGTAAGTCCCTTATGACTTCTCTTTGCTTTTTACCTTTTCATGCTTCTCTTGATTCTTGTGTTTGAAAGTCAAATTTTCTTTTCAGCTCTGTTCTTTTCATCAAGAATGCTTGAAAGTCCTCTATTTCATTGAAAGACCAATTTTTCCCCTGAAGTATTATACTCAGTTTTGCTGGGTAGGTGATTCTTGGTTTTAATCCTAGTTCTTTTGACTTCTGGAATATCCTGTTCCATGCCCTTTGATCCCTTAATGTAGAAGCTGCTAGATCTTGTGTTATCCTGATTGTATTTCCACAATACTTGAATTGTTTCTTTCTAGCTGCTTGCAATATTTTCTCCTTGACCTGGGAACTCTGGAATTTGGCCACAATGTTCCTAGGAGTTTCTCTTTTTGGATCTCTTTCAGGTGGTGATCTGTGGATTCCTTAAATACTTATTTTGCCCTCTGGTTCTAGAATCTCAGGGCAGTTTTCCTTGATAATTTCATGAAAGATGATGTCTAGGCTCTTTTTTTTGATCATGGCTTTCAGATAGTCGCATAATTTTTAAATTGTCTCTCCTGGATCTATTTTCCAGGTCAGTTGTTTTTCCAATGAGATATTTCACATTATCTTCCATTTTTTCATTCTTTTGGTTTTGTTTTGTGATTTCTTGGTTTCTCATAAGATCATTAGCCTCCATCTGTTCCATTCTAATTTTGAAAGAACTATTTTCTTCAGTGAGCTTTTGAATCTCCTTTTCCATTTGGCTAATTCTGCTTTTGAAAGCATTCTTCTCCTCATTGGCGTTTTGAACCTCTTTTGCCAGTTGAGTTAGCCTATTTTTCAAGGTGTTATTTTCTTCAGCATTTTTTGGGGTCTCCTTTAGCAGGGTGTTTACTTGTTTTTCATGCTTTGCTTGCACGTCTCTCATTGCTCTTCCCAGTTTTTCCTCCACCTCTCTAACTTGATTTTCAAAATCCTTTTTGAGCTCTTCCATGGCCTGAGCCCATGGTATATTTATTTTGGATGTGTGGGATACAGAAGCCTTGACTTCTGTGTCTTTCCCTGATGGTAAGCATTGTTCTTCCTCATCAGAAAGGAAAGGAGGAAATACCTGTTCACCAAGAAAGTAACCTTCTATAGTCTTATTTTTTTTCCCTTTTCTGGGCATTTTCCCAGCCAGTGACTTGACTTCTGAATATTCTCTTCACACCCACTTGGCCTCCAGATCCACCCAGCCAGTGCTTGGGGTCTGAGATTCAAATGCTGCTTCCCAGCCTCAGGGCTTTTGGCAGGGGCAGGGCTGCTATTCAGTGTGAGATCAAGTTCAGGTGCTCAGGTGGGGACAGGGCCTCCTCAGGGGCTCAGTTCCCTCAGGGGGTTTATGCAGAGACCTTCAACAATGGATCTGGGCTCCTGCCTGCTTGGGGAGCCCTGGTCTGCTCCCGCCTCTGCTGCTGCCTCCCAAGGGGGCCTGAGTTATGGGGGTACCCCACTCCCCTCTCGACCCACCAAAGAGACCCTCTCACCGACCCTTGTCACCTGTGGGTGGAGGGACCTGCGTGGCTGCTGGAGATTCCGTCCCTGAAGCCCGCTTGGAAGGGCTGGCCTCGGCTCCAGGTCCGCAGTGCGAAGGGCCTTTTGCGAGAGGTTTTCAGGCTCTCTGGAACAGAAATCTCATCTGCTCTGTTGTTCTGTGGCTTCTGCTGCTCCAGAATTTGTTGGGAGTTCTTTTTTACAGATATTTTATGGGCTGTGGGTTCAGAGCTAGTGTATGTGTGTCTTTCTACTCTGCCATCTTGGCTCCGCCCCCCTAGTTATTACTTTATAAAGTTGCTATGAGGATTAAATAAAATAATATAAAGTACTTTGCAAACCTTAGGATACTCCATAAATGTCAGTTGTTATTATTAGGGTGCCATCCTTACCCTCATGGAATCTTCAGTCTTGGAGGAGAATGAGATTTAAGCATAGTTAACTACTGAGAGCTAGAACTGTCTTTTTTTTTTCCTTTTTCCTTTCTCTGTATCACCAGTACTTAGCACAGTACCTGGCCCATAACAGGTGCTTAATAAATACTTATTTTATGACTGGGCATAATACATAATATAAATGCAATAGAGGTTTGCTAAATAAAGGGCTATATGACATTAAAGGAGTAAAAATCATCGAGGAGAAAGAAGTAGCATTTGAGAAGGACTTTAAAGAATGAGGAGAGAGTGCATTCTAGGCATAGGTGCTTGGGGAAAGGAACAGGGTTGGGAGATTGCAATATGTGTTCAAAGGACAGAACTATCCAGTATGACTGAATAGGTAGAAAGTGGAGCAGGTGGAAAGGATTAATAAGAGAGAAACCTGAAGAGGTAGATTGATGTTTGCTTTAGGAACTTGGAATGCCAGACAGATGAACTTGGAATTTTATTCAGTAGGCATGAATTTTATTCAGTACGAACCTAGGAGGGGGCAGCCAAGTAGCACAGTAGATATAGTACCAGGTCTGGAGTCAGGAAGATTCATCTTCCTGAGTTCAAATCTGGCCTCAGGTACTTACCAGCTATGTGAACCTGGGCAAGTCATTTAACCTTTGTCTGCCTCAGTTTCCCCAATTATAAATTAGGTATAATAAGAACACATACCTCACAAGGTTGTTGTGCGGATAAAATGAGATAATATTTGTGAAAAGTGCCTAGCACATAGTAGGCACTGTATAAATGTTTATTCCTTCCCCTTTGTACAGGTTGCCTCTTATGATCCAAATGCTGTCACCTCTGTCTCTTAGAATCTCTAGCTTTCTTAGAAATATACCTCTGATGTAAGACTTTTCCTGATGACCCTAGTTACTAGTGCCTCTCCTAGAAATTACTTTGTATACCTTACATATACATATGCATGACATGCATATGTTATATCTTTATTTTCAGTTATTTCTTCAATAGAATAAAAACTCCTAGAGAGGAAAGTGACATTTTCATTTTTGCCTTTGTATTTACAGCACATAACACAATACTCAGCAGATAGAAGATACTTCAGAGATACTTGTTGTTTGATTGGCAGTGGTCTAGAGGAGAGAGACAGATTTGAAATGAGATTATAGAGATTGATAAACTGATTTGAAAGTTACTGAGAGGTGGAGGAGTCAAGATGGTGGAGTGAGAGGAATCATTTTTGCCCAGCTCATCCAACACACCTCTTCCACATCAATCTAAAAAATATGTTGTACCAAGTTCTGATTGGGAAAGCCAAGAAAAAGTCACAATGAGTCATTTTCTAGCCCCATAGCATCTTAGGAAAACAGAGAGGTCTTCAAAAGCTGAGGTGGTGCTGGTCAGAATTGGAGCACAGCAACAGCAGAGATAGCAGAGGTAGTGTTGGGGGGACATTCTAGCAGCCAGGGACAGTAAAGAAAGTAAGACTGAACATCAAGGCTGGAAGAAATGGGGTCCCAAGGGACTCCTGAAACAGCACTGAGAATAGGAAGGTGTGCCAGCTGGCAACTCTGTCACCCATTACTCAGTGTGGAAAGGAGCAGTCATGTCCCAGAGGTCCTAGCTGTTACAGAGGAAGAAATAAGTTCCAAAAATTTAAGTGTATGACTGAGCTCAAGAGTAGAACGGACTCATTTCTAACCTTTAGCCCAACACATAATGCCTGTAGTAGAATAATCAGGTCAGGAAAACCAACACCAAAGGGGAGTCAAGCAGTTCAGTGACTTTGAAGCTACAGAATCTCTCAGCAGGCTAAGAGTAAATGAGTCCAATAGCAGTCTACTGAAACTCAACCCATACAACCCCAACAGACCCAAATCTGGATCAGGAACTAGTTCTTACTAGCAGTGAACAAACCTCTCCCCAGATGACACTAGTATGGAAGCACTGAAAACTTTCAGGCCCTCATACTGAGTTATGAAAACAGCAGAAAGTCAGAATAAGACTCAGGCCAGACATCACCACCTCCCCAGAGGTAAATAGAGTCCAACTATAATATAACGTCCAAAGTCAAAAAATAGGCTAGAGGAATAAGCACAAAAAAAGAACCCCACCATAAAGAACTACTATGATGACAGAGAAGTTCAAGACATAAACAGAAGACAACAACTTCGCAAAGCCTCAGAGAAAAATGCCTCAAATCCTTCATCTATAAAATGAGCTGGAGAAGTAAATGACAAGCCTCTCCAGTATCTTTGCAAATAAAACCCCAAATGGGGTGGCAAAGAGTTGGACATGAATAAACCGACTGCACAACAGTATAGGTATGGAAACTGAGGCCATGAGACATTAAAAATGACTTGCCCAAGATTACAAAGCTAACATGTTTGAGGTCAGATCTGAACTGTTCATCCTGACTCCAAGCTCAACATTCTATCCACTAAGCCCACCTAGCTGCCTAAAGGGGAATAAGAAAGGTAGGAGGGTGGCTTAGTTATGAAGAATTTCGAATGCCAAACAGAACATTTTGTATTTGCTCTTGGAGCAAATACAAAACTGGAGTTTATTGAGTGATGGGTGGGATGGAGTAGTGATGCCATGATCAGAGCTTCATTTTGGGAAAAGTCACTTTAGTGGCTGAATGGAGAATGGATTAAAGTGGAGGGAGAGTTGAGGCAGGCAGTGAAATTAAAGAACTAGTGCCTAGTGAAATTTGAGATTCTATTGTACCCAAATGGCACAGAGTCATAGATTATGGAAGCAAAATCTTATGGTCTTAAATTTATAGATAATTGAAATTAAGTAATATATAAACTTTAGCCAAAATTTATTAGACTGTTACATTTTTAAAAACTACTAGTTTCTTCTCAAAACGAAAGTGTCTGTGCAAATAATGGGATGCATAGCAAGATAACAGATGATACTCTTTTTAGACAACTAGACAAAATGAAATCTGTTCTCTTAAAGCTACTGTTAACTGAATAGTCATGATTTGCAATATCTTTATCTTATCAAAGAAGTCCTTGAAACTTTACTGTTATAATCTAACACCACAAATTGCATTTTTGACTTGTTTTCTCCTTCTCTTTGAGAAACATTCTGTTCTTGATCTGTAACATTAATGTAAACTCTCTAGGGTGAGGTAATTTCTAGAACTTTCCGGAAGTGTTTCCATGAGAGTATACATGAATTATGCTGAAAGGGCTATAAACCTGTGCATACACTTTGAACTAGCAATACCACTACTAGGTCTGTATCCCAAAGAGATCAAAGAAAAAGGAAAAGGTTTTATATGTACAAAAATATTTATAGCAGTTCTTTTTGTGGTTGCAAAGAATAAGAAATTGAGGGTACACTCATCAATTGGGAAATGGCTGAACAAGCTGTGCCATATGATTGTGATGGAGTACTATTGTGCTATAAGAAATGATTGAGTGGGGTGGTTTCATAAAAACATGATGAGACCTGTATGAACTGATGCAAAGTGAAGTGAGAAGTGGGAGATCATTGTGCACAGTAATAGCAATGTTGTAATGATGATCAGCTGTGAAAGGCATAGCTACTCCGATCAAGACAATGATCCAAGACAATTACAAAGGACTTGTGATTAAAAAATACCATCCACCTCCAGAAAGTAAACTCTGAGTGCAAACTGAAGTATAATTTTCTCTCTTAATTTTCTTTCTTCTTTTTGAAATATGTCTAATATGGAAATATGTTTTGCATGATTCACAAGTATAACTGACATCATGTTGCTTGACTTTCTCAGTGGGTGTGGGAAGGAGGGAGAGAATTTTGAACTCAAAATTTAAAAGGAGAAGGATATTTTTTAAAAAAAACTAATCAAGACTTAGACTTCTTTTGTTGAAGTAGGACACTTGATTGATAGAGATCTCTTTATCAGTCGATAGTCCTCCAAATAACTGTTTGATATAACAAAAATGTGTGTGTATAGTATAATTTCTTATTAATATGAGTACTGAACACAATACTGAGTGATTGACTTTATTTGCTGTGATACTACAATTGAATGGTTTACCTTGGACATTTTCAAATCCTTGAGCCTCCCGCTTACAGAATCATAGAATGTTAGGTGTGGAGGTATCTCAACGAACATCTAGTTCAATCTCTTCATTTTATGGATGAGGAAACTGAGTTCCAGAAAGGTGATTTGCCTAAGACCACAACTAGCTAATGTTAGAGCTGAAACTTGAATCCAAGTTCCTACATGCTATTCCATCTACCATAATTTATTTAGCTATTTTCCATTGTTGGATATTAGATTAGTTAGTTTTTTTCCCCCCAATTCTGAATACTAATACTGTAAATATCTTTGGACAAATAATCCTTAAAAATAATGCGTTCAGGGTATATTCGGTTAGAAAGATGATTTAAGATATTGTTTGGAAAATTATTATACTGTTTAAATCCAACATTATGTGACTGAAGATTGTCCACAACCAGAATCTCATCAGACAGTGACTCTCTCTAGGAATGCTGGAGATGGCTATGAGGTATTTTGGGTTTCTCCAGGTCCTGGATCTGCCCAAATCATTCTGGTTTTGGATTATCACACTCAGGACTTGTGATGGGTACACCTAAGTTTGTGTTTGGGGTTCCTTTCTGTTTTGGCTTGTGTGGTTCATGTTTTTCCTATGCTGGGCACCCTTGCCTAAATTTCATATAATATAAACCTTCCAGAGGCTGAACAAGAGGGAGTCACACCTCCTTAATGGCTCATTTCCCTCTGCCAAATGGCCTAATAAATTTCTTCCTAAAACTATTTCAGATTTTGGGGTTTGTTCTCACAAACAACAAAATGGTGGTAGTGGTGGTTTATTTAGTCACTTAAATGAACTAAATCCAAAGGTTCTCCCAGACCATGAAAGCTGAGCCTCTGTGATTCTAGGTTTGAGTATGGGCAGAATTGACCAACACAGGATGACAAAAAATAGAGTGAGAAACTGGTAAGTCCCTTTAGATTTAGGTTGGACACAGTCCAGACCCTAACTCTTACTGTCCAGAAAATTAAGGGATCATACTTGGCCTTAGCCCATGGACAGACTCAAGTGGGGTTAGAATTTGCCCAGGCCTCCCTAATGAGCAATCCCTTTCTTCATGCAAGGGTTTGGTAAGCAGCTGTTAAAAATGAAAAATTTAGTTAAAATTAGGATGGAGGTCATTTGGCAGAACTTTTTCCTTTTTTCTCTTTCTTTTTTTAATTCTTGTCTTTCTCCTCAACTTTCCCTAGATACCTGGTCAGTGACTGGCTAGTAACCACTTAGATATCCTTGTGAACATGGGCATTAGTTATACACTCATTCACTTAAGATGGCCCCAGGTTAATGAGGGAAACTTGAATTTGACAGGAGTGAGGTGGGTTTTGATTGGGGCTTCTACTTTGAAAGTTCTCTAGGACATACAAGGTCTCATTTACCAGGGAGAACTTTGAAGGGGGAACACCTCTTCATCCATAAAAATCTCCTGTAAGACTGCATAGAAAGGGAGCTTGAAAGGGTGGGGAAAACTAATGAAGTCTTAAAACAGCTCTCCCAGCTATCTGTAATATTGATCAGGAACTAACTCTGACATTTTGTTTAGACTTTTGGTGGGAGATATGGAGGAATATTGGGAGATTTTTTTCTTTCTCTCTGACTTCACAACTCTGTCCAGGTTGGAGATGGTAGAGATAAAGACAGACAAGAAAAGGAAAGAAATCCTTTTTCCTGGTTTGTACAAATGTATGGCATTATAAACTAATTCCAAACTAAAATTTGTTACTTAAATGTAATATCTTTACTGTAAATTTCCTAATTATATCTTAGTGAGGTTTTGGAGGTTTGCAGGTAGGATTAAGATGTAAACAGCACATACCTCACACTCTTCTTCCTGGAGGGGGATAGATGTATTATTCTAGTTGAAGGCAACTTCACCTACTAGAGAATAAGCAGAACTGAAGCTTGATTGATTCAACAGAATTTATTTTTTAAAGTAAACTAGTAGCAAAGTCATCTAAATTGAAGTAGACTATTCAATTCCCAAAGTGGAAGTATAGCAATTAATTGGTATTGTAAAAGGGATCTGTACAGGAAAGATTCAGTGGAATATTAGATTAGAATATGATTGGGAAATAAGATGAGATGGACTTAAAAAAAGTAGCAAAGGTAAAGAGAAGTGAAGGATCAGTGTAAAATGAAAGGTTAGTTTCAATGATGGCAGTCTGTAATCAAAATCCACTAAAAGGAAAAAAATTTGCAAGAGAAGGTTTAAGTAAGTAGAGATAGAAGAACAATGGATGGAAAGTTAATGTGAATTGGAAGATTTGAAAATCAAAGGTTGCAAGTTTTGAAAGGAAGTTTAAGAAGGTTCCTTATTCCACTAAGATTAGACAGATTTGTCAAACTTTTAAGGGGAGTGCCTATTAGCAATTTTAGATAGACAATATTCTATCAAGTTATAACATTTACTAAATGGAAACAATAGAAATAAATTTGTGGTGTGAAATTATATGAGTATGCATACTAAAAATCTGTCCTTGAAGGACCATTAAAAGGGCATGTTCCAATCATCAGAGCCTCATGGACTCCAAAATGAGGGGGATAGAAATAGGAAACTATCACTATGAATCTTTGAAAGTGAGCTAACCGAAAGCAATGGACTCTGAAATTTGGGCTGCTAGCAGCTAATAGCCCTTGGGAAAATTGAGATTTTGAATATTGCCATTTGTAATTACAAATCCAGATTTGATTTGGTTGAAATTTGTCCTGAAACCAAATTATAATGTGGTCTCATTTACAGTGAAATGTGTTCTCCTGTTAGTATAATTGTGGTAAATCAGAACTTAATGCAAAATACATTAAATAGCTGGCATTAAGGCAATATGGTTGGAAACTACGTGGATCAGGAAAACCTGAGTTCAGATTTGGTCTCAGAAATTTATTAGCTGCGTGACTTTAAGGAAGTTACTTTACCTGTTTGCCTCATTTCCCTCATCTGTAAGATAATAATGGCACCGACATCCTAAGGATCCAGTGAAATAAGTTGTAAACTGCTTAGCACAGTGTCTAGCACATGATAAGTACTTTATAAATATTAACTATTATTATATTAATTAAGTGTAATCACTCTATACTGATTTTAATATAATTGGTATAGAAAGCCAAGTGGATAAAAGGTGATTTTCTATATGAGAGGATTCAGAAATGCATTCAAATGAATTGATATTATTTGATTGATAAAGAGTTTCAGTTTATGTTTTAAAAATACATAATATTGTTTAATGCTATTATTAGGCTTCTAATTTTTCTTGCATTGTAATTTTGGCAAACCATTGTATAAAAAAATGCTGTTAACTTGAAAAATGATACTCAGAGAGTGTAGTGATTGTTTCATTAGAAAAGTGACTTCTTTTTAAAATCTGGAGCTGTTAGATTATGAATTGAGCTGTTAAAGAATGTGGTCACAATGTTTGAAAACTGTTAAGTATTTAATTGACTATACTTTGCTTTAAAATTGATAACAATAGCTTACAATTTTTGAGGGGGGAAGTAGCAAAGACCTCTTGAGTTGCCCTTATCTGTGGAGTTGTTGGGACTTTCTATTTGGGCAGTCATAAAATCTTATCAACCCAGTTGACAGAATATAGTTCTAATTTTTAAGTATGAGAAACTAGGACTGCTCCCAGCCAAAGTGACTTACAAGTTTGCTTATAATAAAAAGTGAGTTTTATATGATATTGTTTGGCCATTGGTTATGAAAATTATGAAACTGTGCCCATTAATAAATAATATGTATTGAAGTTACAGCTTTGAGCCAACTTAGTAACAATAGACCTTACATTCCAAAATTTCATTTCTGCCTTAGGAGTTAGTCAGCAAAATGGATATCTGTTAGTCTGGAGACTTATAGTAGCCATTATTTTTCAGCCTTTTCAAGATTCTTCCTTTAATGTGTCAGTGACATTGTCCATATCAGGTACAGGTACAGGGTTCAAGTGAAAATAGAAAGAACAAGTTTTATGTAAAAACTGAAATTCTTTTGATTTAACAGTATCACTATTAGGTCTGTATCCGAAAGAGACCATAAAAAAGGGAAAAGGACTCACATGAACAAAAATATTTATAGCTACTCTTTTTCTGTTGGCAAAGAGTGGGAAATTGAGGGGATGCCCATCAATGGAGGGATGGCTGAACAGGTTGCGGTATATAAATGTAATGGAATATGTGCTATAAGAAGTGATGAGCAGGCAGATTTCAGAAAAACCTGGAAAGACTTACATAAACTCATGCTGAATGAAGTGAATAGAACCAGGAGAAGATTGTATACAGTAGCAGAAACCTTGTGTGGTGATTAACAATGACAGACATAGTTCTTCTCGGCAGTATCATTGCATTCAACATAATTCCAAAAGACTAGCGATGGAAAATGCTAATCACATCCAGAGGAAGAACTATGGAGTCTGAATGCACATCGAAACGTACAATTTTCTCTTGTTTTTGGTTTTTTTTTCTTTCTTGTGGTTTTCCCTTTTTGTTCTGATTCTTCTTTCACAATATGACTAATATAGAAGTATGTTTAACATGATTGTACATATATAACCTATATCAGATTGCTTGCTGTCTTAGGGAGGGCAGAGGGAAGGGAGAGAGAGAAGAAAAATTTGGAACTCAAAATTTTATAAAAATGAATGTTGAAAACTACAAGCAATTGGAAAAAAATAAAATACTATTAAGGAAAAAACCCCCTGAAATTCTCTAACCTTTGAGGTGAATTGTAGGTTTCTAGTTTGGCAGCTAGGTGGCTCATGGACAGAACCCTGGGACTGAGGTCAGGAAGACTTCAAAGAAGTTAGTTCAAATCCAGTGTCACACACTTAATTAATCTGACTCCAGGCAAGTCACTTAACCTCTGTTTGCCTTAATCCACTGGAGAAGGAAATGGCAAACCAGTCCATTATCTTTGCCAAGGAAACCTCAGAGTGGTGTCATGAGGAGCCAGACATGACTAGGCAAGTAAATAACAGCAGCAGTCTGATGTTTTTCTTATAGCTCTGTTGTTAATAGGCTTAGCTCTAAAAAGTTTGAGATGGTTTTTAACCACATGAACTCATTTTCCAATAACTATTTCCAAAACTTCTAAATTTAAGATGTCATACAAAATTATATTGAGTCTTGTTCCTGCAAGACTTTAGCAGAATTACCCAGGGAATCTCTGCAAGTGACTTGGAATCAATGAAGCGCATCCACTAGGAGGAGCGCCCTCCAGAGCTGCCCTGAGAACAAGACCTGTTTCAGAATTTCCAAGTGAAGATGTTTCCAGGGACCAGACAGACACATGGGGACCTCTGTGACTCAAGATGAAATGTGCTGATTGAGGAGACATTGGAAGTGGCCTTCAAGGAGACTTGATACTATTTCATCTATATGATCATTATTGTATTACTTGGCTTTTTTATTTCATGGTTTTTATGTTTGCCTGGAAGAGGGATATGCCTTAATTCCTTTTTATTTATTATTTGGGGATCAAGGCCATTCCTCCTGCAATTTTTTGGTTAATTGAAAGTCTTCTGTTTATAGTAACCTCACTCTACCAAAATCTGACTTATGAACTGTGTTAACTGTTTGATGTTCCTCAAGTAGAAGCAAAGGGAAATTTGAAGCTCCCTAACTAACTGTATGAGAGGATTTCCCTGACACTTAGTTTTTCTTGGTTACCTTGATGATATAAAAATTTTCTCTCTTAAATCAATCTATTATGAACCCTGTGATGTAGTTTAATCTGTAACCTGACTTAGTTTACCCATAGAGTCTGTTCAACAAGGTTTGATTCTACTTAACTACGTTCAACTTTTATGATATTGAAGGAAACATGGGATTGTGGTTCTTTTGATACTCATGGTTACAGTATACTTTGTTTTCTATTATAAGTTTAAGTCCCTTGACTTACAACTCCTGAAACTTAACTCAGATTGATCCCCCAATGAGACACTGGAAAAACTTTGTCACTAAAGTGTCCCCTGCCCTTCCTTAAATGAATTATATCAAGCTTTAGACAAGATGGATAATGAGGAAGACACTTCATTGATTCATGTTGTTTTAATGAACTCCCTTTCACACTTTAACCCAGCTTTTTGTTTCTGTAATTATGCTTTCACTAATATGAGAATGTTGGGCTTGGGAAAGCCCCAAAGGAGTAATTTCTAGGGGAAATTATTTATTATGTTGTTTGGAAAAGTTATCACACTGTTTAAATGTGATTAAGGCAACACCCAGAATGTTGCCTGACCCCAGTAACTCTCTTGGAATGGCGGAAATGACTACAAGGTGTCCTCCAGGTCCTGGGTTTATCCAAATCATTCTTGTTTTGGTTTACCATACCTAGGACTTATGATGCATCCATTCAAATTTGTGTTTGGGATTCCTCTGTGTTTTAGCTTGTGTGGTCCCTGTGCTGGGCACCCTTGTCTAAATTCCAATGTAATGTAATCCTAATATAAACCTTTCAGAGCTGGAAAGAGGGAGTTCCACCTCCTTATTGGCTCACTTTCCTCTACCAAATGACCGAATACATTTCTTTCTAAAACTATTTCAAATTTTGGGATCTGTTCTCAAGAACCATTCCCAGCAATGGAAATAATGGATAGGAATACTTCAACAGAATTAATGGCTTCAATAGGATTCATGGCTATTATTACTTTTGTAACTTTTCTTGCGTCCTGCCAGATTGTTTTCTAAAAAGATTGGATATTGGGCCTCTAGGTGGCGCAGTGGATAGAGCACCAGTCCTGGAGTCAGGAGGACCTGAGTTACAACTAGCCCCAGACTCCTGACAGTAGTTGTGTGACCTTGGGCAAGTCACTTAACCCTGTTTGCCTCAGTTTCTTCATCTGTAAAATGAACTGGAGAAGGAAATGGAAAACTACTCCAGTAACTTTGCCAAGAAAACCCCAAATGGGGTTGGATCCTGCCAGATTGCTTCCTTAAAAAGTTATACCACTTTGCAACCAAAGCAAAAGTGAATAAAAATACCTTTCCCCCAAACCTCGCAAAGTACTTTTAATTATTTTTGGCAATCTATAGGGTATACGGTAGTATATCAAAATTGTTTTAATTTAGATCTCTTTGAATATTAGTAAAGCTTAGTATTATTTCTAGAGGTTATTTACAATGTTTCCTCCTTTGTAAACTGTCTCTTCATATCTTTTGAATTCTGTTCACTAGGGATTGTCGTTGCCTTTGAATATTTTTAATAGCTTCTTATGGATTTTAGATATAAAATTTTTAACCTGGTATACTTAATATAGATATTTTCACCAATTTCTTATTCTTTCTTTATATTGTTTTTTGTTGTAGAGGAATGTTTTATTGAGTAAGTAATCCATCAGGTAGTGCAGTGGACAGAGTGCTGAACTTGGAGTAAGGAAGATCTCACCTGAATTTATTAAATCCTGCCTCTGATTCTTATTAGCTCTGTATCCTTGATTAAGTCTATTAACTTCTGTCAGCCATAGTTTTTTCATTTATAAAATGGGGGTAATAATAATAACTATCTCACAAGCTATTGTGAAAATTAAATGAGATTATATGTAAGGTGTTTTGCAAACCTTAAAACACTACTATATAAATGTTAACTATTACCATTACAATCATTTTTGTCCCTAAGAATTTCTTTTGCAAAATAGATAGGATTTTTGCAAATGAGTCTTCTCAGAATAATACTGTATCTTGAGTAAATATTTCAGAAGATACATGACTGTATCTGTGTGCACCTTCTTTTCAGTGATGCAAATCACAACCCCTCCATTTCTTATTAGATGGATTCCTGAGTAGCCAAAAACAAACAAACAAACAAAAAATCCAAACCTAAAACAAAATGAACCATCGCGTAGGGATCAAACTTGTAAATAAAACTCTGCAAACTCAGCTGTGCTTTCCCTAAGACTAAAAACAGTCTGTCATCAGGCTGATACTTAAAGCCTTTTGATCTTGGTGGGACTAGCTAGAACTTCCTTTGAGAACCCAAAGTCATGCCACAATGAAGCATCACAGTAGGAATTTAGCAGAAGAAACTGAGTCAATATCATATAAAATAAAAATACTATTTAAGTTTTCTCCCTTCTTTTAGTTGCATTCCTTACCTACCTTCTGAGTTTCTCTGATTTTCTTCCTAAGCTCCATTTGTTGATGGTGAAAATTGTTTCTGGTGAGTAGTTTCTTGTCAATTTTACTTTGACCTTCTCCCCGAGTCACAAAGGAGTCCCTGTGGCTGATAGCTGCTTCCATTTCTCGGATCATTTTCTCTTGCTGCTTCTTCAGTTGTGCATGTTTAACCTGAGGTACAAGAGAGACAGCTAGGATTTCCAAATACCATATAATTATGCAGATGTAGAGCCGGGTAAAATATACATGGTACCAGGTTCCATGGTTATAGCAGCCTGAATTTCTCACTTTCCAGTTCATCCTTGTATTAAACCATACCATTAAACCACAAGGTGCATTTTTTCTTATGTAAGAAATTAAAGAATAGCTTATGAAACGTGTAAAAAACAATAACATGAAGAGAAACCAGTAAACATAGCAGAATAGTAAGAAAACCAGGGAAGTCAGCTCATCTAAAACCTCTTCTCTGATTATGAAAAATCATTCAAACCCCTTCTTTCACCCTATTAAGAATAATGAGGAAAGATTTCAGAATGGAAACACACACACACACAAAATAGAAAATTAGAGGACCCTAGACTATCTGCTACCTTCAGAGTCATATGGGTCCGATAACCTCTACCACACCTCCTTCTCTGAATCAGACAATAGCCAGTAGATGAAAGTGACTGGGACTCTGTGCTATATGCTTCAGCTTCATTCTGTCCCTCCTTCCTCCATCTCTGCCAGAGGCACAGGATGGAGCTCTCCAAAAGACCCACTTGGTACTAAAAAAGGTTCCAAGTATAAGCTGGTTTCCCTCCTAAGACAGGAGTTAAAAGCATGTGAACATCTTTCCATACTCCAGATGATCAAGAATAATGAAGTGTTAAAACAACAACAAAACACAGAAGGGCTATTTCAATTGGGGGAGAGGAAAAAGTTAAGGAGGGAAAACTTTACCTTTACCAGAAAGTGGGAGAACAAAAAGATGTTGCACAGAGGGAAGGGAGGGAAGGAATGGGGAAAAAAAGGACAAGTGTCCATTTAGAACTAAAAAATAAATCTGGGGCGGAGCCAAGATTTTTGTAACAGCACTGACTTTTTAGAGCGCTCCTGCCAAACCCAGCCAAGTACCTGTAAAAAATGGCTCTAAACAAATTCCAGAGCTGCAGAACCCACAGAATGATGGAGTGAAGCAAATCTCCAGGCCAAAACAACCTGGAAAGTCACAGGGAAGTGTCTATGGTGCCAAGCTGGGAGCAGAGTGTGGGCCATGCCAGCACAGACAGGACCTGAGCAGGCCCTGGGGAGACTGAATCTCTCACACCTGTGGCAGTTTCCAGACTTCAGGACCCGAAAACACTGAGGACAAATTGGAAAGTCAATGGAAAAGGCCTGTGGAATTAGTGCAAGAGAGTGGAGTGGTCAAGCCCCAGGCCCAGGGTGGCTGAGGTGGGAGGGGGCAGAGGAACCTCCCTGGCAGCAGCAGCCACTCTTTCTGGAGCTGTAGGCCAACAGATTGTGGGGGGGGGATTGAGCAGCTGACAGTGCACCCCCCACTGGAAGCAGAGAATTACCTTGACAAAGAGCTCAAAAGTCAAGTAAATGGCTGGGGAAATGAGCAAAAACTAGAAAAAGAATCAGACTATAGAATCTTACTTTGGTGACAAGGAAGACCAAAGCAAACAAATGGATGAAAACAAAGTCAAAGTTCCTCCTTCCAAAGCCTCCAAGAAAAAATATGAATTGGAAGAACTCAAAAAGGAATTTGAAAATCAAGTAAGAGAAGTAGAGCAAAAATTGAGAAGAGAAATGAGAATGATGCAAGAAAATCATGAAAAGCAAGTCAACTGCTTGCTAAAGGAGACCAAAAAAAAATGTGGAAGAAAATAACACTTTAAAAAACAGACGAACCCAAATAGCAAAAGAGATCCAAAAAGCCAATGAGAACAATGCCCTAAAAAGCAGAATTGGCCAGATGGAAAAGGAGATCCAAAAGCTCACTGGAGGAAATAATTCCTTAAAGGTTAGAATGGAGCAGATGGAAGCTAATGACTTTATGAAAAAATCAAGAAATTCTAAAGCAAAACCAAAGTAATGGAAAAATAGCAGACAATGTGAAATATCTCATTGGAAAAACAACTGACCTAGAAAAATAGATCCAGGAGAGACAATTTAAAAATTATGGGATTACCTGAAAGCCATGATCAATAAAAGAGCCTAGACATCATCTTTTATGAAATTATCAAGGAAAACTGCCCTGATATTCTAGAACCAGAGGATAAAATAAATATTGAAAGAATCTACCCATCACCTCCTGAAAGAAATCCCAAAAGAAAAACTCCTAGGAATATTGTAGCCAAATTTCAGAGTTCCCAGGTCAAGGAGAAAATGTTGCAAGCAGCCAGAAAGAAAACAAGTACTGTGGAAAATACGATCAGGATAACACAAAATCTAGCAGCTTCTACATTAAGGGACTGAAGGTCTTGGAATATGATATTCCAGAAGTCAAAGGAGCTAGAATTAAAACTAAGAATCACCTACCCAGATAAACTGAGTATAATACTTCAGGGAAAAAATGTTTATTCAATGAAATAGAGGACTTTCAAACATTCTTCATGAAAAGACCAGAGCCGAATAGAAAATTTGACTTTCACACACAAGAATCAAGAGAAGCATGAAAAGGTAGACAGGAAAAATAAATCATAAGGGACTTACTAAAGTTGAACTGTTTACATTCCTACATGGAAAGATAATATTTGTAATTCTTGAGACTTTTCTCCAACTACCTCCAACTTGGGTAGTTGGAGGGATTATATACATATAGACAGAGGGCACAAGGTAAGTTGAATAGGAAAGGATGATATCTAAAAAAATAACATTAAGGGGTGGGAGAGGAATATATTGGGAGGAGAAAGAGGAAAATGGAATGAGGCAAATTATCTGCCATAAAAAAGGCAAGAAAAAGTTTTTCAATGGAGGGAAAAAGGGGGGAGATGAGCGGGAAAAAGTCAAGCTTACTCTCATCACATTTGGCTTAAGGAGGGAATACCATGCACACTCAATTTGGTATGAAAATCTATCTTACACTATAGGAAAGTAGGAGAGAAGAGGATAGGAGTGTGGGGGGATGATAGAAGGGAGGGCACATGAGAGGAGGGGGCAATTAGAAGTAAACACTTTTGAGGAGGGACAAGGTCAAAAGACAATAGAATAAATGGGGGGCAGGATAGGATGGAGGGAAATATAGTTAGTCTTTCACAACATGACTTTTATGGAAGTCTTTTGCATAACTATACATGTATAACCTATATTGAATTGCTTGCCTTCTCAGTGGAGAGGGAGGAAGGGAGAGAAGTTGGAACTCAAAGTTTTAAAAATGAGTGTTGCGAATTGTTTTTTCATGCAACTTTGATATAAGATATACAGGTAATGGTATACAGAAATCTATCTTGCCCTACAAGAAAATAGAGGAGATGAGGATAAGGGAAGGGAGGGGTGTGATAGAAGGGAGGGCAGACTGGGGGAAGGGATAATCAGAATGCATGATGTCTTGGGTGGGGGGAGGGGAGAGATGGGGAGAAAATTTGGAACTCAAAATCTTGTGGAAATGAATGTTGAAAACTAAAAAGAAATAAATTAATTAAAAAACCCCAAATCTGAAGCTCTTCCCCCCAAAAATCAGGACCTAGATGCTCTGAAGAGGAAGCAGCTACTTATCCTCTAAAGGAATGATATACGTAGCAGCCTTTAGCAAATATTTACTCCCAGTGTTTTTTTGTTCAGCAAACCCCTTTTGATAACAACAAATAATAACAACAAAAATATGTTGTGAACCCCCAGGTTTTAATTTATTTATATATTAATTATATTATTATTAATTATATATTAATTATTTAATATACTCATAATATTCTGCAATTATGTATTGCCTAAGATACTATTGAAGCATTTTTAGTGTGAAATAGTTCCCTTGGACTATTGTTGGGCATTGCAAACCACTAAATGGGGCAGCTAGGTGGTTCAATGATTGAACACCAGGCCAGGATTCAGAAAGACATCAGTTCAAATCTGGCCGTAGACACTGGAGAAGTACCTCTGAGTTTCCTCTTCTGTAAAATGGGAATAATAATAGCACCTACCTTAGGTTGCTGTGAGGTCAAATGACATAATAATTGTAAAGTGATTAGCCAGTCCCTGGCGCATAGTAAGCACTATATAAATGTTAGCTAAGGTTGTAGTTGTTCTTGTTTTATTAAATGGAAACCCCAGAAATAGATCATCCTGGGAGAGTCAGAAGAAGTGAAGAAGGGGTGGTTGGTGACCCTCTCCTCAGAAGGACTGAGGCAGCAATTTGCTAACCTGATAACAAGGGAGCATATCTCCAAGGCACAAGAGAGAACCTCCAAAGACTTATCAAACAGATTACAACTACACCCTTCTGGTGATCCATGAAAGTACCAGAAAAAAACAAACAAACAAACAGAAAAGTATTGCCAATATCTATGAAGTTTTGGGTAAGAAACTGAAAACTCCAGAAGATCCAAGAAGACAAAATCCAAGAAAGAAGCAAGTAATAAAACCTGTGGCTTCAAAAACAAATGCCTGTCCTTTAGGCAGTGAGTGAGAGAACTGAGAGATCCTTTTGTTAGAAGGGCATAAGTTTGACTTCACGAGTATTATTGAGATTTACAATGAAACCCACAAATAGAATATGGCTCAAAAGGAACAAGATAAATAAAGAGGGGAGGCATTGTATATTAAAGAAGTTTATACTCAAGTAAAGAAATCAAGGAACCAGAGGGGGAAGCATGGTAGAGGATATTTAGATCAAAATCAATGGAGGCAAAAAGAGAAGTGATGTTGGCAATCAATCAACAAACATGTATTAAGCATCAACTAAATAAAATAGTTCTTGCCCTCAAGTTATTTACGTTCTACCAAAGAGAGATAACATGTGCATATACACACATAATCAACACAGAATACATAGAAGATAATTTTGGGGAAAGGTGTCAACAGTTGGTAATACCAGGAAAGTTCTCATGAGTATTAAAGAAAACTAGGGATTCTAATAGACAGAGGGAATAGGAAGAACATTCAAACGCTGTGGACAGATAACCTATGCAAAGACACAGATGAGAACTGGAGTGTGAATGTTAAGGAGGCTAGTTTGGCCCGACGGTAGAGTTCATAAAGAAAAGTAATGTATAGTATCATTGGAAGGATAGTTTGGAGTAAGCTTAAAAAGGATTTACAATACTAGAAGAGTTTGCATTTGACCTTAGACAAAATAGAGAGTTTATTGAGTAGGTATGTTGCATTATACTAACTGGGTAGAAAGAGGAAAATAGATGAAAAAGTGATCAGGGAAAATATACACTTTCTACAGATACAGTAGCAACTAGAGACATCAGTTATTCTGGCACTGGAGCTCTCTGAATAAGCAGAATAGCTAATTACTTTCTGACTCAATTCAATGATACTTTTTATCCTTCAAAAGATGGAGCAAGCAATAAGGAGTAAGTCTGAACTGGATCTTACTCTTATTAACAGGGAGGAATTGGGTGCTGCAGTGGAAATAATGAGATTCTGATATGGAAGTGATCACTGCGTTCTAGGATTTGTGATAGAAGCGAGGAAAACCAGCCATGGTCCTAGATTTTGGAAAAGAGAGATTTCACAAGATTCAGATAGGACTAAAATTCTATAGCGGAAGTCAGCTCAGGATAAATGGGACATTCAAGAATGAACTTACAAAGATACAAAGGAAAACAATTAGAACAAAGAAAAAAAAAATGTTTGAAGAAAACAATGTATATGCACAGGGAACTCATTTGTGCCTAGAATGTGTTTCTAACCAATGTTGATTAAAAAAAGATAAAGAGAAAATAGAAGAGCCCATAACAAAGGATGAACATCTGTATGGTTTATACAAGTAGTGTTAGATGTGTTAAGAGCTCAAAATGAACTGAGTCTGGGAAGTAAAACTACGAATAACAGAAAGGTATTTTTTTCCCTTAGTTATATTAGGTAAGAGAACAGGACAAGCAATAATCAAGCATTTATTATGCATCTACTATGTGCCATCTACTTTGTCAAGCACAGGAGATAGGAAGACAAAAATGAAAAAGACTCTGACCTCATGGAGCATACATTCTAATGAGTGAGACAGCATATACATATATAGATACATGCAAAATACAAACAAGGTGATTTGGGTGGGGATAAAGACATAGAAGATGGGAGGGGAGATGATTGGTAGAGGTTTCATGTAGAAGATGACACTTGATCTGAGTCTTGAAGGAAACTAGAAATTATAAGAAAGAGAAAAGAGTAAGGAATGAGTATATTATAAGCATGAGGTTGATAGCCAGTGCAAAGGCACAGAGGTGGTAGATATTGTCATGTAAGAGAAACAACAAGAAAACCAGTTTGGCTTAACCATAGAATGTCTAAAGGATGTACATGCATACATGCAAACACACATACATACATATATATACATACACACACATATATATAGGGGTATGAATGTGTGTGTGTAAAAGCCTTTTGGGGGGGCCAGGTTGTAAAGGTAACAATGAGAAAGGAACAAGCATTTATTAACACTTACTATATGCCAAGCACTGTGCTAAGTTCTTGACAAATATTATCTTATTTGATCTTGACAGCATCTCTGGGAGGTTGGTGCTGTTATTATCTTCATTTTACAGTTGAGGAAACTGAGGCAAACAGAGGTTAGGTTAGGTTAGGTTAGGTGTCTGAGGTCAAATTTGAATGCAGGTCTTCCTGAGTCTAGGCCAGGGAAGAAAAGGGAAATATTCCATGCACTGTGCCACTTCAGTGACAAGACCACTGCTTTGAATGAATAGGACGGTGACACTGATAAGAAGGAGGCAGGGTGGCTCATTTATTTTGTTTCTGTTTTCTTTCCAAGGAGAATGACCTCTACCCTGAAAATGAAAGATCAAAAATAGCCACAAGACAGCACCTAGTTACCCTTGATAGTTATGTTGTCTGGCCCAGAGAACTACTTTATCAGGTACTGGTGTGCCTGGCACAAATAGATAGGGAGTAGGATGAGTGTTCCAGTTTTCAAAAAAAGAAAAAAGAATCTGTACACTAAAGGACAGAGATCTGAACCAAAAGCCCTAAAAAAGGAACAAAGCAATACTCCAAAGGGACTTTTAAAGAGAAATAGGTTACAATGGAAGCAGCTAGGTGGCACAGTGAACAGAGTGCCAGGCCTGGCATTCAAATATAACTCGGAGACTTATTAGCTGTGTGTTTGCCTCAATTTCCGCATCTACAAAATGAGCTGGAGAAGAAAATGGCAAACCAACAGATGTGGGGAAAAACTTTGGTCAAATCCAATATTCACTAATGATAAATACACTAAAAAGAATAAATATTCAAGAATTTTTCCTTAATGGAAAAAAGGCAAGAACCACATAAAATGCAATGATGAAGCATTAAAACTATTCACAGTAAAAAGAGAGCAAGGGAACACACTCTCACTGCTTTTATTTGACACAGGATTAAAAATTATAATTAGTTGCAGGAAAACAGGAAAAAGACTTTAGAGGTATTATTTTACAGTTAAGAAGGGTTAGTATATAATGACCACAATAAAAAGGGACTTAAATTTTAAGTTGGAGAGATGTTCAATGTTCATAGATGGGTCAGTTTAATGTGATAAAAAATGAAAATACTTCCCAAATTAATTTATATATTTAATGTAATGCTAATTATCATATCCTGTGACTTCTTCATAGAATGAAAGAAAATCATTATAAAATTCATACTGAAAAGTAAGCAGGAAAAATCTTAATGAACATAATGAAGAGAAAGGCTGATAACAGTGATTTTGCACTTGCAGACTTAAAAACACATTATATTGTAGTTATCACAATTATCTAATTCTGGAGAAAACATGAAGAAATAGATCACTGTAACAGAATAAATGTACCAGATCACCAACCAAAGGCATAGAAAAGATTACTGTTTGATAAATCTATAGAAAAGAAAACCTGGGGAAAGGATTTGTTATTTAACAAAAGTGCTTGGGAAAGTTGGTTTGCAACATGGCAGGAAAAGGAATCACCAATACAAGTCACCACTTTTCTATAAGTTATAGTCTTAGAGAGCTGTCTAGAGCATTGAAAGGTTAAATTACCTGCCCAGGGTCACATATCCAATATGTGTTCAGAGGCAGGACCTGAACTCTGGTCTTCTTGGCTTCAAAACCAGCCCTCTACCCCCTACACTATATTAACTCATGCCTTATACCATATTTCCCACAGAATTCTGGCTGGATGAGAGACAAATAT
The DNA here is from genome assembly GCF_028372415.1 of Notamacropus eugenii. Classification (NCBI taxonomy): domain Eukaryota; kingdom Metazoa; phylum Chordata; class Mammalia; order Diprotodontia; family Macropodidae; genus Notamacropus; species Notamacropus eugenii. The sequence continues at coordinate 322,550,125 of NC_092873.1, read as the reverse complement.
TTTAGAGAAAAATCAACCATAAAAATATGGAAGGAAAGGAATAAAATATTCTGATTGTGGAAAGGAGATGGACTTTTTAATTCAATAAGTAGACATAAGTTATTAGGGACAAGATTAACTATATGAAAACAAAAATTTCTATATAACAAAAGTAATGAAAAAGAAAAACAGGTTGGGACAATATTTACAGCATATCTGAAAAAAAACCTTTACATCTAAAATATATAAAAACTATTGAAAAGTGGTATTTGGTCGATAGTTGAAAGATACTCAAATATTCAAATGATTCCGTGATCCTATTGAAGTGAGCATTCCCTTCAATCCTGCTGATTGCAACCCACCCTTTTTGGCCCAAACTATGGGATTCTTGCCCATATCGAGAAGCTTGCCACGATATCCACCCAATTTGGTTAGGGCCTTCCTTACTTTCTCCTGACATCATGAAGACAGCCATTCATTACCCCATCTTCTTTTGCAATCACTTATTTCATAGATGACAGTCTTTATGCTGACTTTCCTTTGGCATGATTCCTTGTTTGTAATGTGTGATAGTTTGTTCATACCAACTACGTACCTCTCTGTTAACCTCTGTGGTATATTTTAAAAGTTCTTCAGAAACTATACTTTTCAGTGACTGGTAGCCATTTAACAGATTAGTAAAATATTGATATTAAAAAAGGTAGGCCTTTGTGTCTGGATGAAGTTTAGAGTCATGAAAGCAATTTTGCAAATTCCTAAAGGCAGTTTGGCCAGTCTCCTCTTCCTCTTTAACTCTGGACCCAAGTCATTTTTTACTTGTATTTTTTGTCCCAAATTTTACACACACACGCACACACACACGTACACATGCACACACACACGCACATACACACGCACATGCACACATACACACAATTTTACTCAATTTGATTTCTTGCCAAGTTTTACCCTCTGCTGTTTCTTTCTGTTTTATGTGGTTATACTGTTCAAAATCTTCCATCATTCCTTTCCCTAAAACTTTACAGTTGAGTCTGCATTGCAGACTGGTTTCATTTTTGGCTGCTACGTTTCTCTACAAACACTATCCAATTTCCCTAATACTTTTGATAGCCCAATGATCTCTTTCCAAGTGTTTTTGTGATCTTGGATTTATCAAACTCTAATTTCCCATATCTCTTTTGTCTTTATGTTGTTTACAATCTGCTCATTCTCAACATTGTGGTGTTTCCAGTATCCACCTTCTCTGCTGCTTCTCTGACAATGGGGAACATAGCTGGAGGAAGTCATTCCATCTCACCAGCTAAGCCTGCTACAGACTCCTATTATCAGATCCCAGCTGGGACTTTACTGCAAGACAACCCTTTATTCTTTCTTAATTGACTATCATACTCCCCTCAGCAACTGTTCTGAACCTCTTCTCTCATGAAGCCACCAATGCTACCCTTTCCCATTCTCTCAGCTAATGACACAGAAGTTGCAAAATGTTATATCTCTAGTATCTTTCCACTATTGTTTAATCCATTCTACCCCTTAAACCTATAAAAATGTAAAGCTGTGCTATATAGAATTGAAGCAGTGTCCAAACTGTTTCCCTTTGTTTAAACAAGTAAAATCTCCTGGCTGATATGATTTTATTCACTCTGAATTTTGTTTTTTGACATAAGAAAAAATCTGTCATGTTTTAGCTTTTTTTAAAAAAAATACAAATAGATAATTTATCAAAAGCATTTTTTGTGTTTATTAATATAATTATTTTAATTTTTTCCTTTATATAATTTACTGTGTTGTATATTTTCCTAATATTAAACCATTCTTTTTAAGTCAGTCCTGCTATATACTTAAAAAACAAAACAAATCTATGGTCAAGTACTTGTATCTTTCTCCACAATGTTGTCTGGATCCAAATGGTATGTGGAACTAAAAGTCAATGTCACAACAATGTTATGTGCATCCTCTGATAGAAGTAAACCGTAAGTTCCTGAAGAAATACTAGAAGAATTCCAAGGGCTAGCACCTTTATTTGCATTTATTTTTTTCCTTGTCCATGATTTTTATTTTAGGGACTGAGACTTTGGACTGATAGCTTTAGTATAATAGCCAAATTCATGTTGTCTCTTCCTAGCTAATCTTAAGGATTTAGGCAAATAAACTTGGAAAAAATGACAGTAGAGAGAAAAATAAGGCTCTAAGGGAAAGAATATGTGTCCTTGCATGTGAGTAAATTCTTTAAACAATTATATTAGGTCTGAAGTAAATTAAAACCACATTTTTTGCATTTGAGTAAGCTACATTTCTTTTCTTAGAAGAGTCTTATTTGAATTACATTGCTAGGGATTAAGATGAAGGTGTAGTGGTCTTAATATAATTAAAGGAAGACTACATCCTCAGCTCAGCTCAGATTTTGGTGCTGTAAATCTTTTAAAGACATATGTAGATGCCTTGGGGAGAAAAATGACAATAAGTTGGCCCTTGTTTTGTGGTGAGTCATCAATCTGTGCATTTTTTCCCCTCCTCTCTGTTCATGCTCACCTGCATCCTATGGATCTCCGCTCTCATGGTTCGTATCTCAGCCTGGCCAGTTTCTGAATCCACTGCAGCTCGCATCTCTTTTGCCAGTTGAATTTTTTTCTCCCAAAGCATAATCTGGTGTCTTGAAAAGTAAGGGGGAAAAAAAGAATGAGAAAAGAAGGTAAATTGAAAGGTACTCTCTCAGTTACCTCAAAGGATATGAGTTTAAAGCCTTTCATTTGGAGCACTCATTGCAAATTTAGAACCAAGACATTTTAGAGCTAAAATTAGAGAACTTAGGAGTAATTAAATGTAGTATCTATTATTCTGCTGTCACTATAGAGGAATTATAGCTATGTTTAAATTTTTTGTATCATAGTAAGAATTCTATAAAATAAGTTATTCTATATTCTCTACATGATCTGTGTTCTAAACTCAATAAAACAAGAATTCTACAAAACAAGTTATGAAACAAGAATTCTATAAAGCAATATAAAAAATATTGCGGAAAGTTTCTCTAAAAAAGAGTTTCATTTCCAAGATATATAAGGAATTATTTAAAATTTACAAGAATAAGGGCCATTCATCAACTGATAAATAGTCAAAGGATGTGAAAAGGCAGTTTTTCAAACAAAGAAATCTATGCTATTAACCATGTTTTAAAAAAACTGCTCCAGAACACTAATAATTAGAGAAATGAAAATTAAGGTAACTCTGAGGTTTGTATCTTATACCCATCAGATTAGCAAAGATGACAAAAAAGACAGATAGGCAATGTTGAGGGGGCTGTGGGAAAACTGGCATGTTAAATCACTGTTCGTAGAATTGGTCCAGATATTCTGGAGAGCCATTTAGAACTATGCTGTAAAAGACACTAAAGTGTGGCTATCCTTTGTCCCAGAAATAAAACTACTAGGCCTGTGTCCCATGCTTAAAGAAAGAAGAAATGAAGTCGTATCTGCAAAAAAAAAAAAAAAAAAAAAATTACAGCAGCTCTTTTAGTAGTGGCAAAAAACTGGAAACTTACTAGGGTACTTATCACTTGAGGAAGGGCTGGCATATGAATGTAACAGAATACTAAGTGATGAATGGGATGGTTTTAGAGAAATTTAGCAAGCTTTTATGAATTGATGCAGTGTGAAATGAGCAGAACCAGAACAATTTATATCATAACATTGTAAAGATGAAGCACTTCGAGGGATTCAGAACTCTGATCAATGCAATGACCAACCATGTCTCTAGAGGACTAATGATAAATAAAGTATGCTGCTCACCTCTGACAGAGAGAAGATGAACTCAAGATGCACAACGAGACATACATTTTTTGGGCATGAGCAGTATAGGAATCCTTTTCCCTTTCTTTCCTTCTTTATTATAATATAGGGTAGAAGATGTCATATAAAACTGGTATCTACCAGGCTGCTATCTAGTTTCTTCATAAATCTTGTGAAAAAGAGGTTTTTCCGAATTTATATTTTAAAATTTATCAAATATTTTGTTACTGAGTTTATTTTTATTCTTCCTGGTCTATTCTGTCCAACTGATCTACTTCTCTATTTTTTAAAACCTGCCAAATAGTTTTGATGATAACTAACTTGAAACATAATTAGAGAGCTGGAAGTGCTATTTCCCTTTCATTCATTTTTAAAAATTATTTCACTTAGATTTATTATTTAATTAGATCATTAGGCTCTCAATTATGTTGTTCAGTTAGATGGAGTACTAAGGAACAACAGTAATACAACACAATATCAAAAAGTTGTTGGGGAAAATAATAATGCTACCAGTTAACATTATGGAGAGTCAGGGAATGGAGCTGGGCATTTCTGGTCTTAAAAGTCAAATTTCTAGCAAAGGACTGAGAAGATTTTTAGCAACTAAGCGATAAAAGAAAATGCCCCACACTCACTCTGCTTCTACCAGTTTACTCAGGAGGCTCTGTTTCTCTTCATTCAAATAGACCAGCTTCTCCTGCAGTTCAATGGATTCCCTCTCAGATGCCTATAGTTGGGAAACCAAGCCAACTGTTACTTTAACAGAGCAGAATTTAACACAGAGCCCTTTACCAAGATCTCATCTTCCTCAAATTAGAGCGAGAGAGATGGAGTTTCCTTCATTCCCTTCTAGAGAAGGTATTAGCCTGGAGTACCTTGAGTGAGCGAACAAATTCATTCTCCGTCACCAGGTTGCCCTGCTGTAGCTCCTCAGTGCTGCATCTGTTCTTGCAGATCAAAGTGTTAAATTTTTTCAGGTCATTGTCCATGTCCCTCATATGACATTCAATCTCTTTGATCTCATTCTTCTCCTGGTTAATCTTTTCTGTTTACAAAACAAGAAAAGAGCAAAATCCCAGAAGAGGTCCAAAGCTGATACAAAACAAAATAAACAAAGAAAAATAATCCAACCCCTATGGAAGCGCAAATTAAACCAAGCCAAAGCAAGATGATTTGGTGATCCTTGAACTCTCATCACCATTAATGGTTTTTCCTAGCAATGGAATCTCTGCTTTCTTGGTGGGAAGGATACCATCCTATAATGTTTCCTCCTAGGTGACAATGGAAATACAAACCTTTGACCTGGATAGAAAAGAGGAGAGCCATTACAAGATATACCAATTTTAAGAAATGGATGAGAACAAAGTCTGGGAACTATAGGACACTGGACTTGACTTCAATTCCTGGGAAAATTTCAGAAGGGATAGTTTCATTAAAGACAATAACAACAATGAAACCACAAACCAAAATTTATAGGATGCACAATCTTTGGGAGAAGATTTATATCTCTAAGGATTTTCATCAGCAAAAGAGAGAAAGAACAGATTCATGAGATGGAAAAACTTGGGAAACTGTATAAATTATAAAAACATAAATATCAAAAGAAAATTATGAAAAATTGAAGTTGAAAAACTTGAATTAATAAATAAAACTAGGTTTTAAAAAAAATAGTGTAATAGATAAATCATTAACTAATTTGCCTTAAAGGGAAAAACTTATCAGTATCAAAAATGAAAAAGAATTCACAACAAATAAATAAAAATATTTGAAATTATTTTGTTTAAATGTATGCCAGTAAATCCTACAACTTAAATAGATGAGTATTTAAAACATAAAATATTCAGTTTAAAATATGCAATTTAAACATAAACAACTGAATCTGAGAAAAATAAATTAAGTCAATAATGAATTCTCCAATTAAAACCCTGGGATCAGATAGCTTTACAGGTGAATTCTATCAAATATCCAAAGGACAATTCCAATATTATACACAAAAAAGAGGATCCTGACAATTTCCTTTTATGATGTAAATATGGAATCAATACATAAAACAAAGAGAGTCACGCAGAGAAATAAAACTATAGACCAATATCCTTAATGAAAATATTAATTACACACATTTAAAATAAAATATTAGCAACAAGGCTACAGAAACATATCACAAATATTATATATTCTGAATGGGTTGGTTTTGAATCAGGAATGCAGGCTAGATTCAATATTAGGAAAGTTATAATTATAATTGGCCATAACTAATATGACTATATCAATAGATGCAAAAAAAAGATTTTTGACAAAATACCCATTTCTGTTTGAAAAAATACTAGAAAACATGGGAACAAATGTAACTTTTCTTAACATAGTAACTAGAGTACATCTACAATCAAGGATCAGCATGATGAGCATGAGGACAAACTGTAGGTTTTTCTAATAAGATTAGATGTAAAGCATTGTCAGAACTAATGTTTGATTTAGTGTTAGAAATGCTAACTATAGCAATAAGACAAGAAAAACAATACCATTAAAAGAAAATATGCTCACTATTCAAGAAAGACATATTGAACTCAAAGACAAGATGAGTAGAGACAACCTAAAGATCATAGGTTTTCTAGAAGAATATGACAGGACAAAAAACCTTAACATTATAATGAAAGAAATATAAATGCCTGAGGCTTTTCAACATAGAAAATGAAATCCCAATTGAAAGAATTCACAGATCACTTCCAGGGAAAAAAAACCCACCCTTGCAAACTCTATTGTGGTTAAATTTAACAATTTGATTCTGAAACCACAAATTCTGTGAACCATCAGAACACAGATCTTCAAACATAAAAGAAAGGACATTTGAATAATGCCACTATTCCACAGTCACTAGAAAAAGGAAGAAGAAATGGAAATGTGATTTGTAGAGTAGTAGAGTTCATGACAGAGTCCAAGGTGACCTATCCTGTAAATCTGAGTTTAAACATACAAGAAAAAAGATGGATGCTCAATAATAAAGGAGCCTTTGAAACAGTTTTAGAAAGTAAACTAGGACTGAAGAGATTATTTGCTTCTCAAAAAACCCAAACAACAGAAATGTAGGAATGAATAAATATAATGGCCAAGGGCAGAAACAGCAGACTGGAGAACAGAGGGGCCAGCAAGGGACTTCTTTCTAAAGGTACTTATGGAGACAGAAGTGAAGGCAGAAATCTGGTAGAGGTAACAATGAAAAGGTAGCTAGAGGGTACTATGGACAGAATCTGGCAATAATACCCTGCCTATAGGTAAATGCTTCTTTTGTGGGACTATAGTTCAACATGGGAAGGTACACGAAAGGAGGGAGGAGAGCAAAGGGATAGACAGTAGTATGTGATGCTCTGGGATCAAATCAAAGACTAGCAATGGGTAGAAGGGGACCTTTGTGGTCTCAGCAAGAGAAGAGTCTACAAGGTAGTGGGTAAGGAGGAGAGGAGAGAGACAGAAAAAAGAGGTACAGGAAGGAGGCTTGACTTTGGAGGTAGAAGAGAGTTCTATTGATGAATGTTCCTATGAGTAAAGAGAGGTGGGTAGTGAAGAGAGATGAGCACTTTATACCAGATGAGATCCAGAGGATTTGGTGCTCGTCTACTTGTCTACAAGTCTACTTGTCCTTGGTCGATGGGGCAGAGGTGAAACCTCTGGGGTCAACTGCCACCTGGAGGAGGGGGGGAGCATAGACACAGGAAGGAGATTTCCAGGCAAATGTAGGAAAAAAGGTCAACAAAAGATGGTACTGATCAGTGGTGAACTACATAATCAGGAATCTGGTATTGGAGGGACATGCCTGCCATGGGACAGTGCTAGGTAGCACAGTATGCTGGGAACAGAGCCAGAAAGATTTGAGTTCAAATCTGGCCTCAGACACTAGCTGTGTGACCTTGGGCTAGTCACTTAACCTATATTCATCCCAATTTTCTCATCTGTAAAGTAGGGATAATAATATTACCTTTTTCCTCAGGATTGCTGTGAGAATCAAATGAGATTGTAATTGTAAAGTGTTTAGCATAGATATCAGCTGCTATTATTCATTATTATTATTACTAATAATTATAATTATCATGGTTCTGAAAATGAGGCACAATGGAAAACGGGAATCCATGGAATTGAGTGAAGCTTTACAAGTGAGTGACAGAAAGCATCTAGAGGAGAGACCCTCAAATGGACACCTTGGAAGCTTTGATAGCATGAAAAATATAGAGAAAAGAGAGAAACCAGATAATTATAGGAGTCATGAATCAGAGAATGAGAGTCTGTAGTAAACAGAAAGAAGCTGAATAATGACTAGAATGAGAGATATCCTATTTGGTAAGGGGGTGCAAAAAAAGGAAACTTAAAAACCAAAGAGCAGGACTAGCTCAAGGGGAGGAGAGGAAGGGAGAATATTCAACAAGAAGAAGGGATCTGAGGCAAGAGGAAGAGAGCCAGTGGAAACAGAGGCATGTTAAAAAAAGATTAAAGTAAACAAAAGAATATAATATTGTGTTTATAAGCAAAAGGGAGAACTTGAGGCTGAAAAGCTTCTGCACACACAACAAAAATGCATCTAGGATATGAAGGAAAGTGGTTAAATGGGGGACAATTTGTATTTAATTTCTCTGATAAGGGCTTAGGATCTAAGATATGTAACAAATTTACACACTTGCACACACGCACATACACACACACACAACTAATAGTCATTCTCCAATAGATAAATGGAAAAAGTATATGAACAAACGATTCTCCAAAGAAGGATTGTGAAGTATTAAAAACCACATGAAAACAGTATCCAAATCACTAATGATAAGAGAAATGCAAATCCAAACAAACTGGAGGCTTCATCTCACAAGGATGGCAAGGATGACAACAAATGACAATACTCAATGTTGGAGAGGTTGTGGAAGGACAGGTACACTAATACGTTGTTGGTGGAGCTGTGAAATGGAACAACCCTTTCGGAAAGTAATTTGGAATTATACAAATAAAGTTACTAAAATGTCTATGCAATTTGAAGCAGAGACTGAGGTTATTCCCCATGGGAGTCACTGATAAGAAAAAAAGTCTCTGTAGACCCCAAATCATTTATAGCAACACTTTTGTGATAGCTGGAGTCAGGAAGACACATCTTCATGAGTTCAAATCTGTCCTCAGACACTCACTAGCTGTCTGACCCTGGGCAAGTCACTTAACCCTGTTTTGCCTCAGTTTCTCATCTATAAAATGAGTTGGAGAAGGAAATAGCAAACCACACAAGTATCTTTGCCAAGAAAACACCAAATGAGGTCACTAAGGATCAGACATGACTGATAAATGACTGAACAACAACAAAAATTGAAAACAAAGTAGATACCCATCAATTGAGGCATGGCTAAATTGTAGTATGTGAATGTAATGAAACATTACTGTGCTCTAAGAAATGATGTGTGTGAGGGAAAGATTTATATGAATTAATGCAGAGTGAAGTAAGCACAGTCAAGAAAACAACATACACAGTAACTACAATTTAATTGGAAAGAATCAAAAGTAAATGTAAAAAAATTATAATAAAAAGTGGGAAATGAATAGATATGAGAAGACATCTCCAACAAATGCCTTTGTGGAAGTGGAAGGTCTACAGGCATTATACACTGCACATGTTTTTGGGCTTTTTCAATAGATTGATAAGTTGTGCTGATTTTTTTCTCTTTTTCCTTTCCAGAACATATTATTTATCACATGGGATGGCTCTCTGGGAGAGGAAAGGGTATAAATACATGGGATACTATTATGAAACAGAAAATATGAAGAAAAACTTCTTAGAAAGGGGAAGGCGTTCTTTATAGAACATTGCATGGTGTAGTTTATTCTAATATAATCACATATAACTAGGTTTAATAGGAATTGATTGTATCTCTAAATAAAGTTTAGATGCAGACACAATTTGCTAGAGTAGCCCTCAGCAATGATCTCTCTATTAATGGAAGTCTTATAGTTTCACTGCATGGATGTTGCTGTGGTATTTTTCTCATGCTGAGATTGTATAGTGCAGTTGACATTGGAGAGCCAAGTTGCATGCAAAGGAGAAACTGTAATTTAGAATCACCTGAACCATAAATATTCCATTTGTTTAACAGCCTGCATGTCTGAGATATACATGAAACAAGCCAGTGTGCCTTTAGGGAAAGAGAGACAGTTTCAGACTGCTAACTTCTCATCTTTCTCTTCTACCTGGGCCCCAATTTTTGAGTCCACCCTTCCATGGACTCCTCTTTATTTCTAGGTAATAACCATTTTAGATCCTTGACAAATTACCTGGATATACTGAATCCAAAATTTAGATCCCAGACAAGTTACCCAGACTTCTTCAAATCCAAAATTTGTTTTTTTGGTCAGTCAGGGCTCAGCCATTTATTTACCTTTGAGGAATTTGCCCAGGTGAAAGGACACAGTGTTTAGTCTTGAGGAACCATTAAATAGTTTGCCAGTTCTGGTCACCTAGACCCAGTCTGGGTAATCATCCTCATAATTATTAATTACCAGAGAAAACAAGGAATGCCTCCTTGCAGAGTCACAGGATTCCCTGTATGGTATGTGAAATATTCTAAAGGTTAATTTCAGATGTGGCTATCTAAGATAACGTTGGGTGTGGAACTGACTCAAGGAGCTTTCCTTGCCATTTTGAGAGGAAATGGTTTGTGGGCTAAGTCCCAAGGTATCTGTTACCACGTCAGGGATGCTGACTTAGCAGTAATAAGAATAGTAGACCAATAGAATAATTTCTGTCCAAACTAACAAAATCTCTCTGAATAACTTATTCAGAGACTTGGTCAAAAAACAATGTAGACTCTTAAAATAGAAGACTTTTAAGGTCTTTCCTGAGCTCAATTAACCCAAATCTATGAGCAAAATTAACCTTCTGCAAAATTGATCACATAGCTCATAAGGATGCTACCTAGGTGCTCCAATGCCAAAATAGAGAACTTTAAAAGAAATGGAAAATCAAGTGGCCACTGGGGTTTGGGAATTGGGTGGCCCTCCCTACTACAGAATGCAGTCAATGAGCATTAGAAATCTTAGCAGAACCTCCAAGAATTGTGGAATAAAGTAACATTCAGTCGATAAGCATTTTTTAAGTACCTACCATGAGCCAGGCATTGTGCTAAGCACTAGAGATACAAAAAGAGGCAAAAGACAATCCCTGATCTCAAGGAGCTCACAATCTGGCAGGAGGAAAAATATGCAAACAAATACATACTAACAAGCTATATATAATATAAATAGCCAATAATGAACAAAGGAAAGGCACTAGAATTAACAGGGATTGTGAAAGACTTCCTATAGAAGATAGAATTTTAACTGGGATTTGAAAGAAACCAGGGAAGTCACTAGGCAGACATGAGGATGGAGAGCATTCCAAGTGTGACAGATATGCCTGGAGCTGAGAGATGGAGTGTCAATGGATCAAAGAGTACACAGTAGGGAGTAAGGTGGAAGAAGAGTGGAAAGGTATGAGGAGGTCACGAAAGGCCTTGAACACCAAGCAGAGAATTTTGTATTTGATCCTGGAGGTGATAGGGAACCACTGGAATTTATTGAATAGGAGGATAACCTGTTTGGATTTCCACTTTAGGAAGTTTTTATTAGAAAGCAAACCAATTGGAAGTCAAAAAAAGTATTGTCATTCCCTTAGCACTTTGGATTCTTGTATAATGGTTAAACTTGGCAGGGCCATTCATCAGAAGTGGAGAGCAAGATGCATGAAAGTTACAACTTCCTGAATGAGAAAGCGGGATACCTCATGGTTACTGAGGTCTTCACGTTCACTGATTCCAGGGCTGATGGAAGGCAGTTTTCTAATATGGAATTACTTATGTTAAATCTGGTTCTACACATAATGCTTACTCTCTGTCCGAAGCTTCTTTTGTTCCATGATTGTTATCTGTTTCTTAAACATGTCCACTGTGGACAACTGATCCTCTCTCTCGTGGGTCAGTTTGACTAGATCTTGCTGTAGTCGAAGCCACTTCATTTGTTGTTGAACGAGGGTTGTGTTGTATTCATCTATCAGCTTGTTTATTCTTCTAATTTCTACTTCAACTGGTCCTAATTCTTCCCCCTATAGAAGGAATGTTATTTAGATAGTGTCCATAAAACTTTTTGTTTTCCCCTTAAGGGGTAGGTTACAAAGGCTTTTGAAACTGAGTGCCTAACGGTGTATAGCATTAGAGTTATAGAGTGTTTTTATCCTGAGCAACTCCAAATCGATAAATGAATGTAGCACTTACACCTGTGACCTTGGCATATTTTTATCATATTTCTAACAGGAACCCCAGACTTATATTCCCTGAAATTTTATTGTATATACAGTACCTGTCTGGTGCTACTCCCCTCAATGTAAAATCATGCTCATGGTTTGGGGTCTCCAGAGGACAGATGCTTTCTACCTCTCAGGGTTGTAGGTAATACTGATAGTATAGGTTTCTAGTACTATCACTCTTGAGGCCCTACCAGTGTGCTTCCCATTAATAACCAGTCAGTGACTTCAATTAGCCTTTAGCAAAGACATTTACTAAGGTGGTATAGTAAGAAGCTGATAACAAACATTTGCCCTGGGGCAAACACACTCTCTCACAGTTTTATGGATAGAATGGACTTCAAACCTAAATGTACAATGATAGTGAGGTAAGTTATACATTGGGCAAAGGAATATTTCACAAGTCCTTATGCTTTTTGACCTTTCTCAGGTCTATAAGTCTTCTCTTGTAGAAGGGATCATGCTCTTTGAAACTGTCTCCTTCCTTGGGTGGCTGTCTTTCTGAATCTATTTGTTTTTAGTGTGCTACTCTAATTTTGGCTGAATGTGCTGTCTAGTCTCTCTGATCTCAACTGGATGCTCTCCAACGATATAGTCAATGAGACAGAGGAGGAGATGGAGAGAGAAAAAGAAACTTCCCAGCACCAGTTCCCTCTTAGAGGTTTGACTCCAACTTGGAAATGGAATTCTCAACTTCTGAACTTGGAGTTTTCCTCTATTGGACTGTCCCAACACTAGACTGACACACTGTTGAAATGCCTCTAGTTATTTACTACCCCCAGAGGCATGGTTGGCTTGTTTGGTTAGCGGATCAGCTGTTCCTTTATTGATCTAGTAGAAAAGTTTCACACCTCATAAAGGTATCATTAAACTCATCTTACTGACTTGTTTTTAAAAAACTTCATCACTTGTCATTACATTACATTCTGCAATTACATTAGCTGATGGGGAGATGGTAAGGAGGAAAAAATCATTTCCCTCCTCTCTTTTACTGGAGAGATTTCAAAGAGAATTTAGGTTTCTCCCTGGCCTTTCCAGAGCTGTAAGAGTCCTGTTGTAGAAACATCTTGTTTGAAATTTTCCAGGAAACCTTGACGTCTTTTGAGTATGAAGCAATAGAGGTATTTTCAGTCACTCTGAAGGGACTATGGGAGTTTACAAAGTTCGCTCTATGATAGAATGCTCTTTTTCCATAGGTACCTATATAAAAATTAAAACACCTAACATGACTCAGTGCCATGGGGACAAGTCGACAAGGTTCATGAAACAGCTTTCATCTGGGAAGCTTCTCACATAGCCTTTTGGCCATTTGGTGGGGATGTAATCTTTTAATAGCACTCAGTTTCCCAAACATGCACAAAACTATCTGCCTGCAGCACTTCTAGCTGTTGAGACCTTCTATCGCATAAACATCATCTATCTTCAATCTCTTATTGAGGAATCCCTCTGAGTAGAGAGCAGGTTATGACTCCCTTTGGTCTCATAACCTGGCTCCAACCTGCCTTTCCAGGAATATTTCCTATCTCTCCTTCACGTACCCTGTGATCCAGCCAGACTGGTCTTGCAGTTCCTCACAGATGCTACTATTCCATCTCCCATCTCTGTGACTTTGCATAGACTGTCCCTGGCATGCATTCCCTCCACATCTTTGCTTCTTAGAAAAACTACTTTTTTCAGTGCTTGCTCATATGCCACTTTCTATGAGAAGCCTTATATGATCCCATCAACTTCTAGTGCCTCCCTCTCCCCAAGAAATTAGATGAGATTTACTTTGTATGTATGTATACTTATAGCGGGAAGGAAGCAAGCATTTATTAAGCTCTTGCTATGTGCCAGGCACTGTGTTAAGGCAACACATTTATCTCATTTGGTTCCCACAACAATCTTGATATTATAATTCCCATTTCACAGTTGATGAAACTGAAGAAGACCTGCCCAGGGTCACATAACTAGTAAGTCTGAGGCTAGATTTGAACTTAAATGTTTCTGACTTCAAGCCCAGCGCTATATCTACTGTGCCACCTAACTGCCTCTATATGCCTTATGTGCATATATATTGTTTTCCCCAATAGAATAGATGGCAAGGACTATTTCGGTTTTGACTTTGTATCCCCTGGAGTCTAGCACAGTGCTTGGTATATTTTGCTGTTGTTGAGTTGTTTCAGTCATATCTGACTCTTCATGATCCCATTTAGGGTTTCCTTGGCAAAGATACAGGAATGGTTTGCCATTTTCTTCTTCAGCTCATTTTACAGATGAGAAAATGGAGGGCAAATAGCATTAAGTGACTGGCCCAGGATCACACAGCTAGTAAGTGTCTGAGGCCAGATTTGAACTTAGGAAGTTAAGTCTTCCTGTCTCTAGGCCTATCACTCTATCCACGGTGCTACATAGTTGCTGCCTGGTATATAGCAAACACTTAATAAATGCTTTATTGACATTTACCCTGAGGGAAGTAGGTAGGGACAAGATTTATTATTTGTTGATTTATTTATTTATTTATTCATTATTGCATTGCTTTCTGTGTATAAGAAGACCCTTAAATGATTGGGGCTTATATCAAGGAAAATGCCAATCATGGCTAACCTGACCAGAATCATGGTTTCTTACCCCTAATTCAGAAATAATCTGATCTACTCTCTTGTTGAACACATTAATGAGGCCTTGCTTGCGCTCAATCAGTATCGTCCGTCTAGCAATTTCACTTTCACTGTTGGTGATGAGCTCATTGATCTTTTCCACTTCCTTGTCCAACTCCGTGAGTGTGGCTTGATATCCTTTTTTTCGGATATTGCTATTTGTGGTATCAAGAGCAGTCTGTGCAATGTCACCATCAATTTTGGAAAGATGTGTCACCTAAATAGTTTGAAGAAATAAGTTAGAAAAATTATATTTGCTCTATTTACCACTTTCCTCTGTGACAACTTCTGAAAAGTTTATTTGCAAAATGTTGTAAATAAACATACCTTCTCACTTTACATCTGATGTTCAGCTACTGAAATCCCAACTAAATAAACAGGATATGGTTTACCAATGTCATCTCCTTTATAATGTTCATTTCAAGGATGAGTAGCAAATTTGGCTTCATGAAAGACCCAATTTGTCAAAAGTCCAAGGACCACTTCCAGTTTATATCCAGCTAAGTAGACCTTTTGCTATAAAGCAACTATTAATTGAAAAATCATAGTTGACATTTTGTTCAAGGAGTACTACAATACCAGTTTGTGAAGTGGGCCATTAGAATATTGTGGGCTATAAGGAGAACATTGGAGAATATATCCCTACTACCATGGTCTATGGTTCATCAACCTGTTTTAGAATGCTCTGATTTATACATGTTTTAAAACAATAATCCCAAGCCCAAACTTTTATTACTACAATGTCAACTTTATTAAAGTTAGACCTGAATTTAATTTACAACTCTAAGACTTGGAAACATCATCCTATAAAAAATAGAAGAGCAAAAGAGATATGACAAAATCAACTAAAGGGTGTGACGATATGAACCTGTATGTTAGCCTGAAATATGATACAGTAGAAAGTGCATGGGGCATGGAGTCAAAAGACCTAGGTTTAAATCCTACTTCTGCTACTAAATCCTACTACCTGTACAGTATCCCCAAAGTCTCAATGTAATTTTAAGCTATTAAAAACTTACAAATTTTGGGATGCCCTATTATAGTTTAAAACTTTACTAAGACTTTTGGGACACCCTGTATAACTTAAACTTTACAGGGTCTCGGTTTTTTCAATTTGTAAAATGAGGGAATTGAACTAGATAATCTCTATATAGGCTTTCAGGTCTAGATCCTTTGGAGACCTTGTAGCAAACACTAAATCTTTAACCCTGACTCTTCCTAATGGCCCAAAAGATAATGTGTTACATGAAAGACAGTAAAAAATAAATGCTCCTGTGAAGCATGGTGTGGAATGCAGCAAGAAGGAAGGAATTTAGACACTTTTAATTACAAGCATAAGACGACACTTTTGAATGGGACAGGATGTTAGTGA
Source organism: Notamacropus eugenii (assembly GCF_028372415.1). Lineage (NCBI taxonomy): Eukaryota > Metazoa > Chordata > Mammalia > Diprotodontia > Macropodidae > Notamacropus > Notamacropus eugenii. Next base: position 322,534,057 of record NC_092873.1, on the reverse strand, counting down.
GGAGAGTCCAGAGGAGATGGTACCATCCTTCTTGCTTATAAAGCTGTAATTCCAGAATAAGATGAAAGGAGTACTCCCTAAGCTGCCGATTAGTTGGAAAGAATCGTCTCACCATGTCTGTCTTTTTCTTCTGAAGCTGAGTTGCTAGATGGCGGAAATATTTGGTCATCTTGCCAGACATCTTCTGATCCTGTAGCTTCTCTAGGATGGTCTTCTCCTTGTTCTTCTTGGCCTCCAACTCACTTTCCATGTTTTGATGGACAGTTTGCAGTTCATTTGCGCACACTGCCCGCTCCTAGAAAGAGAGAGAGACAAGGCAAGGGTTAGAGACATGTTGCTGATGTAGGTTTTCAAGTATTTATAAACAATTTCTCGACACCCAAATATTCCTGCACTGTGCCTTGGGTCATACCGAACAGGCTCGGGTGAAGGCTTCCTCAGTACTGTGCAGTGTGAGGGTATAGGTGGTAAACTCCTTTTGCAGGGCTTCATGCTTGGACATTGACTGGCTGATCAGCTTCTGGTTAAGGTTACCATCATTCTCAGCACGGTTTAAAATGTTTGCCAGGAGTTCATTCCTTTCTTCCTCTTTCATGATCGATTTCTTGTAAGCTTCAATTTCACCATCTAGGGATTTGGATTGATGCTTGGAGTCCCTGTGGGAGGGAAGACAAGGCAATGAAGTAATGGCAAAACAGGTAATTTTTTAATATGTATACTTGACCTGAAGGAAGCCCACTATAAGAAAACCCATTTTTATAGCAATTAGTTAGAGGACTAAATGTCTATGCCTCCAATTAGCATAAGACCCTCACCGCTTTTTAATAATTACTTTTTAAGACTGCGTCTCCCTATCTTGTCTAGGCTGGAAGCTCAGGGGTTACTCATAGGCCAGACCCCCGTCTTATTAGCACAGGAGGTTTAGCCTGTTCTGTGTCTGATCAAGACCAGTATTTCCTTCCCTAGGGAACCTGATAATCTCTTGTTCCCAAGGATATAAATGGTGAGAGTTTTTTTTAAAATTTTTATTTTACGTTCTAAATTCTTTCCCTCTATCCCTTTTCCTACTTGTTGAGAAGGCAAGAAATACAATACCCATTATACATATGAAGTCATACAAAACAAACAGCCGTGTTGTGAAAGAAGCAAGGAAAAAAAGAGTTAAAACCCCCCCCAGAACAAAAGCATGCTTCAGTCTGTTTTTAGAGTCTATCAGTTCTCTCTGGGGGTAGACAGCATGTTTCATTATAAGTTCTTTAGAATTGTCGTGGATCATTGTATTAATCAGGGTTGTTAAGCCTTTCATAGTTGGTTATCACTACAATAGTGCTCTTACTGTGTACATGGTTCTTTCTCCTAGTTGTGTTTGCTTCACTTCATCGAAGTTTGCCCCATTTTTTCCTGAAAACATCCCCTTCATGGTGCCTATAGCCGGTGCCACTTCCACCATGCCCTGTACCACACTCCCAGCCCACCTCCACCCCAGTGTCCGTAAGTCTCTCTTTCTGTCTTCCTAAAGTACCTTGTGCTGGAAAAATAACTCACTGAGACTTTTTGTTGCCTTTTCTGCTCAGAATTTGATTTGGTGTTTTCTGTGGTCATTTTGTAGGAGAGATTTTGGGAGAAGTTTGACAGTTGTGAGCTTTCACTCAATCATCTTGATTCTACTTCATACCCAAAATGTAAATGCTGAACCAACACAGGGACTAGTCTCTTTTGAGGTAGTTCCTTAGTTGGGATACAGACAATATCAGTTCTCCTTTATATCTCTTCCCTTCCCTTCTCTAGGAGCAGCTTTAGAAAGCTATAATCATGAGCTTTCTGAGATAAACTGGTACTTGACTTCAAATCCAGCAGGACAGCATGTTCTAGTAGATAGGACAACTGGACTTGGAGTTAGGAAGCTTTAATTCCATCTCTGACTTATTAGTCTCCTAGTTTCCTCATATAATAAAATGGGGGAGAGGGGACTGGACTTGAATTCTACAGTTGCTTCCAGCTCTAAATCTACGATCCTTGGTGATCTCTTCTGCTTTACGTTTCTTGCAATATAAGAGACTGAACAATGATCCTAACAAATGGATATTTCCAGCCTCAGTAGAGTTCTGGAGTTAGGTGCTAGCAGCACTTTAGGAGGCAATTTCCACAATAACTTCTAGGAGAAAGAAGAGAATACCACTGTCAGCAAGATTTTATAGCCAAGGGGCCAATGCTAAGGCCATATCTGGCTGATCAGGAAGCACTGACTTGTGAGTTGTCCAGGTATCACTGATACAGGTGAAAGCATATCACCCATTCAGTGGTCCCACAAGGTGTTTCATGGTTTAAGTATGCACTATTGCACACCTACAATTCATTTGCTCTTCAAGGATTTTTTTTGGTGGTAGTATCTGTCCTGCACCTAATACCTACTATTTTTGCATTAAAACAGTTTTTATAGCATGGACCTTATTAATAGGGGAGACCCAAGACAGTAACCATAACTGAACTTTATTTATGAGATTTTCCCCAGGACTCTAGCATAGAGGCATAATGAGCAGAGAGTCTAAAAAAAAAAGGGCCCAATCTCCTCTTTGATGTCTCGCTTCTTGACAAATAAATCCAGTTTACCTGACCCCAGTGTCTGAAGCTGGATTTGAGTTCAGGTCTTTCTGATTCAAGTCCAGACCTCTATCCACTATACCACTAGCTACCTCTATGAGACAATTAGCACTTAGCAAAGTGCTTGGATAGGCAGCTAGCACAGTGGATAGAGTGCCAGGCCTGGAATCAGGAAGAGTCATCTTCCTGAGTTCAAACCTGGCCTCAGATACTTACTAACTGTGTGACCCTGGGCAAGTCACTTAACCCTGTTTGTCTCAATTTCCTCACTTGTACAATGAGCTGGAAAAGAAAATGGCAAACCACTCCAGTATATTTGCCAAGAAAACCCAACAGAGGTCACAAAGAGTTAGACATCACTGAACGACAACAAAGTGCCTGGCACATAATAGAGGCTTAGCACACACTTGTTCCTTTAGGTTCCTCCAGGCTTTCCTTCTACTGTTACAACTCAGTAGCTTTTCCCTCCTTGGAGGTTCTCCTCATAAAGTTTACCACCCCATCTAGATACTGGTGGCCGTTATCTTCCTGCTTCTTCAATGAGTCCTATTTTAGTTTCTCTCTACTCCAATTCTTACCCTTATCCTATAGGACTTAGTGTACATATTGATGTTTCCTCAAATGCCCCAACTTCCTAGTTCTTTATTAAATCCATGACCTATGGTTTACCCTCTTGATCTTGCTACTACCCACAAGTATTGTAAATTCTTGTTCTTCACTCCAAAATTCCTTTATCTGACCTTAATCTTTTATCCTTCCATCTTGTTCCCTCTCCCCTAATTTTTTCTCTTTTACTCCAAGCACCTCCCAGAAGTTTCGGGGGCCATTAGTCCCTCATTGGCTACACTTTCCTTCCTTCTCCATTTAAGCCCTTTGGCAAATAAGTTGTACTTTTATACTCTCCTCTCTTTTCAAATACCTTGTTCCCTGCTCCTATTGCTAATGACAAGGTTTGGCAAGTACTTCTATTGCCAAGTACTTCTATACATTGTTGCTGAAAAGAGCTGGAAAAAATAAACAAACCCAAGCTTATTGTGTCTGTTGAAAATTTATATTTATTAATCTCATCAGCAAGGCATTCCTACTCAACAAGGCAACTCCCTACTCAATGGACAGCATTCGGTGACAGCAGTTCCTTCTTCTCCCCTCCTTTTACCTTCACATTCCTCTGACATCATCTCTTATTGTCTTCTCCTCCTCTTTAGTCTCCAATGAAAAGAAAACCCTTCTTCTTGCCAAGTTCAACCCCTTTATATTCACCTTTTACCCTCTGCCTTCCTCTTTTCTAAGTGACTGTCTCCATTACTGTCTTTTCTCTCTCTAATCTTCAGTTTCTCTATATTTACTACCTGCTTCCTTGCTCCCTCCAAAAATGCCCATGTCTTTCCCATCCCTAAAAAAACCCTTGCTTACTATCTGCCAACTATTTTCCTATATAACTCCTTCCCTTCTCTTCTAAATCCTTGGGAAAAACTTTCTACGTGCAGTACTTCCACATCCTCTTCTATTATTCTTTTCTCATTCTCTAAACCTTCTGGTACCTGTCTTCCAACCTCCATCGATCATTCAATTGAAACAGCTCTCTCCAAAATTACTGAAGATCTCTAAGTTGCCAAACCAAATGGTAATTTTCTTTCCTGCCTTCTCTGTGGTGTTTGGCGTTGTCTCCCTGAAGTCTCTTTTCCCTCAGTTTTCATAAAAGTGTTCTTTTTGGTTTCTCTTCTTACTCATATGGTTGCTCATTTTCAGTCTCCTTTGCTGAATCTTCCTTTATACTTTGCCTATTAATTAATCTCTTGAGACTGTATCCCAGACCTCTTTTCTTTTTCCCATGTTGTGATCCCATTACATCCTATGGTTTTGCTTGTAACTGATTCACAAATCTATATAGCTAGTCCTAGCCTCTCTACTGAGCTCCAAGTTCATATCACAAACTTCCTATTGGTCATTTCAAACTTGATAGCCCAGAAACATCTCAAGGTCAAAATGTTCAAAACAAAACTAATTATCTTACCCCCAAATCCTCCCATTTTCCTCACTTCCACATTCCTATCAAAAGTACCACCATCTTGGAGCCATCACAGACTTCTCACTTTCACTCACCCCACATATCCAATCACTTGCCATATTTCACTTTTAGAAAAGTATGACTCCTCTATCCTCAGTTACCACCCTAGCTCAGGCCCTCACAGCCTTTATTCTAATAGTTTTCTAACTGACTTCCTTCCCTTCTTTCTTCTATACAGCTGTCGAAGTTATTTTCCTAAAGCATAGGTCTGCCTAGGTCATGCTTTCTGTTCAGTAAACTCCAGTGCCTCAGTATCATCTTTAGGATCACATATAAAGACATTTGTTCGGTCTTTAAAGCTCTTCACAACTTGGCCCCTTCATATATTTCCAAGTTTTTTAAACGTTACTATCCTCCTCAAACTACAATCCAGTCATGTTCATCTATTTGTTGTTCCTGTACGTGACACTCCATCTCCCATCTCTCATGCCTTTCCCTATGCCTAGAATGTTTTTCTTTGTATCCTCCATCTCTTAAACTCTCTAGTTTCCTTCAGTTCTCAGCTCAAACAACAAGTTCTGTGCAACACTCTTCCCATACTTTTTTTCCCTTTAAGGCTACCTTCCATCTATGTTTTCCTCCCCATTAGAATGTAAGCTCCTTGAGGGCAGGGCCTCTTTTTGCTTTTCTTTGTATCAGCACTTCACAGTGTCTGACACATAGTAGGTGCTTAATAAAAATTTGCTGATTAATTGTTTAATATAGCCAAAAATAACTTATCCTTTCCTTGTGGTGCTGCCTGCCTCCTGTCTTGGCCACTGGTTAGCAAGAACATTTACTGTGTCAGGTACTAAGCTAAAAGCTGGTAATATAAATACAAACAAATAAAGGATAGCAGGCCCTCCCCTTCAAGAGTTCATATTCCAATGGAGAAAGACAAAACATAAAAGGAAGCAAGGTTGGGGGGTGGGGTGAGAAGCAGGGCCATGATGGAAATATAAGAAGGAATGAATTCCTCCATGAGAAATAGAGATATGGCTGGCCTGGGTACCCTCCTTAAATGGAGGAGCCTTACAGTCAGAGGGAAGGGCCCCAGGAGCCAAAGGTACTTCTGAGATATGAATTCCAGGCCTGAAAGTGATCTTCCAGGATAGAGAGTTTTCTGGCACAAAATGGAGAAGCCTGGAGCAGCACAGCTTGCTTTGACCTTACCTCTCCCAGCCATGGGGCGTTTTAGGTAAAGGTGACTTAGCATGTCTGACAAACTGCCTACAAAGCCGCTAAAGATGCTGGGCTTGATGAAACTTCCAAAGAATAATACATAGCGTTTACATAGCACTTTAAGGTTTGCAAAATGCTTTACATATGTTATGTCATTTTATCCTCACAAAACCCTAGTAGGTTGGTGCTATCATTATCCCCATTTTATAGATAAAGTAATGGAGGCACAGAGAGAGGTAGGGTCAGATGGCTAGGAAATATATGCAGCACGATTCTAACTCAGGGCTGCCTGACTCCAAAGTCCTCACCGAGATGGTGGTGGCCCTGAGTACTGAAATACAATGATCCAGTTATAACGTTTTAGCTACATAGGACCATGTGGCAGCTATCACTGCGCAAACTGACATTCCTGTGTATGCCTGGAAAAGGGAGACAGATAAGAAGCAGCTCTCGTACATTAAGCAGACCCTGTACTTCAAAGACAGGAAGCCAGTCAACATGATCCTTGATGATAGTGGGGAATTTCATCAATCCTGTTCATACCAAATACCCTTAACTCCTGAAAGTCATCTAAGAGATGGCTACTACAGGAGTTCACAATCAATATAAGATGAAGGTCAATGGCATTCTGAAGGTGCCAGTCATCAATGTGAATGATTCTCTCTCCAGAGTAAATTTGACAATCTATATGGCTGCCTTAGTTTCCCAGTGAGGACATCAAGAATACTATACACAAAGTGACTACGGTGTCAGGCTATTGTGATGTGGGTAAGGGCAGTGTTCAGACCCTTTGGGGTTTTAGGGCCTGAGTCATCATCATAGAACTAGATCCCATCAGTGTATTGCAGGCCTCTATGGAAGACTACAAGGTGAACATTGTGGATGACATTTGCCAAGAGGGAAGAATCTATGTCACTACAACAGACTGCATAGGCTACATATTGGGCAGGCCTTTTGATTAGATAAAGATCAATACCATAATATGTAATATTGGACATTTTGATGTGGACATAGAAGTGATAAATGAAAATACTGTTGAGAAAATCAAAGTGAGGTATGAGGTACACCAATATCACCTGACACTAAAGCCTGCTGACTGAGGGCTGGCTCATCAACTCATGTCAACTCCTTCAGCAACTAAGTGCTGGCCCAGACTGAGCTGTAGACCCCTTGGGAAAAGTGCCCAACAAGAGTACACTACATTTGCAAGAAGCTGGATAAGACTGTAGCCAAAACTCTTCTTGGCAAGCTTAGCATGAAGTTGACAGGCCCCATTTCTAGGGTCTGACCAAGGGAAGATTGCTTCAAACCTGAACACTACTGATACTGAGGTCTACCGGCCCACATTCTCCAAGTGACCACATGCATCTTCCTGACTTTCCAGTTGTGCATAGACTAATAAATGGCATCCTGTTGGGGAGGGAAAGAATTACTAATCATGTAAAACTGAAAATAATTCTAATGCATAGAAAAATTTCCTGAGAAAACTAGAACTGGGTAGAATCTTTGAAACAAACACGAATGAAGAAAACATGGTGTATTCCCATGTCAGCTCCATGGGCTGCTGGGAAATGTAGTTTTTCTAGGTCGAAAGAGAAGTTGAAGAGTCCAGAATCATGTGTTCAAGGATAATTGGAGCTCTGTGATGCCGTGGAGACCGGCTAGAGGTGGAAACTGATTGCAAATTAAGGTTCACATTGACTTATGATCGGGAGCAGTGGAAGCCTTTCTTGGCTCATTGATCCACTTAAGGAGTGATTTGATTGGACAAAATTAGCTGTTTGTTTGAATCTGCCTGCTTCTGAGCATTACTGTGAATTGATGAATTTATCTACCCTTGACTTTCCTCCCCTCTCTCCTGCCCTGGCAAAGCAGTATCACTTACCTTTTTGGAGTTTTTTAAGCTTTGTATATTTATTTTTTATATTGTTATAAATGAGTTTTGTCTCCAGATAAAGATAAGCTGAATTTTATGGGGAAATGAACAAGTGTTTTTGCTATATGGAAAAAAATACAGTGGTTACCAGTGATTATTTTTCCCCCAAAGTGTACTATAGAGCAGAGGGGCCAATCAGTCCTTGCTTAGTGGCTAGGGAAAGAACAAAACTTCTTCCCCAGTCTGGGGACTCCAAATTTGCTGAATTCCAATTGAAATAGCAGGTGGAAAGAATAGAAACCTGTGTGACCAACTGCCCTGGGATTTAAAAAAGAAAAAAAATCTAAGAGCCCATATTAATTTCTTTGGTGACACAAAGCAGGGCTTCAAATTGGAACCTAGTCTTTGGGGAAAAAACCAAAGCTTTTTTAGTCTTTTTTCTGCTACAGAGTAGAATACTTTAAAAAAAACAACCTTGGCTTTTTGGTTTTCTAAATTTTATTTGTGTTGCATCTATTTCTTTAACTCTCCACCCTTTCTCAGTCAAACTCCTAGAAAAAGTTGCCCACAGTTGCTGTTGCCATTTCGTGTTCTCTCACTTATTCCTCAACCTCTTGCTCCAAATGGATACATGACTTAAATATAAAAGATCCTATCATTAAAAAAACAGTTAAAGAACTCTATAACTCTATATGGCTAGGGGAAGAGTTCTTAAATGAGGGACAAGTGTGAACATGAAAAAAATGAAAATTGAAATTACATAAAATTGAAAAGCTTTTTTCACAAGCAAAATAGAATTAGAAGGGAAATAACTGGGGGAAAATCTTCATGACAAATTTCTATAATTAAGGTCTGATATCCAAGACATTTAAAGATTTGACACAAAAAGAATCAGAATAAGAATAAGAGCCACTCTCTAATAAGTTTTAAAAAATGTAGATATATAGGCAGTTCTCAAATGAAGAAATGCATAATACTAACCATATAAAACAATGCTCCAAATCACTAAAATTAAGAGAAATATGAATTAAAACTACTCTGAAGTCTCCACCTTACAGCCATCACATGAACTTTAGTCCGTGTTTTCAGCTCTGGGGCCAAGAAGAGAAAAGCAACTCAAATATTGATAATAGCAAAGCAAACTTCAGAAAAACAAAAATAGACAGACATTCATTTAGCTTCTTCTCAGGCCAAAGCTACAAGAGCCTGCTGCTTTTCTGTAGGAAGTCCTAAGAGACTATTCTGTGTCCTTATACTGGAATAATTTCTTATTTAATTTTCAGTCACCCAAGTACTTTGAAGTTAGAGGTTCTGTGTAAATAGCTATTTTTCTGATATTCTTTTTTATTTTTAAAATATTTTTGTCCACTATTGTAAAATTATCTTTATCATTATCTTTTTCTCTGATATTCTTAAGCATAATTGATCTCTGTGGTTGCCAGGTACCCATACGGTAGAGGAGGGTATTAGAAGGAGATCTTACCAGCTCATGAGCCCTTGTTAAATTTTCAGTGTGAGTATTTACACCTTGGAAAACAGCAAATGCTACAAACCAGGGCTTGATTATTTTGCTGATTGACAAAACTTGAGAAAGTGATGGAGAAAACATTAAGAATGCATTTTAGATTTAAAAGTGTATCCTGTTTAACTTTTCCTTCTCCTTTTGGAGAGTAGCTGTTAAACATTTATCAGCACACTACTGCTATGTCTGTACAAGGTCAGTGCCAAGGTTTTTAAGCAATTTTCTGTAGCAAATACAGTGGAGTTACAGGTGGCAGGTTAAGCTGAAGTCTCCACTGTCCTTCTGCATTCTTCATCCATACCACCAACTTCTGGAGCCCCTTTCTCACTTCTTTTGGCATGTGATCAGATGAGAGTGAGGTCTCCTTCCTTTAACCATAATTCCCTTGTTCTCCTTGCCTCTCCTGATGTTACAGTTAATGTACGTGGCTATCACGCCCACTGTATCACTAAGCATGAAGGCAAGTGTTGTAGATAGGGTAGAAAGATAAATCTCTGGATTTTTCATTATCTTTAGTTATTAGTATTAAAGAAGAAAGGAAAATATAAAAATTCTAGGAAAGACTGAGCCAGCTCTTTACTCCTTATATACAGATATTATTGAATCAATTCACATAGAAAACAGAATCACCCATTTCAAGTTTCTTTACTTCTTATGGAGTATAGTGCTCATGCGAAATAATAAAGGAAACCTGTCTTCTCACAGGAAAAAGCATGTGGCAAATACATGCTTTTTCTCAAAAATGAATGTTTAGCAAAGTTAATGAACTTTGCTGTTCATTACATGGCCTAAAGACCAGCCTGCACTGTAATAGCTTTACTACATTTTGTATAGTACATTGCTACAAACTTTTATATAGAAAGGAGGTGAAAAATAGATTCCATTTCCACCTGTGTTATGAGTAACTGTGATCTTTAAATTTAGTGAATACTACTCATGGACCTCTCTGTTTCTTTCTTTTTTTAAATTAGTAGCAAACTGTCTTAATGAGTACTGCTTTGTAGTATAGTTAGAGATCTGGTACTAATATTCTTCCCTCCTTTCCACTTTCATTATTACCTTTGAGATTGTGGGTATCTTGTTCTTCCATGTGAATTCTGTTATTTTTTTCTAGGTCTATAAAATATTCTTTGGGGAGTTTAATTTGATATAGCATTGAATAGGTAAATTACTTTAGATGGTATTATTTTTATTATAACCTACCCATAACCAATTAATGTTTCTCAAATTCTCTTTATTTCTGTAGACTGTTTTATTGTTGTATTCATATAGTTTCTGAATACATAATGGTAGATACAATCTCAATTTTTTATAGCTTCTTGTATTTATTTCAAATGGAATTTCTCTTTCTAGTTCTTCCTGATGGATTTTGCTGGTTACATAATACATACAAGAACACCAAGATGTAGGTAGATTTATTTTATATCCTTGAACTATACTGTTTAGTAATTATTTCGATTAATTTTGGGTTGAATCCTTAGGTTCTCTTAGCATACTTTTGTTTCATCTTGAAAAAGCGAAAGCTTTATTTCTTCTCTGCCTATGTTTATTCCCTCAATTTCTTTTCCTTATTTTCTGCTATAGCTACCAGTGATACCTACAAAGTCAAAACTAAAATAGGCAAACATGTTGGCAACTTCCCAGCACAACCAGAGATGAGCGAAAGACATTTATCTGCTAAATCTTTATTTTAGAGGCAACAAAAGTGGAGAGCCTTCCTGAGAAAGCACTGAGGTGGTGAGAGATCCCCATAGAGGAGGCAACTGGAAACCACTGGTATCTGCAGGGAGCAGGGTATCATGGCAGCAAGACTCAGACTGGGACAACCCAGGAGTCTAAGGGTTTTAAGGTCTTTAGTCTTCTGTCCTAAAATGCCATGGAACACCCTGAAGATCAAGCACTCTGAATTGCAAGAATCCAGGGGAGTCTAACCCCAGAAGATTAGAGATCAGTGGAGGAATACTGGTGATCTAGGGCAAGACCAAGCAAGGCCTACAACACTATCCAAAAGCACAGCAATGAGTGAAATCTGGTCTTGGCTAAAGCCCCAGTTTAGGAACGAAGGCTGGACAGACGAGCAAACCAAAAAAAAGACATTGACCAGTATATAAAAATCATTGCAGATTGAGAGATTCCCTCAAAGAAAAGGAATAAATAACTCCATAATAACTCTAAGCAGAAAAAATTATATTTCAACACATAAATATCTGGGAGAAATAAAGAAACAGGTTTTTTTAAAAACTCAGGAGAAAAGAATTGAAAGGAGATTAAATAGTTTAGAAGTGAAAAGCCTTAACCAAGTAATGGACTCCTTGAAAGTAAACAATAGATCAAACAGAAATCATTAATTCCATGACACTATAGGAAACATTAGAAATAAAAATCAAGATTGAGAAAAATGTAAGATAAATGATATTGAAAGAAAATGACTTTGAAAGCAGGTCCAGGAGGGATAATTTAAGAATCACTGGACTTTCATGACAGTTGCAAATTACTTAATTTAGGTTTGGAACAACACCTTGCACCATATACCAAAAAAAGCCACAAATGGATGTTGTTGTTCAGTTATTTTTCAGTTGTGTCTGATTCTTTCTGATGCCCTTTTTTTGGGTTTTATTGGCAAAGATAATGGAGAAGTTAGTTTGCTGTTTCCTTCTTCAGCTCATTTTACAGATGAGGAAAATGAGGCAAATAAGATTAAGTGACTTGCCCAGAGTCATACAGCTAGTAAGTGTCTAAGGCCAGATTGAACTCAGGAAGAGGAGTCTTCCTGCCTTCAGGTTCTATCTACTGTACCACCTAGTTGCCCTAGAAATGGATACATGACATGTCTTAAAAGGTACATCATAAAAAATCAGAGGAGCAAGGATGAAATTACCTTTTGGATCCATGGATAGAGGAAGAATTCATAATAGAGATGCAAGATAAAATGGACAATTTTGATTATGTAAAACTAATGAGTTTTTGCACAAACAAATCTAACATTATAAAAATTAGAAGGAAAACAGATAACTGGGAAAAAAATCTTTGCAGCAAATTTCTGTAATAAAATTCTCATTTCTAAGGCAAACAAGGAACATTCAAATTTATCAGAAACTAATTTAAATTGGTAAGACTAAGAAGAATTCCTCAGTAGATAAGTGGTCAAAGAATATGAATAGACAGCTTTCAAAGGAAGAAATCCAGGTTATCAACAATCACATGAAAAAAATGCTCTAAATCACTAATAATTAGATAAATGCATATGTCAGTAAAAGTCAAACCACTGCCACCATAATCTCCCCTCAGACCCTAATGGGCCCATGACCCTGAACCCAATATTCTTGAGAATAGCAGGGCCCTTCAACTATCAGACCTGTCCCAGTCCTTCTCCCACAGGCATCACTGAGGGAAGGAATCATTGTGGGAAGGAGCCTACCTTCCTCATCGCTACAAATAATAACTGCTGCTCAACAGTCAGATAGGCACAAGAGCCCTGTGAGTGCCAGCACTACCCAGACCACTAGTCCTGCTTTCAATGCAACCCTGCAGCCATTATTTGGGGACGCAATTTTTGTGGAAAAGGGGGCAGGCAAACCAACCTAGTTAAAATAATAAGATACCTTTGAGGGAGAGACAAGAGGCAGCATTTGCCAGGCAATTTAAATGACTACTCCTTTCTTGACCATCATCTCCCCTCAGACTCTGATAGAAACAGTCTAGGAACTTAAACCTAAAAGCCTTAAGAACTGCAATGTTTCTAGCCTTGTGCCCTTAGTCATCAGCTTAGGCAGCAACCCCTGTGGAGATGCAACCTGGTAACTGTTTTTGAAAATGCTACATCCATTGCTACTGAAGGCCCAGAAAACAATGCTCTTGTCACCAACGTCCCTGGAATTATTAAATGGTTCAACTTCAGAAAATAATATAATTTCATCAGTAGAAATGACATTAGAGAAGAGGCATTAAAATCTGATTTGCTGCTATATCCTAAGAATTGTGAAAACTTTCCATTTGACTTGTAACTGAAAGCTTCCATATGTGTTATCTTCTCCATTCAAATGTGCACACCTTGAGAGCGAACTGTCCAACTTTTCTCTTTGTGCCCCAGAGCTTAACACAGCATTTGGTACATAGTAAACACTTAATAAATTATTTTTTCATTCATTCATTCAAATTAAAGTAGCTTTGAGGTTTCATCTCAAAGTTAGAGTAGAAAAGATGACAAAAGAGTAAAATGACAAATGTTGAAGGGGATGTGGGAAAATAGGCGTTGTATTTGAAAATTAAGGTAAAATGAGAGACATTCTGAGCATGATCAATACATTGGGCTAGCAGTAACCAACAAACTGGGTCAATGGTATCTCTTAATGACTAAACACTCCAAGGTAGAGTTCACTAGCCTTCATATAGTTTGAAAGGACAGAATAGGTAAGTGAGGTATTGGTGATCTTTATTTCTCTAACTAGTACTTGATGGGAGAGAGTAAAACTGGAAAGAGTAAGCTAAGGATTACCACCACTTCTACCACCATCACCACTACTACCCCTACTACTATCACCACCACCACCTCTACTACCACCCACCTTGAGAACAACCAAGGATAAAAGCTTTCATCCTGAACCTCTCTTATCCCTGGATTACAGATATTGATGTGTAGTAGACAGAAGTTGTTCTAGCACAATACTATTCTTGGAGATAGGAGAGTGAAGGAGAGATTGCTTAGCCATCAAGATCCTAGGTCCTGCCTGCCACTCTTTGCTAGACTGCTGGTAGTACCAGCATAGTTCATCTTCTTACTCTCCACAATGATGGATACTGCGATTCATAGAATATTTACTTCATTTATAGAGCATGACACAGTTAAATAGAATTGTCTTCTTCCTCAGGGTCACACCACACAAGGCAGCAGGAGTCTATTTTGTCCAGCTGACTTTGGGGATATTTTAAGGTTCGGTGAGCATATCAATATGTCTGTTGCAATCTTTCACTCTTATGAGTTTTGGATACTGTCTTCAAGATTTTTCCTATTTCCCTTTTCTTTGAAGACAGAATGGGTCGGATTCCAAATCAGATATCTATCCATAGTACACACAGGCCAACTATCTTTATAGAACATGGCCCAATCACATATATTATACCCAACTATTAAGACCAAGTCTCAAAATAACCTGAACTTATAACTGACCTTCAAATCATTCTATCACAAAGTATTATACCAACATTTTCAAAAACAATGAAATGTATTCAATCATGTTTCTCCCACTAAAAAAAAATTAATGATAAATCTTTTTAAAGCAAAAGCTTTTTTTGTACAATTAATAAATAAAATATTATCAGTGAATCAACAAGATAGAATTTATTAATGCTTACTGTGTTTCAGGCATTAGCTAAGAAAGGGAAAAAAATAGTCCTTGCTCTCAAGAAGTCCACATTCTAATAAGGAAGACACCATGTACACAACTACGTGCAAACAAGGTATATACTGGATAAATTGGGGGTATTCTCAGAGGAAAGGCAATAAATTAAGAAGGACCAGAAAAGGCTTCTTGCAGAAGGTAGGGCTTTAGCTGAGTATTTTTGAAAATCATTTCATCTTTATATTATCCTTTTTAATGTCCATTTTGGTTTGTTGTATAATATACATGATTATTAGTATAATAATACATGTAAATAATTTATAAGTAATCAAATATACACTAATGGGAGCTATGTACTCAAAAATTTTTTACTGATGGAGAGTACAATCAAAAAATTTTGGAGACCACTGTACTGCCCTGAGGTCCTTTCCAACTATAAGAATCTGTTTTTCTGTGGAAAATTTGCCCTAGTTCCTTTATCTTACAAATGTCAGTTGATTATAGTCACATTATTTGTCCCCGAAAGTATACTTTGGCAGGCTCCCCTGGAACCATGAAATAAAAAAAAAAATGCAAACATCCCCAAATAGAACTTTATCAGAAACTCAATGATTTGGGGAGAAAAGAGAAATAACAATACGGCTTTTTCATTCCTCTCAGTTCAGAGATTAAAACAAAGAGAATGAATAAATGTGAAGGTATCAAACAGATGGTGGAAATGAAATCAAAAGAAGAGCTTTATTCCCCCAAATGAGTATTTTTTTCCTCCTTGAATCCTCCTAGGAAATTTGAGCATGAAAGCATTGTGCTGATTATGCACAGTATGTACTTTTAAAGAACTCAAGAATGAATGAAATCTTGGAAACCAATTATAGGGATTTTCTCTGTGGGGACTCGCTAGCTGGGATGAAATCGTCACTGCCAGGGACGAAGGCTGCAGCTAGAAATACTGGCTCAAAATTCTACCTAGAATTTAAAATTTGAAAAGACTAAGCCCAGAAAAATTGTGCAAGGTCAGGCCATATTTTATAGTCCAGAATCTGACAGAAAGCATCCATAGTGTGTTTCTGCCAGCTGTCCATTTCTTCCTCTTACAATAAGTGATAGTCCTGAATAAGAATATATTACATCATATTATAATTATTTTTGTACAACTACCTAATTAGCATATGTAGAAAAAAAACACAAATGGGTGGAAGGGAGAAACAGAGAGACAACCAGAATGAGAGGAAGAGAGCTAGAAAGAGAGAGAGGAAGTCTGAGGGAAGGAGGGAGAGAGGGAAGGAAGCAGGAAGGGAGGAAAAGACAGAAGTAAAAATGAATAGTGATTAACACATCACTGCCATGGGAAAGTGAGTATGTCAAGCTGTTGAGTAATGATGACCTTATTACTGTCCCTACTCTACCTATAAAGAGAAGCATTTAGGAAGACTTTGTCCAGCTCCACACTTCCCAACCTAACAGCCAGTAATACTTCCATATGTACAGTCATTTGTCTCAGGAGATCCTATTATAGAAGTAATCAAAGAGTTAGTACCCTCTATTGACTAGTCACTAGACTATACATATAAGGAAACCTCAGATTGGTCTTTAATTACGTCCTATTCTTATTAGTATTTACAGAGTACCTTATATCTTCAAAATGTTTTAATTAGTTATACCATATTACTTAATATTTTGTTTGGTAGATGAGAATTTTTTTTTAGATTTATATAAGATTAAAGTATTCATTTAGCATTTTCTGTGTGCCAAGCACTATACCAAGTGCTGGAAATATATGCATGAATAACAAGGGCAGCCTTTGCCCTTAGGGAGCTTACATCCTACCTAAAGGTAGGGGTGGAGTGGGACCTGTACACAGAACCTGTAAAGCAAGGAGAGAACAAGGAGGAAAGTAAGCTGAAGGGTCAAGGGCTAAACTGGGTTAGAAGTGAGCATGGTTGGCATGGGTATTTGCTAAAATGGAGGTTCCATGGAGGAACTCACCAACAGGGGGAGGAGGTACTAGGGTGGAGGTATCACCAGCATGAGAAGGCCATTTTGTGATAATTACAGAACAGGATACAGAGTTAAGGTGTCTTTTCTACCATCATACTGTCAGTATGAGGGCAGCTAGGTGGCATAGTGGAAGAATGCCAGGCCTGGAGTCAGGAAGACTCATCTTCCCTAGTTCAAATCTGGCCTTGGACACTTACTGGCTGTGTGACCTTAGGCAAGTCACTTAACCCTATTTGCCTCAGTTCCTCATCTATAAAATAGGCTAGAGAAGGAAATGACAAGTCACTCCAGTATCTTTGCCAAGAAAACCCCCAAACAGTCAGATACAGCTGAAAAATGACTGAACAGTAACTGCCAATGTTGGCCCTGAGTGTGACAGGAGTTTTTGCTAGGCTAATGGAGAAGTGAGTGCCTTACCTTGATAGAGGAGATCTGTCATTTTTTAGTCCTAATCCCTACCAAGATAGTATAAAGAGATTGATGTGTATTCTTCCTCTGCCTGTTGCCAATCCCCATACCTGACCGCTTCTAAGATGGCAGTGTAGGCTTCATCTCGGTGTTTCATTCCTACCAAACTGGTTGACCAATTCTGTAACAGTTGTTTTTTCTCCAAGTTGATAGAATCTATTTCTGTGCAGGCCTATAAAGAGATAACATCAGAAGATAGGAAGTTTAGTTTACAAATAGAGTTGGGATGCTCACTTTACCTAAGAATAAAATAAAAATAAATAAATAAATAAACAACCATCCCGAACTCTTACATATGCCAGTCTCTTCTGCTTCTCTTCCTATATGTGTCACCACTCTTCAGTATCCTCTTCTGGCTCATCAAAATCTATCATGGTCCCTAACTGTGGGTATTGCCCAAGGTTCTGATCTGGGCCCCCTTCTTTCCTCTCTCTTCACTTTCTTTAGGTGACCTTATCAGCTCCCACAGACTTAATTATCATTTCTTGGCAGATGCCTCACAGGTAGTCTATCCAATCCCAGTCTCCCCTCTGAGCTTTAGTCCGGCATCGCTACCTTTCTATTGGATATTTTAAACTGTTTGTCTTGGAGATACCACAAACTCAAATAGAACAAACTCAGATACAAATAGAATCCATCATCTTTCCTTCAAATTACAACCTTTGCCCAAACTTCCCTACATCTATTTAGAACACCACTATTTTCCCCAGGTTTGTAACTTTGACACGTCCCTTCCCTTCTCACTCTTTCTCCACATACCCAATCAGTTGCCATGTCTTGATTACCATTTCTATCTCCATGAAATCTCTCAAATCTAACCCCTTCTCATCTACTTCCATGACCACCTTAGTTCAGGTCCTCTTGCTTAGATTATTGCCACAGCCTTTTAATTGGTCTTTCTGACTAGTCTGTCACCACTCTAGCCTGTCCTCCACATAGCTGCCAAAGCGATTTTCCTTGAATGCAGATCTGACCATGTTATTCCTCTACTTAATAAACTCCAGTGGCTTCATATTACCTTTTGGATAAAACCTAAACACCTTTGTTTAGATCTTAAAGCCCTACATAACCTGGCGCCAGGCATACCAGACATTATTTCCCCCTTCCACAGTCTATGATCCAGCCAAACTAATCTTCTCTCTGATGCTCACCCTTCATCTCCCATCCTTTGCACTGATCATCTCCCATGTCTGTAATGCACTCCACTTCTACTTCATAGAAAACTTCTCTATCTTCTTTATGAACCCTTTTCTGATTCCCTAGCCACTGATGTCCACTTTCTCTCCCTCCCTTTTATTTAGCTACTTTGTATTTATGCTCTTTTTATTAATTTTATATATTTGTACTTATTGTACAAATTTATTTTCCTCCTCATTAGACAAAAATCTTTTAGGAAGTGAGGACCATTTCCCTTCTGGTGTTTGTAGACTCAGAGCCCCAACACATAATGAAATTCCTCTAAACAGTAAGAAATGGAATGTCCTAAGAATACAGTATGTTCCTCTGCCTCGTACTCTGTGGCTATCAAGGTACTTTGGAATCCTGACTCTGTCACCTAGACAGATAGCAAAAATAGTGTTTTGCTCCCTAAGTTTTGTGTTATCTGCATTAGATGAATCTGCAATTGATGCCTTTGTCCAAGTTACTGATAAAAATGTTAAAACAGCACAGGACCCATGACAGATCTCTGGGTTCCTCCATCAAAAAATTCTTGCATTAACAACTATTTTTGAAACCATCCAAACCCATCTGATAGTATTAGCATCAATTCTGCCTCTCTCCATTTCCCCACAGGAATAGTATGAGATACTTACCAAAAACTTTCCTAAAATGAATGCAAACAATATAAATAGCTTTGCCCTCACCTACTGCTAAAAGAGGAGATCAGGTAATTCTGGCATGACTTCTTCTTGATGGAGCTGTGCTGGATTTTTGCAATCCTTCCTTACCTATCTAGATATTCACCAATAATCTCTTTACTGTTCCATTCTAGAATTTTCCCAGGAATTGAAGTCAAGATTACTGGCTTATAGTTTGCAGATTCTCTACTCTTCCCTTGTTGGAGCCTCCTCTTGAATCCTGTGTTCATTTCGGATCAACCAGAGAGCATCCAGAGGAGGGCAAGCAGGATAGTGATAGCCCTTGAGTCCATGTCATAGGAGGATTGTTTGAAGCCATGGCCATGCTTAGCTTGTAGAAGAGGAGATTTGGGAGTGAGTGGATGATATCTGAACTGAAGTATTTGAAGGGCTGTCATATGGAAGAGGAATTTGGCTTGTTTTGAGTGGCCCATAATTTTCCTCTTTGCAAGGTCCACCCCATTGCTTTGGGAAAAACTTCCTAATAATTAGAGCTGTCCAAAAGAGGAATGAGCCTCTTTGGGAGAGGCTGAGTTCCTTTACTTGCCAGTCTTCAAGTGGGAACTGGATAACCTTTTGGCAGAGAGTCCTTTCATGTCTGGGTTGTATGAGGTGACCACTGAGGACTCTTCCAACTCACAAATTCTGTAATTCTATAGTTAACACATATCTATTGAATTCTTATTATGCATAGAGTACTGTGCTAGGTGCAGTGACAGCAAAGAAAATAATACAGACCTCCTGCCACATAAGAGCTTACTATTTGATCGGGAAGAAAAAATTATGAAGACAATATATGTTGTGGACTTAGAAAAATATGGAAAGACTTGGACTTTTGAAGGAAGAGGTTACCTACCCTCAGATAAACAGAGGACAAATAAGTAGAGTATGGTTTTACATAGATGAATATGAATGTATATGTTTATATATAGGAGTATGATTATAGATATCTCAGCATATGTATGTGTATGTAAGTGTATATGTGTCTGTGTATATGCATGTATATATCTGTGTATATGTTTGCATGTGTATATATGTATGTATGTGCGCATATGTATGTGTGTGTATAATTTATACACATATCCACATTTAATTGTAGCCTTCCTGGAGTGGAGGAGGAAGGGGGAGAAAAGAACACAGTAAAAAGTGCACAGCAGAGAACAAAAGAAAACTTACAAGGAAGCAAAGAAAAGATGAACAGCTCTGAACACAATGCATAGTGTGTATGATATAGGCTTTCTTGAAATGGAAATTTACTGCTGCATATTTTGAATCCCCTCTGTGAAGATGGCAATGCTTTTTTTTCCTTATTTTGTATTTAAGTTCATAATGTTTCTTTTCCTTTTCTTATTGTGTATTTAACTATTAGTATTTCAATTTAAAATAAATTAATAATAAAAAACATTTTAAAAAAACAACACATGCTCATGGCATAAGAGCTAGAAGGGACTTTAGAGATCATCTAATTCAATCTCTTTATTTTACAGAGAAGGAAATCAAAGCCCAGAGAGGTTTAAGCAATTGGTCCAGGGTCCCAGAGGTAGTAAGTAGAAGAACCAGGATTTCAATTTAAGACCTCTGAGTCCAAATCCAGTGCTCTTTCTATGAAGCACATTGTCTCAGGATAAGGACCAGATACATATTAGAGTCTAAAAGTGCTGCATGATCTCTTACCTCACCCACTGCTTTTCTTATAGTTTTTGTGTCTTCACACTGGGCAGCTAATTGGGCTTCATATAAAGCAATATGCTCTTCTAACTGGTTGGCATTCCTAGTGAGCCGGTCTACATACAGGTCCTGAAAAATCAGAAGAGAAGACATACAATACAGACATATGTCCTAGAGGAGACGTTGGATTGTTAAGATTCAGAATAAGGTTAGAATCCAGGTGAGAAAGAACATCTAGTATGTGATGTTTGTCTCAAATCCATCAAAACCAGACTGGTCTCAAAACCAGACCAGTCCAGTGAGATCAACAGCTCTTCTCTGTAGGAGTCGTGTTATTGGCAAACTTAAGTCTTCATTAGTAAATTTCATATAGGAAATAGTAACGGTTACATATATGTTCAATTTGCCAAATACCTGTTTTTTCTTCTCAATCTCTGAATTCAGCTTCTCAACTTCAGCCTTTTTTACCACCTGTTTCATTACACTGATATCGTCTCGTACATCCTGGTCTATATTTTGCAGGTAGAATAGACGCAATGTCAAGTTCTCCATATCACTCTGTAGAGAAGCCACTGGGGGGGGGGGGAGGGAAAGACAGAGAGAGAGAGAGAGAGAGAGAGAGAGGGAGGGAGGGAGAGAGAGGGAAAGAGAATGTTATTTATCAGAACACACCTTTTCCCTGATATTTTTAAGTCAAGAAGTAAAGAACAATGGTTTCTCTGACCCTTCAATCCCACTGAGATGAGGTAATATCTCACTATTTAAATCCAAAAGTCCAGTCTAAGCCTTCAAAGATCTAATGATCTAATGAAAGAGAACCAAGTGGGATTTTAGCCCCACAAAATGAAATAAGCCATTCGATTTCCTATGTTTCAGAAGAGCTCCTTCTTATGTCCAAAGACACAATGCTTTAATTTTGCAGCATTCTGCTTCATAGAAATGCTGGCAAATCTACAGCTTTCAAGAGAAAATATAAAAAGAAATGAAGTGGTAAGATTAGTTACAGTGAATTTATCTTGAAGAAAATAGGATGCGGTCGTATAATAATTTTAGAAAGTTGACTAATATCTCTATATGGACTAATATCTCTGTTGTGCTTTCAACCTCAGTTTCAGACTCAGAAATGTGTCATTATCCATTTATCCAGATATGATCAAATGATCCATCACTAAGAATTCATTAAGTGCCTATTCTGGGCCAGGAACTGGGTTAAGACACTGGGTCAGTCCCTGGAGAGTGTACTGACACTAATCCAAATCACAGAAGATTGATTTACAACCTACAATGTCAATTTATTAATTTTTAAATACAAATAATGTCTGTTTGGCCCTGGACACACCAGGAGTTAAGCTGGAAGAATGGGTTAAGGTATGGTAGGATGCTCTCTTGGTGCTTGCTTTGGCCTTATCTGGGCAAGCTAGTACCAGAAGCAAGGAGCCACAATTTGGGAACCAAGAAAATAAAGTGAATGGGATGGACTAGATATGGTCAGCATGGACAAAGTTGGATTTGAAATACCTGATTTATGTATATGTGTGTGTGTGTATGTACACACACACATATACATATATATGCATATATAATTATAAATCATTGTGTATAATTTGTAAAAAAAGTCATAAATATTTTATATATTGTATTTATTTATTTACATATAAATATAAAACAAGGCATAGTTCCTGCCTCTGAATAGTATATAATCTAATGGGGATGGGGGAAGATGAAATTAATGTGTGTGCAGATTTGCTAAGAAGAGATCATTTATTTATAAGGATTACAGAAGATTTCATAAAAGAGGTAGATTCTGAACTGGGTCTTGAGGGGAAGGTTTTCAGAAGGTGAAGGTTTGTGTAGAGAAATCATTCCAGACAGGGGGTATAATGGTCACAGAGGCATAGAAGGACAGGATAAACTCAGAGAGCCTCAAGTAACTTTGTTAGCTTATGACACTGCATGTGTGAAGGGAAGTAATATACAACAAAACTGGATGGATAGGTTGGAGATCCTCAAGAAAGTAAATTATCAATGAGAAAATTGCAGAATGAATTGGAGCAAAGCAATTGGATATTCTTTGGGAACACTTCTATCAAGTTATGATAACTAGAGGATTTGCCTTTCTATTCTAGAGAACCGATTATTCAAAATCACAGCATAAACCTCTTAATTTGGGTAGTGGAGATAAATACTGAAATTATCATCCTCCATCTTTACTTTTCATAGAATCCATGATGATTACCATACTTCTATATGACCTAGTCATTACAATATTATCTTTCATTTTGACACTTTCATAATACCATAATTTTCTATTTTATTTATTATTTTGATATTTTAGGTTGACTTTTCTAACTGACATATTACTTGTCATCAGAAACTTGTCTCCAAATATATTTAGGATGGATTACTTCTGACAAGGTTTCCTTTAAACAACTAATATCCTTAATTTCTACAACTGAATTACTCATCTGTCCAGTGCATAGAGGGAATTGTGTTTAGTATTTTCACAAACTCAATTAATAGAAAAATTAACCAAAAATCAAGAATAGATAATAGAAAATTATTGTTTTAATACTGTTAGAACCATTATGGAAAGCAATTTGTAATTATTT
The DNA here is from genome assembly GCF_028372415.1 of Notamacropus eugenii. Classification (NCBI taxonomy): domain Eukaryota; kingdom Metazoa; phylum Chordata; class Mammalia; order Diprotodontia; family Macropodidae; genus Notamacropus; species Notamacropus eugenii. The sequence continues at coordinate 322,510,888 of NC_092873.1, read as the reverse complement.
AAATAAAGGGACTAATATATCTATACCTTTGACCCAGAGATTCCATTACTAAGTTTATACCCCAAGGAGGCCATTGATAAGAAGAGAGTCCTCATGCACACCAGAATATTGTTAGCAGCATTTTTATGATAGCAAAGAACTGGAAACAAAGTAGATGTCTATCAGTTGGGGAATAGCTAAATAAATTGCAATATGTGACTATAAAGGAATTTTTTTATAATGGAATATTACCTTGAAATGACAGATATGATGAATAGAAAGAAGCTATATGAATTGATGCAGACTGAAGTAAGCAAGGCCAAGAAAAACAATATATTCATAACTACAACAATGTAAACTAAAAAAAACCAACGACACCCCAAAACCCCCAAAACTGAATCATGCAAAATTATAAAAGAGAGCATGTTGCAAAAGAGGAGCATAAGAAGACACTTTGACTCAACCCTTTTGAGGAGGTAAGAGGTCCACAAGTGTCATACATGGCACATATTTTCAGACTTTTTTGTTGTAATGTCAATTATCAATTATGCTGACTTTTTTCTTTTTTTTCTGTCTTTAAAAAATACTGTTTTTCATATGGGATGTGGTCCCAATTTATTGGGCAATTGACATTCATTGCTTAATAAAGTGATATGCTCAATATGTAATATATTAATATGACTCAATTGTCAGGTATTCACTGTGTTACTGAAACCCCAGAATGTAGTTAGTTTTAATATATAAGCAAAAGATAAATGAGATATAACTATAAAGGGAAATGAGAAAATTAATAATATTTATTTGCCTAAGTTGTGGTTAGTGAAGTTTTGCTGAGGTATATATTACTCTTGTTTTGAATTTTCATTGTCTGAATTGTCATGAAGCCAATAGTAAAACTATTTCTTTTCTGAACAGGAAATTTCCCCACCTGGTTAAACCTGAGTCCTGCTTTTGATACCCTGTGACTACATAATTGTAGCAATTAGTTATGACTTGTATCTAGAATCAAACAGTGCTAAGGGAATCTTTCCCCTGTTATGGTATATGTCAAGTCAGTCTGTACCCTTGAGGGGATGAGTCTTGACTTTGTTAAAATTATGTCCCTCCTTTTTTTTTCATAGCAAATTTCCATAATAAAGCAGGTGAGTATGAAATGTTTTTTAAGTACAATACTAAATCTATTAATTAATAAATTGATATTGGTACATCTCTGAATTTCCATAATAGGCTGCAAGTATGAAAAAAATTACAATTTTAATCTGTATTTGTGGTCAAATTATGATAATTCTCTTCAAAAGGGTAAATTAGGCTTCTGGAAGGCAAGATGGTAGAGTAAGAAGATAGTTGCTCTCACCCTCCCTTACTGAACTCTGAAAGCCCAGAAAAATATCGCCCCAAGAAAAACTCTGGAACAGCTAAGTCAGTAGAAAGATGGTGTGCAGCAGTCTTATAGCCCAGGAAGGTTATGGGATTAACAGGAAAGGCCTCTCTTACTCTGGAGGAAAGAGAGAAGTATAGGATGGGAGGTGTCTCAGCAAGCCACTGGCAAACCCCACCTCAGCACACCAGGGGGAGGTCATGAGCCCCAGGTTGATAGAGCAGGCAAGTGCCAACACCAGGACATCCCCCCACCCCCCACCCTTCCCTGAGTGCCTCAGCATAGGCAGGGAAACTGGTAGACACCAGCTTGGAAAACCACCATATGCTCTGTGTTCTCCCACAGCCAAATCTCACAGTGATTCAGCACAACTCCAATAGGCACAGCTCCAGGTTGGCAGACATCCTCCAGCAGCCAAACATTCAAGTGCAAGGCCCGGGCAAGCATGTGTCCCCCAGGGCCAGATTCCCCACCCCACCCCAAGAGCTCCAGTGTTGCTGATCCCAGCTAGCACCAGGAAAGCTGCCAGACCCCTACAACCTCCAGTTGCCAACACCTGAGGCCACATCACACAAAGTCAATGACCATGGTCTGGGCTCCTAGCACAAGAAGCTTGGGTCAGTGCCATCTGCAGGAGATCTGCAGTGCCATGAGCAGGAGAGCTCAACTCTAAAAGCCAAGAATTAGGCAAACACTATGAGCAGAAAGCAGTAATGGACAATGATCATAGATTCTTATTGTGGGGACAAGGAAGATCAAGGCACAAATTCAGAGGAGAACAACATTGTCAATACAGCTACATCTGAAAACTCAAAGAGGAACGTGACCTGTTCTCAAGTCCAAAAAGCCTTCTTGGAAGAGCTCAAGAAGGATTTTAAAAGTCAAATAAGAGAAGCAGAAGAAAAATTGAGAAAAGAAATGAAAGGTATGCAAGAGAGAGTCAATAACTTGGAAAAGGAAGGACAAAAATTGACTGTAGAATAGAATTGACCAAATGGAAAAGAAGGCACAAAAACTCACTGAAGAGAAGAATTCCTTAAAAAGTAAAATGGGCCAAATGAAAAAGGAGGTACAAAATCTAATAGAAGCAAACAATTTGTTAAAAAATTAGAATTGGGCAAGTGGAAGCTAATGACTCTATGAGATATCAAGAATCAGTCAAACAGAAACAACAAAAAAAAGAAAAAATAGAAGAAAACATAAAATACCTCACTGGTAAAACAACTGACCTGGAAAATAGATGCAGGAGAGATAATTTAAAAATAATTAGTCTGCCTGAAAACCATAATGAAAAAAAGAACCTGGACAGCATTTTTCAGGAAATCATTAAGGAAAACTACCCTGAAGTCCTAGAACCAGAAGGCAAAATAGTCATTGAAAGAATCCACCAATCACCTCCTGAAAGAGATCCCAAATTAAAAACACCAAGGAATATTGTAGCCAAATTCTAAAATTATCAGGCCAAAGAGAAAATACTGCAAGCATCCAGAAAGAAACAATTTAAGTATCAGGGAACCACAGTCAGGATTACACAGGGCCTTGTAGCTTTTACATTAAAAAGATTGGAGGGCAAGGAATGTGATATTCCATAGGGCAAAGGAGCTTGGATTACAACCAAGGATCAACTACTTAGCAAAAGTCAGCATAATCTTTCAGGGGAGCAGATGGATAGTCAATGAAACAGGGACTTCCAAACCTTCCTAATGAAAAAACCAGAGCTCAACAGAAAATTCAGTCTTCAAATACAAATTTCAAGAAAGGCATAAAAAGGTAAACAGGAAAAACAACAACAATATGTTATTAATAAGGGCAAACTGTTTACATTCCTCCAAGGGAAGATGACGCTTGTAAGCTTGAGAACTATATTGTTATTATAGAAAGAGGACGTGGTTGACTTTGATGTGATGATAAAAAAACCTAATGAAGTGATGAAAAGGGATTATACTGAAGAGGAAAGGAGGAAGCATAGAAAGGTAAATTACATGAAAAAGCACAAAAACCTATCACAGTAGAGGGAAAGAAGGGAGGTGAGTATTGTTTGAACATTACTCTAATCAGATTTGGTTCAGAGAAGGAATAACATAATCAGTTAGTATAGAAATCTAACTTATCTTACAGGAAGTAGGAGGGGAAAGGGAAACAAAGGGGAGGGGTGGATAGAAGGGAGGGAAGAATTAGTAAGGGTGAAGGCAAAGAAAAGGTAGGGGAGTGATAGTAGGGCAGATGAAGGAAGGCAGAAAAACTCTAGTGAGGAGGGAAAGGGAGAAAGGAAAGAGAAAAGCATAAACAGGAGGGAAAGAAAGACAGATAGTAATCATAACTGTGAATATGAATGGGATGAACTCTCCCATAAAACAGAAGTGGATAGCAGAGTGGATTAAGGACCATAATCTTACAATATGTTGTTTACAAGAAACACATTTGAAGAGGGATACAAACAGAGTAAAGGTAAAAAGCTGGAGCAGAATATATTATGCTTCAGCTGAAGTAAAAAAAGCAGGCATAACAATCCTAATCTCAGACAAAGCAAAAGCAAAGGTAGTTCTAATGAAAAGAGATAAGGAAGGAAACTACATCCTGCTAAAAGGTACCATAGGTAAATAGATCTGTATCCCAAAGACATCATAAAACAGGAAAAATATTTATAGCAGCTCTTTTTGTGACAACAAAGAACTGGAAATTGAAGGGATGTCTATCAATTGGGGAATGGCTGAACAAGTTGTAGTATATGAATGTAATGGAATACTATTGTTCTATAAGAAATGATGAGCAGTCAAACTTCATAAAAACCTGGAAAGACTTATATGAACTGATGCTGAGTGAAATGAGCAGAACCAGGAGAACATTGCACACAGTAATAGCCACATTGTGGGATGATTGACCTTGATAAACTTAGCTCTTCTCAGAAATACAAGGATCTAAGATAATTCCAAAAGCCCCACAACAGAAAATGCTATCCACATCCAGAGAAGGAACTTTGAAGTCTGAATGCAGACAGAAACGTAGTATTTGCTCTCCTTTTCTTCTGTTGTTTTGTTTTGTTTCTTCTTTCTCATAGTTCCTACCCATTAGTTCTAGTTCTTCTTTACATCATAACTAATGTCAAAATATGTTGAATATAAATATATGTCTATATTAGATTGCACAACATCTTGAGGAGTGGGGAGGAGAGGGTGGGAGAGAAAATGCACTCAAAATCTTGTGGAAGGGAAGGTTGAGAACTAAAAATCAATTGATTATATTGTATTGATAATTGTAAAGGAAGTAAAATTATTTTCCTATTTTTAAACTATGTCTGATAATTTTAAAAGATAGGAATTCATTTTACAAGTTATATCCACATGAATTTTTTAAAAAAGATTCTCATGTCAGGTACAGGGTTTAGGTAAAGAAACAGCAACTGAAATTCTCTGAAATATCAGGTTTGGAGAAGCAAATTTAAGAGATTATACTAGTTATACTAATATAATACTGATTATATTAAGTTTTGTTACTGACAGATTTTAGCAGAATTATCTAGTGATTTGGAACCAGAGAAGCAGAGCCCTTTCAGAGCTGTCTTGAGAATGAAGCCTATTCCAGAATGTCCAAGAGAAGATGTTCCAGGACCAGATGACTACATGAGACATCTGGGACTCAAAATGTGCTGATTAAATAGACATTGGGAATGAGTTACTAGGTTACAAGAAGATTTGATGCTAGTAGATATTAATGATCGTTATTGTATTGCTCTCGCCTTTTGTTTCATGGTGTTTATGTTTAAGTTTTCTTGGTTACCTTGGTGACAGGTAAATCTTCCCTCTCAGAATTAGTCCATTGTAAGTCCTCCAACTATTTTGATATATAACCTGACATATAATTCAAATTATGAATATATGAAAAATCTTATAGATTTGGCTTATAGTTAAGTGATCCATGGGGGAATGGGTTGCCCATTCCCCCATGAATCAAAAGGGGTAATTTGAAGGAATTGACAGAATTGGAGCAGCAAGTGGTTAATTGTGGGAACTGAGTGAACCAAACTGCCTCAATCTTGTGTCTCAATTGTGTCTCAATTCCATTTCTATTCAATTATGGGCCTAGTCCAAATTTTATCCTGAAGGAAACTTTGTTCAGTTATGGGAATTGTGAAGATAAACTACAATGCATTGTTTGAATCTAGCCCAGCATGGCTGGAAAGCTAGACCACCTCTACCTGCTGCTTAGAGATCCTTAACTAAAGATCTCAATTTGCTGACCAGAAACCCAGTCAGATTCAAAAACTGATACAAGGAAAACAGTTGTACATCTCAGTCAACTCATTTATCTAAAAACTGGCCCCATACTGATCAATCTTTTTCTGAATTCAAGAATTGTACCTGTTGCTTTCCCTCTCTCAACTTGGAAAGTCCTCAATCTTTCCTCCCATTAGAAATCAGATTACCTATTGTATCCTGGTTGCTTCCTTTTAATTAAATGACTGAAAATTTTTTTATTTCATTTTTTAATATATTTTTAATTTATTTGATTGTTTTTAATGTATAAAAATATGCCTCTTCCTGTATTTGTGGTCCATTGTCAAAGGTGAGGAAGGCAACTGGTTCTGATTTATTGGGCAGTTGGTATGATTTGCTCACTAAACAGATATGCTTGGAAGCCTGAACCTTAGTTTTGTCAGTCATTTTATCTTTCACAGACGGCTCTCAGATAAAGGAAGAGGAAGGGATAGTGGAAGGAACTTGTGATGTCAATAAACAAAAGACATCAATACTTTTAAAAATATACATTATTAAAGCTGAGTAGTTGAGAGAGAAGAAAATAATATATAAATAAAATTAATTAATATAACTAAAATGTATAATATCTGCTATCTGGAAATAGAAAATAGACATATATATATATATATATATATATATATATATATATATATATATATATATATATATATATATATATATATATGACAACATCATTTTCAAATTTTTCCCTCCCACCTCTCCATATCTTCACGCCAAACTTGTCTACTCATTGTTCTTTGGAAACATCTTCACTCCTCTGTTCAGACCATTCCTCTCATCTGAAAGGCCATTACTTTTCTTTTCCAAATATACCTGAATCTCACTAGCTCAAATCCTATTTAGTCTTTGGAGCCTATCCTAACTAGTATATTTCTTCTTCCTCTGATTTCTTGGAGCATTTATTGTTCACATGTCAGGCCTAGAGGCCTAAGGGCTACCCGAGTCTTACCTTACCTATCGGAGGTCTTCGGCTGGCCAAACCGGATAAACGTATGAGAGAAGAGACTTTCCAGAGTCGAACAAGGGTTAGGCTTTATTCAGGGTCTTGGTTACATGTGCAGGGGGAACTCTTCCTGAGGAGAGAGAAATCTCCCAAGGAGGCAAAGATCTTACAGTAAGAGAATGAAAGCGGAAGTGGAAGTGGGAGAGAGGGGAGAGGGAAGAAAGAAGAAAGAAGAGAGGAGAGAGGGAAGAGGGGCCTTCTGTCCTCTAAGGGCCCCTCAGCGCTAAGAGCGCCTTCAGGCTTTCCTGACCCTACTTAAGCTCTCCTGCCGCATAGTTTGCACCTGAATACTGTGCCTGTTAGACAACAATAGGTGTGCTCAGACCCCGGGCCAATCTCAAGGGCAGGGATGCTCTCTCCCAGCACGTTTCCCACGGGAAGAGGTGGAAATGCACGAGATAGCCTGGTCTCACACCTCAATTCCCTGCTGTTCCCTGGGGGGCCTCATGAGAACTCTAAGGTTTAGAAGTCCTCACCTTTACCCGCCCGAGACTGTCCACATGGAACTGAGCTTACACCCCCAACATTCACATATACCATGCATTTAGCACTTAAACATTAACAAGCTTGTATTGTTAGTGATTGCTTTATATACCACATATTTTGCTTCTGGAATAGTGTGTTAGTGAGGGGTTGTTTATATGACATGAAGACTTCACCTGCCAAACTGCTGCAGGAGATAGGATTCTCACTCCACTCTGGTTCTTCCATTTAGGATGTGAACATTATCCATCTTTTCCAGTCCTTCCCTTTCTATTTCCAATAGGCATGACCTATTATCTAGTCACCATTCTCAGCTCCACCTTGTAGTGAAGCAGGGACCTGTGAGCCTGGGCTATAGGGATGGCAACATGACCATAAGCAGTATCCTAGCTCTGAGGTGACAGCAACTGTTATTGAATTCATATCTTGCATATGGGGAAAAGACGAATTGCATTAATGCTTTTACCGTGCTTTGGGAAGTTTATAAAATATAAAATAGGTAAAATTTTCTCTCATATGGTTCTAAGGCCCCAATTCAGGAAATAATAATGTCTCATTAAGTTATATTTAATACTACTCTCCTTTCTTTAAGTCTTTAATTTTGGCAGCAGAAACTTGTCTTCAATGACACCAGTTTTCACTCCAGCCATCCTCCTCAACCTTTGCCCACAGAATCCTGAACTCCATTCCAATTTCTGATGGGTGAGCTTTTGCCTTATATTTCCTGAAAACAACTCCTGCCACCCCCCCTGTTTTAGGGGCACCCCTTTAGGTGTTATCTTCTCTTGTGGGAATATATGCCCACCTTATTCATATTTGTATCCCCTGCACTTAGTATGGTGCCTGGTACGTATTAAATATTTAGTAATTGCTTTTTCATTCATTTGTTCATTCCCTAATGAGAATATAAATACCTTGAACCTCATCTGACACTTCTCTATATCTTTCATACCTAATGTGATCTTTTGTAAGTATGTTTCCTTAATTTTGAAGATATTTTTCTTTTTTTATTCATTTTACAAAGGGATAGCTCTTTGCGTAAAGCAGGGAGGCATATTTTCACAAATGAATGTGACATTAAAAAAGACAGCAATGAAAGTTCAATTTAGTTTTAAAATGAGTATTTGTTGGTTGATGTTTAATATGTTGTATGTTATTGTAGGAAGTGATGGAATATTGTTCTTTCCCTGTACCTTTATTATTTAACTCACTGGAGAAAGTAAAGTCTCTTCTCCAAGATATAAGTCTAGTGATGGAAGGGGAAAGAGGAAAAGGCTTGTAAGGACCGTTCGCCACCAGGAAAGAAGGAATATACAAAAACAGTTTTTGTTCTTCTCTTTTGTTCTACACTGGGAAGATGTTGATGACAAATAAATTCTATAGAAACTTGCTGGTTAATCTGAGAACCTGGAGAAGCTGTGGTCAGACCATGGAACCAGGAAGAGAGACATTAAAGAGGAGAACAAGCTGCTAACTTTGTGACTTCTCCCACCTTGAGCAGCAGAGGGTTTAAAAAAAAGACACAAAACCCCCAAACCAGCCAATCAGGAATTTATGTGCCTTTGGGAACTGATGGCTAGTTATTCTTTTACTTCTATTTGATATCTCTCACCTTAGAGGTGACCAGGTAGCATTGTGGATAAAACTGAGAAAGATCTGAGTTCAAATCCAGCTTCAGACACTCCTAGATATGTGAACCTGGGCAAATCCTTTAACCCCTATCTGCTTCAGTTTCCTCGACTATAAAATGGGAACAAGAACACCTACCTCCCAGGGTTGTTGTGAGGATAAATGAAACAATATTTACAAAGTACTTAGCAAAATGATTAATAAATATTTGTCCCCTTCCTTCGGTTCCCTCATAAAACTTTCCTCTATAATACTTTGAGTTGTACGCTTTCACGCCTCAGTATACTTGGGGAGAATTGCGCATGCATGATTTCTGTGGGTCTTCTGTGTTATGAAAGACAATAAATTGAAAAAAAAAGCAAGTTAAAAAAGATACTGCTGTTTACCTTTTTTTTGTTCCTCCTTGGCTGCCATAATGGTTTTGTTGTAGAGGGCCCTTGTGCTTTGGAGTTCTTCCTCTGTCTGCCTTCTCTCAGCCTCTAGAACAGTATATTGATCATGGTGGTTCTCCAGTTCCATTTGTAGATGTGCCAAATGCTGCTGTACACCATAGAGCTGTACACCCAGCTCCTCCCTTTGAGTTTTGCCATGCTTCGTAGCCACAGTCTGTACAGAAAATAAATCAGTCAGTGCCACCTACATTGAACAAAACTTGTGGTTGATCAAGTAAACTAATACTGTACCAGCTCACGGATCTCCAATTTCATCTTATCTATCTGTTTCTCCAGATAATTTTTCAGTGCATTTTGGAATCTTTTCATCAAGGGCTGAAATAAAGGAAAACAAGTTTTTATTACCCAGAATCTAGTAGTAGGAAATAGGAATGTTTTACATATTTGGCTTTTAACACTGCATGATTCACATGTGCATTGATAAATCCATACATAAGGAAGCATTTATTAAGTTCCTACTATCAGAAACAAAAACATAGGAGTGTGGTTCCACTACTCCCCCCCCCCCAATAGTTACTCAATCAATGGCATAAACAAGGTATTAAGAAATTTTCCCACAATTTCAACACAAAGTTTGAATAAACCCTTAATTTGAAAGTAACATAGGTCTTTGAGCCATTAGATGAAGGCAGATGATCCCTCAGAAGAAACATCTTATAATTAGCTGAAAGAATTAGACTCATCTCTCAGCCTATATATATGAAAATAGCACCGAGTTCAGAGGTGAAAGAGTCAACTGATAAAACAAGTTATCACCAGAGGACTCCAACTTCTGTAGCTAAGGATTCCAGCTAAGTCACTGAGAGTCACTGGTGGTAGGCAGGTGGATTGGGGTCATTTATCTTTCTGTTTCTTTTTCTGTCTCTTTCTTCATCTCTGGCTCTCTGATTCTATCTCTTGGTTTTTCTCTATCTCTGTCTGTTTCTCTTCTCTTCTTCCCATTGATCATGTTACTGGAAACTTTGGACCAGTAGCAGACAACACATACAGATGAAAATAGAGAAGGCAACACTAAGAACAAATATGGACAGACACAGACAGATTCAGAAAGATAGCCACCTAAGGGAGAAAAATAGCTTCAAGGAATGTAACCTCTTTTGGTGGAGAGAATGCTACCTATGGACCTTAGAAAGGCACCAATTCCTGGAGTCCATCAAAAGGCTACACCTAAGGGGAATTCCATGGGGCCTCCACAAAGAAGAGCTATTCCTTTTTCTAACATAATCCCTATATATGTGTCTCACTACCTTTGTACTTTAAGATTGAACCTCTTCTCCCCACGGACCTTGGCTTACTGATCTTAGTGGAAAGCACAGTGGCACAGATTCATGAGTGACAGAATTAGAAACTCAACCCCATAAGGCACCTCTACAACTCTGAGGAGAGTAGTAGTCAGTCATCCTCTAAGGACTTATAGCTCACAAATGTGAGTGGAAGTTGGAGAGATACCTGTAGAGGGGCATACTACACATCCATATCATAGAAAACCAATATTAGTTAATGGAGATAAAGATCTTCGCTTTGGAAAAGGTACAAATTGTTAAAGGTAAGATTAAAAATCAGGTAAAATTTGGCTGTGGAAACATGCACATTACCTTTGGGCACTTTGGTAGACTCTGCCCAGTTCCCTATATCTCCCTATTAGCCTGAGAACCATAATATACCAAATTGGCTTACATCTAATATATTCATATTAGCCATACTTAACCATTTTGGAAATTATCAACCATGCTGTGAATTATGAGGAATGGGAAAAAATCTATCAAAAATTGCCCTTGTACTTAAGGAGGGGTAGGGAAATAAGAACTTCACCGTACAGTTACAATATGTGGCAATATTATTTGTCTATGTTTTCTTTCACAATATGACTATTATGGATATGTTTTGTATGTATAACCTATATGGAACTGCTTGCTTTCTCAGTGATTGAGGGTGGAGAGAAAGAAGGGAATAGAATTTGGAACTCAAGGTTTTGAAAACAAATTGCTTTTTTACCTATAACTGGGGAAAAATGGAATACTAAATAAATACACCCCCCCAAAATATGACAATATATGTTAAATGTCAAATGAATGTCACAGACAAGTGTGGTGAGAATTTGGAGGAGGGAGAGGTACATTGGACTATGATGCTCAGGGAAGTAGAAGTTGGCTAGGTAGAGTGGAGGGAGAAAATATGATTAAAATGCAGCTGCTAATCAATGAGTAACTCAGTTATTTCTCAATCCATGTTCAGCTATTTATACCAAAAGTAAAATTTAAGATTTTCTTACATGGTCTGGATCTAAAACCACCAACTGATTTTCTTCTTCCACCTCCTCACTTATATCTGACTCTGATATATGCTCCACCTCAACTTCTCTAGGACTGAAGAAACCAATAGTATCCAACAATGGAGTAGCTGCTGTGACGCCAGTTCCTATTGGGATTGAGAGGGGGCAGAGGAAAGAAGAAATAAAAAAATGTCAGGTAGGAGTAGCAAGAAAAATCATTTAAAAGTAAACATAACAATGGGTTAATAGCTCTTCTGATAGGGAAAAAAATCAAGTGAAGGCAATTTAAACATGTTCTCTTAGAAATCTAATGCAGTAGAGTATAAAATAAATTTTACATATACATATTTGTCACCATATATCCTATGATCCAATTTTTAAAGATTGTCTCAAAACTAGTGGTTCTGGGGTCATTACTAGTTAATTATGGGAGGACAAGAATGTGCTTCATGTATGTATTTACATTCACATGTGACAAATCAACTTCCACAAAATATTCAGTTCTCCTGATTTTGGATTTGAGAAAAGTCATCTTTAGGATTTTAAAGTTTGGCAAAAAATTCAGTGAAGTAAAGTTGCTACCTTTTTCATTAAGCCAAATATCCCCATTTACTTAAACCTGTCTCTTATGGCATGATCTTGAGGTTCTTACCATCCTGGCCAGCTTCCTCTGGATGCTCTGTGGCGTATAAATGTCTTTCCTAAAATGTATCTCGAACTGAACACAGTATTCTAAATTTGTTCAGACCAGTAAGTACAGCAGGACTTCCACTTCCCTAGTTCCAGACACCGATGCCTTTGTTAATGCAATCTAAGAATTCATTGGCTTTTATGGTTGTCATATCAGACTGTCAACTTGTATCCAATAGGCAGTACACTAAAACTCATAAGACACTTAGATACGTTTTTCGAGAACTGCCTTCAAGTCACATCTTCCTTATACTGTTCATATGAAGTTGATGTTTTGAAAGCCAAGTACAAGACATTGCATTTACTTGTGTTGCCTTTTATTTAATGGGCTTCATTCCAGTGTTCCAGCTTGTAAAGATCTTTTTGGATACTGACTGTAATCCAGTGTGTTAGCTGTACTTCCTAATTTTGTATAGTCTTCACACTGAATAAGCATACTATCTTTTTATTTATCCAAATCATTGACACAGATATAAATAGCACAGGGTGAAACAAAGATCCCTGGGGTACTGCATTAGAGATTTTTTTCCAAGTTGATATCCAATCATTAATGATTGGTTTTTGGATCCAGTCATTCAGTCATTGAGTCTCCCTGCCTCAAGTCTATTCCCACCTCTAATCCATCCTCCATATAGCTGCCAAAAGTTGTTTTTCTTTTAAGGTACAGATATGACTATGTTAATAAATCCTTTTTAAATAAACTCCAATATCTCCTTCTTAAATATAAACTTTGTTTGGCATTTAAAACTTCACAACCTGACTCCATCCTACCTTCCCAGTCTTCATATACATTATTCTATTCTGTCACAGAGGCTGAATTGCTGCTACTTACATATGGCAGTACATATTCCATCTCTGTTCCTTTGTCCAGGCTAGACCCTGGGACTGGCATACTCTCCCTCCTTACCTCTGCCTCTTGGAATCTTTGGTTTCCTTCAAGAATCAGTACAAATGCTTCTCTCTAAATAGGGCTTTTTCAGGTTCCCTTATCCCACAGATGTGAATGCCTTCCCCTCAGACAGTACACGAGTGTGTGTGTGTGTGTGTGTGTGTGTGTATGCACATGCACACGTATGCATGTCTTCCTAATTAGAATGTAAGCTCCATGAAGGCAGAGACTATTTCATGTCTTTCTTTTTATCCACAGTGCCTAACACAGTGCCTGGCACAGAGTAGGTGCTTAAGAAATGTTTGCTTCCGTACTTGATTTAACCAGTTCTAAATCCACTTACCTGTACTTTCATCTAGCCCAAATTTTTCCATTTTGCCCACAAGAATAGCATAAAAGACAAAGTGATCTTTTTTTTTGTGGACCACTATATGTTTTTATTACATACAATGTTGTAAGAGTAATTACATATAAATACAAAAGACAACTTTCATCAGCAATGTCTGAAAACAAAATTTCCCTATTTTTCCTTCAGTTAAATAATGTCTCCTCTAGGAGTCAAGTTGGAATAAGGAACAGCTTTGTAAGTTTAACTAACTCCAGCTAATGATCTTAAGAATGAAATGATGCACTGGTATTATATTCTTCCTAGTTCTCTAAAGCTAGCAAGATAGTTCAAAACATTTCCTGTTCTTACAATGGGGATAATCATACTCATAGTACAAACTTTACAAGGCTTTTTCTAGGATTAAATGCGATAATTAATGCATGCAAAGCACCTGGCAAACCTTAAAGCATTCTATAAATGCAGCTATTGTAATTATAGTAAAAAGATTATGCTAATAAAAACCTGACCATTTGTAGAGCATTTTATGGTTTGCGAAACACTACATATATTATCTCATTTGATCCTCATAACAACCATGTGAGATAGATAGATAAGAGGTATTATTTCAACCCATTTTACAGATGAGGAAACTGAGACTCAGAGAGATTACATACCTGAGTTATGGTCACATAGTAAGTGTCACAGGCAGGATCTGAATCTAGGTCTTACCTGACTCTAATTTCAGCACTATGGCATTTTGCTTCTCATTAATAGCATTATTCATCTGAGGAAAAGCTGTTTACTTTTTTTTTCTAAAATAAGTTTTTTCTATAAATGCTTTGAGTGAATACAAGTAAAGAGAATATGGAGTTGGACCTCAAGTAAATACATAAAATCCTATTTACATTTTGATAAAAAAAGAATGTAAAGTTTAAAAAAATGGTAATAGTTTTACAATAATTTATTTGCTATGTCCTCATGATTTCTTTTTCAACAATTTATAAAGCTTTGTTACTGTTAGGTTTTCAGTATAGTCATAGAAAATGCATATGTTTTTCTAATTAGGCTAACTTAACTTTTCATTATATATGTACATATTTAGGTTGTTGCTGCGTCATGACATTTTAAAGTCATGAGTAATTCTGGATAAACCGTCAGTGGATAAAGGCTGTTTCCAGTGAAATGGTTGGCCAATACTGAATGTTGACATATGCTCCAGTCCTCTAGCCTGCCAAAAAGAGCCCCCTAGCATCTTCCATGGGTGTGGTTCCATTTTAACAAACCAGTAGTGTCTGCACATGTACCAGATATTATGCTTTCACAAAGATGATAACTGAACAATAAGAACTGATCATCAAGGGAGAGGGAGAACAGAGAGAAAAGGGCCCAGGTCAGGACCTTGGAGAACACCTTTGTTTAGAGGGCAGAAAAAGATGATTATCCAACAAAGGCGACTGGGAACTAGTGACCAAAAAAGTAGAAGCGTCAAGAGAGAGCAATGTTACAGAAATCCTGGGGTGAGAAATTATATAGGAGGAGACAGTAGCCAAAAGTATCAAATTCTATAGAGAGATCAAGAAGAATAAGGACTAAAAGAAGGTTATTGGATTTAGCTTTTAAGGATCACTGTCGAAGTTACATCAAAATATTAATAGCAGCTCTTTTTGTGGTGGAGAAAAATGGAAGCAAAGTAGATGCTCATTAATTGAGGGATTGGCTGAACCAATTGGTATATGAATGCAATACATTATTACCATGCAATAAAAATAATCAATATGAAGAATTTAGAGAAACATAGGAAGACTTAAAGAAACTGATGTAGAAAGAAGTAATCAGAATAAAACACAATGACTACAACAATGTAAATGGAAATAAAAAAAAACTGAAACTGAATCCTGTGTGATTATAATAATCAAGTATGGCCCTGGGAGAAAAAAGAGATGAGAAAAACGTACACTTCTCCTTTCTGTTCAGAGTTGGAGAACTAAGGGCATGGAACTTTACATATAATTGTCAAACTGATTTAATGTATTGGTTAACTTTTGCTGAATATTCTTTTTCTTTTTTATTCTTTGTTATAAGGGATAGTTCCAATAGTTCAAAGGGAAGGGAAAAAAAGGAATATATTTGTAAATAAAGGTAATGTAGAAACCAGATATCAATACACATAAAAAAGGAGGAAATCATCATTAACACGGGAGAGAGCAGTATCAGCTGAGTGATAAGGTCTGGAAGCTAGATTGGAATGGGTTGAGAAGTAACAGGAGAGATGTGGAGGCAATGAGTAAAGACAGATTTTCCTAGTAATTAACCTGTGAAATGGAGATGAGGTAGTGAAAAAGAGGTGAAGGAATAGTACAGATTTGGAATATTTGTTCACTTTTGGATAATATCATTATATTATTAGTTTGGGGCAACTAGATGACACAGTGAATAGAGAACTGGCTCGGAAAAAGAAAAACTCATCTTCCTGAGTTCAAATCTGGCTTCAGACACTTACTTACTAACTGTGACTCTATAAAATGAGCTGGAGAAAAACATGGCAAATTACTCCAATATCTCTACCAAGAAAACCACAAATGGGGTCATGAAGAGTTGGACACTACTGAAAAATAACTTAACAACAAATTATTAGTTTTACTTTGTTACAAATGTTACAAATATTGTTACAAATATGGAGATAATCTATAAGTATAATATAAAAAGTAAACACATTAATAAAACTTTCTCAAATGGACTAATAGTTTGTGGGATGGGAGGGTCAAATTAAACTTTGAATGTTAATTGATTTAGCTCACCTATTAAAAGAAAATAGTTACAGAATGGGTATGTGAGGAAACCTGTACATATTTGTAAGTAGTAGGGAAGAAGCCAATAGGTAGAGAGAGACCCAAATAATCCTCTCTACAACACACTGGATCAATGAGTCTAAGTTTTCCCTTGCACATATTTTCTCTCTCCCCCTCTACTTTTCTTTGTAGGTTTATTGCTTACTCACTCTCACCTTTCTCCCTGCCAGATGCATGGAAAGTACATTTCATTAAAGTGGTCAGAGAATTTTTTAATTTTTATAAGTGGACATTTATTGAGAATTCAATTATACAAGGACATTTTAAATTCATTACTAAAGAAACCCAAACAATTTTACAAATTAAACTTTAATTTAAAATAGGCACAAAATATTTATTTTTTTAATTAGTTAATTTATTTTCAGTTTTCTACAATTATTTCTGTAAGTTTTAAATTTTCTCTCCCTCACTCCCTGAGATGGCATGCAATCTTATATGGGTTCTACCCATACATTCTCATTAAACACTTTTCCACATTTGTCATGTTGCATAGAAGAATTAAAATGAATGGGAGAAACCATGAGAAAAACCAAAACAAAACAAAATGCAACACAAGAGAAAGCAGTCTGCTTCATTCTGTGTTCTGATTCCATAGTTCTTTACCTGAATGTGGACGGCATTTTGCATCAAGAAATATTTTAGGTCCTTACATTGCTGTGAAGGGCTAAATCTATCAGAAACAGGCCTTGAATACTGTGACTGTTACTGTGTATAATGTTCTGGTTCTACTCATTTCACTCAGCATCACAGTTTATAAAAGTGTTTCAAGGTTTTTCTGAAGTCTACCTATTTGTCATTTCTTATAGCACAATAGTATTCCATTACATTCATATTCCACAACTTATTCATCCATTCCCCAATTGATGGGCATTCCTTCAATTTCCAGTTCTTGACCACCACAAAAAGAGCTGCTACAAATATTTTTGTACATGTGGATCCTTTTCCCATTTTTGTGATCTCTTTGGGATATAGCCCTAGAAGTGATATTGCTGAGTCAAAGGGTATGTACATTTTTATAGCCCTTTGGGCATGGTTCCTACTTGTTCTCCAGAATGGTTGGATCAGCTCACAGCTCCACCAACAATGAAATGGTGTTCCAACTCTCCCACATCTTCTCCAACATTTATCATCTTCCTATTTTGTCATGTTAGTCAATCTGACAGGTGTGATGTAATACCTCACAGTTGTTTTGA